>NC_141700.1:507962225-508557225 GCF_964263255.1 Lissotriton vulgaris | reverse complement strand
CGCACTGGTGTGGCCATCCTACAATGCTGCGCCGAAAGACGGCGTGTCCAGCTGAGTTGCGGTCACTGTTGCGGTACAGTGACTCGAACGCGCCGAGATCCGGATGGCACCGAGGTGGTGTCCAGCAAATTGCCGCACTGGTGTGGCCATCCTACAATGCTGCGCCGAAAGATGGCGTGTCCAGCTGAGTTGCGGTCACTCTTGAGGTACAGTGAGTCGAACGCGCCGAGATCTGGATGGCCCCGATGTTGTGTCCAGCAAGTTGCCGCACTGGTGTGGCCATCCTACAATGCTGCGCCGAAAGTCGGCGTGGGGTGCCCCGTTGGCTTATGAGGTGATGTCAGTAGTGGACCGATGTGTGAATAGGTCGGAACCAGCACAAGGCGCCAAGATCCGAATGGCAAGTCCTGGATGTTGAGTGCCTCAGTTGAGAGTTCTGAGCAGTGCTTGTAAGACTGTCTGAAGCTTATTTGCACCTGCTGCAGCTTCACTATTGCCCTGGTGTGGCCAAAGGTCGCACATGACATAGGCGGCCGGCTCCCGAGGTCCGGCGGAACTTTTTTCCTTTTCCTTTCTGCTTCTTTTCCTACAATCCGTTTCATCTGAAGACACGACCAGGTCCCTGAATGTGTGCAGGGGGACGCTATTGATTGAATGAAAATGGCGGCTTGACACAAAGCTGACTCAAGCGTTACTGTTGATGCTATACAGACAAAAATTGGTTTTCAGTTTGTACATTCTTCAGGTTTTTTTTTTCCATCCAAGTCTGATTGAGAGTTTGTAGAAAAATGGCTTCAGATTTTCCACATACTACTCTTCAACATTCTTCCTAAATGTAACAATGTGAAACTCACTAGGAGAACGGCTGTTTCTGTTTCCTTTCAAAATGCTGCCAACAATATTTTCTGAATGGAAGACACCATCTTGTAGCATAAAGGGCCGAAAGGGGTTCTGGTCTGGCCGATGGTTGGTGGAGACATTTTGACTATATCTTGTACCTGCCCGGCCTCGCCCAAAATGGCGCCGGTATAAATGGGACTCGTAACTCCTTGCCCGCAAATGTATATCTAGAAAATGTTATTGTAAGTGGCCCTGTCGTATTTTAATTACAAAATGTACGTCCACCGATTCCGCAACTGTTAGACACCTTTGTTCTTGCAACCTAATGGCCCGCTCGTTACGTTCTTCTACAGTGTAAATGTCTCCTCATCATATACGATTTCAGTTTGCTCCGTGGCCGGCCCACGTGGTTATAGGCCCGTATTTGTATACTGACATTTTCACAATAAAGGTTTTTAAAACAAAACACGGTAGTAGTATTTACATTGGTAAAGTTTTTACTTTTAGTCACTGTTTTCGAATCAGTAAAAGGCAAGTGAAATAAAGCAGTCCAATTACATGACGGATAAAAGGTATAATATGTAGGAACGCAGTAAAGATAAATGGTCAAGGGCAGTTGTATTTTTCATGTCTGCAACATAAAGTGATCGATAAGAATCTGATAATCAGGCGTATCGGCGACTAAGACAGCAGGCCGAATCTCTTTTACTCAACGGCTCCGTCATGGAAGGAAGAAACGCCCTTTTTCTCGAAAAAGGAATATATTTTACTTGCAAGACAGTTGTAAATTTTCCGGGAAAGTACATTAGCCTGGAATATTATAACATATGTTTGAAAAAAAAATATTGTTCGAAAACAATAAAAAGCGTAATTTTTAGGTCATATGATCAAGCTTTTCATCATTAAATTAACAAAAGTAAAATGAACCAATGAAAAGTTTTATTAACAAGTCACATGACCTGTTATGCTTACGTTACGCGCTGCGCGCCGCGCCTCGGATCACTTCCGGGTGCGCTAACGCGGCGTGTCATATAACGCATTACGCGACAACGTAGGTCAAGAATATAGTCAAAATGTCTCCACCAACCAGCGTTCGGAACACAACCCCTTTCAGCAGTCCAAAAAGTTCTGTTAAATGACAACAGAGGGGACAGGCAACAAGAACCATCAGTCAAAGAGGGGAGGGCAAGTTCTTCTCTTCCGGGTCATGTTGGGGCGCTACCGGAACTGATCGAATTGGTAGTCTACAGTGTTTCTGGATGTTTCAGACTAAAGCTGGCGTCAGCATGAGACCACTACCATCTCGTAGCTCCGTCGTGGCCATTCCACGAGCAATCATGGCGGCCGCT
Organism: Lissotriton vulgaris; assembly: GCF_964263255.1. Taxonomy (NCBI): domain Eukaryota; kingdom Metazoa; phylum Chordata; class Amphibia; order Caudata; family Salamandridae; genus Lissotriton; species Lissotriton vulgaris. Next base: position 508,555,036 of record NC_141700.1, on the reverse strand, counting down.
CCCCACCAGAAGCCTGCGGGAGTCGGAGGCCCCCCAAGACTTTTGTAGAATCTTCACGGCTGAGGGGACGCTTTTCGAGAATGGGACCCAAGCCCTATCAGGGAAGCGTCCGAGTTCAAAGGTGTCCCAGGGCCATTTTAGTGGACCAGGCCCAAAACCGAAGAGCCGGCCGCCATTTTGAGAGTCCTGTGGCAGCCGCCTATCGCTGCACCGCAAGAGCGGGAGCAACTCAACTACATGATGAGCGAGACGCTGTAGTCGCAAGAGCGGGCGGTAAACAGCTGAATGGCGGAAGAGGCACAGTGTAGCAAAAGCGGGCGGAATGGCAACTGAAACGGTAAAGGGGCGCCCCACTACAGCGTGTCTTCAGGTCAAACGGATTGTGGGACAAGGTTCAGAATTGAAGAGTCATCAAAAGGCAAAAAGTTCTGCCGGACCCCGGGAGCCGGCCGCCTATGTCGGGGGCGATCTCAGGCTACACCAGTGCTATAAGACTTGGGGAGGGTGTCGGAGCCAAGCGTCTTCTCCGAGTCCATGGCCATCACACCGCCCCTCAGGGGCCTCCGTCAAGCTGTTTAGGAAGGTAACATATCACATTGTTTTCTAATGCAGTCAGGTCCACAAACGACACTCACTTACTTTGAGAATAGTGAAGCTGCAGTAGGTGGAAATAAGCTTCAGACAGTGTTACAAGCACTGCTCAGAACTCTTAACTATGGCACCCAACATCCAGAACTTATGCCATTTGAGAATGGCAGTGACATCGAAGCAACTCAGGGACCAAAACCATTAACGTACTTTCACGTATGAAAATCTTACTTGGGGAGGGGGCAGGAGCGAATCGCCCCCTCCCAGTCAGCGCCACCACACCGTATGTTGAAAATTTGAAGCCATCGTTCTACAAAGTCAACCAAACTTGGATTGAAAAATCTAGAAAAATGTACAAACTGAAAACCAGTTTTGGTCTGCATAGCATCAGTAGCAACGCTTGAGTCAGCTTTGTGTCAAGCCGCCATTTTGATTCAACAAAGCACAGGCATTGAAAAAGGCTCAAACTCAGAACTCTGAACTATGGCACCCAACATCCAGGAGGTTGCCATCCGGATCTTGGAGCCTTGTGCTGCTTTCGACCTATTCACACATCGGTCCACTACTGACATCATCTTATAAACCAACGTTATGTAAATAGTTTTTTAATAAAATGTTTTACCCTGTTTCTTTGCTGGTGTGTTGTCTATATTTTTAATATTTGCATAGGGTTTGTCGTTATTTTGTGCGGGATGGGTGATGGAGCTGAGCTGTCTTGCAGCCCTCATGGTGTGGAGCTCAGTTCATCTCACTATTTTCGTATTTCTCATGAAGGGTTGTTCCTAATATTTCTATTTTAGCGAGGTCAAAAAGAGATCCAATTAGTGGCCTACTGATTTTGCTCGATTACTTTTATTTTTTTACACGATTTTTCACTACCTGCAAAGACTAAACAGAGTATTGCGACTTTGTGCTTGTTTGTAAATAGAGAATGATCCAAAGAGAACCAATTCTAAAACAGTAAATGCTTGGACAACAATCAATCAAATGGAGAGACGAGCAGGCACGACGGATTACAACGGGGGTAAAGGCCTGCGTTAACTACCCTTCAGTATCTGCAAAGAGAGAGTACTACTAAGACAAAAGAGGGGAGGGGGGGGGTGCAGCGTTCAAAGCACATCAGCGTGCATAAATACGAAAATGTTTTTATCTATCACGTACTTGACATTTTAAAGCTTTTCATATTTGCTATTAAAAAAACAATGAAATTCACAGAAAAAACCATAGGTTATAGTGGATATATAGTTAGGAATTTGCATTTACAAAACCTTGAAAATTCAATGAAAAAACCATTAGTTTTAGGCCATATATAGTTAGGGATTTGCATTTACAAAACCTTATTTTACTCGCATAAAACCATTGAAATTCCATATATAGTTATAAGCGCTAACTATATATCGCGCACCCGCAATCCACTGCTGATGATGTCACATATTACATCATTCATGACCTGGTTAGTGACATCACTGATGACATCACTGATGACATCTCAAATGACATCACTGATGACATCACTGAAAACATCTCATTTGACATGACTGATAACATCACTGATGATATCATTCATGTGATAATACGATGAACCTCTTCAGACTCTAATATAACCTTAGATACAATCAGTGTAAACAGACACTCACAGACTGTCACTCATCCATGGAGTTACTCACACACCTAGTCAGTCATGCAAAGAATCAATCACACCTCCATTTCCTCAACTATACAGTTATACAAACTTTACTTATTCAAACATATACTAACACATATTTACTCTATTATAAAATCCCTGATACAAGTTCACAATGATCCATACAGCCACTCACACATTCACTGGCTCTTATGCACAGTTATTTATATATGTCAACTCTCACATGTACTGTGTTTTACATATGTACTTACTTTGACATGTAGCACTGAGATATCCATTCACTCACCAATACACTCATGCACACAGTCAACCGCCCATACAGCTGTTTCCACATGCACTTTTGAAACCATACATCTAGTGAATCAACTGCTCACACATCTATGCACAGAGTCACACACCTCCCAGCCACCCACACACACACTCAGTATCCCATACAAATACTTGGGCAACCAATCAATAACCCATATAGTTTTCATATAGCTACTTATCAACACATGCAACAGTTTACAGAACAACAGACATAATGATGCACAAATTAAGACAGTTTAGTCACTAACCCATGCACTCGGTGAGACACATTTAATCACTCACTCATACAGTCAGTCATGCACCTACTAAATCCTTCATCCAGACACTTATATATCCACTCATTCTTCAATATGTAAGAGATATTTTAACTTTACAGAAACATACAGTCACTGGATGTTGTCATCAGTGATGTCATCAGTGATGTCATTTGAGATGTCATCAGTGATGTCATCAGTGATGTCACTAACCATGTCATGAATGATGTAATATGTGACATCATCAGCAGTGGATTGCGGGTGCGCGATATATAGTTAGCGCTTATAACTATATATGGAATTTCAATGGTTTTATGCGAGTAAAATAAGGTTTTGTAAATGCAAATCCCTAACTATATATGGCCTAAAACTAATGGTTTTTTCATTGAATTTTCAAGGTTTTGTAAATGCAAATTCCTAACTATATATCCACTATAACCTATGGTTTTTTCTGTGATATATATATATATATATATATATATTCAAACACAAGTTTGCCTGTTAGAGAGGGGACCACACGCAGGAGAGTGATTTTCTTGCTTTAATGGTTGACAGGAGGCCTTTCTTACGACTCGTTGCACAGCAATAAATTGAGGCAGTCCATCCCGACGCGTTTCGTGCCAGGTCGGCACTTCTTCCTGGGGTTGTGGGCTGGAAACAGTGGAGAAGGCAAACGATGACCAACACTCCTTTTCAGGTGAATGATGATTTGTACCGCCCCAGTGGGCGTGGCCACCAACATGGCCTGATGGTACATGTAGTGCTGTTTGTTTGTCTCAAGTGAGTCGTTGCTTTTCACCACAGCTTGTAAAATGATTAACTCCCAAGTGGGTTTGTTGTGCCAAGTTCGTCGCACAGAATATATATATATATATATATTTCGAACAGCTCCCTTCACCGCCGTTGCTCCTCCTCATCCCGGGTGCATACATACATATATATATATATATATATATATATATATATATATGTTTCCACGCACCTCCGTGAATCTCCTAGAGGTCAAAAAAGGACGGCACTCCAAGTCGATGTGTCAACCAAAATGGTTTATTGGCAGACCCCCCTGCCCCCTCGACAGACGCGTTTCACCTATTTGGCTTCCTCAGTGTCAGCCATACATTGTGCGTATCGCCATTAAATCCCCCACCACTTCACACAACATAGAAAGTGGACTATTGCTCGCCAAAATGTTTTGCGGCGGCCATGTTTGAACGTGCAATTCAACATATCATCAACAACACTATTTACAGTGTGTACAGGGGGACAAATGGCGCTTGGAAAAAGTGCTAGTGCAAAAGTTCATTAGACATAAAAATTCTTAAAACAAAGGTCAAGTAACAGGGTATATTCTCTACTGGTGTCCGTTGTATATATACATATTTTGCATCCACAGTTCACAGCAGAGGAAGGAGAGGGAGATGGCAGTAGAAGAAGAACACACTATTGTCAACCTCTCAGAAAGGATACTTACAACACATGAGGAAAGTGTCCTAAAGAAAGGATTAACATTCTGCCCCACTGCAAAGTTTGACCCGGTTCAAACCAGAATTGACATTTTCAAGTTTGTCCGCAAACTAAAACTACAGAAAATCTTTGCCATAAAGAATCTCTCAGAGAAATCGGGGACCACGGAGAAAACAATAACATCCGGAGCCAATCTCGTAGCCAATGATCTCCCAACCCTGATTGTAGCACATGAACTCGCGGACTCCGAAGATCTACCAGGTTCCGCGGAGGTTCTAAGAAGGGAGGAAATCATACAAACTAGAGATCCAAGCAACTGCAAACGCAAATCCAGATTTTTACCTCATGTAACACATGATGCTATAGACGTCTTCAATGACGCCATCCTCCAGGACATGGAAAAAATGACAGTAAAGAACTCGGAACTAACCAACAAAACTTCCAACATATCAAGATCAGAATGGGAAGCAATAAAGTCTCTCAAGGAGGACAATACCATCGAAATAAAGTCCTCCGACAAAGGGGGAAATATCGACATCTTCAGCAAAACACACTATAAACAAGAGGCTTTGAGGCAACTAAATGACACTGACTGCTATAAAATCATGGAGAAAAGGGATTTCGTGAATTGTGTCACTGAATATCATGCACTACTTTTGGGTTGGAAAGAGGAGGGTATGCTTAATAAACACGAGTACGATTACTTGTTTTGTGAGCACCCTATTATTCCGACATTTTATCACCTCCACAAGGTGCACAAGGACATTAGAAATCCCCCAGGCAGACCAATTGTCTCTTCCATAGGGAGTCTACTTGAGAACACATCGAGGTTCATAGATGGGTATCTGTCCCCATTTGTGAGAGACTTACCATCCTATGTGAGGGACACCCAGGACTTTATAAGGCAGATTGAGGGCATCGGGTGGGAGGAAGATATGCTTCTTATCACCCTTGATGCCACCAGCTTATACACCTGTATTGAACACCACAATGGAATCTCTGCCATCAAATGGTTTCTGGGCAAAAAGAGTATGCAATACCATCAGCACAACAAAATGATAGTGAAAATGATTGAATTCTGCCTCCACAATAACATCTTTCTTTTTGCAGGCAATATGTACCATCAATTAAGAGGGACTGCGATGGGCACGTGCTTCGCCCCCAGCTACGCGAATTTATTCGTGGGCTGGTGGGAGAAGCACGTGGCCTGGGGGGGTCCCAATGAAAAATGGCTGGATAACATCATGATTTGGTCGAGATATATCGACGACTTGTTTGTCGTTTGGCGTGGCGACATCTCCTCTGCGGAGGAGTATGTGGCGGGGCTGAACGACAATGAGTTGAACCTCAGATTTACCAGTACAATGAGTAGAACATCTGTACACTATCTCGACCTAGAGGTCTTTGTAAAGGAGAGTTCCCTACATACCAGGCTCTACCGCAAGCCTACGGCTGGCAACACGCGGCGAGCCACCATCCGAAAAGCATGGTTAAAAATATTCCTTTCGGAGAACTAGTGCGTATAAAAAGAAATTGCTCAGACTAGCGATTTCGCGCAGGCACAAGAGGGAGCGGTAGCCAGGTTCAGAGAGCGAGGGTACTCTAGGTCACTCCTCATGGAAGCAACTAGGCGAGTAGACCTTATTGACAGGAAAGACCTCATACAAACCATCACGAGGGACAGAGTAGAAGACTGTACAACCAGGATGATCACCAGTTACAACATGAGATCTAACGAACTGGTGCAGATATTTAATAAAAACTGGCACATCCTAGGCACAGATACAGTGATGAAAAGAGTCATACCAGAAAGGCTGTCTATCACCTATAGACGTTGTCAGTCCCTCAGTGATCATCTTGTAAAAAGCCACTATGTAGACCCCCCCAAAAGTGTAAGAAATAAACCCATCAACGGTTTCTTCCCATGCATGCAATGCAAGGCATGCAAATACAGTAAAAAAAGAACCAAGTAAGAAGGGAGAACTAATGACCCACGGCCAATGAGAGAAGTAAAGAAATTTCTGAATTGCAATTCAGAGTTTGTAATTTACTGCCTGGTATGCCCATGCGCCAAAAGGTACATTGGGAGCACCATCAACCAAGCTAAGAAACGTATCCTGGAACATATGCGTGCCATCGCAAATAAGGATAAGAACTACCCGGTGGCACGCCATTTCGAGACCCACCATGGAAGTAATAGGGACCTATTATCCTTCTACTTAATAGATCAGCTAAAGAGAAGGGAACGAGGTGGGGACAGGATAAGGTTACTAAGAGCGATGGAGTCCAGGTACATCACTGACCTTCAGAGTATGCAACGGAAAGGGCTTAACAACAACGAAGAACTCTGGGTACATTTAGAATAGATAGTACTCACTCCCAAGCTGGTTCGGGAAGAGCAAACCAACACTGCAGATAGAACAACCCAACACTGTAAACTAATAAGGGTAACTTTCCAGTTGGCAGCAAAAAAACTGGTAACAATTGATAAGAACAGTATGGATTCCTGCCCATACAGGGCATCATAACTTGTGCAAGTTAACAGGGTCAATACATCAACTGTCCACTGAGCCCATTCAGGGCACAATTATGCACATTTAATGAATTAATTGTAAATATATTCAATTTCCCTGCAGGCATGGGTGAAGGAAAGTGTATTATGAACTGTGGATGCAAAATATGTATATATACAACGGACACCAGTAGAGAATATACCCTGTTACTTGACCTTTGTTTTAAGAATTTTTATGTCTAATTAACTTTTGCACTAGCACTTTTTCCAAACGCCATTTGTCCCCCTGTACACACTGTAAATAGTGTTGTTGATGATATGTTGAATTGCACGTTCAAACATGGCCGCCGCAAAACATTTTGGCGAGCAATAGTCCACTTTCTATGTTGTGTGAAGTGGTGGGGGATTTAATGGCGATATGCGATATGAATGGCGATATGCACAATGTATGGCTGACACTAAGGAAGCCAAATAGGTGAAACGCGTCTGTCGAGGGGGCAGGGGGGTCTGCCAATAAACCATTTTGGTTGACACATCGACTTGGAGTGCCGTCCTTTTTTTGACCTCTAGGAGATTCACGGAGGTGCGTGGAAACATATATATATATATATATATATATATATATATATATATATATATATATATATGTATGTATGTATGTATGCATGCACCCGGGATGAGGAGGAGCAACGGCGGTGAAGGGAGCTGTTCGAAATATATATATATATATATATATATATATATATATATATATATATATATATATATATATATATATATATATATATATATATATATCCTTAATCCAAAAGCGATCCTTCTTGGACGGTTCCCATAGTCAAGTGGCGCATGTGCCAGCCGGACCCCAAAGCCGGTAAATTTGTGCACAAATTTCACAGGTTCCAGTAAGGGATTGAATGCGCACTCAGAGCGAGGGTAGATAACACCAGTTTATTTTTTAATACTCGCTACGCGTTTTGAGACCCACCGGTCGTGTGATCAAGAGACCGGTGGGCCTCGAAACGCGTAGCGAGTATTAAAAAATAAACTGGTGTTATCTACCCTCGCTCTGAGTGCGCATTCAATCCTTTATATATATATATATATATATATATATATATATATATATATATATAGATATATATATCCACCGTCAGGCACTCCCCACACCGCCGACCCAGATGCACTCAATTGGTGCATTCTGGGAGTTGAAGTCCGGACATTCATTCCGGTAACCAACAGGTGAACGCAATGAACCGGGGGTGGAGTTCCGGATCTATAAACATTAGAATGCAGGACTGGGACATTGATTTGAAGCATTACCTCGTATGGCTGGGCGCTGAAGAAGGCTTGTATGCCGAAATGCATTCGCCACCATTACAGACTGCTGCCAATTAAAGCTGGGCTTTCCCTGTCAAACCCCCTCTGGCCTCCGTTTCTTCTGTTGTGGAGGGAAGTTGTGCGATATATTATGCTCCAGCCAAGGGGGCAGTCCGGATGGCCCCGCAGCAACAAGAGACCCGGATTACCATTGGCAACCGTCGTTGTTCACACAGCGATTCTTTCACTCGGGGTACCGAGAACTCCGGTGTCCGCCTCGCAGTCCTGGAGGTATCAGGCGGTAGGAGGTACTTTACCTCCGTTTGGACGCTATGCAGAATGGCTGTCCCTGCTGACATTTCCTTCTAGGACGCCGAGGCAGCTGCGGTCCGAGGGGACAGAGGGAGGCCTTGAAGATTTTGACAGCACTTCTTGGGGCTTCACTACCTACCTGCACCATCTGGACAAGCCATTAATCCACCGTCAGGCACTCCCCACACCGCCGCCCCAGATGCACTCAATTGGTGCATTCTGAGAGTTGAAGTCCGGACATTCATTCTGGTAACCAACAGGTGAACGCAATTAACCGGGGGTGGAGTTCCGGATCTATAAACATTAGAATGCAGGACTGGGACATTGATTTGAAGCATTACCTCGTATGGCTGGGCGCTGAAGAAGGCTTGTATGCCGAAATGCATTCGCCACCATTACAGACTGCTGCCAATTAAAGCTGGGCTTTCCCTGTCAAACCCCCTCTGGCCTCCGTTTCTTCTGTTGTGGAGGGAAGTTGTGCAATATATATATATATATTTTCTTTAAAACAATATCATATACAGTTAAAATGTATGGAAAGTACAAGTTACTTACCTTCGGTAATGATGTATCTGGTAGGGACGATTCCAGCCGCAGATTCCTTAACGTAGAATTATCCCCAGGCTTAAGACTGGATCCGGAAAATCTTTTGCCAAAGCATCCCTGTGCGCCGGGGGGGCAGTACCACGTAACTCCGCCCTGACGCCGTCCGCGGACGTGACGTCAGCGAGGTCACATAAGTCCCACCCCGGCACGCTGATCTCAGTTTTCTTTGGAGAACTTTTCAGCGCCACAACGCAGAGCCATCACAAACAAAACTGTGAGAGTATGGAAACAGTGTGCGAAAAAAGCAATGAAACAGGAAGGAAAGAAGTGAATGGTGAAGAACAGCCACATTAGGGACAGTGCCAGGCACTGTGTTAATGAACGTCATGGAAGGGAAAGAGCAGGGCACCACTTCTGAGAAGCAACCCCGCAAATTGAAGGCGATATCCACCCTGGAGGCAGAAAACATGTGAAAAAATGTCATAGCAGACCACAGAAAGTCTGCAGCCACAGTTTATAACAGTGAAGGGAAACAAATCCGGAACAGATGAGTAACGATAAATTACCCCAAGACAACACCATCAAGGAGTGTTGTATCCCCTTTAAAGAGCTACGGGCTGAGGCCCAGCCAAGAAACCCCAACCTAGAGAACTGCAGGGGAGTCAAAAACAGCAAGCAATGAAAAAGGGAGAAGATTATGAGCAGGCCCCACACTGGACTAACCAGGGTGAAGGGATGCAGAAGTACACAGGAACGTGCCTTCCAAGTGCCATAAAGGAAGGAGTGGAAAACAAACAGGACGAAGCATCCTGCCAGGGAGGGAGTGAAAGAGGACACTCGCAGAAGACAAAGCCACCCGGAGGGAGGCGCGTGCAGAAGACACACCCGAAGGTCCTCGCAGAACAGGGAGGAGGGGTGGGCCGTGAAGGAATCTGCAGCTAGAATCGTCTCTACCAGATACATCGTTACCAAAGTTAAGTAACTTGTACATCTGAAAGAGACTACTAGCTGCATATTCCTTAACGTAGAATAGATACCCTAGCCATACCCAGAGGGGAGAAGGGTCTGCGAGAGAACCTCACCAGCCAGGAAGAAACAGAGGGCCCCAACAGGGGATGTGTCATGGGGACAGGAAGGATGTCCCAGCTCCCACCAAGCAGAAGTAAGCAAGCACAAGGCAAAGGGAAGGCCAGGACACCCCAAACCTACACGAGGTACAAAGGGCATCCACCAGAAACCCCTGGAGGGACAGACAGCGCCAAAAGAGTACCAAGGAAGAAAAGAACCACCCAAACTTTAAGAAGAACAGGTGAAAACTGAGGCAGAGCCCGCAGCAGGAGAACACACACAAACAGCGAAGTGGACAGCTGAACTGGCATCAGCCCGAGGCAGCGGACAAGGCAGGAACAGCCCCACAGCCGAGAAGCGCAGGCGTGATAAGAAAGACACAGTCGCGCAAAGCTGCAGCAGAACAAGGGGCAGGAGCACAAGGGTACACGCCAAGGCCCACGGATGCAGACCATAATGACCAGGTGCATGCAGCCGGCAGCTGGCAAATACCATGAAGCACCGCGCCCAGAACAAGCCAGGCGCAAGACGAAGGCAGAGGCAAGGAAATTCCAGAACAAGTCCCAGAAAAGGACCGTGCCAGAGACACAACCTGACCCATGAAAAGAAGTGGGACCACCCAGAAGATAAGAGGAGAAGTACGTACGATGGACCTAAAGCAGTCAATCAGAACCCAGGAGAATACCAGGAGTATCCTAGCCCCCCCAGAACACCAGGCAGAGGACTAGGCCGAAACATAGGACAACAAGGTGGAAGCACCACGACAACACCGCACACGGCATGCCAAAGTCAGCCTGGCGATTTAGCGGACACTGAGCAGGACAGAACCTGGAGCAGCGCAAGCTGCGCCAAGACTGAAGACAAAAGACCGCACCAAGCGGTATACAGTGATGCCAAGAAAGGCGAGGAACCTGAGAAGGTGTTCACACCAGCCCAGCCTAGGCAAGGCAACACAATAGCTACAAGTACCCCACCTAGGGTATGACACGTCCCAAAACAAAAACATGGGGGAACCTCTTTGGGGAAAACCCTGCAGCAGAGGTCAAGAACACAAAGGACCTGCAGGAGCACCACAGACGGCTTACCAATTAGCCAAAAAATACACAGATGGCCCATCTTGAGGACCCAGATGGCTTCACTTACAGCCAAAAAACACACTACAGAAGCCAAAGGGCTGTACCAGCAGCCAACAGTACAGAGGGGCAAACTTAGGCATTCCAAGCCACACAGGACACACACACGGGCCCACCGAAACACTAGACCCAAACAGAAAGGTGGGATAAACGCCTCTCATAAGGCACCTGAGGACCGACAAGCCGAAGCTTACGGAGGAGTCGTTGAATGGCGGAGTCTGCGTGGTGTTAAATAAAAGAATCCCATCAAAAGGCAGGTCAACAAGACGCTCCCTAATATTCTCCGGAAAAACGCCATCCCGCAACCAAGCATGGCAGTGGAGAGCCACAGAACTTGCCAAAGTGCGGCCGAGAGAATCAGAAACATCCAAGGCCAAACAGAGAATAAATGCAGCTAACACCCGACTATCCGAGCACATGGTGCAGCAGATCAGCGCCGACACCTTCATGTGAGGAGCGAGACAGAAGGGACTCTGCAGAATCCCATAAGTTGGAGGTAGCCCTGGCCAACACAAAGTGTGTTGAGCGCTCGCAAAGTAGCACTAGTGGAAGCGAAGATGTTACGCCCCCAGGAGTCCAACCACCGGGCCTCCCGTGACGGAGGGAGCAACACTGAAGGCAAGGAAGTAAAAGCAGTCTGCAGGAGAGGGCCCTGGGCAGAAGGTTGACAAGAAAGGCAGACTGGATCGTGGGGAGACCTTCCAACAAATGGTCCGTAGGGAATGGAGTGACTGGGTTGCCCAGCGGCCATGGAAATGGCCCGGACAAAGGCTACACTCGCCACCGTAGGGCGTCACGGGGGAGAGAGCAATTCCTCCGTGGGCGAAGGCTGCAAGCTAAGCCGCCAATCCCAGAGTCCAGCTGGAGGAAGGAACGGCCAGCCCGTGTAGGATGGAAGATCCATGGTCGAGTGGGGGACCTGAGAAGTCTCGGGAGAAGGTGGAGAAGCCCGCTGGGCAACCCACAGCAAGTTGCGGAAGAGAGGGTCCGAGGACTGTGGCCGTGGAGACGGCGTAGAGCCCTCCCTTTAATACGCCGGGGAAAAAGCAATGATGCGGCGTTCAGTCTCCGGTGAAGAGGAGACAAGGAAATGATAAACGTCCGGAGAGGAAGGGACCTCCGGAGACGAGTCGACGACCCGACGCCAGGACGATGCCGTGGAGCCCGCCATAGGCGCCGGTGTGTCCTCGATCGGCGCCGGAGTGGCCATCAAGGGTGTCGACCTCCACCACCACGTGCTTCCTAGGAGAATGGGGCAGGGTCAGAGCCGGAGCGGTTAGTGAACGGTGCCGGAAAGGCGCCGGCTCGACCTCCGACGAGGCAGCCGCCTGCATAGAGGACCGAGAGGGACTCTGGGAGGCGACCCAGGCCCCAACCACCACCCGCGGTGCCGCCAGGGTTGGGGAGGAAAGTCGTCGGCGCCGGATAGGCGTCGGCTTGGGCTCTGGTAAGGCAGCCGCATTCCCAGAGGACCGAGGGGGACTCTGGGACAAACCGTGAGTCCCGGCGACCTCCTGCGACACCACAGGGAAACCCGCAGGGTTTTGCGGCGAGGCAGGGACGCAGTGGGTCGAAGAGGGGAACCCCGTAGGGCCACACCTCGATGACACCACACCCCAAATCCTGAAGGCAAACCCGTTGGCACCTGGGTCGAAGCGGCCTGCGACTCTGCGGAAGGCCCAGCGCGTGGCAAACGGATCCACGGACGTCTCAGGAAGAGGAGGGTGGCCCAAAGAAGCCTGCAGAGCCATAGCGTAGGCCTTCATTTGGGTCCTAGTCGCCCAGACGCCGGGAAACGGCGGATAGTGTGGCAGCGGGCGAGGGCGCACATCCCGAGGGGAATCTGCGTCCTCTGCAGAACAAGGACAAGGCCCCGGAGACAGGTTGCAGGACTTACTAGCGGGTGAGCGACGCCAGAGGGGCCTCGGTGAAAGACGATGCCGCAGTCGGAATCGGCGGCTTCTAGCTTCCAAGGTAGGGGACGGACGCGGTGACAAGACCTACCTGGACAAGCGGGCCGAAAGCAATTTCATACGGCACTCCCGCCGGAACTTCGGCTTGAGATGATGACAAGTATTGCAGTCCGAAGAGTCATGGTGCTTGCCCAAACACCACATACAAATAGGGTGAGGGTCTGTTGCCGACATCCGACGCTTACAAGAAGTACATGTCTTGAAACCAGAAGGCATTCGCACACTGTTCCTCAAAGCAAAGCGTTAAAAGAAGGCCTGAAAACAGGTCAAGGGACAGAATCCGGATCCGCATTGCACGCGGAAAAGAAGGAAACTAATGTCAGCGCGCCTGGGTGGGACTTGTGACCTCGCTGACGTCAAGTCCGCGGATGGCGTCCGGGCGGAGTTACGTGGTAAGGTTCAGAAGCCAACCAACTATACGTAAAAGAAGCTCGCGAGAGCATACCCATTCTAACCTGCAGATACAAAGCTCTACATATGGGGGGTTGATTTAATCAAAAAAAACTTCAAAGTTGTAATTGCTTCTCGTGTTTAGGAAACTGCTGATCCATCTGACCATCGATACAGAAGTAATTTGTTTCTCTTGGGAAGAAAAGCCAAACTATATTCTTCACAAAGCAATACACATTTGAAGAAATTAACTTTGTATTAAACTAGTAGACCCCCCCCCCACCCACCCCGCCCAAGGTCTTCTAATGAGCTATTAACAGGCGTCAGCCAAGGAATTTTTATCATTTAAGTCTGCTGACAACATTGAATAGCCCCTCTCAATAAGGGTGCTGCTCTTCTGTACTCCAGATTCTGATCCAGTACAAGATAGGCATCAATTTTACATCCTCAGTTATTGATCTTAGAACCAAATCTAACCACAGCAGCAGTAGTAAAAATAGTGAAATAGTCTTTGTGGCATAAAAATATATTCTTTTCCTTGACGCTAGCTGATAATGTGATTTACCAATGTCCTTTAGTAAGATTAAAAATGTTCATGTACTTTGCATCATCCAGCAGGGCCACTAGATTATCACCTCTGGGAATAGGGTGTGCATGAGTCTTGGTCCTCTGATTGAGGTCCCGGGTAAGCAACACAAAACCAGAAGTCTGGATCTTGCTTGGGTTCCGAAAATATAGGGCTGGACCAAGGACTACGGAACAGTCAATCACCGCTAAGTCCAACATCTTGGCAACCTCAGTCTTGACATTCCGGGACTCGATTAAATATCTGGTAAATTTTGATCTTCACAGGTAAACTATCCCTGGTGTCTAGGTCATTGACTCAAACAGGTGTCTACCCTGAAGTCAGCCAAAAGAGTTGGGAACATCATACCAGCACCTCCCTATACTCTTTCTGCTACTCAGATGTTAATTCAAGGGCAAGCGGTAACCCATCTACAGAATCATCCTTTATATTACCATGCAGTATGTCAGGAAGGGTCTCACTGTCTTCTTTAACCTCATCTGTCATTTCAATGATGCTCACTGTGAACTCTCTCTTAAGGTATGGCTTAATCCTGTACCATGGAACACCATCTTTGGCTCCCTGAGCCGCCCGTTCCCAGCAAGTAGTTTACCTAAGAAATTGTCTGCACTACCTTGTATATCTCACACTCTTAGAGAAATGGACTTCAGCACCAACAACTCTTGACCCTCCTGGTACCCAGGTAGCAGTTCTGTCTGGTTTTACCCACTCCATCAGCTCTTGGCATTCCTGAAGGCTTCTCTTCTCCAGACTCATGTATTGTGTCATCAACCACCTAAGGCCAGTCACATAATCCATCACATCCTGTTATGGTGACTCTGTAGTACATTTCCGATGATATCTAAGGTGAAGGGGCAGGCACTAGGTGATCAAATAGAAGATAACGGTGACTTAACCCTACCCCTTTCTGTAGAAATTATTTGTAGGTGACTTAGAGAAAGGGGCTGAAGATCACCCTTTCTCTAGAGGTTCTCTGACAGACCCACCCCCCTATCGTGATTTTGAGGATCTTGTTACATCTTTCAACCCACCCACTGCTTCACAGGCGGAATGCAGTGTTGAAATTGTGTCAATTGCTAGCATCTTAAGAGCAACAGAGCCCTCACGGGTGCCTCAAAAAACTCACAAACGATTCCAAAATGTCCTGCCCTCCCACATACAAGTGCACAAGCAATTCTATGACTTTGCCGGGTACTCCTGTAGACTTGAAGGTGGAATCTCCTAGCTACTGCTGTCTACTGCCTTTCTGAGATGTTCTATCTCTAAATCTATCCTCTCTTCAATTCTCTTTTTCTGCTTTTCTTAACTTTCATTTTTATCCCTTCATGATTTCCGCTGTGCAGCACCAGCACTTAATTGTCAACAATTGCACTTATGCTAACAGCCACTTGGTGGAGCTGTTTGTGCAATTGAAAGATGAGCAAAACAATAGTGGTTTATTAAATCAGTATACATTAAATCAACTGATACAAGCTGCCCAAGGCATTCTCATAGCTTTGGCGACCTTAAGCAGTCTGAAATGTCACACTTGAAGCAGTGTGATGGTTAGTAGCTGTGCAGATACTGTCATTGGCAGCGCTGGCAGGGATAATGGATGGTGCCAGATGTGGTGACCTCCTGATGAGGGCCTTGGCAAGTCACTGCTTGTGGCCCTCCTTTCCTCTTATTCTTGACCAGCTAATGTCAGCTTTTTCCTCCCAAACTCACAGGCCTTATCATCAGCCTCGGCTTTCTGCAGAGCCAACTCTAAGTTCAGAGTCTAGCTTCAACCCACCCAGTAGAAATACTCCTGGAATTGGTGATGAGGGTACACTTGAAATCCTGGGAGGAATGGCTTGATGGGTAACGCTGGAAAACAAATTTGGGGACACACGTGGTGTCCCTGGAGAAAACGTGAACTAAGAGGCTGAGAGTGAGAGAGCCTGGCACCACAGTCCTCTTGCTAGTTTCCCAACATGATACTCTTGCCAGAGTTCATCACAGTTTCTTCCCTAGAGCCATGTTTCTCTTAATGGTCCTTAACAAAACAAACAAGAATCTTTCTACCCTTCTTTCAGGGAGTCCTTTAGCATTTTTTCAAACGCAAGGGACAGGGTGTCAAGGAGTACTCCACCAACCTTTTATCTGCCACTATACTCTGCAAGTAATTGCCTCTGGTTGCACCGCCATGCCGCCCTCTGATCAATTTATGAACTCTTGAACATCCAGTGCTGTTTATTCAAACATCGTTTCTTGCCCAATAATAATTGCTCGCAGCTGCTTAAATTAAATTTTAAATATATATGTCTAGCTGTTCCATTCCAGATTTTAAAAATGACGCTACAACCCTTTGACATCTAAGGCTCCGAATATCAATGGCAATGAATCCATTTTTGGACATTTTAATCATAACCCATTTTTTAGCAAGATTATTGTACCCTTTTAGTATCAATATGTTGTCTTTTAAAAATTTAGTTTTTTGTATACATAAATTACACGTTTTTAAAATTGTTATGGTTTTAAGTAATCAAACAAAGTTAATTTGGCACTATACTCTGCAGGTAATGCGGTGTTCACACTTAACATAAGTTCTGTTCAAGAAAATTGAAAATCACAGATTTGACAGTACTTGTTACCAATTGTCAGACCCCATTTGAAGGGGGAGGTGGGGCGGGGGGCACAGTGCTGGTTTGTTTAGAAAAAAAAGTAGTTTTGAATTTCATAGCAATATTTAATACAACACCATTAAATTCAGCATACGCAGTGGTGGTCTTGGTCACAACTCTCTCCCAGGTACTTCATCACACCCTCCGTACTCCAACTCTTAGCTATCTACCCCCCTAGGTGACACTAGACAAATGTTATACCTCAAAATGGTAGAAAAATTAATAAAGCGGAGGTACAGAATACTGGTAGCCACAATTCAAATGCACAATCAGTTCACTCATTTGCTAGAGTTCCAACTATTGGTGGTGTAGCAAGTAGAAATTAATTCATTAGTCCCTTGTGCTTGACTACATCAACCCGGTGGAGTGATTCCACTATAGACACAGGCACGTGGTGCTCGGTTACAAACACTAAGGGGGTGCAGTTAGCATCTGTCTTCCACACAGCTGCCTGGGTAGATCTACTGTCCTGAGCGAATCTTGGTACTCATTCAGACACTGGCCCTACAGAGCCAGCTCCATCTGGCCTATGAACATGATGGGCCAAGGACAAACTCACAGCAGTTCTTGCTTCGATCACACAAAGTGAACTCCATTGGAAGTTTTAGCCTCCACTGGGCCAAGCAAAAGCCTTCACAGTTTTAGCCACCATCGGGCCAGGAGAACCTCGTGGCAATTGTAGTGTATCCACCCGGAATCACAAAGCAACCAGAAGATCTATTTCAGCACAAGTAGCTCTTGGTTTTGCTCTCTGTCTTATTTCCTATGGATGTCCTTTAAACTAGGAACACAGAGGGCTGTTCCTCCCTAGACAGACCCTTCTCTTGCAGAGTCATGCAGACCTTCTTGTCCCTCCCACCAGGAAGTTGGGCATCTTGGCAGAAGGCGGATCCTCAGCACCTCCACCACAAAGTACAGACTTCAGGTGATGTCCCCACCCCCGGAAGACTTGCTATCAGACAGACACCAGCCTTGGTCACGTAAATTTTCAAATACTCTATGGAGCACTCCTTTTCCTTGGCCATGAACAACATACAACAGTAACAAAGTAGGGAGGTTTGGATCCCATTTTTATACACCTTTTCCAGACAAGGAATGTGGATCCACCATCTCAAACTTCAGACCTCTCACCTGTCCTCAGGCTGCTCTTCAGGCACAGTATGTTCATAAAGGAATGCTTCTCACATGAGGTAGCAGTAAGGCACCACAATTGGGAGACCCATGTCATAAATACAATTAATTGTGAGGTTTCTGCACCGTGGGTATCATCAGCTTCTCTGAAATGATAATTGGGGATGGGCTAGAGGGCCGGCCAGAATAAGAAATTTCCACATAGCCTGAGCAACAGAAACTGCAATCCCAGCGTTCTCCCTCTCCACCAAATTGAAATGCTCAGGAAGACCTCATCAACAGCCCCTTGTTAAGAAACAACGGGAAGTAAAGTATCAACATGGGCGATCTGTGGAGTAGACCGGGTTTAAAATGTATTAAATTATTCTTAAGATAAATACTCGGGGAAGCATTCAAGTTTAAGAAGCCCGGGAGTGGTGCGTGCGCAGTCTGTTCATTTTCAAGCACTGCACTCGTGCTTGTGGCGCGCCCCTGCTCGCTCCCGCAAGGTGGATGCCGCCACAAGCACGAGTGTGTGCTTGAAAATTAGTAACTCTGGGCATAGTTCGCATAGTAGCGCTACGTGTAGCTACGCGAAGTGCACTTCACACTACGCGAGCCACGCGTAGCACTGTGCAATCATTGCAAACGGCATCTTGCACAGTGCAAGCAGTCGTTTTCTGCCGCTCGAGAAGATTTGTACTCGAGCAGCAGTTTCCTCAACGCGGACTGGTAGTTTCTCATCGCAAGCGGTCGCGAGCATACGCGACGGCTCGCAATGAGAAACCTGACCTCCCCGCGTTGAGAATCTCGCCATGAGGTTTATTTTTCACGCTCGCGATCAGCAACTTGATGTTGCTGATCACGAACAAGGAAAAAGTCTCGCCGAGGTGTCATTTTTCTCGCTCTCGCCAACTTGACGTTGAGGACCGCGAGCAAGCAAAAAAATGCCCGCTACGCGACGTGTTTTTGCACTGTGCTACGTGCAATTCGCGTAGTTGCGCAAACTACGCGAGCATAGCGTAGTTTTCCACCCAGGCCTAAAAATTAGCAGAGCGACGGCTAAAGGCCCTCCTATGCAGCGCATGCACACTGCGTAGGCAAGACCTAAAAAGGACTTGTCACACTATCATTCTCGCTCAAAAGACGGTATGCTGCCACCACAGCTTTATGTGCAATGCACAGGACTGGACTAGTAGACATCTCTCCACTTTGCGGGTATACTTGTTGAGACTCTCCAGGTCACAGGACAGTCCCTTGACCTCGGGGTAGGCCTGTACTCTGGGCCAAACCAAAAGTCAAGATACCAGGTAAAGATGCAGTCGGGCAGTGGAGAAGTGTGGCACCATGGTTAGAGCGGCAGACCCTGATGCAGAGCTCTGGCCCGGGACCAGGGTTCAATTCCTGCCTCGGCGGGTCTTGGGCTCAATTTCCTCAGACCTGATAATTCTCGCCTCGGTGCCTATTCTAATCATGGGTCCCACTCTGCAACTCTGGGCAATAGCTTGCTTAATCTCCACAACGGCCCCAACAGCGCTGGGATGCCTGGCTTCACCTTGGGGGTGCCCAGGAGTTGACATTTCACAGGGAAAAGCCAGGAAGGGTTCCACAGCGGTATGTGTTACAGCGCCAGGACACCCCAATTGGGGTATTAGTGCGCTTTACAAGTACAAATTACATTTACTCAGGGAAGGGGTACATGCCTGTATACCATGCAGAGAGCTCCTAACAATGAGTCTATGAAAATAATATCTATACAGCATACAGAACAGTTACAGCCAATATAGCTGCTATTTACCAATGAATGTCAGGAAAGAAGTGGTACATATTCAAATATTTCAGGGAAGACTGAATAGTTCAACAAGGTGAGGCTGGCAGTGGAAAGGTGGCCCTAATCCGCAGTACTAGAGTGAAAAAACTGGAACCCTTTAAAAATTAGATTGATAAATAAAAATGACTTCATAATTTAGAATGCAATGAACTATTGCATAATAAACTACGTGTCCAAAATGGAAGAAAGAATCCTCCTGCCCTACAATGCCCAATTTTGTTTTTGGAGAAAGGCACATTGCATGAAAACAAGCAGATCGGTGGAATACTATCTCCTTAGGGATTTATTGGGATATTTGCAAAAACATCACATCTTTTTGTAAGACAATACACCAAACATATCTTGGTACAGCTAACCTAAAACAGACGTGGCTGTATTTATTATTTTATGTCTGATATTATACACTTCTCAGAGGTCTCACCATTTTGCGTGGCTGCTTTAGCAAGGGCTATGCTCACATCAGCCGTAGACACAACTGCGTCTTCAGGAACGTGCATAGCACCCACCAAGTCATGAATATTGATGAGGGGGTGAAGGGCAGCAACTTGCTTCGGAGCGATGATCTCACAGGGAATTCCCATCAACCTACAGAAGAATATATGATCTAATCAGATAGAATGCAAACATCAACATATACATAAAATTACTGAAAATTGTAATTAAGTTAACATGCACATACACATACATCGCTGGTTTGGCATCTGAATATGCAAAAGTATATTACTAGCTGATCCAAAGAAAAAAGGCCCCAAAGGTCCCTGAAGGACTACTGAAGAATTGTAAATGTAGACAGGCGGAGGGTTGGGAAAAGGAATGTGGAAAGATGGCAGTGGCTACAGTGGTGAGAATGGAAATGCCTTCCAGTTAATGCTATCACAGAAAGCTTATTGCCATGGCAGGAAAAGGTAGTTGAAAAAAAGAGGGGTCCATTGAGAGCACAGGGCATCAACCCAAATCTGGAAGGAGAGCAAAGCCTGCAAGTTAAAGCAAGGAGAGGGGGAACAAGGACAAAGCAAGTGTAGCACTGAGGCAGATGAGAATCCCCTATCATTTTGCTTGAAAATGGTGAAAAGCCATGGGTGAAGGAGGCTATTCTGAACCATTAGAGACCACCAGCCTGTCTGGTCTTCTCCCACCAATGTTCCAAACAAACCTTTCAGTGACCAGGGGCGAGGACAGATACAGCCGCAGGGTAAACTTGGAGGATTTTGCACAGTCTAGTTGAATGGTTAGCCGGGAGGAGAGATCGTGTACTTGAGTGGAACCCCTGGCTGGCCCTAAGAGAGATGCATGCACAGAGACTAAAAGAGAACATGAAGGAGTTCAGAAAGCCTGGGGCAAGAGACTGGATTGATACCCAGGACAAAGGCACTCCTGAAGTAGTAGAATACAGCCTGCAGCGTAGTGGCAGTGTAAGAAGCATTATAATTATATGAAGAAAAGTGCCACCTGTTCCTCTTCAAAGTAAACAACATAATAAAAAAACTCAGTAAATAGAAAGAACAATGCGTCTTTATGGCCAAACAGTAAAGACCTTCAGGCCATAATGGTGAATGGTAAGTGAGGCTTGACAGTTCATAGATAAGACAGAGAAAACCAAAGACTATTGCAGACTACGTAGATCCCCACATAAGGACAAGTCCTTTGCTCTGGAGCAGCTACCACTTAAAACAAACACAAGGAATTTGTCGTACCACTGGCAATTGCTCAGGACAGAATCCCAACCCATCATTCTTTTGTTCACTTTGCCACTTCAGAATCCCAACCCATCATTCTTTTGTTCACTTTGCCACCTCAGTTTGGACCAGCCAAAGGCAAATCTCCTGTATTTACTACCTTGCATGCAAGTAGAGCCTTTGAGAATGAAGAGGGGAAAGAGGTAGTGATCAGCCGTTAATTGAGAAAAGTCTTGTAAGACAAGCACATGAAAGGGAATCCACAGCCAGATGGTTTAAATTGGCCAGTCACATTCTCATGAACATTTGACATATAAAGAATCAGATGAGCAGGAATTTATACAAAAGCACCACTTTTGAAGATGCAAGTTCAACTTACAAAAAAAAATAGGTGGAAGATTTTGAAAATGTGTTGCAAAGAAGTAAAAGGGACTTACCCTTGGTAACAATATTACTGGTAGATGCATAATCTTCCTACAAATTTCTCACCTTATAAATTATCCTTCCAGGTTTCTAATTGGGCCAAACAAGCATTTCCCCAGCAACAGCTCTGCATTGCCACTAAGTTGAGTCATGCAGCTCCAACTGTGACTTCACCTCCAGACAAAATGACACCAGAAGAGATCAGGTGCCAACCAACATGGTGGAATCAGTTCTTGACCTTTTTCCATGCACCATCTAGCAGTCCAGACAAGAATGGAGACAGTAACGACTGCCACAAATACAGTACAAAACACACCTGCATTCCTTGGGATCTTATTAGTCAAGTCACTAACTCTTAAGGGGAGAATCAAAAGTGAGATCATCAGAAGCACGGCTGTGACGTCTGGCAATCGGTCCATGGACTGCTGGGCCAAAAAGCATTTCTACCATGGAGCCATGACAGGATCCAATATTGCTTCCAATAATGAGAGCAATGGCTGCTTCACGAAGGAAAAGGGCTGCAAGATTTCAGTCAAAATGTTACACTTCTCCTCTTTTGAGGGTATGATAACCTTCAAATCTTGTGGCTTAAGCTTCAGACCTAAATGAGAAAACCTCCACTGAGGGGCCAGAGGGGCCAGAGAAGCCAGGGATGTCTGCTCTGGTGAAGTTTCTAGGGCACTGGAATTTTGGCTATTCAAATAAGCCAGCAACAACATTAAAACTGGAAAGAAAGTTATTAGCCTTCGAATAATCATACTTTGTCGGAACATCATTTTTTTCCAGAGATTCTGTAGTAAAACACCAGGAGGTGTCAGTTGTCTTGAGGAAGATTTAATGTAGGTTACATGGATGAGGAGCCAGCTTCAACAAAGCCAGCTCCAACAGACACCAACTCAAGAATGAAACGTGCACATTCCAATGTATCTAAGCAGCATAAGAATGTCCTTAAAGAAACACTACACTAGAGATTAACAAATGGTTACTACAGATTACTACATTATCCTCCCTTCTCATAACAACAACAAAAACAAGCATTTGCAATGCAATAAGTCTCGCATTATTAAAGTTAGAGCTATTGGCATTGTAAATGGCAATGCCTTTTATTTATGTTTTTGCTTTTAAAACATAAATAAAAGGCATTGTCATTTACAATGCTAATAGCTTAAACTTTCGCAAAAGTGAGACCTATTGCATTGCAAATGCTTGTTTAAAGGACGCCCCAGACACTTCTTCCCCAACCTACTAACCTTCAGCGATAGGACAAAACTGCAAGCTTATCTTAGCAAGTCCATACCTGAATACAGCGTGCTTCGAAGAGCAGCACATGCACTGCTCAGGATCGACCTAAAAAGTCTCTGTTTTAATAGCATTATACAATATGCTCGGGTGCATACAAACAGCCAAATACCACGAAACAGAGCCTAGAAAGGGAGTGATGAGCCAACTTACTGTTGTTGCCTTATCCACCAGCCTGCACCCATTAAATAATGGGTTGAAACCAGCGGGTCCTACATGCTCTACCACTGTCCGAGCAAGAGGGGTGTGTGTCCAAAGCACAAGATGGCCCCTCAGAACGGGCTGCAAAGGAAGCAGGCCGTGAAGAACACGGACCCAAGGGCATGGAGCAGAGGTGGCACCCTGTCCAATGGATGGGCACACCTGGTAGGGCAGTGTGCCAGGCTCTCGTGCACCCTCTTGTGGGAGTGCAGCACCACAGCATGCTACCAGGCGCCATGCTCCAGGCCCTGCTCTTCTGAAGGCAGTCAAGTGTAACTATGAACTGCACGTTGGTTAAGTCCCATGCCCGCAGGAGAGGTCTGAACATGCAGCTCCTTCTGTGATCTGCCTTGCGTCGCAGCACTACACCGGACATCTGCAGTTGTGCGACGGGTACTCAGACACGGAAGCTTTGAGCAACAGGGGCCGTATTATACATGAAGTGAATGTTCCTTTATTGCGCACCTTTTAAAAGGTGTGCCCGGCGCAGTTTAGGAATTCCATGGGACCCCCTGTTCCCACCCCAGACGGCTGTCATCAGAGAGCGCACTGCCACTTCAAATCTAGGCGAACAGAGCTTTGCTCACTTTCGCATTTCTCACCTAGAGCCCTACTTTATTTTCCAACCCTTTGCAGCAGGTATACAGTGCGGCACAGGAGCTCCCTACCCCAGTTAGTTCACCGAGGAAGCAGGAAAGCAGCAGCTGGAAGCATCTACAGTTCTCCGTTCATTTAAGCCCTGTTTAAACCCCCAGTAGCAGTTCATTGCTCGGGGGCTCAACAGGTAAACACCCACCCCATGGAAACGCAGGTGACAACTAATTTGCAATGAAATGGGTCTCGCATTAAGAAACTTTGAGCTATGGGTATTGTAAACAACACATTTTTTATTTATGTGTTGGTTTTGAAAATCGCGAAATTAATAGTTTTGTCATTTATAATGCCAATACTTTTATCTTTCGCAAATGTGACACCTATAGCATTTGTAATACAATATGTGTTGATTTACTGGACTTAGATGTATTGATATTACAAATAACAATTGCTATTATTTCTTTTTAATAATTAATAGTTAAATAAAAGTTATTGTAATTTATAATGGCAATAGCTTAAACTTTTGTAAATAACTTTTGTGAAGATTATGTTCAGTATTTTATTGTGACGAAAATCCAAGAACAGAAGTGAAATAACCTCTTTTTGTGACATTTGTAATAAAGCTTTAACCATTGAGAGGACATATTTGCACCAGTTGTTGTTGAATGGTTGCACAGAATGATGCTGTGGTGGTGCCGAGTGATGTTGTGGTTGTGTCGAGTATTGCTGTGGCGTTCAGTGATGCTGTGGTAGCGCATAGTGATGTTGTGGTGCCCCTGAGGGATGCTGTGGTGGTGCGGAGTGATGCTGTGGTGATGATAGAGTGTAATTATGTGGCGTGTAACTATGTGGCACTGAGTGGTATTTGGAGTGTATGTTGCATTGAGTGCCGTGTAATTATGTGGTGTGTAATTATGTGGCACTGAGTGGTATTGTTTGGAGTGTATGTTGCATTGTAATTATGTAGCATATAATTATGTGGCACTGAGTGGTATTGTGTGGAGTGTATGTTGCATTGTAATTATGTAGCATATAATTATGTGGCACTGAGTGGTATTGTGTGGAGTGTGTTGCATTCAGTAGAGTGTAATTACGTGGTGTGTAATTATGTGGCACTGAGTGGTATTTGGAGTGTATGTTACGTTGAGCGCAGTGTAATTATGTAGCATATAATTATGTGGCACTGAGTGGTATTGTGTGGAGTGTATGTTGTATTCAGTAGAGTGTAATTGTGTGAGGGTGCAGAGTGTGTGTGTGAGGGTGCAGAGTGTGTGTGTGTGTGTGTGTGAGGGTGCAGAGTGTGTGTGTGTGTGTGTGTGTGAGGGTGCAGTGTGTGTGTGTGAGGGTACAGAGTGTGTGTGTGAGGGTACAGAGTGTGTGTGTGTGAGGGTACAGAGAGAGTGTGTGTGTGTGTGTGTGTGAGGGTACAGAGTGTGTGTGTGCAGAGTGTGTGTGTGAGGGTGCAGAGTGTGTGTGTGTGTGAGGGTACAGAGTGTGCGTTTGTGTGTGAGGGTGCAGAGTGTGTGTGTGTGAGGGTGCAGAGTGTGTGTGTGTGAGGGTGCAGAGTGTGTGTGTGTGAGGGTGCAGAGTGTGTGTGTGAGGGTGCAGTGTGTGTGAGGGTGCAGAGTGTGTGTGTGAGGGTGCAGAGTGTGTGTGTGAGGGTGCAGAGTGTGTGTGTGTGTGTGTGAGGGTGCAGAGTGTGTGTGTGTGAGGGTGCAGAGTGTGTGTGTGTGTGTGTGAGGGTACAGAGTGTGCGTTTGTGTGTGAGGGTGCAGAGTGTGTGTGTGTGAGGGTGCAGAGTGTGTGTGTGTGAGGGTGCAGAGTGTGTGTGTGTGAGGGTGCAGAGTGTGTGTGTGAGGGTGCAGTGTGTGTGAGGGTGCAGAGTGTGTGTGTGAGGGTGCAGTGTGTGTGTGTGTGTGTGTGTGTGAGGGTGCAGAGTGTGTGTGTGTGTGGGTGCAGAGTGTGTGTGTGTGAGGGTGCAGAGTGTGTGTGTGTGAGGGTGCAGAGTGTGTGTGTGTGAGGGTGCAGAGTGTGTGTGTGTGAGGGTGCAGAGTGTGTGTGTGTGAGGGTGCAGAGTGTGTGAGGGTGCAGAGTGTGTGTGTGTGTGTGTGTGTGAGGGTGCAGAGTGTGCAATAGTCTCAAAACAACTTCGAAACCAAGGTCAGGAAAACAGAGCAGCCAACCCCACAAGCAGGTGGGAGAGGCAGAACCTCACTCCCGCCTCAACTTTCAATGATAAAATACATTCAGACGACTGCGTGTCCGAAAGTGTCTGTTACAACATAAAACAGGTTGTAAAAACGTAATTTTACAAGCAACACCAAAGACACATATACGACTTCCTGAGCAGCAGCCGACTTGTGCTGGGCGCCGGTTCAAGTATGTGGAAATCATGCAAAACCCAGAGCACCCCTTAACTTCCTGTCTCGAGGACGAGGAGTACGTGCGCGCTTGCGCGCAGTGTCAGGGGGTGCGAGCGTGCAGTGTCAGGCTTCCCTCTAAAACTCACTCACAGACTCGGAGCGCTTGTGGGAATAAAACCCGCCTTCTTAGGGAGATTCGAGACTTCCAGAAATAGATGCATTTTGTCATCCATTACTGAAGAGTCTCCCCCTGCAGAAGATTACCCTTTTGTTTGAAAGGCACTTGGTCAAAACCATGATCTCCCACGCACTCTCGAATGTCTCTTTTTCACGTTTCCCTTGCATTAACCCAAATAATTCCTTAAGATGATTGTTGGTAACGCTACTCTTGTAAAGCGTCATGATACCCAAGGGCTATGGCCGCGCTATATAAAATCACTAATAAATATAAACAAAACGCCAAATTGGGCTTATGTTATTATCTACTCTGGAATTAAAACGATTACAATCCGGTTGTCAATACTGTTCTTTTTATCAATGCATTGGGCAGTACTTATAGGGGTTGCCATCTGGGTAGAATTTTACCAAGAGGGGCGGCGTTATCTGAAGCCCTGTAATAGTGAGAAAAGTGGGCAATAAACCAAAGTGTGCTTTTTCACATTAAATTATGAACTTAAAATAGCGCAAACAAAAATAAATTACATTAAACCTATTTAATAGCTGTACAAACTATGCCTAAACAAAAAAAGAATAGTAATTTCACACACCTTCATACAAATGATTACCATTTTTTCTAAGAACTACGGCTACCAGTAGAACATATACTGTTCTGCATCTACTCAACTTTAATGGCATTTCCCAGTGTTAAAAGCTAAATGAATAATCATCACAATATAACACATGTCAGGGACTTTACGTTATTTGGGCAATTCGCCCTTCCTCGCCACTTTTAACTGATCCCACATAGTCCTAAATTCTAATCTGAGTTATAATAGTTGATAAATGTAATTCCGAAATATAGAGTAACAAAATCTCACATTGAAGAAATTAAGAACACTCTTTACTGGCATATAAAACTCTGTGTGGAATCTTAGGGCAGAACAACCCAGCCATTAACTAATGCAATGGATCAGGCAGCAGAAACATGGCATACCCACAGCTGGTAACACACTTTAGCTATTAACCAGAGGTGCTCTATGCACTGAATACCATTACAAACAAAACAACAAATGAAATTAAACAAGCAGTGAGGGCAAATGACGAATTGGAAGAATGATCCATTGGTTGAAGAGGCAAGTTATCTTGTCGCCTTTGAATACCCGAACTGAGCAGGTGGGGAAATAAAATTAGCGGCATCACACAGGTGATGCATGCAGAGATTGTGATGGGCAGTCTTAAGAACTCAGTGTTAGCCTTCACCCTCCCTTGGAGTAGCAGGAGGACATGCTTGTTTAGGAGGGAACAGACCATAAGAGTACAGGCTATACAGTAGTACTGGCAAGTTGATATCACGCTACCACGTTTTGCAGTACGGTTATTGGGAAATTGCGATCACATACACGAAGACTCGCTCAAAGTAAGAACATGTGTTAGGTGCTCAGGGTAGTCAGAACAGTGAATATTAAAAAAAATATGGGGGGAGAGCTGCGCCCAGGAAGAATGTGACATTTTCATTCCTTCTTTTCCCTTATGATGCCGCCATCTATCCTGACCAGTCCTCCTCTGAAAATGAGCTCACCCAGAGGTTTTAAAAAGAGGATGACCTAAACCCTGCAAAATGCAGCAAGGTGAACTCATCCAAACTCTGCAATCTCGAGTCCAGTTTTCATCAGACGAATCCATTATTTTATTCCTGCAGCAGGCGGTACAGTGGAACCAGCCAAGCAACGCATCACATTAGTAAACAAGATGTGCGCACGCACTCATGAAAACGAAACTTAGCATGGGGGCGGGACTTCCGTCTTGTGCGCGAATCAGCTCCCACGGAGTTCCTGGCCCGAGTAGCAGTGGTGACACGGGGCTCCCATGCCCGAGGGAGAGCCCCGCTGAGGCTACAGAACACCGGATTGGCGGTAAGTGGGACTGTATTCGGGAGCGGGGGGCGCGTGTGTGTGTGTGTATGTGTGCGACGGCGGGGGTGTCTCTGTATGTGTGTGTGTGTGTGTATGTGCGCTCGTGTGTGTGTCTCTGGTGAGGTAAGGGGGGGAGCGTGTGTGTATGCAGTGTGTGTATGCGACGGCGGGGGTAGCTTCTCTGTATGTATGGGTGCTCGTGTGTGTGTCTGTGTGAGCGAGTGTCTGTCTGTCTGTGTGTGTATATGCGCACGCATGTATGGGAGGGAAGTGCGCGGGACGGAACGTGCGCGTTCGCGCACCCAAATCCGGCTTTCAAGCTCGTAACACCCTCTTGTCCCTCATTGCCCCGAGACGGGCAGCTATAAGTCTCCAGCTGGACGCATCCTTCGGATGCTATTCCAGGCGAGACCTAACAATCCAACAGAAGTATATACAAGCTTAATTACCTGAAACAAGCAGGTTAGATGACATTACAACTACTTCATTCCCTGAACCTTTCAGGTTTAATAACAGTGTGGGAACTTCTCCTGAAGATTCCAGGGACATGTCCCATACTAGAAGAAGCATTATTATTATTAATCTTTGAGGATAGCTGCTGGTTAGAACACTGAACCTTAGCTACCTTGCTCAAGTTCCACCAACAACCACCCTCAACTTGAACAGCTTTCCCAACAATTGTAACAACTTGGACCAAATGTACTTTCACCTTTGTTGGCATGAATAGATTTCCTTATTTTAACCGTGTTGCCAACCTTCAGGATGGCCATTTTCGACCCCATCAGCTTTTGCTGGGCCTGGGTGATAAAAGTATTCCCTTTTACAAAAGACATCAATGTAGGCACATCTGACTCAGAATTAAGCCACTTGGACATCCACCCTGGACGGAAAGAGGTATTAGGTTTCCTTCCCCTCATCAATTCAAAGGGAGACTCTTTCGTGGAAGGATCTGGGGTGGTGCTATAAAACCATATCATGCTATTAAGTAATTTTACAACATCTTGATTACTGGCTTTTGCCCACTTTACACAGTCCCCAACCACCCGATTCATCCTCTCAACAAGTCCATTTCCTTGAGGGTGATAAAGAGAACTTTTTATGTGCCTTACACGAGAGATGGAGAAAAATGATTCAAAATCCTTACTGACCAATTGTTTACCATTGTCAGAAACAAGAGTCTCTGGAAAACCTTCTCTAGACCAGACCTCACTTAAAAAAATAGAAAATCGATGATGGTTTTAGTATCCGCTTCCCTAACTAACTTGTATTCAGGCCATTTTGATGCATAATCAACCAAAACCAAAATAAATCTAGAACTGCCACCGAGAGTCATATAGGGTCCCATGACATCTACAAGCTTCTCCCAGGGACGGTCAGGACACTCAACAGGAATGAGGAGTGGAACGGAAGTTTTAAGGGACTTGTCAGATGACTTGCAAACACAACAATCCATCACTAACTCGTCAACTTCTGAGTCCATTCCTGGCCACCAAAACGTGTCGCGGATGCGACGCTTAGTAAACAAAGATCCCAAATGTCCTTTATGGGCTCTAACAATAATCCCCTTACTGAACGAATGTGGAGGAATACATTTGTCATTACATCGCAGAATATCATCCTCCACGGATAACTTCTCTTCAATTTTTGAAAATGGTTGAAGAGAAGGAGACAAAACCTTTTCTCTGGGCCACCCACAACTAACAAACTTACAAGCTTCTTGAAGAATACAATCATTGGCAAAAGATAACCTCCCCTCGTCCTCAGAACAGAACTTTAACTCTGGGATGTCCACACCTGCTACAAGGCAATCTTCACAATCCTCATCAATGAGGTCAGAAAAGGAAACATCATCTTCATGGGAATCTATAGAGTGAAATCGAGAAAGAAAGTACCCTCTGCCATTCTTACCTCCAGAGATATGCCTGATATCAAAATGATATTGCAGTAATTCCGTAACCATTCTCATAATTCTGGTGGTACAACATTTAGTGAGGGTTCCTCCCAAAATATTGACTTTGGGTTTATGATCTGTTTGAAGCAACAACCGTTTTCCCCACACATAGGAGCGAAATTTCTCAATGGCCCATGAACAAGCTAGTAACTCTTTTTCAATGGCTGAATATTGTAATTCAGGTGACCTCAAGACTCTAGAAGCAAACCTATTGTTCTTTTAACTCCATCCTCCACTTGTGTCAGGGGAGCACCCAAACCTACTTGACTGGCTCAACAGTTAAACAGCATGGCAGGCTGGGGTCAAAGGGCTTGAGTACGGAACTGTCACTTAAGATTTTAAACCTCTTGAAATGCCGAGACACATTCATTACTCCACACAAACTTAGTTCCCTTTTTTAGAAGATTGCTGATGGGACGAACTATCGTAGCATAACGAGGAATAAACCTCGAATAGTACTCACATAATCCCAAAAGAGATTTGACTTGAGTTTTGTCTGTGGGAGTAGCAGCATTGGAGATTGCTTCTAAAAGACCAGGTCTGGGCTTGATACCATCTTAAGTTAGAATATGACCTAAATATTCCACTTCTGTACAAAAGAACTTAACACTTTTCTCATTTTAAAACCACACCATGCTCTTGAAATAAACCCAACACTTTGGGTAAGATAAGATCATGTGAAGAAGCATATTTTGCAAAAATGAGCACGTCATCTTGGAAGACCAATACTCTGTCAAGCCCTCTGAGGATGTTGCTCATCACTCTTTGAAATACCGAAACTGCCGATGCCAACCCAAAGGGCATGCGTCGATATTGAAACGTCCCCAGAGGAAAGCCAAAGGCGGCAAGAGGACGCGACCCAGGATGCAATTTAACCTGGTGATAAGCGCTAAGCAGATCAAGTTTCGGGAAGAATTTTGCACCCTTGGTTGATGCAAACAGATCATTGATTTTAGGAAGAAGATGCGAGTCAACCCAGATCTCTTTATTTAGGGACCTTAAGTCAACACACACTCTGAGTTCACCACACCTCTTCCTAGTAACAACCAAAGGTGAAAGCTAAAGTGAAGACTCTGCTGGCTCGAAAACTCCTTTCTCACACAGTTGCCCTAATTCCTTATCTAAATCTTCCCTGACACTATAGGGTACACCCCTGAGTTTGTGCTTTACAGGCAAAGATCCTTCTTTAACTATTATTCTGTGTTTAAATCCCTTGATTTCACCTAGGTCAGAGCTGAAAACAGACAGAAAACTTTCCTAGAGGACATTGACTTTATTTGAACACCCAACAACAAGGACTTGCTCTTTGGTTCCAGGTTTCAGGACCCTCCCAAAAAGTTCTTGGTGGAACCACCCTAAAATATCAAGTCCTTTGACAGCAACGTAGATTTTCCCTCTAATTCTTCTTCCTTTGAAACACATCTCCTCTTCAAAATAACCTAAGAGATCAATCTTCCAACCTTCATAGGATACTGGTGTGCGGTCGGGAGGAAGAAGAGGTTGAGTACCTTCTCAAGTTTCCTCAAAGAGTTTCTGAGTGATCATGGTTATTGCACACAGAAGGATACAAAGTTCCCCGGGGGAGAAAGTACTACAGTTTGGAGAGGGAAATAGACGTGCAGAGTCAAGGAACTAGCGAGGTTCCTTTGTCGGAACTAGAGAGCCTCACACACCCAGAGCGTTAGGTGTGAAACACACCCTGACTGTAGGATGTCCAGTTTCATCATCGGCTCACTGCTCCTCGTCAGACCGGCGCTGCAATGTCTGACGGAGTGCCGAAAGGCACTCTTTTGGCGGAGTTCTTTTGTTCCTTGCCGATGGTGTATGTGAGTGAAAAAGAGAGGAAGTGTAGTCGGTGCAAAGTGAGTGAATATTAAAACAGGGTAAGCAGTCCACAATGGGTTTTATTGACGTGGCTGATTCCCTGATTAAAAGGGGTGAGAGGGGAGCTAGAGACCGTGTAGGGATACAGAAAACTAACTCAACCCCCTGGTGTGGTCAACATGTTTCTCGCCAACCGGCGATTCGTCAGGACCTAAACAAGGTACTACACAAGAAGGGTGATACAATGCTCATTCAGGAAGTAAAAAGCAAATACAACCTCACTGGGTCGGGTACAAAGAGGGCCAAGGGGTCCTGCTCTAGTTAGGCGACCTAAAGGTAGGAGGAAAAAGAAATTAAAAGAGAGCGGGTCAAGTCATATCTCAAATTTGTGGTTATACATTAAGATGATATGGAGTGACTTTTAGTCAATGCTCTCCACACTGTGGGGGGTGAGGGGGGCGTGCAGGGAAGGCATTCATACCGAACACTGGGTGGATGAGAATTTCTCTTCATAATCGGTCTAGGTATGGCGCGATTATTATCTCTCATTGGAGAAACCAGAGTGCAGTGAAAACACTCATCTAAAGTGTGTAGCTGAATCTATCAAAGCTGCACCCATTCCTGGGAGAAGAGAAGGAAGGTTCTAACCCTAAGGGAGAGTAACACGGGCCTCGCAGCATGCTCCCGTGAGGCCAGCGCTGTCTGGTGGGTGTACCTGCAGGGTATGGAAGGGAAGGAATGAATTGTGTGTTGCAAGACACAGGGGAGTAGTCTAGTGCCTGGTAGTCAAGGCTAATCCAATGGTGGAATGGGGAGGACCGGGCTCATGCCAGAGCAAAGCCACGTTGGGGGCGCAGGGGAGAGCACCCAGTTGACCTCCAGGGTTAATTGATCCAATACCACGGGTGCAGTCATCGGGTAGGCAGGGAGTCGACCACTCTGTCGGTGTCGGGCGTTTACAAACCAAAAGGAGCCCCCAGCGCGGGGCACAGCTCGCACACTCAGCAACATGGCCACACTGTATGCTCACAAGCCGTGAGCGCAAGTATAGACAGCACCGACATACGGCGGAGCACAGCGCAGGAAATAACCCCCAGAGTGCAGCCTCAGGAGCGTGAGTGGGACCGGGGACAGGCGGGCGCTCCCCTCCTCCTCTGAACCGCCGGCCGCAATGTGGCGAGTGGGCGGGAGGCCCGGTCGGAGCGGAGAGCCACCACCGCAACCGCCTGTGCTGTGGGGCTGCAAGCGTTGAAACGAGCCTCCGGTCATCAGGGCAGAGGGACAGAGCTTACCTGTGTACAGACGCTGGGACGGCGGAGACACCTACCCCTCACGTTCGCGGCACCTGGTCAGGGTGCGGAGCAGCTGGTGGTGTGTCCCAGTGGGGTCCATCTATAAGTAGGCTGACCGCTACCTCGCCCAAGCGCCGCGGGTATGGTGGCGCCTATCGCGCGTCAAGGGCATGCGCCCAGGTAGCACGGGAACTAGAGCTGTTGCTGGGCAATGATGGCAAACGTGGCGGCCATGTTGGAAAGGTCGCTGGTGCCGGCAGAAGTCGGATGTACGGTCTGCTGGGGGTTAGAGTAGCGCTGGGTTGCTACTCATGCTGGATATTATTCAGGTATTGGATATTAATAAAGATAACCTATCGATCGCGGCGAGGCTGCGCAACTGCTGGGGGAAAGGGGGGGGGGTTCTACCAGTCAACAGACCTCGGGGATGGAAAAGGTTCCCTGATGGTGACTGGGTTGTTATGCTCGTGTTAGAGACAAAGAGGGTCAGTCAGGTACTCAGAGGGCCATCGTGTTGGGATAACTCGTTTGGGAATCATCAAGGGTAGGGCATGGGCACACTGTAATGCGATGGCCTGTGCCAAGCTAGGGTGTATGTAATGAATAGGCTGAATGGGTACAGGAGCTAGCTAGGAAGTGTCATCTGGAGACGGTGGCCCAGGGGACTGCATCGTTGAGCCCTACCGTGTCAAGCTGAAGGCGGTGCACCCATCTCTGTTCAAGCCTAAACAATGCCTGCCTGGTCATGGCCGGTTGGGACTCGAGGACTAACCACTGGATGCTGTCTGCAGAATGATTGTGTAGTTGGTAGTGTTCATACAGTCTCGTGTGGGTCCTGGAGCACCGTATGTTGCTTTTGTGCTCCGTTATTCTGAGCTTCACCTGTCTCATGGTCATACCTACATAGAATTTGTCATAAGGACAAATCAGGAGGTAGATAAATTTAGTACTGAGACAATTGGTGTGTCTGTTGAGTTTCCACGTGAAGAAATCAGTGAGTTTGATTTCTTTACATTGTCTGGACTGGGGACACACCGCGCAGCCGCCACAAGGGTAGTGTCCAACAACGGGGGGGAGGTGCCACAATGTCTGCTGCCCATGCTATGTTGTTTCTTAGGGCGTGTATGTATCAGGGAGTCTTTAAGGTTGGCAGTCCGTTTAAAAGCGAACCTCAGTTTGGGTAGCTCGGCGCCCCCTGAGTTGAGGATG
The DNA here is from genome assembly GCF_964263255.1 of Lissotriton vulgaris. NCBI lineage: Eukaryota > Metazoa > Chordata > Amphibia > Caudata > Salamandridae > Lissotriton > Lissotriton vulgaris. The sequence goes on along the minus strand of NC_141700.1, from coordinate 508,520,446 downwards.
CCCCAATGTTTATTCACAGTTTTTTTAATAAAGTTGGAGTTTCTGGTAAAACTAGTGACACAAGTAATCAGGTCATCACGCTCCTTCTGGTGTACTTCAAGGAGGGCCTCCCTATGGTTGTTCAGTGCTCTCTTGCTGGAGTCACGTATCAGTTTAGTGGGGTACCCTCTATCCTGCAGTTTGTGTTGGAGGGTATTAGCTTCTTGCCTATAGTCATCCCTGGAGGAGCAGTTTCTACGTACCCTCAGGAATTGGCCAAAGGGTAGATTCTCGCGTAGTGCTCTCGGGTGATGGCTATTGAACAAGAGAAGACTGTTTCTGTCCGTACTCTTGCGGAAGAGGGTAGTGCTCAGACCGGCTGGGCCCAGTCGTATCGTGAGGTCAAGAAAGGGGAGGGGGCTGTCTCGGACATGGAGCCTGTAAATTTGAGGTATGGATTCTGTTGGTTAATCCATGTGCAGAATTGAGTGCAGCTATCGCGGTCACCTTTCCATAGTATCAGGATGTCGTCTATGTAGCGACGCCATAATGTAAGATGTTGTATGAAGGGGTTGGATTCTGGGTAGATGAATTGGTTCTCAAAGGCTGCCATATAGATACAAGCAATGCTGGGAGCAAAGGTTGAACCCATTGAAGTACCCCTGATTTGATGGTACATCTGTGATCCGTATTGAAAAAAGTTTTCTGTCAGGGCAATACTCGCGCAGGCCATGATGAATGGTATTGGTGTAGGTGAGGACCAATCCTCCTGCATTAAGGCAGATTCCACTGCTTCTAGTGTGGCTGCTTGGGGAATATTCGTATACAGAGCTTCCACATCAAGCGTGAGGAGGAGGTCCACTTCTTGTCTACCTTCGATTGAGTCAATGAGACGTAAGACATCCCTAGTGTCCTGCAAAAAGGAGGGTATTTTCTTCACAATGGGCTGGAGGAATACGTCACATAACTTAGACAATGGCTCCAATAGTGAGCCAATTTCAGAGACGATAGGTCTCCCTGGGACTGGACTGGTACCCTTGTGAATCTTAGGCAAGGTATAGAAGTAAGGGACCACTGGGTCCGTCGTCAGGAGGAACTCCGCTTCGTGTTTCGAGATCCAGCCATTGGTCTCGCCTTCAATGATCAGACTAGAGATGTCTGTGGTCAACCTGCTGGTCGGATCTGCCGGTAGGGGTCTGCAGTGGGTGGTGTTGGCTAGTTGGGTCTTACACTCTGTGTCATAGTCAATGGCATCTTGTATAACCGTTGCTCCCCCTTTGTCGGCTTGTTTAATGACAATGGAGGTGTCACTGCCCAAAGCTAAGACTGCCTGTCTTTCAGCTCTACTCAGGTTGTTGAAACTACTGGTCTGTGGTTTATTCTCCAGGGACCTCATTACTGCCCTCTCAAATGTCAGCACCTCGGGTGGGACCATCCCATCCGTTGGGGTGAAAGTGGAGGGGTTACGTAGCCCTGTGTCAGTCTTTTCAGTTGCTGGTTGATCTTGGAAGAAGGCCCTGAGGCGTATTATGGTTATTCCCATATCACAAGGATGTCGTCAATATAACGGCGCCATGCAAGGATGTGGTTGGCATAGGGGTTTGTGATGTCAGCAATGTGCGTGCGTTCGAATTGGTGGACGTAAAGACTTGCTACACTTGGGGCGAAAACGCTGCCCATGGATGTTCCATTGGTCTGGAGGTAGAGGGTTCCCTCATATTCAAAGTAATTTTCCTTTAGTGCCAGTGTGGCGCATTGGAGGATGAATTCTCTGGGGGTGTGGTAGGGCCATGGCGACTCCCTGAGGATGTCCCTGAGTACTTTTATTGTGGCTTCTTGGGGTAGGCTGGTATAGAGGCTCTCAATATCCAGCCCTACAAGAAGTTGGGTCTCAGTGTTAAACTCCATGTTGTTTATTACTTGTAGTAAGTGTTTGGTGTCCTTGATATAGCTGGGCGTTTGTTGTACTAGCGGATTGAGAAAAAAGTCGCAGTAGCGTGACAGGGGCTCTAGGAGCGAATTGATGCCAGACACTATGGGTCTGCCTGGTGGGGGATTTTGCCCTCGTGTACCTTAGGTACAGTATAGAAGTATGGTATTTTAACTTTCTGGAGGCAGAGGTACTCTGCTTCTTGCTTGGAAATATGTTCAGCATCGCAGGCATTCTTTATTAGTGGCTGGATAGTGTTCTGAAGAGTGTCAGTGGGATCTTGTTCCAATCTTTTGTAATTTCTGATGTCGCTTAACAGTCTGTGGCACTCCGTGTCGTAATCTTTTTTGTCTAGAAGGACAATACCTCCCCCTTTGTCCGCTGGTTTAATTATGATTGAAGGATTGGTCTTGAGACGTTGGATGATGTCTCTCATCTTTGGATAGGTTGTTGAAATGATTGTTAGGACTAAGATTTTCAATATCGTTGTATACTGCCAACTCAAAAGTGCTGATCTCAGGGGGCACTGTGGATGGTGGCGGGTTGAAGGTGGATTTAGTCCTTAGGCCTGTGACATTTGGGTTCTCATTGGTAGGTCGGTTGTCCATTGTCGATTTCTCAAAAAAGGCCTTGAGTTTGAGCTTACGGAAGAACTCAGCCAGTTCCACGTGTAACTTGAATTTGTCAAGTCTGGATGTGGGGGCGAATGATAGGCCTTTTTCCAGTACTGCTTGTTCTTTGGGTGTCAAGGACGTGCTGGATAAGTTGAATACCAATGATGTTTGATTTGAGTCTGTTATTGTTTACTGGTGCTCGGTTGGTCTTTCGTCTTCTGGCGGGTGTTGGAGCTCACTGGATTTTCCTCTTCGGCCCAGTGTACCTGTGGTTGTTGTTGGTTTTGTCTTCTCCTGCCTCTTGATCTTCGGCCCTGTCCTAAAAAAGGAATGTGGGGGCCGGGATTGCCCGGGAAGAGTGGCATTGGTCCCGGGGGATACATGGGTGGGAATCCGAAATACGGGTTCTGTATGGGGCCAAAATTATGGGGGGCTCCTTAGTATTGTCCTTGTTGGGCTCCTTGCCACATGTTAGGCCACCGTTGGCCACGTCGGCCTTTGCCGCCTCGTTTGTATGAGCCAGTGCTTGAGTCACTGGAAGCGGAACTGTCATCAGCCGATGAGTCTGAAGCGTTCGGGGTCTTGAGTGGTGGGGTGAAGTCATCTTCAGAGTAGGGGTATGTTTTAGCGTAGCTAAATTTTTTAAGATCATTGTCAAACTTCTTGATTTTTGCTCGTGTCAGATGCTCCTTGTATTCGTTAATTTCTCTGTTCTGATCATCGAGTTTCTTATTGTAGACGGTTAGTGTAGCTTTAAAATGGCTTTCTATTGCTTGGATCTCAATGACGATGGCGTCAGAGAGACGTTTGGCCGTCTTGATGGTCAGTACCATCCAGTCCCTGGTACAATGCCAGGCGATCTGGGCCAAGTCTTTTCGGAAGGTGGGGTAATCTAGGAAAATCCTGGGTGCATTAGTAACGATGAGGCCCCTTGGCGCTGTGTTGGTTCTTAAGTATTGGGCTAGGATCACTCCATGGAGGATGGTTCGTATTCTATTACGCTTTTTCTCGGTTAAGGTCTCCCAATCAGTGGTCTGGGCTATGGAGTTAGCAATATTGAAATCTGCTTGGAAGGAGGGGTCTGCGAGTATGTCACTCACATCATCCTAGCTGAAGGTGAGGCCATGGTTCTCCGCCATGGTCCTGGTTAGAACTCTTGCAGCTGTGCGCTGCCTAAGTATGCACGTATCAAGAGAGAGAGAGAGAGAGAGAGAGAGAGAGAGAGAGAGGACTAGAAAGCTAGTCCGAGTCCCCGTAGTTTATATTTGTTATCAAAAGAGACTAGCTTAAATGTGACCAATATTGTTAGGAACTCTGATTAGATTTGTCATGGGCACCTCGTTGGTGAGTTCATGAAGCCCTCACCCACCAACCTGGTTGGTGGCATGCTTCATCATCGGGCCCACCCAGTGACACCTAATGTGTCCCGGTTGTGCTGCGATGCCTGATTACAGCGGAGCTGTTATTTTACGGAGAGTGCAGTGTGAGGTGTAAAGTGAAGTGTGAGTTAAAACGGCTTGGCGAGGGTCCCAGTACCAGAGGGTAAATTAAATTTTAATAACTGTGCCCCCGTCAGCGGTTAAAATAAGGCTCGGGATGTTTAAGGGAGGCGAGTTACTACCTCCTACATCCATCAGTTGGTCAACATGTTTCAGCCAGTGCCTTAAACTAAATCTGGCTTTCCTCAGGATCTTTTTAAAATAGAGTGTAGTGCAGGTTAAAAAGGAGTGTAATCCAGGCTATGTGTTACACTCACTAAGGTGTTTCCCTAAGTGTGAGAGGGGATTCCCTTCTCATATATGCCTGTATCGACAACATTGAAGACATAGACAAAACATGTAAGAGGAGAGTCAAATTAGCATCTTCGCCACATAGTCATATACATAGGATGCCGAATCTACAGTGCTCAGTGGGTAGACTAGTCGGCAAAAGTGTAATGGCACTGGTGGTACCATTATTGTGATTATCGCAAATAATTGGGGGTGGTGTCGCTAAAACACGGGTATCACACATATGCATGAGATACAAAGTGTGATGGGGCGTAAGTAAACACTCGAACGCTTAGATTTTGCAGCCAATGCTTCCAGGAGTGAAGCGGTAAGGGGTTGACCCTGTAGGGAAATAATGTTGGCCACTGGGAGTTAGAGACCTGTAAGGAGGGAAAAGCGCTTAACCAGAGATTGTTGCTTGGAGGTTGTCATACTCACAGCTTTTCTGGTCAGAGCTTGCCTTTTACCTGTTGTACCGTCCTCATACTCCGGTAGAAAGAGCTGGAGTTTCTTGTTCGTTTTTATATGCTTGCTAATTGGATTAACTATCAGCACCTGTAGCGGGGAGTAAGAGTAGAAAGACTAGCCCGGGCGTGTTCCTAGCTGTCTGCTCATGGGCGGTGGAAAGACACTAGTCTCTAGCACATACGCGGTGCTGCTTGTGTCTATTGCGCATGAGCGGGGGTGAGACACTAGTTATTAGTGCAGGTGCGTCTGCGGGTCTTACACGGTAGAGTATGTGTCGTGTTGAAGTATGCAATCTGCCACTATCAATAATGCGGGCTTGGAATTTCAAGCGGACTATTGATAACACATCATTAAATGGAAGTCAGAGCTCAGATGAGGCTGATCTAGGGTGCAAAACCTTAGTAAAAAAAAACATTTGTTTTGACTTCAACAGTAGGCAGCTGCTGGCCCAGGACCCGATCTGCACGTCTAACCACTACAGCAAATGACATACTCTCTTCCTTTGGGGGTCCAAGGGGCAAAATCAACCTTGTATCTGGAGAAGTATCAATCCGACGTGGCACAAGTACACATATATACTACTGTCATCATAATATGGGGGTAAATCATCCCTATCATCAACATGGTTATTATCAGGTGGAGGCAATTTCTCCGGTCAGTTGCTCTACGAGGAGAGGCGAGTTGGGGCCAGCATGCCTCGAGGCAAGCACGCCTTTGTGCTCGCTGCGGAGCAAGGGCTACATGAGCGGCTGACGTGGCTGTGGGAGAGAATAGGCAGCAGCCCTCTCCAAGGTGCGGCACACTGCCCATCAATGGGGGCCCTCAGAGGCTGGTGGACGTCCCACTCGGCGGCAGTTTGGCCCACCACAAAGATTCCCCAGGCAGCATGGGGCCCATGCAGCCAGCGTGCCCCTTGCTTGCACAGAGAGCAAGCTCGCTGCCAGACAACTGGGTGAGGGAGAGTGTTGGACAGGCCACCTGAAGGGCTCGCTCCCTCCCCGCATGACAGGGCCCGGACGCCGGCCCTCCAGGTGCTACCCACCGAAGCAACCCGCACACCGTCCCCTACGGGACTCCTGCTCCCGGACAGCTCTGTATCATTGGCCCGGGCCACTGTCAGCACCATTGCCCGGCCGCCATCTTGAACACTGCACCACGAGGCCGCGTGGCCTCAGCTCGACCCTAACCCTGGCCTGGCCAGGCCCAACATCCCGGCACCACCATCCACCCAGGAGGTGAACGGACCACTTGGCAGGTTAATGGGAGAAAGAAGTGTCGATGGCTCTCCCCCGCCAGGTGCCGATCGCCCCCAGCCTCCCCGGGCGCTGGCTCCACCCCCCTGCTGGGTGTCTGGACTCCCTCATCCCGGACCTCCCGACCTCCAAGTGCGAGGGTCCGGACATCAAAGGGCGCCAGACCTATAACTGGGGCAGCTCCAGAGCAGGAAGGCAGTTGTATCCTGGAGTCGAGAGACACCGTGAAGAACTCATCCTTGACGGACTGCTGGCGCTGCCGCAGCCCTGCCTTGCGAACTGTCGTCCTGCCGCTGGCGCTGCCGCGGCCCTCTGCAACCTTCATCCTCGTCGGGACCTGCTGGCGCTGCCGCGGCCCGTTGTAACTACCATCTTCGTCGGGACCTGCTGGCGCTGCCGCGGACCGTTGCCACCTACGATCTTCTCGGGACCTGCTGGCGCTGCCGCGGCCCGCCCTCCTAGAACTCCAAGCTCGAGGATTGTGAACTACCCATCATCTCAGCGTAACTACCAGATTGGTAACAAGACTGTCCCGCTACCCTCCTTCCCCAACCAAGAGACTAGAATCGAGGGGACCCCTGAGTCCTGACCTCCTTGTACCATTCTACCGTACTTCAAGATTGCTTATAAAGAACGTTAAACTCTATCCTTGTGTGGTGTCCATCTGTGGGGGGAAGTTACTGGTCTGTACGATCGCTGGAGACGGCTCTCCCCAGAGACCTCTCCCCTTGTCCTCGGCCGACCCTCCAGGTCTCGTCTAACATTGGTGGCCAGCGGCGGGATCCGAATCAACGCGTACGTACAGAGAGTGACTCACCCCACGACTAAAAACCACAATGACAACCAAAGAGAGCACAGAAAAATTCCAGATGGAGAAATTGGAAGAGTACAGCCATCGTGAGTTAAAACAATTTTGCATCGAACTAGGCATTGCTACCACCGGTCTGAGCACGAAAGACGATTTCAAGCACGCCATCGAGTCTTGGGCGGAAACCGGGGCCGTCAGACCCCCGGACCAAAACATTACAGCATCAGAGATCAACACCTCTTCTCCCGAAGAAAGGAGAACGGGTCTCTCGCAGGAAGAGATCCAAGAAAGAGAAAGAAACAGACTACACGAATTAGAGATGATACGGCTCAAGATGGACGGTGAGCTAAAACTAGCGGAACAAAAACTGAACTTAGAACACCTACGGCTCCGAGAAGAGCGGGAAGAAAAGCAAAGACAAAGAGAACTTGAAGAAAAGAGACTGGCATACGACCACGAGCGCAAACTGGCAGAGATAGAACTACGGAAGCAAAACAAAGGCCTGGGGGTGCCCGAGCAACCGCGCACCCCAGGAGCTACAGAACCAAAGGTCCACATCCCCAAAGATGTCGTCCGAGCGTATTTCCGAAACGACGACATACAACAGTGGTTCAAGGCCTACGAGATCGCTATGACCTCCCACCGGATTGATCGAAGTGACTGGGGAGCCGGGCTATGGGGGAGGTTCGTCAATGAAGGCCGCGATGCCCTGTTACAGCTCCCGGACCATCAAATGACGTCCTATGACCACATGAAGGCCGCCCTCCTCACTCGATATGGGCTTACACCCGAAATGTACCGCCAGAGGTTCCGCGACTGCACCCGGATCCCGGGTACAACTTGGGTGGAATATGTGAACTATTTCAGCCGCGCCTTCGAGGGATGGATCAAGGGGAGCCGCGTAACGACCTACGAGCAGCTTTTTAACCTCATCGTGTGGGAGCACCTCTCCAACAACTGCTTTGTCGAGCTCAGGCAGCACCTCCTCGACAGTAAATTGACTGATCCACGGCAGCTCGCCGCCGAGGCTGACCGATGGGAGAGCACCCGAGTGGGCCGGGGTGGGCCGAACGAACAGAACAGGAACAGCCAAGGCCATCACCATCCCCGAGGAGGAGGAGGAGGCCAGGGCCGGGGGAAAGACGCCGTCCCGGCCGCTCCCGCTACCAGCACCCCACCCCCGGCCGGGGCAACCCCCCGATGCGCCCGGGGTTCCGAGCCGGTGTCACTTGTCACCGATGCCAGCGAGTCGGCCACTACGCGAATGATCCGAACTGCCCAAAGAACCAGACTCCAGGGCCCCGCCAGATACCTGCCGCCGCCCTAGGAGAAGAGCAAGTCTCCGAAGAACATGAAGAATACGAACAGGAACAACCAGAGTGGGAACCGGCCGCCATGGTCCTGGCGTGCCTAGGGGGAAGAGACATGATCCCGCGGGCTCCCCTACCCGCCAACACCAGAAAATACAGTCAGTGGGTGAACATAAATGGGCGCAAGGCTGAAGCCCTACGTGACACGGGGGCCAGTGTGACGGCCGTCCGCTGTCACCTGGTGACCCCGGAACAAATCCTGCCGAACGTTCTCTGCCCCGTCCGTTCAGCCGACAATTCGGAGAGCCTGTGTCGGATGGCCTGCGTCCCATTCGAATGGGGAGGAGTATCCGGCATGTTGAAGGTGACGGTCCGCGATGATGCCCCTGTGGACTGTCTCCTGGGGAACGATCTCGAGAGTTCCCCTTGGGCCGCCGTGGAAAGAAGAGAGCACCTGGGGATGTTGGGCCTCCCGGACTGGGCGTGCGTAACCACCCGGTCCATGGCCGCCCGCGCCATCCCCCGACCTGAAGAACCCGAATGGCCAGCACCTCCTCCCCCGATCACTCCAGTGGGGGACGCCGACCATACCGACCCCCCAGAACTAACCCAAGAAAGGCTCGCTCAGCCCCCAGACCTCCCAGACCTGGCTCAGTGGCGCCAAGAAGGGGGACCCACCCAGGAACAATTCCGTCAAGAGCAAAAGACCTGTCCCTCCCTCGAGGGACTACGACAGCAAGCCCTCGCCCAGAGCCCGGGAAATACCGCCGGGGCCCACTGGATCTATTGGGACAATGACCTATTGTATAGCAAATAAAGAATCGCGGAGTTGGGGGCCAGTCGAGTGTTGGTGGTGCCCCTCCGCTTTAGAGACTTTCTGTTGAATTTGGCCCACGATGTCCCCCTGGCTGGACACTTGGGACAGGATAAAACCTACCACCGCCTGGTGACCCACTTTTACTGGCCAAAAATGAGAAATGACGTCCTCAACCACTGCCGGTCCTGCCCCACTTGCCAGGCCAGCGGAAAGAGCGGCCGCAAACTCAAGGCACCCCTGCAGCCATTCCCGGTTGTTACCACCCCGTTCGAAAGGGTGGGAATAGACATTGTGGGGCCCCTGGACCCCTGAACAGCACAAGGGCATCGATTCATCCTGGTACTGGTGGACCACGCCACCCGCTATCCCGAGGCTGTTCCCCTTCGAACGGTAACAGCACCGGTGGTCGGCCGAGCCTTAATGGGGATCTTCTCCCGGGTGGGCTTCCCCGGGAAGTCGTCAGCGACAGGGGCACGAACTTTATTTCAAAATATATGAAGTCCCTCTGGCAGCAGTGCGGGGTCACCTACCGATTCACAACCCCCTATCACCCTCAAGGAAACGGACTAGTTGAGCGGTTCAACCGCACCCTCAAGGGAATGATTATGGGGTTGGAAGAACCCCTACGCCGCCAGTGGGATGTGCTACTTCCGTGCCTCCTCTTCGCCTATCGAGAAGTCCCCCAGAAGTCCCTCGGCTTCAGCCCCTTCGAACTCTTGTACGGACACCCTGTTCGAGGGCCCCTCAGCCTAGTCAAAGAAGGTTGGGAGATGGCCCCCCTGAAAACCCCTCCAGACGTTTACAAGTACCTCCTGACCCTGGGGGGCGCTAGAGGGCGCACTTGCGGAATGGCTGCCTAGGTGCGTAGCTCCCGCTCCTTGGTAAATAATCCTTAACAAATCCTGTGCCACGGAGTGCTGTATTGCCTCCACCTTTTGGACCCTGCTTCAGGTCATCGCCATAGACACTCGACCAAACTCTGAAGTCCCTACGTGCTCCGGGGCCGGAGTTACAGGCTGCTGGAGTTCTATCCGGTGCTCGCTCTGGAGCTGCTGTGAGCGTGTGGCCGGCCGCTGCTGCTACGCGACCCCGGGGACTGTCACAAGGCTTTGGGCCGCAGATCGCCGCGGACACCGATCTCCTGCGGAGACATCGCGGGGGGCCTCAACGGAGGTAAGCGGCTGCTGTTCTTTCTGCCGCGAGACCCCACCCCCCCTCCTGCTGGCTCCCGTTATTGGCGCTAGGAAAGGATCTCCTTCCCACTCGGCGGAGGAGCCTGCTGGGCCGGGCGGCCCCCACGAACCATTGCTCTGACTCTCTGCCCGCTGCAGCTCCTGTGCTAAGCAGCGCGAGCAGTCGGACCCGCTGATCCGGGGTCGGGACTGGCCCCCTCGCACTCGGCGCTACCATTACGCGCCACTCCTGCTGCCATCAAGCTTTTGCACTAGCGGACGAGTGGGGGGGGCTGTCGCCTGCTTGGTGGGTGCGTGGCTGTCACGTGGAAAGACCCTGGACTGCCCCCCTGAGTGCTGCAACCCTTCACTGCGCACTACACAGTGGGGTCTTGCCATCCCTTGCCCTGCTTGTTTGGATCACACTGCCTGCAGCAGCAATATATACCCGGGCCGCTTCCCTGCTGGCACTGGGCGGGGAGCATCTATTACCACGATCCACTACTGTTGGCTGCTGGACCCCCTCACCATCACAGCGCTTGGTTGCCACGTAGCGCCGCTTGCAGATTGGGCCCCCCTCGCAGCCCCTTTGGCGGCCCTGCGTTTGCTCTCTCCTGTCCACTGACAGCTGTGCATTCTCTGGGTGGACTGCACTCATCTATCCCACGGCCGCAGATTCTACCACCACTCTGCCCCACTGCCCGGAAGCCATCCCCCGGACACCGCTATGGGACGGACTGAGAATCGCCAGCCTAAACTGAGCTTCGACAGTGTGAAAAAAGGCGCCAAATCGGTGCAGATGAATCCTGGGTCCAGCGCATCTTCTTCGCTGCCTACTCCGCCTCCTACTAATGATGTAGATCTTACCAGCCTGATTCAGGAGATGAGGCAGGGTTTCGCCACTGTCGTCGAGAAAGTGGACGGCGTCACGGCCCGGCTGGATGCTTTGGTACACAAGGTCGACCGCCATGAGGAGCGGATCACGACTGCGGAGCAGCGGATATCCGATAACGCCGATGTCGCCACGACCCATACGGCGCAACTAGCCAGGATGGATAATTTACTCCGGATTATAGCGGCAAAGAACGAGGACCTGGAAGCGCGAAGCCGCCGGAATAACATACGCATCACGAATGTGCCGGAATCCACAGATACGGGTAGGATGGAACTATACGTTGAAAGATTGCTCAGAGGCTCGATCAGAGAGCATGCTTTCTCGCCTCAATTCATTGTGGAGAGGGCCCACCGCTCCCTGGCGCCTGTGCCCAAGCCTGGCCTTTCACCAAGGCCCATCATTGCGCGGCTTTTGAACTACCGTGATCGTGACACTGCTCTCAGGGCGGCCCGCACTCAAAAATCACTGCAGTTTAATGGAATTACCTTCTCTGTCTACCCGGACTTCATGCCGATGGTTCAGGATGAACGGCGAAAGTTTCTACCGGAGAAGAAAAAGCTACGAGAGGCTCAGATAGACTATGCTCTCTTATACCCTGCGAAGCTTCGAGTGACCCACCAGGGTAAGCAGAGGTTTTTCACCAACCCGCAAAAGGCAGAGGACTACCTAAAATCGATACGTAGGGCGCGCAGAGCAGACGGCGCTGCTGCTGATGAACAGGACGATGCCGACCTGTCACCAGCGCCACATGATGAATAGCTGTCCATGCACACTACGGATCGAGTCTTCTCCACGTCAGTTGGCGGTCATCCAGCGGCTCGGACTTCGGGGTGATTCATGATCGATGGACCTGCATGGACTCTGCACCCCTGTGGTAACGTACACCAAGGACCACTTTCTCGTCCCTAGTCTCCACCGAGGGCGGTTACAGTTCTGGAGCTACGGACCGGGAAGTGGCTGTGCGCACTCTATGTTTTACCCCTACTGGGCGATCCCCACAGTCTTGTTGCTGTTATTGTTGTTCATACCACTACAGTTGGGGGGAGGTGGGAGGAGGGGGGGGCTTCTGGGGGGGTTCCGCGGCCACTGGCATGATTGGGATGCTGGGGTGGGTGGGGGGAGGATGGACTCTGAGAGGCTTTCATTGACTGAACTGTGTATATCTGCAATAACCTGGTGTAAACGTTGGCACTGGCAAGGCGGGGGTGGTTACATTTTGCGGCCCTCTCGGGCACTACCTTATTCATTGTTGCTCTGTCCATGGCTGCTTTGACTGCGAATGTGCAACTGACATGCTTATCTTGGAATGTCCGTGGATTGAACAATGCTAAGAAATGCCGAAATGTTATTGCCTACCTTGATAGACATTGTATACAGGTGGCCATGTTGCAAGAAACTCATCTGCCCGCACAGGGTAGCGCCACATTTGCGAAACGATGGGCCGGACACCGTATCTTTTCCTCTTATTCGACTTATGCCAGAGGAGTGGCAATTCTCGTTGCCCGCACTGTGCCTTTTCACAAATGTGGGGAAGTGGCAGACAGGGAGGGTCGTTATGCTCTGTTGTGGGGTAGAGTGGGCCGTGATCTGTACCTGTTTGTGTCCATATATGCGCCGAATGTTGATTCACCTGCCTTTTTCACCACTCTATGGGGTAGGATTGTGGCGGTTGGGGCACGACACATAGTATGGGGTGGGGATTTCAACCTAGCGCTGGTACCCACCTTAGACAGGGCGGATGGTGTTGGCTCCTATAAGCCTAGGGCCAGGGAGGCACTGGAGGGAGTTGTGGAGGAGGGTGGTCTTTTAGATGCCTGGAGACACTTACATCCTCATGAAAGGGAGGGTACCCACTTCACTTCTCATACCGGGACATGGGCACGCTTGGATTACTTCTTAGTCACTAGGGGGGTTGCTGCGGAGCTGGTGGGAGTGACTCACCTACCGAGAACCTACTCTGATCACGGCCCTGTGCTTTTGCGGTTTCGTACTCCTGGGTGGGACATTCCGCGACCGCAGTGGAGACTACGCCCTGACGTGCTTCTGGATAACCTGTTTCGCACTGAGCTGGGGGAGGAGATAGCGGATTTCTTTCCTAGAAACAAGGGGTCGGTTGAATCAGTCGAGCACATATGGGAGGCGTTCAAGGTCACTGTCAGGGGTTACTGCATATCTAAGAGCCACGGGGTACTTCGTGATATCTTACATTCCATCATCACACTTGAAAAGGAACTGCGGGCTCTGGAACTCCGCATGGTATCAGACACTGACCCAGAACTGCATGCTACCTTTAGGGAGACACTGTCAAGGTATGAGGAGGAGGCTGCCAGGGAGGCGAAATACCGAGGCAAACACTGGATAGCCCGTAAATACTATGAAGGAGATAGGCCCGGGAAGGTACTGGCTACACTCACGCAACCCTCACGGGTACACCATACCATATTAGAACTCACTGATACCTCCGGCACCACTATCAGTGACTCAGAAGCGATACTGCACACATTCACAGCACATTACTCCTCACTGTACACTTCCACGGCGGAAGCGGACGCGCCATATGCTTCATACCTCAGCGATGTGGCGTTATGCTGGCTCAGCGATGGGGACAGGGAATTTCTTGCGGCGCCTTTTGAGCTCGATGAGGTGCGCGAGGCCATCATGTCCCTCAGAAACGGCAAGGCTCCGGGCCTCGATGGCATACCTGCCGAGTTTTACAAAGCCTACATCGATGTTATGGCGCCAGTACTCCGTGAAGTGTTTACGGAATCTCTTGCTGACGGGATACTTCCCAGCTCTATGCGCGAGGTGGTGATCACCTCCCTCTTAAAGCCAGATAAGGATCCCACATCGTGCGATTCTTACCGTCCACTCTCCCTCTTAAACTGCGACGTCAAAATACTTGCTAAGGTACTGGCCACCCGGCTATCGCTATTGATGACCAGACTTGTATTGCCTGATCAGTCTGGCTTTGTGGCGGGCAGGTCTACGTCCCACAACCTTCGCACCCTCTTCTCCCTGCTCCGCACGGTTCACCCTGACATCCCTGTGGCAGCTGTATTCCTCGATGCCACCAAGGCGTTCGACTCGATTGAATGGCCTTACCTCTTTTCGGTACTTGCCAGCATGGGGTTCCCTAAATTGTTCCTGTCTTGGGTCCGCCTTCTATACACGGATCCCACGGCTAGGGTACTAATTAACGGACGACTGTCACAACCTATCGCTCTCACGAGAGGCACCCATCAGGGATGCCCGCTCTCTCCCCTGTTATTCGCCATCGCGGTCGAGCCTCTTGCTTGTCGCTTACGACAGCTGCATCGTGCTGGTGCTGTGCAATGCCTGCAGCGACAAATTGACGTATCCCTTTATGCGGATGACATCACGCTGTACGTAAAATATCCTGAGACACATCTGAATCCCCTACTTCGGGAATGTATTTTATTTGGCGGGGTGTCAGGAGTCCACATCAACTGGGCCAAGTCGCAATTTTTCCCACTGACAGACGCGGTGCGCGACTTCCCCCTCGATTACCCATTGGAGTGGTGTAGTGCGGATCTCCGTTACTTGGGTATCCGCATCTCTCGCGACAAAGACGAGACGCTGCGATCCAATTATGGAGTGGCCATGACCAAATTAACTGCCTCCGTCGACAGATGGATCACGCTGCCACTTTCCATGGCCGGGAGGGCCTCGCTTATAAAAATGGTGGTACTACCCCGCTTTCTGTACCTTTTCCTCAATATTCCCTATTTCCCTGGCGCTTTCTTCTTTAAAACGCTCCGAACGGAGTTACGCAGGCTTTTCTGGGGAGGCAAAAACCCCCGGCTAAAATGGTCGACGCTGACCCTTCCCTATGACAGGGGAGGTTTTGATGTCCCTGACTTTGAGGCATACTACCAGTGCGCACAGGCGCACTTCGCCTACCACTGGATGTCTCCTACCCCTTTTATGCCGCACATAGCGGTTGAAGACTGGATCGTGCACCCGGTCCCGCTCAATGGGCTGTTGCACTGTCCAGAGGCGTGCATAACCACGCCGAATACCTCAGTCTCCTGCACTTTGGATGCGTGGCGCCGCATAGCTAAAAGATTGTCGTACCCATTGCTCTACTCACCCAGATTACCGCTTGTCTATCACCCAGAGGTTACATTGTTATCGGAAACGGGTTTCCGACATCTCTGTGATACATTACATGTCACCTGTTGGGGCGATTTGTTTCATGAGGGTCACTTCAAATCGGCGGACCTGTTTTTCAAAACACACGAGCGTACTCCCCTTGAGCTCTTTTATTATATTTGTTTGCGTGCAGGGATGAAAGACATCTTACCCGATTATCCCGATGAGCCCGAGGCCCTGCCTCCACTACACTTCCTATTAGGATCACAGGACGGGGCACACCTGGTCTCTGGACTCTACCGTCAGATCGGCAGTGCTGCTCCAGACCCAGACTCCACTGCTCGACTGCGTTGGTCTGCTGAGCTTGCGACTGATGTGTCGGACGACCAATGGCACTACTGCTGCGCGCTCACTGCCCGCATCTCTGCCAGTAGCAGGTTAAAAATTATCCACAATAAATTCCTTCAACGAGTGTACTACACGCCGGTGCGGAAACGTAGATTTGGGCTGGCGGATGATGACCGATGTGAGCGCTGTCGTGCTGCCCATGCCGACTTTCTTCATCTGGCGTGGGAATGTCCCCAGATTGCTCGCTACTGGCGGCAAGTGACGGAGGCTCTTGCTGAGATGGTGGGGGAGGTGGTCCCTGCGGACCCCTTGATGGCCCTCCTCGGGTATACGATGCAGATGCCTAGGGGTTGCAGGAAATTCATTGACACTGCCTTGCTCTTGGCCAAGCGGCGTGTCGCGTGCCGGTGGGGCAGAGGAAGGGCGCCCAAATTCAAGGACTGGCTCACAGACTTGATATACTGCCAAGATCAGCATACTACTTTTGCTGATGTACTGCCTTCCTTGTGTCGTCCCAGTGACGTCTGGGAACCGCTTGTGCACTATCTGCTCACACGCCCGGACGACAGCGCTCGGTCGGAAAGTCAGCTTGTCATAACTTAGGACCCCAAGCTCTGTTCTGGACCTAGCCTGAAATTACGACTGGGCTAACCGGATTCCCTCGTCCGTGCCCCCCTGTACCCCTGGGCAGTCACTGATATTACAGACTGTCCTGCCTTGGCCTGCACATCACTCCCCTCTCTCTGTACATGCCTACTCTATCCCATAATCACTTCACGCACTTACATCTTTAGCGGGCGGCACTCCAGGGCTTCCTACACCCTCCTACAACCGGCCAATATTGGTCTACTTTATGTTAGGTCAGACATCCTGGACATGAGATTTCATACACACCTCTGCCTGCCTGGATCGCCACGCCAGAACACTATCAAAATGTCAAAAAGTACTTTATTCGGCTAAAAAGGTATAACCATAAAAGCAACAGCAGTCATATTTCATTTACATTGCACAGTATTACATCAATGTGGGAGGATATTAAAAACAATACATAGTGTTTACACTATTACAGTTCATTCAAGCGAAGCGACTTCCTAAATTTAAGAACCAGTTTAAAATACTCAATTAATGAAGCCACAGTAAAAACATTGTCCATTTTTTGCAGTACTAAATATGCTAGGCGACATCTGTTCACATTCATTTCCTTTAAAATGGGGACAATCAGTTTTCTGCGAGGCAGCGTATAGAATTTACAAAAAAATAGAACACTATCAACTATCCTACCACACAGTCGAGAACTGCCTCTTTGTTGTTACCTAGTTGGGGTGTTTATGTTACTGTTTTTGACCTTCGACAAAAAGGAGAGAATCTTCTCTCGCAAAAAACTCTGTTCAACTGCTGCTCCTCCTTGCTCATCCTACACCACCAGCTGCCGAACAAGTTTACCATGCATGTATGACACGCCGCCGGGCCCCCGGGATGCCGGCTACAAGGCTGTGTATTGACCATTCCATCCTGCTGCCGGCCTCCGGGTTGTGGGCAAAACAAGCTGTGTACTGCACTTCGTCTTATACAATAAAGCAGATTTGAACCCCAAAAAAAAAAAAAAAAGTACCTCCTGACCCTACGCAATCAGACAAGACGATTCAGAGAGATAGCCAAAGCTAATCTTGAGGCCAGTCAGGAGGACATGAAGAAATGGTACGATCAGAATGCCTCCTCCATAGAGTTCGAACCTGGCCAGAAAGTATGGGTGATGTCCCCAACCGAACCGTGTGCCTTGCAGGACAAGTGGACAGGGCCCTTCAAGGTAGTCGAGCGCAAGAGCCCCGTCACCTATCTCATCGACATGGAATCTCCCCGGAACCCCCTCCGGGTCCTCCACGCAAACAGACTCAAACCTCACTTTGTGCGCTCGGAGCTCAGCCTACTGATGGCTACAGACAGTGGGGCGGAAGAAGACTCTGAGCCCCTCCCTGACCTACTGAGGACCCGGGAGAAAGATGGTTCAGTAGACTGGCTCCGACTCTCAGATGCCCTAACCCCGGAGCAGCGCCAAGACTGTTGGGGCCTCCTGCTGCAATTTGCAACCCTATTTTCCCTCACCCCAGGAGTCACCCCCTGGTGCTTACACGACGTGGACACTGGGGACAGTTCCCCTATCAGATACCGGGCGTACCGCGTACCAGATCGGGTACGGGCCTGCATCCAAGAAGAAGTGTCAAAAATGCTCACACTCCGAGTCATCGAGTCATCGAGCCCTCGGACAGCCCCTGGGCCAGCCCAGTCGTACTGGTCCCCAAAGCTGCTGCCCCAGGCACCACCCCTGAGCTCCGATTCTGCGTCGACTATCGGGGTCTGAACGCTGTCACCCGGACCGACGCTCACCCCATTCCCCGAGCAGATGAACTGATCGACCGCATGGGGGCTGCCCGCTACCTCAGCATCTTCGACCTGACAGCGGGCTACTGGCAGATCGGCCTCACCCCCAGGGCCCAAGAACGATCCGCTTTCTCCACCCCGGATGGCCACTACCATTTCAAAGTGATGCCATTCGGCATGAAAAACGCTCCAGCCACTTTTCAACGACTTGTGAACAAGGTATTGGCGGGCCTCGAAGAGTTCAGCGTCGCCTACCTGGACGATATTGCTGTGTACAGCCGCCACTGGTCAGACCACCTCCGCGAGGTCCTGCAGGCCCTCCAACAGGCCGGCCTCACAATCAAGGCCAGCAAGTGCCAAATTGGCCAAGGGTCCGTGACCTACCTCGGACACCAAGTGGGAAGCGGTCTGGTGGCCCCCCTTCAGCTCAAGATCGCTGCCATCCAGTCCTGGCAGCCTCCCGTAACGCAAACCGAGGTCCGAGCCTTCTTGGGGCTCACCGGATTCTACCGGCGGTTTGTGAAGGACTATGGCAGTATTGTGGGGCCCCTCACAGAGCTCACATCCAAGAAACACCCCAACATGGTCAACTGGACTCCAGACTGTCAAGCGGCCTTCGAGAAACTGAAGGCCGCCATGTGCACCGTACCCGTGCTCCAGGCTCCCGACTACAGCCGGGAATTAATCGTCCAGACTGATGCCTCCGACCATGGCATCGGGGCCGTCCTCTCCCAGCTGAACCCCGATGGAGTGGACCAACCAGTGGCCTTCATCAGCAGACGCCTAATGGCCCGAGAACAGCGCTGGAGCACCATCGAGAGGGAGGCCTTCGCCGTAGTGTGGGCCCTCAAGAAGCTCCGGCCCTACCTCTTCGGTACCCACTTTCGGGTACAAACCGATCATCGTCCCCTGCAGTGGCTAATGCAGATGCGGGGGGAAAATCCCAAACTATTGCGCTGGTCCATCTCCCTGCAGGGGATGGACTTCACTGTGGAGCACCGACCTGGCCAGGATCACGCCAACGCGGATGGCCTGTCACGCTTTTTCCGCCTCGACGAGGAGAGTCCCCAAGAGGATGGGTGACTCTCCCCGCCTTCAGCTGGGGGGGACGCATGTTGGACAGGCCACCTGAAGGGCTCGCTCCCTCCCCGCATGACAGGGCCCGGACGCCGGCCCTCCAGGTGCTACCCACCGAAGCAACCCGCACACCGTCCCCTACGGGACTTCTGCTCCCGGACAGCTCTGTATCATTGGCCCGGGCCACTGTCAGCACCATTGCCCGGCCCGGCCGCCATCTTGAACACTGCACCACGAGGCCGCGTGGCCTCAGCTCGACCCTAACCCTGGCCTGGCCAGGCCCGACATCCCGGCACCACCATCCACCCAGGAGGTGAACGGACCACTTGGCAGGTTAATGGGAGAAAGAAGTGTCGATGGCTCTCCCCCGCCAGGTGCCGATCGCCCCCAGCCTCCCCGGGCGCTGGCTCCACCCCCCTGCTGGGTGTCTGGACTCCCTCATCCCAGACCTCCCGACCTCCAAGTGCGAGGGTCCGACATCAAAGGGCGCCAGACCTATAACTGGGGCAGCTCCAGAGCAGGAAGGCAGTTGTACCCTGGAGTCGAGAGACACCGTGAAGAACTCATCCTTGACGGACTGCTGGCGCTGCCGCAGCCCTGCCTTGCGAACTGTCGTCCTGCCGCTGGCGCTGCCGCGGCCCTCTGCAACCTTCATCCTCGTCGGGACCTGCTGGCGCTGCCGCGGCCCGTTGTAACTACCATCTTCGTCGGGACCTGCTGGCGCTGCCGCGGACCGTTGCCACCTACGATCTTCTCGGGACCTGCTGGCGCTGCCGCGGCCCGTCCTCCTAGAACACCAAGCTCGAGGATTGTGAGCTACCCATCATCTCAGCGTAACTACCAGATTGGTAACAAGACTGTCCCGCTACCCTCCTTCCCGAACCAAGAGACTAGAATCGAGGGGACCCCTGAGTCCTGACCTCCTTGTACCATTCTACCGTACTTCAAGATTGCTTATAAAGAACGTTAAACTCTATCCTTGTGTGGTGTCCATCTGTGGGGGGGAAGTTACTGGTCTTTACGATCGCTGGAGACGGCTCTCCCCGGAGACCTCTCCTCTTGTCCTCGGCCGACCCTCCAGGTCCCGTCTAACAGAGAGGAACAGCTGGGCCTACCCCCTGAGAAGGAGGCAGTCAGGGGAATGCCCCTGGTATAAAGGAGTAGGCATTGGCCTAAATATCCAGATGCACACTCACCTTGCTCTGTCTTGAACAGATATTGGACTTGTTCGTCCCCACCTGAGGTCTAACTCTAGAATTGCCACGGCACAGGACTGCTCACGCCCACCTTATTAGCACGCATCAAGAATAACTTGCATAGATGAGTGAGGCGGGCCCAGTAACACGGGTTAGGGCCTATTGTGAACTTTGGCCATTTCCTGCTGTACGGAGTCATTAACACCATTGTGGAGGCCCCATCTGCTTGGGACACTGCAGGAGATGCTCCAATATACGACAGATGCCTATCTACCCTAAGTGGGACACCTGTTCTCGTGGGGGGGGGCCTGTCTCTGGCACAAAGTGACTGCTCCTACCACCTTCTGCTGTGCATATCAGCTGCTTGCTGACCTCAGGAGCACACTGTCAAGTAGATGCTCTAATTTGCACATCCCTTACCCCCAAGACACGCGGATTACCGATTGATCTACTTGTGTTTCCCTGGTACTTTTTTCTGCTGCTGGTCCGAAGCGAGGTGTGCCTCTGCAAGTGGAAGCTTGTTGCTACAAGCGACAGGGAGTACAGGCTGCCGTGCATCATCTGGACCTTGCGCTGGAAAGGGAGGAAGCATGCACGCCCTACAGGGGGCAACGAGGCACTGGATCTGCTTATCCTGGGGGCACACAGATGTTGGGTTTCATGGCTCGGAAATGGTCATGCTGGAGACTGGAGCAGCGATGGACCAGAGAACTGTCAAAGTTATCAATTGTCTGGCCACTACTGCAGAATCCAGTCAAGACATCGGCGGAAGAGTGGACTCCGTAGTGGTGGAGCTCAGTCTTCTTCTGGATGATCAGAAGAAGTTGTCAGTACAGGTTAAACAGACCGAGGACCCAATATGAACAACTACAACCCAATGTGGGCACTTGAAGGTACAATCAACAGCCTAGCTGCAAAATTCTATGAACTGGAGAGCAGAACAATATCCGCTTCGTAGGATTTCCTGAGGGAGTAAAAGGATCAGACATGGTGGCATTTTTTAAAAACTGGCTGGCACAATCAGTGTTGCCTACGGGGCTCTCGTCTCATTTCCTGTTGGAACAAGCCCACTGGGTAACGGCAAGACGATTCCAGCCAGGCAAACTGGGGAGACCGGTAGTGGCCAGAATAATGAATTACAGGGATAAGGAAACTATCCCCCAAGCAGCCTGTACCAAGACCCCTCTGGCATATGATAATGCATGAATATTCCTATTTGCAGTTTATATTCTGGCTGTCCAGCACCATTGAGCCTCATTCTTGAGGGTGAAAAAGAAACTGTAATCGTCTGGCCTTAACTACTCCCTGCTGTTCCCAGCCAAACTGAAGGTCATGGTGAACCGCACCAGCTACTTTGTCACCCAACCAGCAGATGCATGGGACTGAGCTGAATGACGATGCAGCAAACAAACAGGCAGTGACTTACTTTTGCCCACGAGGAAACATTGCTGAAAGTAAGAAATGGACTCACCTGCGTACTTTACATCATAGGCACCTTGTGAGCGGCGGTTCAAGTAAATCAACTTAGTTCCCATGAAGGACCATTTCCACTCGGCATAGAGAACCTTCATTATCCCCCTTGTCTCATAGTGCTTGAGGTCTTATTTGCCAAATATAGCGCTTAGAAGACAGTTCGCTATTCTATCCAAAATATCTTCTTGTGTGCAATTCCAAAAGAAGATTATACAAGTACATGGCTACCTGATGAAGGCTCAAGGCCGAAACTCGTGTAGATTTTATTTCTAGCCATGAAAGGTATATACAATTGAACTGACACTGTGGTTTGTTTGTATCCCCCTCTTTTTGTGCCTCTTGGACAATCATTGTAAATAGGATATATGAATGTGACATAGGATTATTGACATTGTACTGTTCAAATGTTGAATGTATAGATCAGTTATTATACAGTACAGATAGGATCTCATTATTGGATCATGGTATCAAGAAGAGATTGATTAAATATATGTAGCCCCATTAATTCAATGATTAGCACACATCCATTATATTGTTCTTAATTCCCTCTTTTTCCTTATGAACTATTGCATAATAACATATGAATTGTGATAAATAATTGTCTATGGGTGTGTACATATTTGTACAGGTATTCAGTCCACTGCAGATTGTGTTTCCTATATAGTTTTTTCACATAATGACGAGGATATGAGTCAGTGAAATCCACTACACTGCCTGCGCGGCAGAGGTCGCCTGTATCGCGTCATGGTCGTAGACGTCAAAGACGGGGGAGTCGAGAGGAAGAGTGGCAGGAGCCTAGACTACTGCTCAGGCACAGGAAGAACAGATACAGGCTCTATCTTCAGCCACCAACATGTGTCGAAAGACGTTCCCTCACTGATCAGGACCGATGAGGTGCTGTCTGAAGCGGGGTCAAACGCATCAGTAAGCAGTTGGCCTAATGACGGTGGCACCGCAGATGGCAGATGACATTTCCTTAACACCGCTGCCCAAAACCAATAATTGCCTAGCCCTCCAGCAGAAGAGTTCTTGTTGAGCTGTGCACATATGGAAGGTGACTCTCCTGCCTCCGTGCCGTGAATATGTAGCTGGCCATTCCTCTACTGAGTGGGGTTACTGGTCCGGGACTGGAGGTCAGACGTGGTGGGGTGGCCTGGATGGCTCACACCACACCACCATAATGCACTTCAGGAAACATGGGTCATGTCCGTTACCCCACCACCCCCGTTTTCTTCTCATCTCTAGCACTGCTTAAATACTAACTCGGCAAGAGCTTGATGTGATAAGACGACCACCCCCCACTACTCTCCAGATGTATCACTCAGTGTAGCTGCAGGCAGACGGGAGATTCCAGAGTATGGAGTACACATTTGTGGTCTGGGTTGCTAGACGTTATTCTGCCACCTCGGGAAGGGGAGTTGGGCATTCTGTTAATAGTGTTCATTGAGCCATGAAGAATGTCCATTCCTAACTCGAAGCACCGTCTGGCCCCTGTGCTGCTGCACCTTTATCACGCATCTCCATTCCCCTTGCCCAGCCCTCCACCACTAGGTAGACTAGATTAAAGGTCGTACCAGGGAATGTCTGGGGTATGGAGACAGCGTGCAGGTGGCATGCAAAACAATGGTACATTAAGAGGAGGGAAGCCCAAATAGCGTTCCTACAGGAACACACATACCCATGGGTGAGGATACACACTTGCAGAAACGATGGTTGGGCCAATGCGACTGCACCATACACTCTGGGTTCTCCAGAGGGGCCCTTATATGGGTTAGACCTTCCGTGCCCTTTAAGGCCACGGTAACAGTGATAGACCCCGAGGGGCGGTATGTTTTTGTGGAGGGACAATTGGATGGTAAACCACTGTTGTTGGGGAGCATTTATGCTCCAAATGTGGCACAACAGACATTCTTGTTCCGCCGTTTCACCATATTGACCAGATGGGCACATATACCCTGGATCATAGGGCGGGATTTTAATTATGTACTGAATACGCAGTTGGACCAGTTTCATTCTCTTCTACTACCTCCCCTGTGGTGGCTGCAGCGACTTACCTGTCTCTGTGGCTCAGAGATTGGCCCTAGTGGACAGCTGGCGAATGCTACATCCGGACATCAGAGCGAATTCGTATTATTCAACGCTGCATGACCTCCATGTGCAGCGGAACCGTACTCATTGTCATCATGCCACCCACCTAAAGGTGGCCAGTGCTGAATATTTAGTGAAGACCCGTCCAACCATAACCCACTACAGCTTCAGGTCCAATGCGTAGAAACTCTTCCACCGGTACGAACATGGCAGTTACAACCCAGTGCTTTGGAGGACCCGGCATTCTGGGACTGCACTAGCATTCTGATCACATACAAGCAACCGCTGCTCTTAGAATTCTCCTCAGGAATTCTGGGTTTTTTAGACTGTCAGGATATGGTAAACTCCCTCTGCCTTATCCTAAAGGATAGGGGAATTCAAAGATATTGGAGAAGACGCCTCGCTCACTTATCGTGACATGCTTCATCATTGGCGTCTATCCACACCCAGAAAAGATGATAATACCTGGGTAGACTCAACCATAGATGGAATGAGAGTTCTTAAATAAAGCCATACTGGATAAGCAGGGATCCAGATGAGTGATATTTAAAAATACCTCAAGGTGCCCAAATGCTAGGATTTATTCGGAGCGTACCTGGGGTATGAATAAATATGTGAATATTTTGAGTTGTACTGAATGTGATTGTTCAGTTGTACCCCTTTTGCTGTGCCAACATGTTTCGGTCCTCGCTGGGAGCCCATGTGGGTCTGGGGCCTTCGTCAGGGCTAATATACTGCTGATAGCGTGGATGGCTAGGGCCCTTTCACTCCTGACACAGGACCCCTTATTTGCACTCCGCAGGGCTTGGGAGGAGGACCTGGGCCAAAAACTGCCACAAAGAGAATGGGGCATGGCCCTTATATATCCCGCACGGTTTCCCGCAATGCCCGGTTTCAATATTTCCAACACAACATACTCCATAGGGCCTACTTCACCCCGGCACGGTTCCATTGGACCTTTTCAGGATCTGCATCAATTTGCCCGCGTTGCATTAAGCCAGAGGCCAACACGGCACAAATGTTCTGGAATTGCCCACAGGCTCGGGACATACAGTTGGAGGTCACCAATAGGCTTGGTGAAATAAAAGGCAGCAATGTCTTCTATAACGTGGGTTCAAGCATGTTAGTGCTCTATAGGCAAGGGCCCACAGGATGTGCAACAAACAGCTTAATTGACTTAGCGATTCTGATGGATAACTTGCAAATACCTTAAGTAGATCAGACATGCAGCACTGAGGCATTAGGTCGATCAAACATGGCCCCTAGCAGTTTCAGGGACCCTAGCTGCTACACTTGTCTTGGCACACAGGAATGTAGGGAGAGCGGAGGATGCGGGGATGTCGAGAATCAAGTGCCTGTGTACTCGGAGTGTGATTGATTATACAATGGTGCAGTTGCAAAACGCCCCCATTTATTTCAGGACAGTTAGGAAGGATCCACTACCTTGCGCATTTCATTGCAAGACTACAGCCGATATGGCTTGTTTGATTGCATTCTCTGTTTATAAATTGTTCAGAACCTATCTCTCCAGATCCAAACAAGATTGTACAAAATACCTATAGGAGTAGCGGTGAGATAACTGCTTGCATTTTTGTATTATTTTGGTTGGCCTTTGCCAGCCAACGCATTGTCTTGCTTACGTCAGAAAATCCAATAAAGATGGTTCAGGTGGAGGCAAATTCTGGTCAGAATCCGAGCCAAAAAAATAATGGAGCCTGTGAGGAAGGTTTTGTGGTAGAGGAAGTGTTTTGTCGGAGTCAAAAGGTATAGCAGTTGGGTATGCTGGAGTGGAATCATAACGCAACCTTGGCATGGAGCAAGACCGGTTTGTTTTTGGGTTGGACACCAGAGTCAGCAGGCGCACGATCTCCAGCACAGTTGGGACCTGTGCAGATGAAGAAATAACGATTGCAGGTATTGGAGTTTGACCAGAAGTCTGACCTGAAGTTGGTGCAAAACCTGAGGCGTGTTCAAGGGCGCAGATGGTGCTAAAGGCAGCCCAGCTGACAGGAACCACACTGGAGGCCCCTGTGCAATCTTGGGGCTGGAAGGCGCATTATAGGGATCCGGAAGAGTGTCAACAATATGTAGCATGACCTCCTTAAAGGCCTAATTCTGCTACAGCTTTGTTGATGGAACGGGCAATTCGGTATGCAGAGGGATCAGTTGTGGAATCCGCTCCTCGATAGAGGACGAAATCAATTGCCACCTTGACCCCATCCTAACATATCTTTGGCCAGAGAGTGGCAGTATGGGATCCAGTCTTACTCTGACTACTTATGCTTCTTTTTCGACTTGGACCGTGAAGAAGACATACCATGAGATGTCCTCAAGAATGGGAACAGGTCAGCGGCCTAGACTTGGAGCGGGACCTGTGCCAGGTCCGTGACTGCTATCGGTGTTCAGCAACATATACCTTCACTTCACAGTCCCGGATCATCTTTGGGTGCATAGGGGCACATTCTTTACATGTCCTGGAGTCGTGTCCTTGGGAGAAACACCAGAGCCCGATCAGGTGCAGATCCATCACAGACATCTGTTTCCCAGAGTTACTGCATGGTTTAATGGTGGTTGCACCGTGGACGTGTGCAGTTGGTGCTCTGTTTGTGCACAGAAGGCGCGCCAAAGGCAATTCAGTCTCTGCTTGGGCAGCACATGGAATACTGGTTCTTCCCTACCATCCGATATTCTACTGTGCTCCCCCATGCCACTAACCATGGCCGCCACTCTCTGCACTGCTGCCATAATGCACCACACAACATGGAAGGATTCCCATGCGCCTTCTGCCAGTTCTCATGCACTCTCCCACACCCTACACCCACCGCTTCCACATTAACAGCACCTAGCTCCCCACTCGCTCACTCACACAAACCAGACACCCACTTACGCTCACAAAGACACCACCAAAACAACACCTCCACAAGCTACATTAAACACATCACATTCAAGATATGCACCATAGCCAACTTCTCTCCGGGTGGGACCCTCATCTGCAGACCACCGGAACCCCATTCAAATTTCGCCAGCAACATCACGGATGTCATCACACCCATTATAATCAATTCCAGCACCTTCATCCTCCTCAAAGACCCTAACTTTCACCTAGAAGACAGCACCGACCTAGTCACTGTTGCAACTAAACTTCCCATCAAGGCCTATGAACTAACCCGGACCTCGTGGCCTGCCATCTCTAATGTCTGAATTGTTGCTACCATGAAGACCATCCACATAGGGGCTCTATCTGGCCCTTCCCCCCACCACACCTTCTCCAAATGACTCCTTCCGATCAGTAATGCACTAACACCCACCCTCAACACCTCCAACGACTCAGCCACATTCCCACATACCTGGAAACATGATGTCATGCCCCTGCTCAAGAAACTATCTGCTGACTAAGCCACACATTTCAAATATAGACCCATTTCCATCCTAACAAACCCAGCTGAGGTCTTGGAAATACTAATCAAGTGATATCTCACCAACCACCAGCTCCTCTCCGGATTCAGGCCCCAATCACAGTACAGAAACAGCACTCATTGCTGCCACGGACAACATCTGCGTGTGCTATGACAAAGGAGATACTGCAACCATCATTCTGCTAGACCACCCTACAACATCTGACCCATTCTCACACTCCATCCTCATCAGGCATCTGCAAGAGATTGGCATCCAAGTATCCGCTCTCCACTAGATCTGCTCCTTCTCAACAGCTAGAACGCACTGTTAGCTTGGCACCTTGTTCCTTGGAAGTCCGCAAACTCATCTGCAGAGTGCCTCAAGGCACATCGCCCAGCCCCACCCTCATCAATGCACATATGATCACTCTGGCCAGTGTCATCCGTGCACAAGACAACACCCTCTAGCACGTAGACAACATGGAACTCATGCTCTCCCTCTTGGACAAGGCCCCCAAAACAAGAAACAAGTTCACCGCCTGCATGACCAAAGTCGTCAACTGGATGAAAGCCAACAGTCTCAAACTCAACCCCAACAAGACAGATGTAGTGATCTTCAGCAAGAACACCTCACCATGGGAACCCAACTGATGGCCAGCCGAACCCAGATCCACAACCACATCCAGAAACCATACCAGGAACCCTGGAATAATCAACAGCAAACTGGACATGACTGCGCAGGTCAATACCATCAATGCATCCTACTTCCACAGCCTGAAGATGCGGACTATGACTCCCAAGCAACACTAGAAAACTATCACTCATGCCCTAGTCACCAGCAATTGGACTATGGCAATACCCTCTATGCCGGGATCACCAAGCAACTCACTAGAAGTCTACAAACTATCCAGAACTCGACAGCCAGACTCATCTGAAACCTCCCACGCAGACATCACATCAAACCTAAGGGAGATACACTGGCTTTCAATACACAAACGCGCTTTATTCAAACTCTTAACTCACGTTCTAGGCACCACACATCTCCAGCACCACATACCTGAACAGTTGCATTGCATTCCAACAATCATGCAGACACCTCCGGTCCTTCGGGCTCCTACTTGCACACATCCCATGCAAACACAAGACCAGATCAGGACAGGTGTTCTCTTACATTCCTGCTAAAGCATGGAATTACCTCTAACTCCACATCAGAGCCTTCTTTTCTCTTCTTGAATTCCACAAGAAGCTGAAGACCTACCTATTCAATTGACCAACCTACCATAGGCCCGGCTAGGCATACCCACCTGCTCAGCACTAGAGCATAGATTGCTTTACAAATACACCAAAACAAAAACTTCAAATGGACATCGTTCCCATACGCACTGAAAAAAAGAATTTGAATGAGTTAGTCAAAAAACAAAAATGTAGTGGAGCTCCGATCCGCATTTCGTCATGGAAAGAAAGGAACTGACATCAGGGTGCGGGGTCTGCACCTTTATTAAGTTCTGCTCCACTCTGGAGGTGGGGAGGTGAAGAACTTAGACCGCCCTACGTATAGCAATGGTTCAGAAACCACTCTTCTCAGTGTCAGGGCCAGGGAGTGAGAGAAGATCTGACTCAGGGAGGCATCAAGGTCACTAGCCTCCTGCAGGTCATCATACCAATTCTCCTTATGACAAGGTTGGCCAAACTAATCACCCACATCATACCCGTTATCTGAATCCAAGCCTAAGAGGGAAAGCAGGGTGTGCATCTGTCATCGAGGTAGATCAAGTGGAGAAAATAGAGCAGTCAGGTGCAACCTCAATCGAGATCGAAGCGGTGCTAAATCTAGGTCAGAGAGGACATTCGGGGTCGGCATTGACGTTAATGCACCGGGGACCAGCGTGGACCATAGTGCCACAGGGGGAGTCAGAGTGGGGCTGGAGGTGGCCCAGTTATGAGCTCAGAGGGTCAAGTAGGCACGGAGGGCAAATCCACCAGTGGTAACCCAGGTGGAGAACCTCTCGGTTCCCTGGGGCCCTCAGGCACCCCAGAAGGAGTTGGCAAGGATCCAAAGAATTGGAACATGGCCTCACTGAACCCCTCAATCTGTTTAGGCGTGTCAGATGGTCCCCGGAAACTCGGATAGCGCCAGACTGAGGTGTTGGATAGACTCTAAAGTCAGAGATGTATGGTGCTGCCTTCCGAGTCTCACTAAGATTCCTTGTGTTTTTTCTTCAACTTACCTGAAGATTTGAATCAAGAGGAAGACCGACCCCTGGAACAACATCAGCAACTACTAGATCTCCAACCGGACTGAGACAGAACTTTTAACATGGACCAGTCTTGTCACAGAATTTTCCGGTACTTGGTGATGCAGAATTTTGGCTTCGGTCTCATATGGTTCATTGATGCACAATCTTGGCTCGACCCCAGGCAAATTTGGTGAGGATCTGTCACAAACATTTCTTTGTGATAGTCTTTACAGGGCTTAAAATATGTTGTGGGGTGGGGGGAGGGTGAAATGTACCTTGCAAACTGTAAAACAATTTTTTATCGAGGTAAGAGTCTCAAAGAGATGAGAGGTAGCTCCATATCCATGTCTGCGAGAGCAGAAAGAAAGAAACTAACGTCAACGTGTGGGAGTGATGCCTATATATGGTCCACACATCATCATCATCCTCCATATAACTTTATATGGCCATAAAGAGATTAACCCAAAAATACAGTACAAGTACACAGAAATAAAGAGAAGAGGTACTTTTACCTATGCAATTGTTTTAAAGCAGTTACTTAGCCCTTATATATATTTAGTTTTTTGTGACAAAACCCAAAGTAACAGCAAATTCCTTGATAAAATGAATATTATACTATGTGTCAATACTAAGTTAAAAATGTTAATTATACAAATGGAAAAGCATTTCTTCTTTCGGGACTGCAAAACCCATCCCGGTTCTATGGCTGATCAAGGCTTTTTTCTTCTGCGTACAGCCCCTGCAAAAAAACTAGTAACCCCATAACATATCAGGGGTGATGACAACATTTTCAGATATACCAGGGCAGGTCTTACTTGTGCAAAATGGCAATTTTTTAAAAGAGGTAACATATTTAAACCGTAATCACTATAAAAAACACAAAAAGTCAAAGTGCAACAAATCTTATCCTGAAAAATCATTACAGGAGCAAGGCTTCCTAACTTAGAAAAATCCTTAGGGGCCGAAAGACACCAATGAATAGAATGAAACCTAAATCTGGTTAAAAGAAAGTGATGATGCAAATTATTGATAAAAGATCAAAAGGGTTGATCTAAAATCACAGGGCTTATTGCACAAGTTACTTACCTTTGGTAACTATATATCTGTAAGAAACATTAGTAGTGATAAATTCCTTACCTTAGAATTACCCCCAGGCATCAGACTGGATCCAGAAAGTTTTTCATCAGCAGTACACCTGCACGTCGGTAGGCATCGTCGTGTGGCTCCACGTGCGTCTTTGGCGCCGGGATAACATTGCTGGAGCTACTTAGACGCGCCCAATCAATCAATCAGAGAACTTGTAAAGCGCGATACTCACTCGTGAGGGTCTCAAGGCGCTGTGGGGGGTGTGCCGCTACTGCTCGAAGAACCAGGTCTTGAGGAGCTTGCTGAAGGTGAGCAGGTCTTGGGTCTATCGTAGATGGGTGGGGAGGGTGTTCCAGGTCTTGGCGGCGAGAAGGAGAAGGATCTGCCGCCGGAGGTTGTTCGTTGGATGCGCGGGACGGCGACGAGGGCGAGGCTGGCAGAGCGGAGCTGGCGGGCGGGGGTGTAGAAGTTGAGTCTGTCGTTCAGGTAGGCTGGTCGGCGTTGTGGAGTGCTTTGTGAGGAGTTTGAAGGTGATCCTCTTGTTGACTAGGAGCCAGTGCAGGTCTCTAAGGAGGGAGGTGATGTGGCTGTGGCAGGGGACGTTGAGGATCAGTCGAGCTGAGGTGTTCTGGATGCGTTTTAGTCGTCGCAGGTGTTTGGCCGGTATTCCTGCGTAGAGTGCGTTGCCGTAGTCCAGTCTGCTGCTGACGAGGGCCTGGGTCACCGGTCTTCTTGTTTCGGACGGGATCCACTTGTAGATCCTGCGGAGAATGCGGAGGGTGTTGAAGCAGGAGGAGGAGATAGCGTTGATCTGTTTCGACATGGAGAGGGAGGGTTCGAGGATGAATCCTAGGTTGCGTACGTGGTCTGTGGGTAATGGAGCTGCTCCCAGTGCGGTCGGCCCCCAGGAGTCGTCCCACGCGGAGGGGGTGGGGCCTAGGATGAGGTCAGCGCTGACGTCAGTTCTGTAAACGACTTCCCATGCCGGGAACACAGAGCCATGCAAGAAACTGACCACTGGTGCCATGAAACTAGGCCCCTGAAAGGGATGACCTTAACCCTAGAAATCAGTTTGCAGAAAGGGGAGGATGGGTGAGGCGGTAAGGAATCTATGACAACTTATGTTTCTTATAGATATATCATTACCGAAGGTAAGTAACTAGCGCATCTGAAAGAAACACGTAGCGATAGTTTCCTTACCTTAGAATAGAAACCCCAGCAATACCAACGCCGGTGGTGGGTCTGCGAACCAAGATCACACCAGAAAGTCCTGGAGAACAGAACGGCCAAAGAAGCCGTATCTCCGGACTTGGATGTTCAGGCAGTAGTGCTTGGTAAACGTGTGCAGCGAGACCCACATAGCTGCCTAACAGATTTCATGCAAGGGAACTCCCCGTCCCAGAGCAGTAGGGGCTGCCATCGCCCTGGTAGAGCGGGCACGCAACCCCACCAAAGGCTCTCTTTTACCCAAGGTGTAACAAGCATTTATGCACAGAACGACACACCGAGAGATGGTCCGCTTGTGCACAGCCCGACCTTTCTTGGTGCCCATGTAGCCAACAAAGACCAGTCATCCACCAGTCACTATTGTGTGCGGTCCAGATAGTAAGAGAGCGCAGGTTTTGGTTCCAGACGGTGGGCCCAGTCGCACCTGATCTTCAGCACTCTGGGCAGAAGTGGTATAGGCGCAAAGGCGTACAACAGACCGCAACTCCAGTCGTGACAAAAAGCGTCGCAGAGCGAGTGCCGCCTTGGAAATTCCAACTCGCAGAACTGATGACATTGCGCGTTCTCTTCGGTGGCGAATAGATCTAACCAAGGCTCTCCATTGCTGAAAGAGACCTTGCGCTACGACCGAGTTCAGACGCCATTCATGATCCATCATGCAACAGCGGCTGAGTTTGTCCGCCCTGGCGTTCAGAGAACCTGCCAGGTGTTGAACCATCAGGGACATGGCCTGATGTTCCAGTCAAGTCCAGAGGCGCAGAGCCTCTTGGCATAGGGTCCACGACCCCACCCTGCCCTGTTTGTTCCAGTACCACATGGCGGTGGTGTGCTCTGTGAACACCTGCGCAACTCTCCCCATGACAGAGGGAAGGAATGCCTTCAGTGCAAGTCTGATCGCCCGAAGCTCCAGAAGCTTGATGTGGAGTCAGGTGCAACTTCAGCACGTTGATGGAAAACGCCAGCAAACGCAGGAGGTCGGCCGTAGTCTGGACATGGGAGACAACTGCCTGGGGCGAGCCCGCCTTCAACAGCTAGTCTTCGAGATAGGGGGAAGACTGAAACCCCTGATCTGCGCAGATCAGCTGCGACCACCGCCATCACTTTCGTGAACTCCTGAGGGGCGCTGGTAAGGCCAAAGGGGAGCACAGTAAACTAAAAGTGCTTGTGGCCTTCCGTGAATCGCAGGTAGCGCCTGTGGGTAGGCAGGACGGGAATATGAAAATAGGCATCCTTCAAGTCCAACGCCGCCATCCAGTCTTGCAGGTCCAGGGCAGACAAGACCTGACCAAGTGTGAGCATCGTTAACTTCTCCTTCCGGAGGAAGCAATTGATGTTCCGAAGGTCTAAGATAGGACGCGGGTCCTTGTCCTTCTTTGGAACCAGAAAGTAGTGGGAATAACAACCACAACCTACTTCAGGTGTCGGAACGCGCTTGGTGGCCCCCTTGGCCAAGAGGGCTGCAACTTCCTGCTGGAGAACTGCCTAGTGATCCCGGACATGCGGTGGTACTGAGGTGGCATGGCTGGAGGGGTTGTCTCAAAGGGGTGGGAGCAGCCCCTTTGGAAAATTTGCAGCACCCACTTGTCCGAAGGGATGTTGCGCCAGTGGTGGTAATGATGGAGTATCCGTCCACCCACTGGCGTCTGATGGGCCTGAAAGGTCGGACTAGGAAGGATGTGAAGTGGATGCTGCGGGGGTGGAGGTGGCCTGACCCACCCGCTGGCCCCCTGAACCGCCTCAACGGTTCCCACGTCCGCGGCCATGCTGAAGTTGTTGCTGCTGTGACCTGTGGCTCTGGGAACGCTGTGGGGTGCCCCTTACGTGGCCACGAAAGGAGCAAAAAGCAGAAGGCGGAGGAGGCCGACAGGCCCAAGGACTTGGCCGTAGCCCGGGAGTCCTTAAAGCGCTCCAACACACTATCTTCCTTATTGCCAAAAAGGCGAATGCCATCAAAGGGCATGTCCATCAGAGTCTTATGGGCATCCCCTGCGAAGCCAGTTGTCCTCAACCAGGCTTGGCGCCGAAGCTCCACCGGCGTGGAAATAGACCTGCCCAGTGAGTTGGCGGTGTCCAGCCCACAACGTATGGTGAACTTTGCTGTATTTCTCCCGGCCGCAACTGCCTGGGAAAGAACTGCCTGGGCCTCCTCCGGGCAGTTGGGCAGCACCTGCGCAACCGTGTCACATAGAGAGTGGGTATGACGGCCCAAGAGGAATGCGGTGTTCACCGACCGCAGCCCTAAGCTGGCAGATGAAAACAGCTTCTAGCCAAGCTGATCCAGCTTCTTGGATTCCCTATCCGTAGGTGCGGTAGGGAATGGGTTCTGGGCTACAGAGGCTTGGACAACCAAGCTCTCAGGGGTGGATGTTCGGTGAGGAAGAGGGGGGTCGCCCAGAGCTGGGCGATGGCGTCCGGCCATGTTCCTGTCCACAGGAGCCCCTGTGTTAGGCCTGGACCAGGTGTCCAAAAGAACGTCTGATAGTACTTCATTAAAAGGCAGCAAGAGCTCTGAAGAGGTAGCCGCCGGTTGGAGCACTTCTGTCAGGAGGTTAGTCCTGATGGCCACTGTAGGGAGTTTGAGGTGGAGAGCCTCGGCTGCCCTGCGCAACATCACTGCGTAACTGGCTGCCTCCTCCATAGCCACAGTAGGAGGAGACAGCATGCCAAGGTCAGGTGAGGTGTCAAGACCACTGGCATCCCCCAAATCCTCTGCCCAGTCCGGATAATAAGCACAGTCCTGTGCTAGAGGGTCCTCAGACCCCTCCCAGTCCTCCAGTTCATCCGAAGTCTGTGGAACAGGCTCAAAGTAAAGAGGATGGACATTGGGCACAAAAGGGCCCATCGGCGTCTGTATCGGCGACGCCGATCCGGCACCATGTCGGATCGGGCTGAACCTAGAGACAACGTTGTTTCCGAGGAGCGGCAGACGTCGGAATCGGTGTCGGGGAGATCGGCGCCAGTGGAGGTGTCACTAGGTCAACCGGCGTCTATCAGGATCAGATCCCGGATCCCTTGGGGGCCTGCGGCGTCGGGCCGGAGCCGCCGGAGGCACTGGGCCAGAGCCCCCGGAGATGGCAAAGCAGGACGCCCAGTTGGGCCTGCAAAGCCCGCAGGCGCACCAGAGGGCCAGACGGCCCAAAGAGTCGGGCTATGGCAGCAAGAAATCCTTGCACCTGAGCAGGCGTCGCACCCGGAAAGGGGGGTAGACTGGCAGTGACGTCCCAGGGTCCGCCGGAGCCGCGAGGGTCAGCCGGAGCCGTGAGGGTCAGCCACGACGGGCAAGGGGAAGTCGAGGAGCGACAATGCTTTGACTTTTTTGGGGGGATGCTTCGACTTACCTGACCCAGAGGGTGAAGACTTAGATCCAGAAGAATGATGAGGACAGCTCCGGGACCAGTCCCTCGACCTACCACGGAACCGGGACCTCGAGCGGCGAGGAGCCGTCCGCCAGACTTCAAGCAACTTTCGGGATAGCTCCCGCAAAGTCTTCGGAGCCATGGCCCGGCAGTCAGGGCACGACTTGGGATCGTGGTCGCACCCCAGGCAGTAGAGACACACGCGGTGGGTGTCCGTCACCGACATCATGCAATGACAGTCCCCCCCAGTTCTTGAAACAGGGCATCCCTACGACAGCAGGAGTCGATCAACTGGAAAAGATGAGGTAAAAGGCCTCAAAAAGCTCAGTCAAGAATTGACTGGGGGTACTTGCTCTTCCCAGATCTGCTCTTGCTGGAGCGGAAAAAGAAAGAACTGACATCAGCATGTGTGGGCGCGTCTAAGTAGCTCCAGCGACATCATCCCGGCACCAACGATGCACGAGGAGCCACACAACAACGCCTACCGATGCGCAGGGGTACTGCTGACGAAAACATTCTGGATCCAGGCTGACATCTGGGGGTAATTCTAAGGCAAGGCATCTATCACTATGTGTTTCTTTCAGATATCATATGTTTAATTGTGGGTTTGATAAGTTCACTATTTTTCCTTTGCATCCTTCTCCTGGTTAAAAATGGACTTGGTCCACACATCATGTCCCGAGCAAAATGGCGTCAGTGTTGAGTCCAGTCTGATGCCTAGGGAATATTCCAAAGTTGAGAAAGAAGTCTCTATCAGAAATGTCCTGACTTTATTAAACAGAAACTGCACTCCCACCTCTACCATCAGCCAAATGGAGGTGCTCAGGAAGAATCACTTAGAGCTTCTTGCTAACAAAGGATCCCATGTAGTTTTTAAAGGTAGCCCTGTCTCCATCCTACACACTTCAGTGTCTGGGTCGTTACCTTTCAACCACAGAAATGTATGCAATACACTTCCACTGTCGGGGGAAACGGTCCTCATCCTCCAGCTTGTGCTATGCCAAGCCAGGGGTATAAAAACAATCGATCCCACTGGCTTCAGCATTCAGGCTCACTTACACATATAGTCCATACCACAGCACATTTGCTGGCCACACTACATAGTGCACACACTCAACATACACAGCATACCAGCACACGGTTCTGGGCATGCACGTAATTGATACATTTTACACAAGAGCTACCAGTAGGACTTACAGCAACACAGGTATGTTCTTTACCAGGACTGGGACAAAAGTCCCCTGTACATAACAACATGCTTGGTGCACCCCTCCATGTCACAGCACATAGGTGCATGAACACCCACTTAGATCAGTATGACGTCAAGGACAAAATAAAAGTCAGCACACCAGATATACATGTAGTCAGGCACTCTGGGCAGAGAAACATGCCCATATACCATTCAGGAAAGCTAGGCAGCTGTGCTTCGTGAATATGCAAGCTGATGCCCACATAGTAGCCTGGCATATTGTATTGTAATGGCATTTGTATAGCGCTTACTACCCCTGACGAGGCGTCAAAGTGCTTTTTCGGCGAGTAGCACGCTACACCGGGACCCATAGAGGATGAGTGTTGAATTAGTATAGTGAAACATGCAAGTAGATTTTAAGTGGTGGATAGGTTAGTTCGTTACTTGGATTCGGAAGGATAGAAGAGGGAAAAAGGTTTGTATTTATATAGCGCTTGTTACCCCTGATGGGATATTGAAGCATGCTACTCCAGAAAGGATTAGTGGTGAATTAGTATGGCGAAATATGAAAGTAATTTGAGTGGTGGATATTAGTCAGGTATTTGGAGTGAGAAGGATAGCAGAGGGATAGAAGAGGATGAAAGGTTTGCATTCATATAGCACCTGTTACCCTGATGGTTGTTGAAGCGCTTTTCTGGCAAGTAGTACGCTACTCTGGAACCCAAAAAGGATTAGTATTGAAAATTTGTATAGTTAAATATGAAGTAATTTGAGTGGTGGATAGGTTATTCAATTATTTGGATAGAGAAGGGTAGGTGGCGGGATAGAAGAGAGAAAGAGGTTTGTATTTATATAGCGCTTGCTACCCCTGATGTGGTTGTGAAGCACTTTTTTGGAGAGTAGCACGCTACTCTAGAACCCATAAGGATTAGTGTTGAATTAGTATGGTGAAAGATTAAATTAATTTGAGTGGTGGATATGTTATTCAGTTATTTGGATTGAGAAGGGTTGGGGAGGGGTAGAAAAGGGAAAAAAATTAGCATTTATATAGCGCTTGTAACCCTGATGGGGTGTTTAAACACTTTATTGACGAGTAGCACGCTACTCTGGAACCAATTTTTTTAAGTTATAGCAGCAGGTGGAGGCTTTCGGATGGGTAAAAAGGGGTTTTGGAGGGGAAGAGTCAGAGGGAAGAGTTTAGAAAGTTTTGTTTTGGAGGATCAGTATATTAAAAGAGGTGTCAGGTGATGCAAGGAGGGGTAGAGTAGGAGAGAGTCTACAAAGGGTTGTTTTTGGATCATTGTAGTGGTATGGGGTTTGGGATAAATGAGAGAGTGGATGTAGAGGATAGACTGATAGATGTATAGGGTGAGAGATAGGGTAGTGCATTGGAAAGAGTAGAAGAAAATGTTGAGATGAGTCAGAAAGTGGGGCTAGAAGATATTGATAGAAGTATATATTGCTTACCTGGTGCCATAGACTTTGACTGTTCCTTTTGTGGGGGATTACTGTGTGGCGACACCAGCTCTCCCTCTCATCCCTGCCGGCCACTAGAAGGAAGCCTCGCGCCCTGGTGGCTGCCCCAGGACTACAACATCCAGAGTCCCTTGAGGGGCGCACACCAACAACGTCACTGGAAAGCGCCCGGAGGTGCTTAAAACAACTTTGCGCCTCCCGCAGCGCGGGTTCCTCTTTTCTTTTGCTTACCTGGTGCCATAGACTTTGACTGTTCCTTTTGCGGGGGATTATTGTGTGGTGACACCGGCTCTCGCTCTCATCCCTGCCGGCCACTAGAAGGAAGTCTCGCGCCCTGTGTGCTGCCCCGGGACTACAACACCCAGATTCCCTTGAGGGGCGCACACCAACGTCACTGGAAAGCGCCCGGAGGCGCTTAAAACAACTTTGCGCGTCCCGCGGTGCGCGTTCCTCTTTTCTTTTGCTTACCTGGTGCCATAGACTTTGACTGTTCCTTTTGCGGGGGATTATTGTGTGGCGGCACCGGCTCTCACTCTCATCCCTGCCGGCCACTAGAAGGAAGCCTTGCGCCCTGAGTGCTGCCCCGGGACTACAACACCCAGAGTTCCTTGAGGGGCGCATACCAACGTCACTGGAAAGCGCCCGGAGGCGCTTAAAACAACTTCGCGTCTCCCGCGTTGCAGGACGTGTGCGGGCGGGCGTGCCCGTGCCATGCCAGGCCCGTCCGCGCCCATCAGTGACAGGAAGAGGCTGGGCTGGGCCAATTCCCTAACATCGCTACTGGACACTGAAGTAAGACTTTGGACTTGACTATTTCATGTGTATTGCCTAAGGACACCCTGCCCTAGAAATGAACAATAGTAATCGTAAGGGAGGGGTAGGAGTGATTGGGACCCTGGAAGCCTACTTAATTTGTGCTGAAAGTCTACTTTTGCAGGAAATTGAGTCTACAGAAAAGAGGCTCTCTTAAGAGTTTCCCAGCCTACCCCTTGGTCAAGGGACTATTGAAGATGCTTCCATTGGTCTTTCTATATGTTCACGATCACCAACACTGTCAGCTAGAGGCTCCCAAACAGCGTGCCCACCAGTGGCTGCAATTCTTAGGTCTAACAGCAACCCTATAGCTTCTGCTAGAAAACCTAGAACCAGACAACAACAAAATGCTGACCCGTCTTCTGGTATAGCTGCCCAGACCAGGAAAAGGAAAGCATGTAATGCTCCGAGAACAGTGCACAGGTAGCAAAACTAGCAAAAAATAGGAGCGGGTCAGAAGTTGTTACCACCGCAGCAGTACCTAGACCGGATGATGCACCAACAATGGGTCAAATACAGGATGTGCAGCAGCCCCTAATCATGGGTGACATCCATGAAACGTATTGCAAGCAGCTTAAGGACCTACTTATAGCACATTTGGACCCACTTGTTGGTAGACTAGACCGAATAGACCAGAGGTTGGTAAAAATTGAAGAATATCTATTTAAATCATCTGGAAAAGTAAAAATGCCTGGCCCTATTGAAGTTCCAGGACTAAAACAGACAGAAAACCCTGTTTTTTTTCCCAAATTCCAGTGCAGTCTAGTGAATCCTTCTAAAACCCCAAACCTCATTCTCCATGTGTTATAAACCGATCTGACCCATTGTTAGTAGCCCGAAATGACAAACATTTGTAACAATAAATCATCTGGTCTTGTCCCTAGGTCCAGGGTAGAGGGCAAAGGGGAGAGGAGTGTGATTTTAGATCTCCCTCCTGAGTCAACACTATTTACTATTGTCTTAGCTAACACTCCATCACTTAGACCACGAGAGGAAGAGCACTGGTCCTCATTGAAAAATAAGGCCCTTCACTATTTGGGAACTAAAACAGGGCTTGGGAAACATCTATTTGAGGATTTTCTGATGATACGAAGAGTTGCTTGGGTGGGCAAATCAGTGAAGGGTATGGAGGGGGATTGTATAGGCATCAGTTTTAGATCTCCAAAACTAGTCAGGTGCATCTTGGAAAGGGCCTCATCTTCACTGATTAGGGAAGACGTTATACATAAACTCCTTTTAGGGTACTTTTACCGCGTCAGCCCACCCCTTCGAGGTGGTCCTGAAAGGTACCAGGGCACCGCACTGGGACTGGTAAATTGTGCTATCCCAACCTATAATAGATTTGATGCCCTGAGTTCCTTGGCAGATAAGGACTGACTATGCGAGCCACTCCAAGAATATAATCACCAAGCTTCCGTGATTACGGTCCCTAGTGAAACCGGATGCCTTAAAACTAGTTATCAAACCAGACCTCCCCTAAGGGACATAGTTATTACTCAGGTTGGATATCAATCTATTAGTATTTTGCCAGAGCTGTTGGAAAGCCCTCTAGTAATATGCCAAAATGTTTCAAGTATGTCAATGGACAGAGCCAACCTTGAGGTTGAGGATAGTTCCCCCGTAGTAATGGATAGTGGAGTTCCACGACCTGAGACACGCAAACGTGGCCTTATCTCGTGGAACATAGCTGGTATAAAAAATAAACTACAGTCTGTAGATTGGCAGCTTTTCATTGACGACAATGACATTGTGGCCATACAAGAAACATGGCAAGTTGACCCGGGATTCAAGACAGGGTGCATTAACTTGTATAAACCAGCCATAATGGCTCGAAGGGTAAGACCCATGGGGGGGGCTCATTATCTGGGTAAGGCAGTCTGATAAATATACAGTCCGGGAGATGGAAACGGAAGGAAATGATCTTTTGATAATTAAGGTAACCCAAATGGGTGTAAATGATCTCCTAATATTTAATGTTTATGCAAGAGGTCTACCCGGTGGTAAAGCATCTAGTACCACTGACCCTCTTGATGGCTGGTGATTTTAATTGTACCTCTGAACTCCTGGACACAAA
The DNA here is from genome assembly GCF_964263255.1 of Lissotriton vulgaris. Lineage (NCBI taxonomy): Eukaryota > Metazoa > Chordata > Amphibia > Caudata > Salamandridae > Lissotriton > Lissotriton vulgaris. The sequence continues at coordinate 508,479,904 of NC_141700.1, read as the reverse complement.
CGATTTTGATTAGGGCCACGAAGACGATTTGTTATGGGAAAGTCCCAAATTATCCTTGGCCCCGATTAAGAAGTGGACAGAGGCAGCCATTCAGTTAAAAACCCTATGCCTGGAGCACTGTCTAAGAGCAGCTAATGGGAGGACTCCGTTCGATAAGAAGGGATTAGCAACCCATAATAGTGGTAGTCTTATTGACTACATTTTAGTTAATAAGGAATTTTGGCCACAAATAATAGATATGACCGTTAAAGATAGGGTAGAGTGTGATCATATCCCCTTGGCAATGGAAATATTTTGTATGGGCACAGATATAGATGTTGCCCATTCTCCTGGAGTAGAAATTCATCTAAGCAATGACACTAGAAGAGTTAAATGGTCGAAACTAATATTAAAGGAGGACCAGTTAGAGGGCATTAATACCTTGGTGTCTAATGCCCTAGTGGACCTTCGTAGTATCCAGGTATATCCAGGTTATGAGGCCAAAGTTACATTAGTACATAATGATCTTTTTAATAACCTGAAACGGTATTTTACTGCAAATATTTTAAATAAGAAAGATCCCACAAAGATTCCTAAAGACTCATGGTATGATAATTCATGCAAGTTGGCCTATAAAGCTGTAGCCTCAGCAATTAGATCTAAGGATAGGGAGAGGATCTGTCGGGCAAGATTGGAACACAAGTTAGTCCAACACAAAGCAAAAAAAGAATGGGATGAGGATTATTGGCAGGAGTTGTATGGTGCCAGCAACGAAAGGAACATGGTTGGCTTTTGGTATTTGTTGAAGTGGGGAAAGGGTGGTATTAGCCAACCACCGACAAACCATGTTACACCTGAATCATGGGTATCCCACTTTCACAAACAATTTGCTGGTGATCCAGTAGAATGTGATCTCACAGGAGCTCTGTGTTGCACTAGTTAATACCCCTGCACTGTGTTTCACTAAACAGGAAGTCGAAAATGCTCTTAGCAGTGTACGGAGTGGCAGAGCCCCTGGTCTCGACTGTGTCCCTGCTGACTTGTTTTTACATAATAAGGCACTTTGGGTACCATATATTGAGCATCTTGTAAATGCAATTTCGAAAGGTTCCCCAATACCTGAGTCTTGGAAAGGCGCTGAGATCTTACCCATTTTTTAAAAAGGGGATCGATCGGACCCAGGGAATTACAGGCCAATCAGCCTGATCGATTGTCTGCAAAAGGTTATGGCTAGGTTGGTGTTGGCCCGCATCCTGGATTGGATCGATGATTGCAATATTTTATCCCCGTTACAGGCAGGATTCCGTTCTAATCAGAGCACAATTGATCACGTTTTTTAGATTGGTTTTAATTTACTGGCGAGTTGTTATCCTCAATGGTGGGAGAATATACGCCGCCTTTGTGGACTTAAAGTCGGCTTTCGACTTGGTTCCTAGAGCTAGGTTATGGGATACTCTAGCATTACAGGGCTTGCCTAGGGAACTATTGTCTTTTGTGATAAAACTTCATGAAGGGAAATTCGCCCAGGTGCGCTGGGGGCAGCATGGCCAGGTGACTGACCGATTCCAGGTCGAACGTGGGGTCAGGCAGGGGTGTATATTGGCACCTACTTTATTCTCGTTGTATATAAATAATGTGACCAAATATTATGAACACCACCCCACTGATGCATCGACCCTACATGGTAGTAAAATACCTTTACTAATGTTTGCAGACGATACGTTGTTATTGTCAAAGACACAGCAAGGTCTCCAAAAGGCCATTATAAGGTTTGAACTATTCTGTAAGGATTATGGCCTTAGCATAAATGTTGACAAGACCAAGTTTATGGTTCTTCATAAACAGAAAGAAGCAAAAGGGTCAGTCACTATGAATAGCATTGCTTTGGAGCAGACACTCATTTTTACGTATCTGGGCATAATGCTTACATCAAAACTTAAGTGGAATTCTCACCTGGATATGTTGATGCTTAGACATGCCCAATTGTCTGGCGCCCTGTTAAGAGAGCATCGTCAATCCCATACCAAGCCGATTGCCCCGGTACTGAAAATATATAACGCAAAAAGTACGGCGTCTGTACTGTACGGGCAGAACTGTGGGGCCATAGTAACTTATCTGCACTAGGCACCTTGCAAAATAAAGGTATGTGGTCCATCACAGGTTTACCTCAATCCACCCCCCTACTACCACTTTATTATGATCAATATTTGGAGGATGTGGCTTGTTTTAGACCTGTGGCCTACTAGAGAAGGCTCTGGGTTACTCCAGAGCTCACAGAATATGCCCATTCTATGTTGGAGGTTAGGGACACTGCAGGTGCAGGAAAAATTCAGTGGTTTAGGCAGGTTAAGAAAACTTTTAGTGACCTTGGGTTGAGCCAGTTGTGGCAAAACCCAATGAATGCAAGTTTTCCATCTCGTAAAGAGTTGAAAGAGCTATATTGGAATATGGTCACAATAAGCCGGTTCTCAACCCTGACCAGCACTTCTTTGTCTAGGGTGTACCTAGAGACTAAACATGTCCCTGCCTATGAGAAATACTGGGACCTTATAACAGTCCCGAGTGACAGAAAATGGTTCCATCAATTTAGGATAGGCACTCTTCCTATTAATGCTTTTACAGGCAAATGGGGTGTAGGCCTATGTATGAATTGCCCGTTTTGTGTAACCCAAATGGAATCCATTGGTCATGTTCTTTTTATTTGTCCAGTATACCGGAATGTAAGGCTTAAATGGCTAAAGCCGATTTTCCAGTCATTGGGGGTTTCTTCTGGTATGGAAGGTATACGGATTTTAAAAACAGATGAGAAAAAGCAAACCATAATTGCCATTTCGAAATTTTTACATGGCATGTGGATAAATCGTGCTCATGGAATGAAAAAAAGGATGTAAAAACCTGATTATTAACCTGATTATTAATTTATGATTTTATGGACAATTGTTTTTTAAATAAAGTGTTTTTAACAAATTATTTATTAAGGTACAAATGAATTATGTAACTTTGGTTATCTCTATGGGCCATTTGTATTTGGCATTCCGTAAAAATGAAATGAAATATATTTACTGTTTTAAATTGTACATGTCTTTTATGATTATGAGATGGAATAAAGACCACTTGACTTGACTTGATAGAAGTATAGGCTGAGAAATAGGGTAGTGCATTGCAAATGCTAAATTAGAATGAAGTGATAAATATATAGATCCAGAAGTACATTGAAAGTATAGATGCACAAAGGAGGTAAGTACGTGTAGATTAATGATATTGCTAGAGGTACAGGATGAGAAATAGGGTAGTGCATTGGATATGCTTTTTCAGGAGAAATGTAACAGACACACATATCCAAGTACATGGAGGTACATAGATGCACAATGGAAGCAAGTACATGTAGACCAAAGATGATTTAAAAAATAAAACAAATTAACAACATAATTATTCTACATTTTTATATAAAGCAATACACAAAGATAGGTACATTTATATAGTGAAAATAAATGCTTATATACAGAGGGATATGCTGTCAATTTCAGTTTGCGTTGTGGTGCTTGTGTTGGGAAGAGCCAATTCTTGAGTAGTTTTCTGAAGAGAAGGTGGTTGTCAGGGGATCTTATGTTGGGGGGTAAAGAGTTCCATAGTTTGGCTGCTTGAACAGAGAAGGATGTGCCACCCATGTTTTTTTTTCTTATATCATGGGATTTTGAGGGGAGATGCCCCTTAGAGCGGAGGTTCCTTTGTTGAATGTGTTTGGTGATTAAATTCCTGATGAAGAGGGGTCCCATTCCATGTATTGCTTTTTTGGTGATTCAAAGTAGCTTGAAAGTGGATCTTCTGGCAACGGTAACCAATGCAGGGCTTTCAAGGCAGGTGGGATGTGGTCTCGCGGTTTGATATGCAAGAGTAGTCTGGCAGCAGAGTTCTGAATCCGTTGTAGTCTTTTCATGGTCGTTAAAGGTGATCCGTGGTAGAGGCTATTGGAGTAATTGAGTTTGGACAGAACAAGGGAAATGGTAGCTTGGAACTTTTGTGGAAATCCCAAATGAGGACAATTTTGTTGCAGCGTTTTTACACAGTGACAAAGCTTGATCTTGCGAGTTTGTCCACTTAGGCATTCATCGACAGCTTGGAGTCCATGGTCATTACGAGGTTTCTTACTTCCATCAGTACTTTAGGCGGTGATCTCAGTTCATCAGGGCAGGCGGCAAGCGGGTCATAATGTTTCCAGTCGCCACATGTGAGTATTTTCGTTTTGGAAGCATTCAATTTGAGATGGCTCCAAGTCATCCACTAATCCACGGCTCTGAGAGAACTGAAAATTGGTGATTTTCTTATGTCTTTAGGGCACTCCAGTTTAAGAAGTATTTGTGTGTCATCTGCATAGTTATAGCACGTGAGGTGAAATTGATTGATCAGTTCCGGTAATGACTTCAAGTAGATGTTGAAAAGCATGGGCAAGAACCTTGAGGGACCCCTGCTTATGTGGAGTATGGTTTGGACGAGAAAGGTGGGATATGGATGACATTAGTTCTGTTTTGAAGGTAGGACGCGATCCAGTCTAGAGCAGTTCTATCTATGCCAGCTTCATAGAGTCTTTGTTTCATAGTGTCATGGTCAACCGTGTCAAAGGCAACTGAGAGGTCCAAGAGGAGTAGCGCAGAAACCCCATAGCCATCTACTGAATCCTTTAGGTCATCCCAGATGGCAAGGAGGACAGATTCAGTTCCTCTTTTCCTGACAGAATCCTGTTTGGAAGTCAGAAAGTATGTCATTCTCTTCAATGTGACATCTGGACGAACACTGCTCTTTCCATCGGTTACCCTTGGAAAGGTCCATTTGTAATGGGTTTGTAGTAGTCAGGGTTCAGTGGGTCCAAGTTGGTGTTTTTCATTAAAGGGCGTATGTGTGACTTTTTGAGTCCCTCTGAAAATATTCCGTAGTTAAGGAATCGTTGAGGATTCTTCTTACTGGAGTAGCAGCAGAGGTTGTTAAAAGAATTGTCTTGAAAGTTTGTGGTGGACAGGCCTCAGAAGGGCTGCCGGCAGGCCCGCTTGCTCTCACTAGGTCCATAAATTCACCGCGTGAAATGTGTTGGCAGGAACGGAGCGGCTGGGTTAGAGTATTCTTGGATTGTTGTTTTGCACAAGGGTTAGTGCTTGTGCTTGTGCTTTGTTTCTGTTTTAAGTATGAGTCCAGAGTGTCTGTTTTGTCCGTGAAAGGATTTGCCAGTTTGTGAGTAACAGGATCAGTTTTTTCTAGGCAATTTGGTTTTCGAAATTCATGGAGTATTTTATAGAATTCTTTATTTGCATATTTCGCATTTTGAATTCGGTCTAAATAGTAGCTTTTCTTAGCTTTTTTGATAGCTGACTTGTATAATCTGTTAATTTTCTGTAGGTGAAGTTTGTCTTGTTTGGCGTTTGTTTTGAGCCACCTACATTGTAGATTTCTAGTTTGTTGTTTGATGTATTTTATTTCTATGTTTCTCCAAGGCACTTTTTTTTCTTTTTCTCTGTTGTGTGATTTTGAGTGTTATCAGGATGTCAAAAGCTTCCTGTAGCCACTCATATAGATTTTTAACAGAATGTATTGTTTCCAGATTTGTACTGGATGCTAGTTGTGTTTCTAAGTGTTCCAAATTGAGTTGGTTCTACGGCCGATAGGTGGATGGATGCAAGGTAGTTTTAGGTGAGTCGCTTAGTGTTGTTTTATGTTGGAAAGCAAGCAAGTGGTGGTCTGACCATGTGACTGGAGTTATAGGTTGAAAGGTAACCAGTTCAGTATTAGCAAAAAAGACATCTAGGATATGTCCAGGGATGTGTGTGGGTGTGTGGACAATCTGATGCAGTTTTAGTGTATCTAGGCCAGGGATTGTTTTTGGATGGGTCATATTGGATTTGTCAAACCAAATGTTGAGGTCACCCAGAACGCATAGGTTGGAGTGTATTGTTCGCATAGGTTGGAGTGTATTGTTATCAGGTTTGAAACTGTGCATCTGGGAATGTTGCCTAGCTAGGTGGAGGTCTGTAAAGGAGCAGGCAGTTAAAGGAGGAAGACGGTGTAGGATTGAATCTTGTTAGAAGAACCTCACAATTCTTTATGGAGATGCCGTTAACTTTAGTGATATGTAATATTTGCCTGAACAAAATAGCTAGACCACCCCTTTTTTTGAATATACGATTTTGGGTGATTGTTTCATAGTCTAGAGGAACGGCGTCATGCAGGACTGGAGACATATGTCCCAACTGTTAGGAACCCATAACGTAGTATCCTTTTCTTATCGGTTTCAGAGTAGTTAGAGGGGAAATATGCTGATCCGCGCTGCTGACACTACAAGTCCCAGAGTGCTAGATTGGGATGCCTGTAATACCGAAGACATTGGGAGTTGCAGACCAATCACAGGCAAGGAGGGAGGTTCTTAAACCCCCCTTTCCAAGATGGCGGCGCTTGGTTTTCCTCGCCTTGACTCGGATCCGTGTGTGGCGTTTGGACCCTGATCTGTTCCTTCACCGTTTCCTGTTTAAACGTCCCTCATCCCTTGGTGTCTGCTGGAGGCTCCGTATCTAGCTGGCCTCTAGCGCCGAGTTCCCGATCCACGCCTCTCATCCCCTCCTCCCCGCTTCCCGTTACCCGTCTCAGCCGGAGAACTGCAGAGCGCCTCCAGGCGGGCTCGGGAAGCAAGCTGCACGCTGGAATCGGCAGCTGAGAAGCAGCTGCTGTTTAGTAATACCGGATAGTATTCTCTGCCAAACGCGAAGCAGCGTTTATCTGCAAGCAACCAGCGCTTCTTTCCTTTTTTGCAATCCAGACGCAAAGTAGCGTTTTCTTTTTTATTTGACTAAACCTCGTCATTGAACTTTGGGTACCTGAGGAAGCGTTTCAACCAGTGACTCTTCTTGTTTTCATTTGGAACTTTATTTCTTGGGAACCATACGGAGAAACAGAGAGACGGATATCTTTGGAACTCTGCTCACCTTATCTGTTATACTTTGGGAGAGATCAAAAGACTACTACTTGGTCTATATCCTTTTTTTGTGTTTCATATGAGCTTCTTATGTGCTCAGGGAATCACTTATGACGTTTGTTTTCCTCACAGGTCAGGTAAGAGTGGAGCAGCATATTTCTCCTTTGGGGTACAGATAGCTATTTACTAGTCATTCAACTGCACAGGTTATTGAACCCTTTCTTGTTGTCTTTTCTCTCCTCTGCAGGGATCTGTGACTGATTGCAGTGTGGGTCTTCATCCTGCTTCCTTTTTCTTTGACCTTGGTTTTGGTCTCTCTCTTTTCCTGGAATAGTATTATCCCCTTGTGTATTTTATATCACGGCGGAGGGTCTGTTCTAGGGGAAGAGATTGACACTGTCTGCACTTCTGAGGAGTTGGGTTTCTGCCTGGATACTGATCTGCGCCCGACAGAAAACCAAGCCCACGTTGCATAACCTCCTCCCGAGTGTAGACAGTCATGGAAGATTCCGACTTAATGGAAGATTTTAATGAAAGTACTCTCAGAGACTTAGCTACAACAGTAGTAAACTTACAGACCGAATTGAAGTTATTACGTAATGAAAATCAGAGATTAATGTCAGAAAACACGATGTTACGAACAGAAAGTAAGCCCATAGAGCCTCAAACTAAATTCAAAAGAAGTTATATACAACCTGCACATTTTCAGTTACCCACTTCCTCCGGCTCTGACCAGAGTTCTTCTCAGGCGGCTTCTAATCCTGTCCAAGTCACGGTTCTGACCCCACCTCAAACCCCTCTTGCCATGCCAGAACGATTTAATGGAGATAGCCAAAAATATGGCATTTTTATGAATCAATGTCATTTGCACTTCTTGTGTAAAGCTACCTCCTTTCATGATGATGCGGCTAAAGTCGCCTTCATTATTTCTTTTTTAAGTGGTAACGCTGCCTCTTGGGCTGTTACGCTTGTGGAAAATGATGACCCTGTTCTGTATAATCTGAATTCATTCAAGGAACGAATGCGAAGTTTATTCGCTAGGCATACTTATATGCAGGCCAGCGACAATGAGCTGTTAAACCTCAAACAGGGATCCAGAGATTTGTTTCTCATTTTTCTGACCTTGTCTCACCAATAACCAGATTGTTAAAAAAGGGGGTTGAATTCCTGTGGGATAACCAGGCAGAGAAAGCATTTCAAGCATTAAAGGCCAGTTTTACTTCTGCCCCTGTTATCAAGCATGCGGATGAAACACAACCATACTTTCTAGAAGTGGATGCTTCTCAGTATGCTGTAGGGGGTGTTCTATCTCAACGTGATAAGTCCAATGGTACTCTCCATCCTGTCGCGTATTTCTCCAAAACCTTGACCCAATCTGAACAGAACTATACTATTGGAGAAAGAGAACTCCTTGCCATTAAAAAGGCTTTCCAAGAATGGCGCCATTACTTATTGGGTTCACCTCACGTGATCACTGTATATTCCGACCACCAAAATCTCCAATATTTCCGTACGGCTAAAGCCCTGACCCCTAGGCAATTGAGGTGGGTCTCTTTTTTCAGCGAATATGATTTCCAGATACATTTCCGTCCTGGAATACGTCAAGGCAAAGCTGATGCCTTATCCAGACTAGGAAAAGAGAACAAATGTACCGTAGAGACACCTGTGCCTATTATCCCTGAACATAAGATAATTGCGGTGGGGGATAAAACAGTGGACTCGCATACCTTTCTTGCACATCTGGAAAACGCTTACACGCACCTAGATCAGGAGACATGGATAAAAGACACCAACAATGTCATACTGGATAAACTATGGTTTCATGATCATAAACTTTTTCTACCCACCCAAGAAACACAGCAACTGATATTGCAATGGTGTCATAACTTGCCCTTGGCGGGCCATCCTGGAGAAACCAAGACGCGGCAAATGTGCCAAAGATGGTTTTGGTGGCCCAAGATGGGTCAGGATGTTAGCAACTATGTTAAATCCTGTCCCACTTGCGCCAGACAAAAGTCCTCACACTCTGCTCCTGTTGGGTTGTTACAACCTCTTCCTGTTCCTAACAGCCCCTGGATGTCCATAAGTATGGATTTCATTACTGATTTACCTGTAATTCGTGGCTATACTGCTATCCTGGTAGTGGTTGATCTACTATCCAAAATGGCCCATTTTGTGCCCCCTAAAAAGTCACCTACTGCATTGGAACTCACTGAAGTCTTTATACGCGACATAGTGAGATTACATGGTCTACCTTCTATAATCATATCGGACAGAGGTCCCCAATTCATATCTAGATTTTGGCAGGAATTGGGTAAAGTGTTACACATTGATCACAGATTGTCATCCGCCTACCATCCTCAGACGGATGGACAAACTGAAAGAACAAATCAAACATTGGAACAATACCTACGATGTTTGATTACCACTTCTTGTCAGGATTGGGTACAGGCCTTACCCCTTGCTGAATTCGCTTACAATAACTCCACTCACTCCGCTTCCAAGATTTCCCCCTTCTTTTTCACAACTGGATACCACCCTAAATTTCTCCCTCTGGAACACCTACCTTCTGACACCTTAGTGCCTGCAGTTAAAGAACAACACGATAATCTGTTACACATATGGAATCTAGCTAAAGATGAATTAACACAGGCTAAAGCGGCAATGAAGACACAAGCGGATAGACACAGACGTCCTGCCCCAGACTATCAAGCAGGGGATAAAGTGTGGCTTTCGTCAAAAAATTTAAGACTAGAGGGTCCCCGCAAACTTCAACCAAGATTCCTAGGACCCTTTGAAATTCAGAAAGTTCTTTCCCCTGTAGCTATCAGGTTGAGCCTTCCCCCCGAATTGCCAGTACATCCTGTTTTTCATACCTCTTTACTAAAACCCTATGTGGTTCCAGCACACCCCGAACCCCCTCCACCTCCTGTTACTGTTGAAGGAGAACTAGAGTATGAAGTCAAAAGAATCTTGGATTCTAGACGTCTTAGAGGCAGGCTGCAGTATTTGATTGATTGGGTGGGTTACCCTCCTGAAGATAGAACATGGGAACCCGCTGCCAACATACATGCCCCTAGATTAGTACGTAGGTTCCACGCCTTACACCCCACCAAACCCAGACCCGTGAGGAGACCATTAGGGGGGGGTACTGTTAGGAACCCATAACGTAGTATCCTTTTCTTATCGGTTTCAGAGTAGTTAGAGGGGAAATATGCTGATCCGCGCTGCTGACACTACAAGTCCCAGAGTGCTAGATTGGGATGCCTGTAATACCGAAGACATTGGGAGTTGCAGACCAATCACAGGCAAGGAGGGAGGTTCTTAAACCCCCCTTTCCAAGATGGCGGCGCTTGGTTTTCCTTGCCTCGACTCGGATCCGTGTGTGGCGTTTGGACCCTGATCTGTTCCTTCACCGTTTCCTGTTTAAACGTCCCTCATCCCTTGGTGTCTGCTGGAGGCTCCGTATCTAGCTGGCCTCTAGCGCAGAGTTCCCGATCCACGCCTCTCATCCCCTCCTCCCCGCTTCCCGTTACCCGTCTCAGCCGGAGAACTGCAGAGCGCCTCCAGGCGGGCTCGGGAAGCAAGCTGCACGCTGGAATCGGCAGCTGAGAAGCAGCTGCTGTTTAGTAATACCGGATAGTATTCTCTGCCAAACGCGAAGCAGCGTTTATCTGCAAGCAACCAGCGCTTCTTTCCTTTTTTGCAATCCAGACGCAAAGTAGCGTTTTCTTTTTTATTTGACTAAACCTCGTCATTGAACTTTGGGTACCTGAGGAAGCGTTTCAACCAGTGACTCTTCTTGTTTTCATTTGGAACTTTATTTCTTGGGAACCATACGGAGAAACAGAGAGACGGATATCTTTGGAACTCTGCTCACCTTATCTGTTATACTTTGGGAGAGATCAAAAGACTACTACTTGGTCTATATCCTTTTTTTGTGTTTCATATGAGCTTCTTATGTGCTCAGGGAATCACTTATGACGTTTGTTTTCCTCACAGGTCAGGTAAGAGTGGAGCAGCATATTTCTCCTTTGGGGTACAGATAGCTATTTACTAGTCATTCAACTGCACAGGTTATTGAACCCTTTCTTGTTGTCTTTTCTCTCCTCTGCAGGGATCTGTGACTGATTGCAGTGTGGGTCTTCATCCTGCTTCCTTTTTCTTTGACCTTGGTTTTGGTCTCTCTCTTTTCCTGGAATAGTATTATCCCCTTGTGTATTTTATATCACGGCGGAGGGTCTGTTCTAGGGGAAGAGATTGACACTGTCTGCACTTCTGAGGAGTTGGGTTTCTGCCTGGATACTGATCTACGCCCGACACCAACCATGATTCAGTTATGAATAGTTTGTCTGGTTTTGCATCTGTGAGAAGGTCGTAGATGTGATGTTTGTTTTTAGAGAGGGATCGAGCATTTATTAGTAGACAGTTTAGAGAATGGCCTTTGGTGATTTTTTTTTATAAAATCATTTTTATTGGCATTTCTAGAATAACAGTACAGTAGTAGCTATTACGAATGTAGCGTAGCACAAGTTACTACTTGTGTAACGATATATCTGTAAGAGACATTAGTAAGTGATAGATTCCTTACCTTACAATATTCCCCAGGCGTCACACTGGATCCGGAAAATAGGTGGAGTCGTGCAGCTCCGCGCCAGTCACTGGCGTCGTAAGCACCGGTATGACGTCACGGAGGGTGCTTAGGTGCCACCCATGCGCGCTGACGTGAGTTCTGTACACGACTTTCCGCGCCGAAACGCAGAGCCATGCAAGATACTGACCATTGGTGCATACAACTAGGGCCCTAAAAGGGGATGACCTTAACCCTAGAAATCAGTTCGCAGAACGGGGAGGATGGGTGGGGCAGTAAGGAATCTATCACTAACTAATGTCTCTTACAGATATATCGTTACTAAAGTAGTAACTTGTGCATCTGAAAGAGACACGTAAGTGATAAATTCCTTACCTTAGAATAGATACCTCGGCAATACCAACCCCGGTGGTGGGTCTGCGAACAAGATTACACCAAAAAGTCATGGAGCACAGAACGGCCAAAGAAGCCGTCTCTCCGGACCCGACGGTCAAGGCAGTAGTGCTTGGTAAACATGTGCAGCGAGGCCCACGTAGCTACCTGACAAATGTCCTGCAAGGAAACCCCACGTCCCAAGGCACTAGTAGCTGCTGTTGCCCTGGTAGAATAGGCACGCAGCCCCAAAGGAGGCTCCTTCTTGGCCAAGGAGTGACATGCTTTGATGCACAAAACGACCCACCGAGAGATGGTCCGTTTGTGCACAGCCCGACCTTTTTTGGTGCCCACGTAGCCAAAAAAAAGCTGATCATCCACCGGGAACTGCTGTGCACGCTGCAGATAGAATGCTAGCGCATGCTTTGGGTCCAGACGGTGGAGCCTCTCCTCTTCCCTGGAAGGATGCGGAGGCAGAAAGAAGGTAGGCAAAGTGATGGTCTGCCCGATGTGGAAGGGCGTAACAACCTTTGGCAAGAAAGAAGGACGGTTCATTAAAACCACCTTGTCCGGATGAACAGAAGGGAAAGGAGGTTTGGAAGTAAGGGCCTGGAGCTCACTCACTCTTCTAGCAGAGGTGATAGCAACCAGGAAAGCCGTCTTTAGAGTGAGAAGACGTAAAGGACAGTTATAAAGGGGCTCACATCAGAAAAGTCATGACAAGATTTAAGTCCCATTGAGGCATTATGAAAGGCAAGGAGGAAACGTGTGTGTAATGCCTTTGAGAAAGCAGTTAACAACCGGGGACTTAAAAAGAGAAGCCTGATCAGGAGGCCTCAGGAAGGCGGAAATGGCAGAAAGAACCTTTGATAGTGCCCAGAGCAGAGCCCTGCTGGGCCAAAGACAGGAGAAACAAAAGAACGACTTGGGCCCGGGCTCGCCTGATCTTCAGCTCTCTGGGCAGAAGTGGTATAGGCGGAAAGGCGTACAACGGACTGCAACTCCACTCGCAACGAAAAGCGTCACCGAGCGAGTGCCGCCTTGGAAATTCCAACGCGCAGAACTGATGACATTGCGCATTGTCTTCGGTGGCAAATAGATCTAACCAAGGGTCTCCCCACTGCTGAAAGAGACCTTGCGCCACGTCCGAGTTTAGACGCCATTCGTGATCCATCATGCACCGGCGGCTGAGTTTGTCCGCCCTGGCGTTCAGAGAATCTGCCAGGTGTGGAACCACCAAGGTAATGCTGTGATGTTCCAGCCATGTCCAGAGGCGCAGAGCCTCCTGACATAGGGTCCAGGACCCGACCCCGCCCTGTTTGTTGCAATACCACATGGCGGTGGCTTTGTCCATGAACACCTGCACTACATTTCCCCAGACAGAGGGAAGGAATGCCTTCAGTGCAAGCCGGATCGCCCGCAGCTCCAGAAGGTTGATATGGAGCTGGGACTCCGCCGGAGACCAGAGGCCTCTGATCTCCGCCTCTCCCATGTGGCCTCCCAATCCCAGGAGGGGCGCATCCGTCACCACTGTGTGCTCCGGTTGGGGAAGGGAGTGGGATCTGTCACTGACCCAATCGTGGTTCTTGAGCCACCACTGCAACTGTCGTGCAGCGCCCTCCGAGATCTGGACGCGAACGGACAGGTTGGCCTGATGCTGTGCTCACTGGAACTTCAGGTCCCACTGCGGAGCCGGCAAATGCCATCTTGCATGCTTCACCAGCAGGATGCAGGAGGCCATCAGGCCCAGAAGCCAGAGGGTTATCCTGATCGAAACCCGGGATAGAGACTGAAAGAGCGGAATCATAGCCTGAATATCCCTGACAAGCTGCTCGGGAGGATAAACCCGAAACAGCGTCGATTCCAGAACCGCTCCGATGAAGGGGAGCTTCTGAGAGGGACTCAAGTGCGACTTCAGTACATTGATGGAGAAGCCCAGCAAATGCAGGAGGTCGGCCGTAGTCTGGAGGTGGGAGACGACAGCCTTGGGCGAGCCCGCCTTCAACAGCCAGTCGTCGAGGTAGGGGAAGACGGACACCCCGGACCTGCACAGATGAGCTGCGACCACCGCCATCACTTCCGTTAACACCCGAGGGGCGCTAGTAATGCCGAAGGGGAGCACGGCAAACTGAAAATACTCCTGGCCTACCATGAACCGCAGGAAACGCCGGTAGGCCGGCAGGACAGGGATGTAGAAATAAGCGACCTGCAAGTCCAACGCTACCATCCAGTCTCCAGGGTAGTTAGGACCTGAGCCAGAGTCAGCATCTTGAACTTCTCCTTCCGGAGGAAGTGACTGCGTCCCGGAGGTCCAAGATGGGGCGAAAGCCCCCCTTTTCCTTTTTGGGAACCAGATATTGAGAATAACAACCACTCCCTACTTCCTGATCGGGAACGTACTCAATGATCCCCTTGGCCAGGAGGGCCGTGACTTCCTGACTGAGAAGAGCCAAATTATCCCCCGACGTGATGTGGCACCGAGGAGGCATGGCTGGAGGGGAGGACAGAAAGGGGAGCGAGTAACCTTGACAGATTATCTGCAGCACCCATTTATCTGATGTAACTCCGCGCCAGTGGTGGTGAACCCTGCCACCCACTGGCGTAGGGTGCTCCCTGAAGTTCGGATTAGGAAGGTTTGGAGGCGGAAGCAGCGGGGGTAGAGGTAGACTGACCTGCTCGCTGATTACCCGCCCTGCCACTGCGGAAGCCACAACCGTGACCACGCTGGGGCTGGTTCTGCACAGGTTTAGTGAAGGAGCGTGCTTGGGTGCTCTTACCCTGGCCACTAAAGGAACGAAACCCAGGCGTGGTAAGGGCCATGGAGGAACGACCCAACGACTTGGCCGTGGTGCGCGAGTCTTTAAAGAACTCCAAGACATTGTCCTCCTTGTCACCAAATAGACGGGAGCCATCGAAGGGCATGTCCATGAGCGAGCTCTGGACATCGGGTGAGAACCCAGTAGAGCACAACCAGGCGTGGCGCCACAAATCACCCATCGTGAAAATCGCCCTGCCCAACGAATCAGCGGTGTCCAAACCACACCTGATGGCAAACTGCGCTGCATCCTTGCCCTCCGCAATTGCCTGGGAAAGGACAGCCTTGACCTCCTCAGAGCACTGAGGAAGAACCTCCGCCACGGCATCCCACACTGCATGGGAGTAACGGCCCAATAAGCAGGCGGTATTAAACGATCTCAACCCCAAACTGACGGAGGCTGCAACCATGTACCCAAGAGGACTTTTGTAAGGACCTCATTGAAAGGGAGCAGTGGCTCAGACGACAGACGCCGTCTGGAGCACCTCCGTAAGGAGGTTGGTCTTAAGGGCCACCGTAGGGAGGTCGAGACGGAGGGACTCCGCGGCGCGCCGCAGCACAATAGTATAAGAAGCGCCTTCCTCCATAGTAGGCTGAGGTGAGGCAAACCCCGGGTCAGAAGACACATCAAGTTCACCCGCATCTTGAAGGTCATCCTCCCAATCCTGCTGGGAGTCACACTGACGCGCAAGGGGGTCCTTAGAGCCATCCTAGCTGGCGCCAGCCGGGGCCGCGCCAGAGCCGCATCCCCAACGTGGATCCCAGGCCGGAACAAAATGGTCCGGGAACCGGGGCAGGGGAGGGATAAATGGCACCCAGTGCGGCGCCTGTGATGGATACAGGGGCGGCGCTGGGGCCGGTGCCAAGGACGGTGCCTGAGCCCGCGGCCCTGCACCTTGAGGCGCCAGAGCCGAGAGCGCTGGATCCAGTGGCTCCGGGGCTGGCACCAGAGGCGGTGCCGCTGGGCCAACAGTATCTGGACACGGGACCGCGAAGATCTGTAAAGGCGGTCGAAGGCAGTAAGGAACTCTTGCACCTGTTCGGGAGTCGCCGACGGACCCGGGTATAGCAGGTAGGCCGCGAGACTCCAAGGCTCCGGAGGAGCCACAGGGGCAGAGCCCCTGTCCCCCACGTCCGCCTCCGGACGTCGGAGAGGGAACGCGCTTCTTCGACTTCTTTTTATGGAGTCGCTTACCGGAATCTGAAGGGGAAGACTTAGAGTTCGAGGAGCGAAAGTTCCGGTCCCGCGAGCAGTCCTGAGAACGGCCCCTAGACCCGGAGCGGCGGTGAGAAGAGTGCCGGACCTCCAGCAACTTCCTGCATCGCTCCCGCAAGGCCTTCGGGCCATGGCACGGCAGTCAAGACAATCCCGGGAGTCTTGGTCATGCTCCAGGCAGTAGAGGCAGACATCATGGGAGTCCGCCACCAACATATTAAGGTGGCACGACCCGCAAGACTTAAAGCCGGGCATCCCTGTGTGCACCAAGAGACAAGAAAAGGAGACAAAGGTATCCAAAAAGTGGTCAAAAAATGACCAAGGTATGTGCTCAAACCGGATCTGCGCTTTCGGCACGGAAAAAGAAAGAACTGACGTCAGCGCGCATGGGTGGTGCATATGTAGCCTCCGTGACATCATCCCGGAGCTTACGACGCCAGTGACGGGCCGCGGAGTGGCACAAAGCCACCTACTGGCGCGCAGGGGTACTGCTAAGCAGAAAACTTTCCGGATACAGTCTGACGCCTGGGGAATATTTTAAGGTAAGGAATCTATCACTAACATGTCTCTTTCAGATATTTCCATTAATTATACATTTTGTCATGGAGTAGAACAACATCTGAGTACATGTTACACCAAACATTATTAAACAGGATGTCATTATTACAGATTGGTAGGTAGGGCTGGGTCTGAGTCCATGCAAGGTAGTCGATGGGCTGTACCGACAATTATTCGATCGCCCTCAGTTTCAGTCATGTGCTGTAAATGGTTCTATATGCCAATCAATAATTTAAACTGGAGAACTGGGGAAATATAACTGGGGTACACCATGCCTTATGTCTAGGCGCATAAAGTGGGCCGTCTAGTTACCACTTTCTGGCTAAGCCTCAGGTCGCGTCTGCGCAGGGGGGGGAACCCTGGAACATCACATAAAAGATGCTGCGCTCGCCATCTAACTCCGGCTTCCAGTCCAGACTCATTTGGCCCCTATTCTGCGGGGGACTATCCAGAGCAGGGGAGAGGATTGCCGGGGACCCCGGCTCATCTAATATTTCTTGTGTAAAGGTGTGAAGTAAAATAGCCCACGGCATGGATGTAGGGTGTTTGCGAGCTCCCCCAACTTCTTTGGATCGGAGTACCTCCTCATCTGCTGCGCCCCATTTTTTGACTGCTCCCACCCATGACGCTAGAGGGGGTCCTCCCGGTGCATTCCAGTGCAATGCTATGCACCTTTGAATGGCCTTTGGTGATAGTGGGACTTTGTTTTGTAGAAGAGTGATTAGTTGTGTGGGCTTGGAGCAGGTGTGTTTGTAGTGCTGGCATTAGCTGTATTAGGATAGCAATCGTGTAGCTGTTCTGGATCATGTTCCTCATCCAGCATGCTAAGAAGGCATTTTGATGGGTCTTTGGGTGTATGTGGTGGAGATGGTGTTTGAGAGTGAGTTGGTGTGTGGTGTTATTTTCGTGGTGTAACGTTGTGCAGTAGACATGGGGAAGCGAAGTTGCGAGGTGTGGCACGTTGCTTATATTGTTTGCGTGTGTTTAGGGAAGAAGATGTAGGAGTCAGGGGAGGTGGTGCAGGATGTGGGTCATGAAGTAAGGTTCTAAATTGTCCAATGGATGAGAGGCGGTTAGAAGAGTGTTGCTGTATCTGTGTTAGGTGTGGTGGAATAGAAAAAGATTGACATTGGAGTTTGTTCCTTTGTGTGGTTTGAAAGCTGGGTGTATGTTTGTATTTTGTGATGGTAAGTATTATGAGGTGCTGTGCTTTGAAGATCTTGTTCTGCTGGTGTATGCGATATGTTTTGTTTTTAAGGAGTACTGAAAAGGGGTGCTGGTGTATTTGTTTCATGCAATGGATTTGGTTGTATAGTATTGTTTGAGAGGAGGTTGTAAGGTAGAGGGGGTGGTGATGTGTTTATGAGTAGAGTGTATGTTGTGTATGTAGGAGGGAATGAAGTAGAGGTAAGTGTTTGGTTTGGACTGGTTTGTTGCAAGGGTTAAAAAGTGTGACGTGTGCTGTGTATGTGTTGTGCGTTAGTGTTATTACGGTAGAGGGAAGAGGAGGGTGTTAGTTGGACAAATGATGGAAGGCTGATTATAGGTTTGTTAGTGATAAAGGCTGATCTGTTAGGAGTAATGAGGGAAGGGAGCACGTGTCTGGATGGGATGTAGTTATGTATGGTGTTGCATGTCGTCGTGTTAGCGATGAGTGGATTGGTTAGTGGTATAGGATAGAGTTGTGTACTGTTTGTAGGTGATGGTGGGTATGTGTGGTAGTTGGGATAGAAAGGTATATAAATGTTGTTTGGTTGATTTTGTATATGTCCAAGACTGGCACACCGCATTTCCTCGCCTTGGTAGCATCCTTTGCTCTTGTAGAATCAGTGAGTAGGCCATTTGGAGGCTGTCTCTGGCCAACCTGTTGCATATTTTGATACGGAGGACAATCCAAACAGAGATGGTTTACTTCTGCACTGTGTTTCCCTTCTTTGCCCCAGAGAACCCCAAAAAAAGCTCCCTTTATCCCTACCATCCGTCAAACTCTGGAATCTAAAGACATTGGGACCGCACCTACTTTGGTCTCATATTTATCTTTTGTTTTTATGCTTTTTCCATCACCCTTTGAACACGGTCTTGACTTAATCCTTCACTAGCCACGTGCTGGAGACCTTTCTCCCCTTTTTTAGGGCTCGCCTGGTGTTGCAGCGCGAAGCGCTGCCGCCAGCGAGCCTTATTGTCGCAGTGTTGCCTCCCCAAGTGGCACAGACCGGTGCACGAGCAGACTCCGGTCTGTGAACGAGCTTCCCATAAGCGGGCGAAGACAGCAGGCGCCGCCACTGGCACGAGCCGCAGGAACGCCAACGTGCACGCTCACGGCATAACGCTCCTGCGTCTACTTTCGTTCCTTTATTGTATTCTCTGTTCCTTTTATGTAGCTCAACTTACTACCCCTCGAATATTTTCCATTATTTTCACTGCCTCCGATGTCTTCTTTTTCTTTCCTTGTCCATTTCTTGCATTTCTCTATCCCCTCTGTCTGACTAACTTCGAAGTTATTTACGACCCTCCAAAGCCGAAACAGGATAGAAACTGAAATCAATCAGCACATTAGATGAACCACAGCACGAACAGTGTGTTTGAAGGCGGCTCTAATTTTTAACAACAGCCAATGGGAGATAGTAACGTTTCAGCCAATCCGAGCCTGCGTTGTCTTCTACTTTCATTTACCAAGATGGCGGAGAAGAAGCAAGGCACGTGTAAGGATATCGGAGGAAAGAAGACAAGTTTATGGAAGGGACTGGTAGCGAAGATGAGGTTGACGGGGACATCATGGAGGAGGAAGAAGAAGAGGATGGTGGTGATAAGAGCCCGAAGAAGGTGTATGTTCCTGGCCTCGAACCCCTGAAGGATGGTGAAGAGCTGGTGATGGACCAGGAGGCATATGTGTTGAACCACTAGGCGCAAACAGGTTAGGGGGATCGGCAGATTTTCTTATGTCATAGCAGCTTTAATTTGTACACATGACATCGACCAGGAGCTCTGCAAGGGAGAGTTGACACTGGCCACTCCAACGGAAGTTGCAAAGAAGCACTTCTGAGTGTCGTAAGACCGCAAGTATAAATGCTAGTTTTATTCTAATGAAGCACTTCATTGTTTCGGGCTGGCCCTTATCACACCGACTGCCGCTCATCAACATTTATAGCATCTATTCCAACAATAGTTTTATAAAAGCTTGCGTCTTTATGGGTTTAAAGACCATCGCTAGCCTGTTTACCTTGCTTTACAAAGTGCGTACCTCTGGCAGCGTTTGTAGTCTGTCCGTGTCAACGTTTGCTTACGTTGTTTTGTTCGTGAATAAGCTTTTGGTTGGATGTCTTGTCACCTCCAGTGTTCTGTACCCAGGAATGTCCGGGTTCCTCCCACTCTGCCTGCTTGTCTGTCTTAGTTTTAATTTGCAGATGGTTTAGAAGACCGTAGTATTTTCAGGAACGCCCTGCATGCTGCACATATTAATAAAGACAATTCGCCCCAGAGACCACTGCATCTGTAACTGTTTTATTGTGCACATTGACATGTTCTTGGCTTCGGCTGCCTCCTCGCTTTGTTCTGCTCCTGTTGAAACCGTGTTTTCCATTCCAAGCAGATGACTAAACACCCGCTGCGTGAAGGATTTATTTTATGATCTTCGTCTTTGTCAACCGCTTCTTTCTGGCCTGCCTAGCTTCTGTCATCTCACTGTCCTGATGTGTCCATGAACATATCATTCTTTAAATTTTAATGTGAACATAGATATCTGAACCGGAGACAGATTTTACAGAAACTACATTAAAACACTTTCAAAATGTATATATGGTGCAGCACCATTATTTATTGTTCCCACAGCGTCTCTACGGGTGTTTTACTCCCTCATTATTTTGTTATTAATTTTACAGTATCATAAACTCAGTCTACACGTTCTTGCTAGGTTCTTTCTCTATCCCTGGTGTTTTATTCCTCAGTTCCCTCTTTAGTTGTAGCCTAAAGACTGCTGTAGCTGTTTGGCGAGGGCTCATGTTGTCACTCACACCATGATACGCTTTTGGCTAGCCCAGGCAGTCATTGGTTGCAACCATTCAGCAGGCTTTTGACAATGGGCAGCGGTGCTGTTCGTTGATGCTGGAATACGCCCAACACATTTAGCAGATGTGAACACTTTAATAGTAGTTTACAAATGGAATGATTTTGTTCTAGTTTTTATTTTCTTCATTCTTGTAACTTTTTTTTGTAAGCCCTGCTCCCCCGCTCACTATTTGAATGCTTCATCACTCCTCTCCAGCACATCCTGCTCTGGGCATCCTCTCTGCATGTTCTTCTTTCTTTAAATTCTTCCTTCTTTGACCATTTCTGTCCTCACATGAGTGATTATGATTGTACTATGTTTATCTTCTAAGTCTATGTGCACTACAGTGGACTATTTTTAACCTTTCATGTTTTTATGCACTGTGTATATTTTGTGTGTGCTGTTATGGTTTTATAAGAACCGAAATAAAGATAGAAATGAGATTAGAGTCTCAAACTAGACCTGCTTTGCCCTGCAAACAGTGCGCCTCTTCTAAGCCTATCCTGCTGAGGAAGTGATAGCTCCGCAGGCCTCAAAATCTGCCTGAGGCATGCTGGGCGAGACCCATACTCTCCATTATGTCTGTCAGATGCATAGCATCCTTGTCGTTAGCGTCCTCCAAATGAATATTAAAATCACTGAGGACAGTGAAATCAGACGATTGAACCACAGTGTCCAGAAGTTTGTTCAAAGCATGTAAAGAAGCTGTTTTGTGGCCGGGGGTCGATGAATGATTTTTAGTGAGCTGAATTTTGAAGAAGAATGCTTCAAGATCAGTGAGACAATTCCGATTTATAAGCGTGCTTTTCATAGTGCTACGATAAATGATGGCTAAACCGCCACCTTTTTTACTAGCAGGATCTTGTCTGTGTATGAACTGCAGTAGCCATTTCTGGGTCTGAGGTTATGTCTGTCCATGATACGGTTATGAAGGCAATACAATCTTGGGAGATTGCTCCTGAGTTTGCAGAAAGTCCGCACCCTCAAGAGCCTGTTTGACTAAAGACCGTAGCTTAACTGGTGTGCATTGGAAAGTATTAAATGTGAGCATTGGTTTTAGGGAAGAGGCTTCCCTCGTTTGGAGATTTCTGGGTTTTTGATTCAAAAGAGTAAGGCAGCACCTGGGACATGAGAGTGCCATTTCAGGGTTGTAGGGCACAGAATAGGACCAGGACAGTGCTTACCCGGTGTATTAAGGCCAAGAAGCTGATCTCTGGAGTAATGCAGAGCGGAGCAGGATTCTGCTGGAAAACCGACATGGTTACTCAAATACAGGATAGTTTGTCATCTTATGGTGTGGACTAGTATTCCTAATTCTGATTGGCAGTTGACAACTCATTAAGTAGACTTTTTGTATTTACTGTTGCCAAATTATGGAGAGCCAAGACCAGACACGAACACATGGGACACACGTGATATTAGGAATATTAAACAAAGATGTTTGTTAACTCGGTTGAGAGTTGCCAGACACCACTTTCGATATTGCTGGAAATATTAATAGTTTAAGCTCTGTTGGGTTGGTGACTCATATCAACCATTTTGTAATATAAATTGTGAGTATGAGCAATTCCTGAACGTTACAGCTGACAAAAGATGGTGCCTCTACTGATCTCAATAAAACACTTCTGTGAAAATGGTGCACTTCAATTGCACCTGTACTTTTAAACTTTTTTAATTATTCAGTTTATATTATTTTATCAGACAACAGGTCGGAGCACATTGTAAATTAATGCCATCATTCGCCATGTATTAGACATGGTACAGACATGTGCTCCCAGCAAACCATGATACAAAAAAGTGCGTGCCAGCACAAAGGTGAACAAGTGTGCATTTGCATCCTAAAGTACAGGGTATTTTTATTTTCAACCCAGGTAAGATTCGGAGCAACTAGTCAATTGTTTCAAAAAACGTCCATGAGGGGGAGTTATAGCATTGCTTGGATATCCCACTATCCATGTTCAAAGGGATGAATAACATTCAGCCAAGGGGCAACCCCACTTGCCAGAGTATAACCCTTCAATAAGTGTTTAATTTTTTTATTTTCAATCCAATTGATTTCCTTGCTCTTCTAGGTGTCGGTGCGTTTCAATCTCTTGACCTTTTGAAGCCCCCTCAGGACGTGGACGGTTATGGAGGCCCGCTGGCCAGTTCTATGAGATCATTAAAAGCAAAGTGGAGTAGCTGGGAGAGGGATGTATTGTCGGTGATATGGGCCCTTATTTGAATATATGCAAGTACGATGGGGAGAGCAGACATTCATGGCCTACATAATACCTGGAAGTGAATACCGAAAGCAATGATCCATCTTGAAAGGGCCAACGTTGGAGTTTCCCAAGGAGTGTTCTTTTCTGCATTGACCCGCCTTCTCCTTTGTTACAAGCCCTTAATCCCACTCTAAATCTGCTTGGGCTTCTAATTTTTCTTCTCAACTATCGAAATTGGAAACCGAAGGTCACTACATTTATTTTTAGGTCGAGCCTAGACCACTCCTGCGCTGTCTGGAAGATCTGTTGTATGTACTTTGTGGGATCTGGAGATCAGCTCTAGGATTCGTCTGCTTCCGCCTTTGCTTAGGGACTTTTTTTCTGTTCAACTGCCTCTATTTAAGTGTCTTGATAGAAAACGACCAGTAGAGGTCAGTAAAATACCAGAATTGCTTTCTGCTTATTCAACTGCCTCTAATTAACTGCCTTGATAGAAAACGACCAGTAGAGGTCAGTAAAATACCAGAATTGCTTCCTACTTAGGGACTTCATTTTTTGGGCAATTGCCTCTATTTAACTTTCTTGATAAAAAACTACCAGCAGAGGTCAGTAAAATACCAGAATCACTTTAGCATTCCCTAGATTTCAGGCCATGCAAACTTGTATTCAACAAGCACCTGTAGACAATATTTTTTCATATCTTGTATTTTCAGTGATATGACCACCAAAGAGGCTGCTTTTCTATTAAAAACAGAGCTTTGGACAATACAATTTCCTGCTGATAGGCCGTATTTCTCTCCATGTTATCCCATACCTGGCGTGTTATGCAATTTTGTGCTTACTTTACTTCCATGTTAAAGAACAGTAGATGTTTCAGCACCCATGTGCTGCATAGCTAAATACATAATAGGTCCCAAAGGCAAGACCGATTGCATTGCAAATGCTTGTCTTTGGATGTCATTACATGATTGGTGAGGCTTAGATGAGGCACTGGAAGCTGTATTAGTCCTATTTATTAGTTTGTGCACTCAGCACTGTTCCTCATTGATTTGGATTAAGATAGCCTCAATTTTCTGTTTTCTATTCATTTGCAGAATGGTGTTCTGATATCCGCTCCCGTTATACCATCCCGCCCCTTATCAGATATGTGGTTACTTTAATTCTATCGGTCCTGTGCCCTGAAGAAGGTTGTTGGCTACACTGAAGCCAGATACCGCAACGCGTGTCGGCACACCAGGTGACAGGAACAACATAGTGGTGCACCTAATGCTAAAGAAGAGTTGGATGTGTTATGCGGACAGAAATTCCAACTAACGAAAACTTTGTTAATTTTTAAGACGATATTGCATTCAACCAAAGAAAGTGTATTCACTATTGTGAACATCGAACACGGACACTATATAGTGCGAGTATGTGTATTTAAAACAATTATTCTGCAATAGCTGAAGACCATGCTTTTGAAAACATTCGCCTGTTGTCACCACTCTTATTCTTTCTGGTGGTTCTTGTCCATTGTTGCTATTTTTACTGGTTTGTCTTGGTAGTAAGCTAGTTGTATGGATATGACTGGAGAATGACTGATAATAGGTTGAAGTATGAGTTACTTACCTTCGGTAACAATGTATCTGGTAGAGCTGATTCTAGCCGCAGATTCCTTCACGTAGAATTATCCCCAGGCGTGAGACTGTATCCGGAAAAAATTGCCACAGCATCCCTGCGCGCCGGGGGGACGGCATCACGCGACTCCGCCCAGGCGTTGTCCGCGTATATTAAGTCACCGAGTTCACATGAGTCCTGCCCCGGTGCGCCTACGTCAGTTTTCTCCGGAGAACTTTTCCAGGCCACAATGTGGAGCCATCAGACAAAACTGTGAGAATACGGGAACAGTGTGCGAAAGCAGAAGGAATGGTGGGGAACAACACCATAAGGAGCAGTGCTAAATACTGCTGTACCCCAGGAAGGGAAAGGGATAAAGAACAGAGCACAGCCCTGAACAAGAATCCCGCCAGTACAAAGATAGCACCCCCTGGAGTCAAGAACATATGAAAAGTGTCATGAAAACCTAGAACAGGACCACAACCCCAGCCAAGTACAATGAAGAGGTACCAGTTTGGGACAAACAAGGCACAACAAGACTCCCAGACAGCCACAAGACAGAATATGACAACCCCTATAAGGGACAAGGAAAGAGGCCCAACCAAAAGACCCCAACCTAGAGGATAGCAGAGGGGCAAGGACCCCTAGCAATGAAAGGGGCAAGAGAGGGGAGGGGGGGTAGGCCCCATGTCTAGACTAGAACACAAAGGCACAGCAATACCTACAAATCGATCCTTCAGAGCTCCAAAAGGGGAGGAAGTAACAAAGAAACAGGACGAACATCCTGCCAGCAAAGAACAACAGAATGCACGCACTGAAGACATAGCCACCCACAGTGAGGCAAATGCAGAAGACCAAACCAAACGGTCCTCGCAGAACGGGGAGGAAGGGCGGGCCGTGATGGAATCTGCTGCTAGAATTGTCTCTACCAGATACATCTTTACCGAAGGTAAGTAACTTGTACATCTGATAGAGACTACTAGCTGCGGATTACTTCATGTAGAATAGATACCCTAGCCATACCCAAGGGGAAGGAGGGTCTGCGAGGACCTCACCAGCCTGGTCATAACAGAAGGTCCCACAGGGGGTGAGTCCCAAAGACAGGAGGAGGAGCCCCAACACTCAGGCAAGGAGAAAGCCTGCATGCAGAAGACTGTTGTAAACGAATCTAGAACCCTAGTGTAACTTTTCCCGATTCATGCCCTTATATAGGTATACATTATCCAATGCTTATATAGGCATAGAAATCATTACCATATTTAGACTGAGCCTATGCAGCCCAAATATGCATGGCTACTTCCACTAAGTTCCAAAAATCAACAATAATTTCTTAGAAAAACTCGCCTTCAGCAGCTAGGGCCTTCCCCCTGTCTGAATACTAATTTATCTATGAAATCATGGAGTTTTTGAAGAACTGAGTCTTTAATGACGTTATTAAGTCCATTCACACGTCAAACTCTGCACCTTCAAAGTATAAATATGCCTAGATTTGCTCAGACAAACACACAGTGGTTTGGAGCAGATCGACTAACTACTTGGACGACGCCCTGCAGCAGCAAGTGCCGAAGGAAGTCGATCCTCCAGCTAAAGCACTGAGAGAGGCTGTCTTTTCTCCAGCTGAGAAATCCAGCTCCAGTGTTTCCAGGCTACCCTTGCGGGTTGCTGGGAAATCGAGTCCTAAGAGAGAGAAACAAGACCTCCTTCATTCTAAACCAAGGTACAGAGCTGATTAGACCCTTAGAGAATTCTAGGATAGATCCTTGGCAGAAAAATTCTAAACTAAAGCTACTCCTCACTTACTTCTTCCCTTGTGCTAGGCTTAGGTCAGGTACACCGGGGTAGGCGTATTTTAGAAGCACCAGTTGAGTACCTTAAGTCATTATTTTATCACTGTATGTATTTTATATGTTTTAAGCAATTTATGGCTTAGAAACCATATCATGCTTTTACAGTACTACTTTATAATACTGTTCGTATTATATACTCAGTACTTTATAACCAGTATTACGATTGTAGCAGTACATTTCTTATGCTTGAGAAAGAAGACTATATAATAAATGCTTTTTATTGAAAACGCCAGTCTCTCTATTTTCTCAGCACCTCTGGTGAAACGAAGCATGCACGATTGACTGAGTAAAATAGCTATCTATTGTTTCCGCGACTCTAGAGATTGATTTCTTATTCTTGGGAAACAAAGTGGTCATGTTTATGCGGTTGTCAGAAACTAATCCCTTCTTGATTATTCGAGAAAGTTTCTAGTGACCTCTGAGCTAGCTGGTACTCACAATTAAGTTTAATATATACAATAGAGACCTAGTCGACTTCAGTCCTACGTCTAAACTATAGTATATGTTATTCCAATGCGCAGAGCCTATTGGGAATATAGGAACTACACTACATGGCGCCCAACGTTTGGTATGGCGATATTTTAACGCTAGATACTAGAGTAACTCAGTCGTGCTTCTCACACAGACCCCTTTTTCCCGTAAAATACTCCAATAGACGTCTGGAGTGGGTAAAAGGTTAATATCCGCCAAAACTGAGTAGGACAAAAATCCTATGTATTTGGTTTTGGTTTTTTTCAACGTTGAAGGATACAGTGTTCCAAAATATTGTGCTCCTAATCTTTGTTTCCTTGAACCTATTCTGCAAACTCTTCAGTGGGTTAAATAATGCTTTCTGATGAAGGATTTGGTGCAGCTGCAGTTCAAGCAGTCTTAGATGACAGAAATAGGCCAGACAATGACCCTGATGCTATAAAAATCCCGGTAAATGTAAGAAAAACTATAACTTACAAACTGATAAATAATGGAGTATCAGCGAGAGATGGTAAAGTAATCTTTGTTATAGAGGCACATGAATATCGGCAAATAGAGGTATTCTATTCATGGATTCACTTTCCTACGGCAGCGGAGGAACACACGAGTTCCACTACTACAAAGTAGAGGAACCTCCAGAGGAATATGTTCCTTATGAGGACATAGAAATTCCAATAACTTACCAAGAGCATCATCTCTGGTTTAAAGGCGCCCCTAAAACATGAAAATCACATTACCAGGCTCGGTCCACTAGGTAGACCAGGAGCTAAATGGCCGGTACTAGCCAGTTATACACCACATCCTGACATAGAAAATATGACAGGTCGAGAACTGTTAGCCCAGTTGAAACAGTTAATTAAAATACATAGACAATTGGTTCAATATGTCATGCGGACCTTAACAGTACAACCTACTGTAAGGATTCCACAGCACACCCCTCACCAGGGGAACACAAACAAAATCACACCACAGATTATACAATCAGTCATTGGTAGATTGCCTGCCAAAAGAGAACAAATTCCGTTTTGGTTAGCACAAAAAAAAAATACTCAAATAGAGGCAGTATTCCCTGATAGTACACCTCATGAGAAACACAGAATTCTGACAATCTGTTTACCAATGGGGATAGCACCACATGTGCCCCAAGTGTCACAGTCTTTGCTTCAATCTACACAAAAACACATGGTGTCCCGTCTATGGCGGTAATATCAGACGTTCTGAGACAGATTCAAAATTAATACGGTCCAGAACCGGCCTTAAATCTGGGTATGAAATTACTGAAAGATTTCAAACAGGTCTCAGCTATATTATTAGCTAACATTAAAGGTGAAGCAGCATCCGTGGCAATCCACCAAAAGTTAAAGGAAACAGATATAACAGACCAACCATATGAGCTTGCAAGAATTATTGAAAAATCATATGAAGAACTAGGAACAGATAGTTTGGGTGGGAAACCAGTAAAACCCGAATTAACAGAAAATCCTGAAAAAGTGTTTATTAAAAATAATCTCACTACTACTAAAAAGAAGTGGGAAAACAGTAAACAGACACTTCCGAAAGAGAAACGTTCTCAGTCCAGAGGAAGATCTCCTAAAAGGGGAGGTAGGTCTCCCCAGCGGGATCCCTCTGAAAAAAGGTATAACCTTAGAGATATGGATACTCTAAGAAAACCTGATAGATATCAAGATACTGATACTCGTTCCTCTCGTACCTTTCAGACTTCCTCGCAGAAATCCGAGGAGAGGACGATCAGAAAAGAAAGAGGAACGCGTGAAGTCCAAAGAAGAACAGCATATTTCAAAAAATAAGAAAACTCAATTCACCAAGAAGAAGGTAGCAAGCGTAAAGATCAGACATGCCGAGTATCTTGAGAACACAACTCAAGAACGGGGAGTGGGCTCAGACAATGCTAGACAGCGCAGCAGAAGTCACCATAGTTCGAAGAGATCCTGATGGATCATCTGGAGACAGTGGACTTGAATGAATGCATTCAAGTTGAAACTGCAGACACCAGGGTTAGTGTATCCCACAAGTTATAGGAAGTAGCACTCCGGATGGTGGGGGACATAACTAGAAAAATAAGAGCATTCTTTTGGGAGAAGCTCTCTTAGGGCTATGACATTCTTCTAGCTGAACAAGACTGGCCACCTGAATTTGTCAGGGAGTGCCCACATGCCGAAGAGATAATTATGCCAGCCTTCTCAAATCATATTACAATTTACAAAACATACACATAAGCCAGAAAATGGGCTGTGGCCCAAGCTCCAGCATTATATAAAAATCATGTAGGATGGGATGAGGATTCTTCTCACCATAAAATCCAGTTAAAAAATCAACCTACTGCACAAAGACAATATCCAGTTAAGCAAGAAGCTAAAAAGCAAGTCAGGGAGATTTTAAATCAACTTGAATACCAAGGGGTGGTTGAAACATGCACATTGTCAATGAACAATCCTTTGTTTCCGGTCTCCAAACCAGACAATTTATATAGTCTGGTTTTGGATTACAAACATTTAAACTCCTGTTGCAAAACATTTGCAGTACAAAATGCACATAGTGCAGCACTGATGAATAACATCATGCGGAAAAAATATAAAACCACATTAGATATTTCAAATGGGTTTTTCGGTCAAAACATTGCACCTGAAAGCAGGCATTTGACCGCTTTCTCAATTATGGGGGCACAGCTACAATTTTGCCGTCTCCCCCAAGGATTCAAGAATAGTCCAGGGTTATTTTCAGCCAGAGTAAGAGTTACTACAAACGTACGATGATGAGGCATTAGCTTATGTCGCTGATGATACAGATGATGATGATGATCTTACAGATGATGATTTGGACGTGCACTTGAAAAGAGTGAACACCATAATACTTGGGTTCGCATCTGAAGGGTATAAATTCAATTTTAAGTAATCACGTATTGCCCACCTCAACGTCCTATTTCTAGGCTACGAGTTATCAAGTGAAGGCAAGAGCCTGGCAGCTAACTTTCAAGAGAAATGTGCGCTGCTCCAACCTCCAAAAACGTTGAAAAACTTACAATCAATTCTAGGTTTCCTGAATTTTGGAATAACTTATGTTCTAAATTACGCAGAAAGGGTTAAACCTCTCTACGAACTAATCAAACCTGATTTCAAACCAACTAATTGGACTCAAAACCACGCAGAAATTTTGCGTTCAGTGCAAACAGACATGTTAGCAAAAACACAGTTAGAAACACGCGACAATGTACGCAACCTTGTGATCCGAATCATCCCAGGGAGATGCGAATTCACATACCTGACCTTTAATGAAGGTGAAAAGGTACGAATTGCTTACAAATCACACTTTTACACACAAGCTGAAATAAAATTCACTTCTACAGAACAATTCCAACGGCGTTTCAAACTGCAGTAGCAAAGGAGAGAGCCCTCGCACAGGGTAAACGCATAATGATCGTTACACCTGTACCTGCTTTAGAAGCAGTGACAAAAACAAGCATTCCAAATGCTAAAGCTTTACATCCGAGATGGATACAATGGGTTAACTCTCTTGCTGCAACAGACGTTGAATACGTCTTTGACCCCTATCTGAAGACACAAGAATTCCTACAATATGAATACGAATGTCCTCTGCCGACCGAGATTCTGCCTCTGGAACATTACGGCTGAATAATCTATACAGACGGATCAGCACAGCCCGCAATTGGGGGTAAACAAGCCTATAGTGCTGCGTGCGGCGGAAAGGTAAATTTCGACCTATGATCACTAAAACCCAATCACTCGGAGACTGTACAGCTCAGCAAGCTGAACTACAGGCTTTCAAGATGGCGCTTGAAAATACCGATCGCAAATTCCCCACACTAATAGTGTGCGATTCGTATTTCTGCGTTGAATCTTACAACGAAAATTTGCAGAGCTGGGTTAAAAACGGGTTCAAAAATTCAAAAGGTGGCACAATCAAGCATAAAATGCTTTGGGAACAAATAGTTCTTTAAAAGAAAGAACTAGGGGCGTGGCCAAGATGGCGGGGTGAGCGGACGCTTCCTCCCGTAGCTCCTCCGGCCCGGCTCAGCTCGAGCCCCTTTCTTGCGCTTCTCTCCCCCCACTGATGCTCAGCGAGTGAGAGGAGTGTGGCGGAGTACTTGGCGCGCACATTGATGTCACTTTGGCCCTAATCGCTTCGGAGGAAGCCCTTCAAAAGTTTGGTCAAAGATTGAGGAACGAAGGAGAGCCTGGGAGGCGGAGCGAACTGCAGTGCTGTCCAGACGCCTCGGCTGGGCCTGGTGCTGAAAGCTGACGATCTGGAGGGGATCGGACCCGCCGCGTGCCGGAGGATTGCGGAGCCCTACGGGCGGGGCCTTGGCGGCTCGGAGGACTTTACATTTGAGATTTGCGCTTTGGCCCCCGACTAGCGACGGCGACACACTGCGCTGTGTAGGCCCCGGCCCCGTGAACGACGACTGGGGGCCTCAACGCTGGGATCGGCCCGCTCGGGCCCTTCTGTGAAACTGTTTGGCATTGGCTGTGGAACTTCTTTGATTGCTGTGATCCCGGGGGGCACCGGCGGTGTCGACAGCCCGGACCGCTCTTCCCGACCCCGCCCTGCCGCCATCTTGTCCCCGAAGGACTGGTGTTGGTGGCCTCCATTGGTGCCCTTGGCTGGCAGGTGCTTGCGGTTGCCTCCGCTACTATACTAACTTCCTGTGGGACGTGCTGAAGGGGGACCCCTGCTCTGGCTCCCGATCACCGCCCTGGCTGGGCGCCGCGACTGGCAGTGCCCGGACTGGTCCGCCATTTTGTCGCTTGTGACGCAGCACCCCTGCTTGCAGAGCGGTCCCCACATCTGGCGCTCACCGGCGACTGGGCAACCCTGAAGCGGCCGGACCTGAGCCCGCTCGTCCACTGCAGCGACTACGATGACTGGGAGGGGCGGCTCGAGGAAGGGGGACCGTACCCTACCGGATATGCTTGGCAGGGCCCAGCAGCTGCGGGACAAAACACAGCCGTCGCCGGGGTCCTCCCGAGCCTCGGTGGATGCGGCTGGGGGCGAACCGCCGGTCACGAGGTCCTTTATGGAGGAACTGTTTAGCTCCCTCAAGGAAGACTTTCAAACGCTGAAGAAGGAAGTGGCCAGTGAGGTCCGTGAAGTACGCAGGGAGGTGGAGGGCCTCGGCGAGCGAGTTGAAACAGTAGAGACGGCGGCCCAGCACCGGGATGAAGAGATAGTCCATCTTCAACAAGACGTTCTCCGCCTCCGGGAGCAATGTGTTGAGCTCCAGGCCCACTCTGAGGACCTCGAGAACAGGTCCCGGCGGAACATCCGGGTGCGTGGTGTCCCATCCGCGGACGAGGGGGCCGACTTGGTGGCCTATCTGCAGGACCTGTTCCGAGAGATCCTGGGGGAAGATGCAGGCTTCCCTGTCCGCATTGACAGAGCGCATAGGGTTGGTCGACAGCGCCAGTCATCGGCGCCCCCACCGGACATTTTGGCATTCTTGCCCGACTTCCCGCTGAAGGAACGCATCATGGCGGAGGCCCGAAAGAAGCAGCCTCTAACTTTCAGGGAGCGGCCTGTGGCGCTCTACCAAGACCTGTCCGCCATCACGCTGCAGAAGCGCAGGTCCTTCAGGATTGCCACTGACTTTCTGCGCGAACACGAGACGCCTTACTCCTGGGGACACCCTTTCCGTCTGATCTTTAGGTGGAACGGGGTGCTGCACCAGCTGCGCTCCCTACAAGACATCTGCGGGGTCCTGGGGCTCACGGCCACAGAGGAGGACGGAGCTACACCGTCGTGGAGGCGCCCAGAGAGACGGAGCCGACGGAGGTCAATGAGGAGACAGTCGCCAGCGAGCGCAGGGCGTCCTGATTCCCCTACTATCAGGGCGGACATGGCCGATGCTTTGAGGGCGGCGGCCAGGGACTTGGCCGACTCCAACGGCGTGGCCTTGACGGCCTAATTTCACTCCGGGGGAGATGTTCTTAGCCTTCACGATGCTGGGTTTGGGGCCGGGGGTCGGGGGGGAGCGGATGGAGGTGAGTGGCTGAACGTCCACTTTGCTGTTTTCTACGGACTTGCCCGTTTTGTGGCTTGACTGAGACAATGGGGTGTTTATGTTTGTCTTTGGCTAGTTGCCATGGGTGCGTTTTGGGAGAGTGTAAGGGTTGTTTTGTTGTTGGGGAGGTCCCGTCCGATGCTGTCCATGCCCACGCTTGGCCTGACCTGGCCTGGCCTTTCCCGCGCGCCTGCCCCATGTGCTCCGCCCGCTGATCCCTTGCTTGCCACATAGCGTTTCTGATCCCCGGGTGGAATGCCGTCCTTAAAGGTAGTGACCCTTAATGTTAAGGGTCTGAATAACCCCGTGAAGCGAAGGGCGATCCTATCATTGCTGGAGGGGACACAGGCGGATATATGCCTCCTGCAGGAGACTCATTTGCTGCCCCGGGATTGCCATAGGCTGCGCTCTGCCAAGTTCCCCACTCAGTTTTTCTCCTCGGCGGCGACCAAGACTGCGGGAGTAGCCATTCTTTTAGTGAGCTCCTTTAGAGGTGAGGTTCTGTACAAGTATGCGGAACAGAAGGGGAGGCTCCTTGCATATCGCATGCGCCTAGGGGGAATAGCTTTCACGGTTGGCTCAGTTTATAGCCCGAATGATCACCAGGATCGTTTCTTGGACTCAGTGTTGGTGGACGTCACTGCCTCTCCCGACCGCCATGTTATCCTGGGGGGAGACCTTAACATTGTTTTCGACTCTGCTATGGACAGGTCGGCGCAATGCTCCCCGCAGACGGGGGAACTTTCCCGCGCGGTGAAGGATCGGATTGTGGAGATGGATTTGCACGACCTCTGGCGCTCTATGCACCCCACTGATAGGGATTACTCCTACTTTTCCCATGCGCACCGCACCTACTCGCGACTGGATTACCTCCTGGTGAGTGGGCCAATGTGCAATGCCGCCACAGCGGCGGACATTGGAGTCCTGTCTCTGTCCGACCATGCGCCAGTTTCCGGTGTTTTCAAGTAGCCGGTAGCCTCTCCCTCTCGGGGGACATGGCGTCTTTGCGATACCCTTTTACATAAAAAGTCTGTTGTGAAGCGCATAGGGGAGGTCATACAGGATTATCTGATTCATAATGGTAACTCCGACACGTCCCAAGCAACGCAGTGGGCGGCTTTGAAGGCGGTCCTCCGGGGGAAATTTATTTCCATCTCCTCAGCCGAAAATAAGGAACGGCAACGTAAAAGGGACAAACTGACCGCGCGGGTCCGGGAACTTGAGCAGGTCCATCGCCGTACAGGGGCTCCGAGAGTTTGGAGGCAGTTGAAAGCGGCGAGGAAGCTCCTGTCGGCACCGGATCTTGATAGGGCGGAGTATGCCGCTTTACGCCTGAAACACGCCTTCTACTCAGGGGGGGACAGGTGTGGTAAGCTTCTAGCCCATCGGCTCCGGGTCGCACAGCAGCGTAGTGTCGTGAAGGAACTGGTAGGCACGGACGGGGTTGTTGTTTCAGGTGACACAGAGGTGGCGGAATCTTTTCGCAGCTTCTACGAAGCGCTGTACGCTGGGGAGCCCTCCTCGCCGCGAGACGCCGAGGACTATTTGGAGTCAGTAGCCCTCCCGGTGCTGGATCCCGCCCAGGCGGAAAATCTGGAGAGAGACATCCATGTTGAGGAGGTAATCTCCGCTATAGCGCGACTGAAGCATGGTAAGGCCCCGGGCCCGGATGGCTACACATCCTTGTTTTATAAGACCTTTTGCACCGCTGTGGCCCCTTATCCTGGCTCGACTGTTTAATTCGTTCTCCGAGCCTGGCGCCATCCCACCGGACCTCCTGAACGCAACGGTATCGGTCATCCCGAAACCCGGGAAAGACCGGGCCTTGTGTGGTTCGTACAGGCCCATCTCGCTCTTAAATGTCGACCTCAAGTTATATACGGGGATTCTAGCGTCCAGGCTTGGTCTACACCTACCAGGACTAGTGGAGGCGGACCAGGCTGGCTTCGTACCCGGTAGACAGACGGTTGACAACACCAAGAGGGTAACGCATGTACTAGAGAAGGCCTCGCGGATCCCGGGGGAGCGGATGCTGCTATCAGTTGATGCGGAGAAGGCCTTCGACAGAGTTCATTGGCCGTACCTCGAGCTGGTTCTCAGGAAACTGGGTATCGGTGAGAAGTTCCGCACCATGGTCTTCAACTGTTACAAACGTCCTTCGGCGTCGGTGCGGGTCAATGGGTGTAGCTCCGGAAGTTTTGCCATCGAACGCGGTACGAGACAGGGTTGCCCCCTCTCGCCGCTTCTGTTTGCCCTCTACATGGAGCCGTTTGCTCAGAGGATTCGCAACAACCCTGACGCTATTGGGGTCAAGATGGGCCAATATGTCCACACGGTCAGCCTCTACGCGGACGATGTCCTGCTGACCCTAGACGACCCCAGGAGATCGCTCCCTGCTTGCGTCCAGGAACTGGACGCCTTTGCGCATGTGGCCGGCTTCAAAATGAATATGAGCAAGTCGGTGGCGTTGGATGTGTCCCTGGCGGCGGATACCAGGAGGGACCTTCAGCGCCTTTTCCCCATGCAGTGGTCCTAGTCTACGGTGCCATACCTGGGGATCCTACTGGCGCCCACACTGCCTGAAATGGTGACAGCCAATTACACTTCCCTCGGTAGGAAGATCAAGGAGGAACTTGGTCGATGGAGCAAGGGCCTTCTGTCCTGGCTGGGTCGCATCGCGGCAGTTAAGATGACGGTGCTGCCCCAGATTCTGTACCTCTTCCGCGCTCTGCCTCTCCAACCCCCTGTGGGTTGGATAAGACAAACGCAGGCTGACATCTCCTGCTTCGTTTGGCAAGGCCGCAAGCCACGGATGAAGAGGGTCCTCTCCACGCTCGCTCCGGAGGCGGGGGGTCTTGGTATCCCGGACCTCCGTAAATATTTCCAGACGGCGCAACTGCGATACTTGGTGGAGTGGAGCTGGTGGGAGTCCGACAAACACTGGCTTTTTCAAGACCAGGCGGTGGCGGGCCGCACCCTCCAGGAGGTTCCGTTCTTACGCCGCGCGCATCGCCCTGCTAATCTCTACGCCTCTTTTGTTACGCGGGTCCCCCTGAGGGTGTGGGACGCAGTTTGCGAGACTCATGACCTGACCACTTTCCCCTTGCCGTTCACACCCATTGCGGGTAACCCGGACTTCTCCCCAGGGATGGAGCCGGGGGCCTTCTCCCATTGGGTGGGCGCGGGCTGTAGGGCGCTTTTCCAGATCCACGGGCCGGAAGGCGTGATTCCTTTTCAACAACTTCGGCAGGAATTCGGCCTGACGGAGATGGACAGGCTGCGCTATATGCATATCCGACACTGGGCTCTCCAACCCCAGGTGCGCGACACCGCTGCTCGCCAAATCACACCGTATGAGCGGTGGTTGGTGACTCGGACCTCGGATGCCAAGCTGATTACCGATTTGTATAAATTCCTTCAGCCCCCGACGTTCCACTATTATAACCCGGGGAGGGAGCGCTGGCACAGAGAATTGGGTAGGACACTCAGCCATAAGGAGTGGGACAAAATTGCATATCGGGCGCGGCACTCGGCATATCACACGGGACTTACGGAGACCTTCACTAAGGTGTCTACTTATTGGTACTACACTCCGGAGAGGCTGTATGAAATGCATAGACACACTGACAAGGGGTGCTGGCGGGGATGCGGACAGGAGGGTACCCTCTCACACATTCTTTGGGCTTGCCCGGTGCTGACCGCTTATTGGAAGGAGGTTTTGGATGAGGTGGATAAGCACTTTGAGATTGAGCTGCCGCGCTTCCCAGCGTATGTTTTGCTAGGCCTTCCCAATGACCTAATGTATCCGTTGAAGTCCCGTAGGGGTAGACAGATTGCAATTGCGCTGGGCTCAGCGGTCCCGAACATTCTTGTCCACTGGCGTACCACCACTGTCCCCTCCATTACGGGTTGGTTGCATAGGCTCTGGCAGGTGTTGGGAATGGAGAAGATGTCGCTCACGGTGGTTGGGGATGTAGATCAATTTGAGGAGCTGTGGCAACCCTTCCTAGCACTACTGTCCACGGAATTCCGGGAGCTCACCTGCCCGAGGTACCTTCGACTTCTTAGGCTGACGCCACCGACGACCCCGATGGATTAGACTGCACGGGGGACAGGATCTTAGGGGATGGGGGGTGGGCTGATTGGGGCGGGTTATCCTAGTACAGGGCCATGTGACGGGGGTGTTGGGGTGTTGTTTTTTCTTTCTCTTTCTTTTATTGGGGGTGGGGGGGATCGGAGGGACTGGGTTGTGCCTTGATGTGTCGCTGATGGCTATCCGCGCTCGGCTTAGATGGGGTGTTGAGGTGCATGCGAGGGTCACACAGATTGCTTATTTGCCTTACATTTGCTGTATTTTTCTTCTGGACCACCGGACTACTTTCTGCCAACGCTCCTGAGATGCACTTCTTCCTTTATTGTGCTGTATGTAACCTTAACCTCCTATTCCCCTCCCCCATGTTTTTCCATCTTAATAAAATGCTTTAAACCTAAAAGAAAGAACTACAAAAGACTTGCGTGATTCATACACTGATTCATCAGCGTGATGGCGTTCACGTTGCAGGGAATTCATTGGCTGATGAAGCCGCGAAGGCAGCTGTGCAAACGGCTTCCGTAGCTACAATCGCTCGCTCAAAAAGAGTAATAGACAGTGAAACGTTATTAGCAGTAAAAGCCTCAATGGAATGCAATCATGCAGCGTTACCTCTAAACTATCCACTCACGTATACAATCATAATAGATGCAAACTCAGTTCTTTTTGCTTGAATCCCTGGAGTGGGGGACAGAGTAATTCCAAACAGGAAGCGGAGAGCTTACTTGGTTCAAGAAGCACATATGGGAGAGAGTCTGACACATCGAGGGATTTTGAAATCTCTAATAGAATTAGAAGAGATGTACTGGTGGCCAGGAATGAGCGTCCAAGTTTACGAATTTGGAATAAACTGTGCTACCTGTTACAGATATCATAGCTTTGACAACTACCAGATACCCGACTACAGTGTAACCAGCCCAGTTCAGATGCCTTTGTTAGACAGCATTAGACTATCTACACGCTGACGTCATCATGGACAGATGCAGTCCCACAACTACTAGACAGGATTTGCATTCAGGATTTATTTGGTTGTGGCCCCAGCGCTCGGCTGAAGCCAGAACTGTTATAAAGGATTTGCGAGTCTTTATTGGCACATGCGCAATCAGCACGCTACATTCTGATCAGGGTCCTGCGTTTAGCTCTCGAGCTTACAAAGAGGCCATGGCTAGCTTCGGCGTTGCATTGAGGTATTCTAGTCCCTTCCATCCTGAGGGTAATGCGGTAGTGGAAAGAAAAAAACTGACATAAAGCAATCCATAACAGCTAAGGTATTAGGTTCGGGTGATGGGTGGGTCAAACATCTAATAAGTGTCCATCGTAGTCTTAACAATCTGCCAAGAAATACTCTGGAATCACTCCATATA
Source organism: Lissotriton vulgaris (assembly GCF_964263255.1). NCBI lineage: Eukaryota > Metazoa > Chordata > Amphibia > Caudata > Salamandridae > Lissotriton > Lissotriton vulgaris. The sequence goes on along the minus strand of NC_141700.1, from coordinate 508,441,764 downwards.
AATTACCATTTGGTACTAGAATGATAATCGAAGACCTCGATTGTCAAACTTCAGTGGTGGAACAAAAACCCTTTGATGTCAAAGATCGTTTGGCTTTTTCTCAGGACTTAAATGAAACAAGAAGAAGTCTGAGTAACATAATACAGAAGCCAACGACCACTGAAGAAAAACCACCTGTCTCAGCAAGGCCTGTCTGGATTCCAAAGATTGGGGATCTAGTCAGGGTAAAGATCGCGGTAAAGAAGGAATTTGGGAATTTGGGCCTTCTTACAGAAAAGCAGTACCTGTCTTGGCAATCCAAGGAACAAGATCAGTAGTACTACCGCCCCTTGCTGGTAAAAGAAACACCAGTCTACAATGATGTAGCCTCTGACTATACCAATATGACAAAGGAAGAAGCAACTCGAAAGATTAATAACAATTCTGATGCAATTCCAACAATTGACAGAACTGCCTCTGGCTATTTTATCAACTTTGATACTTTCTCTGAGGATCCCAGTGAACCTGAAGAAACGCCAGCAAATAAAACTTTCAAAGAAAATATAGCAGAACTCTTTCATCAACTTGAAAAAATATATCTGGTCTCACCATGTATTGTTTTAATCATTATGGTCACCATTATTTGCATAAATCTGCAAGCCCTATGAATGTTTTTACATATAATCAATGGGAACATTGTCCAACGCCGCCAAAGGGCAGCTCAAAAACATTTTATGAAAAGTTTCCATACTTCTCAGGGTTCAATGTTACAAATCCAGAAACGTTTTATTTCAAAAATATAAATAAGACAGGAATGAAAACAATGTTGACCAATACTAAACAAATTTATTCTGCAAACTTTTATGTCCGGCTGTCTACATTAGGATTTGACTTTTGGAAAGACAACATTGAGACAAAAAGTGTCTGGGGCACGATAGACTGGCAGGTGCAAGGTTTAGAAGCCCTGTTCAGAGCCTGCATTATACCAGAACAAATAATGTTTTTAAATGACACTGTTCAACAAACCTCTTGTCTTGGCCTGGCTACGATAAAAGATTTAAATAAACCGTCTATACCTAAAGCCACATCTGGAAGTTACGATACTACAGAAGAGGAGGTAGACGTACCTTATACATTACAACAAAACTAATCCCGATTGGAGAAAATGGTTAATCTGGCCCACAGACACTAATAACTGTCATGATAGAGTCCTGAACAAAACACAGGGGTTCAAAATGAACAGGCCAGATCCAAGATATTCCCAGAGACAACATCCAGGGATAGTAACAACATACAGTGTAGGAAAACTATGCCTTGAGTGGCTACAGACATCCACACTTCCGGAAATCCTACAACACTTATCTTTACTTAAAGAAAGCAATGATTTGCGAGATTTCTAAATGGGGCCTCGCAAACCACGGCAAAAACATTTCATATACGCCGGTATATACGATGCGTACAACGAAGCTTGGAAAATAACGCAAATAGAAACTGCAGAAAGAATACGAGAAATTGATCGTATTAATTTGGAGAAAGCACTCTCTCTAGTGGACAATGGGTTAACAACTCTGTCCTCCAGAATATATTCTTTGGACAGCATTGTATCCTCTGCAATTGACATAATAGAGCATGACTTGCTAATGTTACACGTGGCGTCTCAATTACGTTCTATAATGTAGTTAGGCTGGACATTGCAAAAAATTTGTTCAGGCTACGTGCCATGGCGTCTAATCAACACAACATCATTATTTTCTGTCTTTAACCTTACAGATAAACAAATCTCTTTGGCACAAAAAGGAGCAGACTATACGGTGCCGAGCATTGAAAAACTGGAAAGATTACCATTGACAGTTTCTGAGAAGCCTGTCATTGAATGGATAATACATGGCACCATTACGATACCAGTGACGATTTTTCAATTTCAGTATTGTCTACAGCATATACCAGCGGGCCTGTATGAAAGGTTGGGTAAAGAGTACATTTAGTCGACCTGGACTTTACCTTACACACACAAATGTTGGAATAAGGGAAAGGAGGTATTCCTTAGTGGTAAAAATTGTAAGAACTCACTAAGTGATACACTTCTGTGCCAAGGTATTAATTTACACGGAGCCAGCGACGGTTCTGCACATAACCGCTCTTGCCTCCTGCACGGTACACGGTACACCCTCCACAGTGATAGAACCAATTTTCAGGCAGCTATCCAATGGCTGCTACGTTATGCTCAAAGACCGCAGCTGTTGTGGCATGTTGCCAGGAAAACTTTCTCGTTAGTGTGTCATCCAGGGTCAGTTGTTGTATGCAAGTATTGTATCCAAAGAGCAAGACCGACAGGGAGACGGAATATGGCCTTCACTGTATATCTCTTCTATACACATTGATACTTTTGCAAAAAACTGTGCCACTGACCTCGTCTAGAAAAATGTATGATCTGCAAGTTGCAAGGACTTTTGCAGAGATACATGCATTATTATCAACAAACTGCCCAGTACATTTCGCAGAAATGTTAAGTCCAATCTTAAACATGCCTGATACCAGCGGCATCGCACATGTATTTAAGATGATTTTTTCGTGACTGTTAACACCATTCGAAGCAGTCCTCTGCATTTTTCCAAATTTGGTGCACTCTGTGTTCGGCAGCCTGCCTCTCATCTTGGGACTCATAGCAGGGATTCTATTTTTATTCCTTCTGCTCCGATATGGCAAGTCCAGTCACCGATGATACCCAGACTACCATGGAAGGGACCCTCCTTGCCATGAGGTATCGTGAGAGAATTACACAGATTCTTGGCTTGGCTCGTTTAAGAGATCTGAACACAACCTGGTTTCTATCGTTCAGACCAATCAGGCAAGATTGCATCTTACCTGTTCTACGATGCCTGCTTTGCGGAGAAGAATGCGTGTTGGATATTGGTCTTACACTTCCATCAGTCCTGACATCGGATGTGGACTCCTTGCTAGGTCCGGTAACAACTCATGCATCGTGTTGCCCTCAACGGCTGCCAATTCTGATGACAGCATTCATTGAGGTCTCACCGGCAAGTCTAACTGAGGGTGAGATACAAGACACTACAGGCACACAGGTACCGCCTACTGCAGACATTGCTAATGCATCAAACGCTGACGGCAATGATCCTTATCTATGCACATTTGACTTGTTAACTGAAGTGGTTCCACTTTCACCTATTATGGTGGACGGTTTCTTTGCCAGCCTAGATGATCTGATGTTTTCTCCTGACACCGAGAATAACTTTTGATTCATGCACACAGCGTTCCCTGAACTCTGAAATTCGGCGTTCATTTTTTAAAAACAAACCATCTAACTTGAGAACTTTTCTGCGATAAAATTTGAACTTTTGGCACAGAGTAATCTGCTTAAAGTAGAACTATTCTTAGAGAACAAGATTTCTTTTGAAAACTTCCTAAAAGATAATATTTGGCCTAATCATCATAACAAAATAATATGCTATGGGATGGTCTCGAAAAAAACTTTTTTAATGTAAACTTCAGAGACATTTCATGATTGTAAATTTATATTTGATGAATAATAGAATGTATGCTCCTACACTATGCTTTATGTTTATAGAGAGCTGTTTGTTCATACAAGTCTTCACTGGTTACATTTTAAACAAGCCTTTTCAAATGCAATTTGTATTTTGGGTGGGATTGTAAATACTTGCTTTAGATATGTTCAGTGCTTATACGTTTAGTTTTATTGAACTTAAAATCGTGGAGTGGGTGTTGTAAACGAATCTAGGACCCTAGTGTAACTTTTCCGATTCAATCCCTTATATAGGTATACATTATCCAATCCTTATATAGGCATAGAAATCATTACCATATTCAGACTGAGCCTATTCAGCCCAAATACGGCATGGCTACTTCCACTAAGTTCCAATTTCTTGGAAAAACCCGCCTTCAGCAGCTAGGGACTTCCCCCTGCCTGAATACTAATTTATCTAGGAAATCATGGAGTTTTCGAAGAACTGAGTCTTTAATGACGTGATTAAGTCCAATCACACATCAAACTCGCCACCTTCAAAGTATAAATATGCCTAGATTTGCCCAGACAAACACACAGTGGTTTGGAGCAGATCGACTAACTACTTGCCCCACGCCCTGCAGCAAGTACCGAAGGAAGCCGACCCTCCAGCTGACGCACTGAGAGACGCTGCCTTTTCTCCAGCCGAGAAATCCAGCTCCAGTGTTTCCAGGCTACCCTTGCAGGTTGCTAGGAAATCGAGTCCTAAGAGAGAGATACAAGACCTCCTTCATTCTAAACCAAGGTACGGAGCTGATTAGACCCTTGGAGAATTCTAGGATAGATCCTTGGCAGAAAAATACTAAACTAAAGCTACTCCTCACTTACTTCTTCCCTTGTGCCTGGCTTAGGTCAGGTACACCGGGGTAGGCGTATTTTAGAAGCACCAGTTGAGTACTTTTAGTCATTATTTTATCACTGTATGTATTTTACATGTTTTAAGCAATTTATGGCTTAGAAACCATATCATGCTTTTACAGTACTACTTTATAATACTGTTCGTATTATATACTCTGTACTTTATAACCAGTATTACGATTGTAGCAGTACATTTCTTATGCTTGAGAAAGAAGACTGTTCAATAAATGCTTTTTATTGAAAACGCCCGTCTCTCTACTTTCTCAGCACCTCTGGTGAAACGAAGCATGCACGATTTACTGAGTAAAATAGCTATCTATTGTTTCCGCGACTCTAGAGATTGATTTCTTATTCTTGGGAAACAAAGTTGTCATGTTTATGCAGTTGTCAGAAACTAATCCCTTCTTGATTATTCGAGAAAGTTTCTAGTGACCTCTGAGCTAGCTGGCACTCACAATTAAGTTTAATATATACGATAGAGACCTAGTCGACTTCAGTCCTACGTCTAAACTATAGTATATGTTATTCCAATGCGCAGAGCCTATCGGGAATATAGGAACTACACTACAAGACCACCAACCCCGAAGGGGATGTGGGAAGGGAGAAAAGAAGAGGTAGCCCGACATCGCTCAGCAGAGGTACAGGGCAAGGCGAAAAGGGAGGCAAAAGCACCCCACGCCCATACAGGATGACAACATGTCCTCTCAAGACCAAAGGAAGAGGAGCTTTGAAGGAGAAGAGCAACCTAGAGACTCAAAGGAGAGGAGGCAGAGCAAAGGTAAGCCTCCCTCCACCGGAAACACACTCAGCGAAGAGGGAAGCCGAGCCTAACACAGCCAAAAGGCAAAGACCAGACAGAATGGCGCCGTCCGCAATAAGCAGTAGAAAAGGGGGTGGTGATGGACGGAGCATCTGAAACAATCAAACACTCACACCCAGTCAACAGATCTGGGTTTAATCCATCACCGTTCTTTAGCCCACTCTGCCACCCCAGTTCAGACATGGCCATATGCAAACCAGTTCATCACCACCCCTCTTTTGCACCGCTTTGTCCGCAATAAGCAGGCGGAAGCCGAAAAGGGCAGCTCAAGGACACCCAGGAAGAACCGCTTATCGCCCCGCAGGGACAAACTGCACCCAAAAAGGAAAAAGAACTCAGGGACCATCTCATCCCACAGGAAGGAGAGGCAGAACTGAGTCCAAGGCGTACTGGCAGGAGCGGACAAGGCAAGGATGCCTGTCCCACCAAAGCGCCCAGAAGGCACAATGGTGCAGAAAAACAGTAGGGAACCGGGCAGAGCCAAGACGTCCGGCCGCAGACAGCAGGCCAGACCAGGCAAACAGCGCAGTGACCCCGGAAAAGGACACCCGGGGCGCAACTCAAGCCATCTCAAGTCTTCAGCAAGCGGATTGCAACTGCAACCTACCGTAACGCCACAGAGAACAGAGACCCAAAGGCAATCACAACTCCCCAACACATAACAGAGCTATATAACAGCTACCACTGGCCCACATAGGACATGTCACGTCCGAAAACATGGGAACCTCTTAGGAACAAACGTCTGCAGTAGAGGCCAACAGAAATTACCTGCGGAAAAACCCACAGAAATCTTATCAAGCAGCCAAAGAGAAAAAAAAAAAAAAACAGCAGGCCTAGTCTCAGGGCCAGCATGTTCTAGAAAACCCAAAGCAAAAACAAACAGTCAAGAAGGGCCGGCCAGCGGCCAACAGAACCACAGCCCCAACAAGGGGGACTCGAGTGGCCATGAAGCATACAGATCACACAACTGGGGCGACCCGCCCTAACGGAAGAACACCTCCAAGAACCAGATCAACCCACAGGTCACTGAGGGGGAGAAGGAAGAGGAGGAGGACGAAGCCCCGCCAAGAACCTCTGGATGGGCGAATCTGCCGGGGCGTGGAACAAAAGAGTGCCATCGAAGGGAAGATCTACCAACCGTTCCCGAATATTTTCCGGGAACACACTGTCCCGAAGCCAAGCATGGCGGCGAAGGGCTACGGAAGAAGCCATCGCTCGACCAAGCACCTCCGAGATGTCCAGAGCGGATCGGAGAATAAAAGTCGCCAGCTCCCTGCCATCTAACGCATGGTGCCGCACCTTCCTGAGAAGCAGCAGCGCAAAGGGACTCCGCCGAGTCCCACAAGCAAGAAGTGCCCCTAGCCAACACATAAAGTGTTAAGGGCCTGCAGTGCCGCACTGGTCGAAGCAAACATATTGCGCCCCCAAGAGTCCAGCCAGTAGGCCTCCCGAGATGGCGGAGACAACAGCGGCGGCAGGGATGGAAAGGCAGTCTGCAAAAGAGGGCCTCTCGCAGATGGGTGGAAGGAAAGACACACCGGGTCACGTGGTGCTGGAAGGTGTCGGTGCAGAAGGCGTTGGGGTACCCGATTCCCTGTGGCGGGGCGCCCCCAAGCCCCCATCAGGGAAGAATGGAGCGAACGAAGCAGCAGCTCCCTCCCACCAGAGCCCCAGTGGTGAACTTCCAGAAGATGATTTGCGGGAAAATGGGCAGCCAGATCACCCATGCGCGAAATCCCCACAGCCGTGGAGACAGCGTGAGCGAAGGCCACACCCGCCTCTGTAGGACCCCGCAACGGGGAAAGCAGCTCCACCATAGGTGACGGCTGCAAACTAAAGCGGCCATCCCCGAAGCCAATCGGAGTGGGTAAGGGCCAGGTCCGGAAAGAAGGAAGAGGGACCGAGTAGTGCTGGACCTGCGGCTCCTCTGGCAAAGACAGCGGCCGTGGAGATGGCGTGGAGCCGCACTTGGACGACGCCGGGGGAAAAGCCACCACGCGTCAGCCCGTCTCTGTGGAGGATGACACCAACAAGCGTCGAGCCGCTGGAGAAGATTCGTTCGAGGACGAATAACAACGACCTGACGCCGTCCTGGCGCCATAGAGTCTGCAATCTGAGGCAGGACGACGTCATCGTCCAGCGCCAAAGGGGATGCCGGACAGGCCTCCACCTCGCCTCATGGCGCAGGAGACCGGGGCTGGGCCTGAGCCGAGGCGGCCAAGAGACGACGCCGGAACGGTGCCGACTCGACCTCCGACGAGGCAGCCGTCTGCGTGGAGGGACGAGCGGGACCCGGGGAGTGACAAGTAGTCCTCCGCTAGCCTTGACCCATGAGGGGGCGAGATGGGCCCGTCGACCCCAATGGCGCCGACAAGGCCGACTCGACCTCCGACGGGGCAGCCACCTGTGTGGCAGGACGAGAGGGGCCCGGGGAGGGGCGAGGGGTCCCCCGCCAGCCTCGACCCCTATTCCGCCGCCAGGGCCAACAGCCGCCGGCATAGTAGCGGCATCACCTCGGCCTCAGACAAGAGATAGACGCTTGTCCAGAGGACCGAGAGGGGATCGGGGATGCGACCCGAGACCCGGTGACCTACCGCAACACCACAGGGACTCCCGCTGGAGTTTGCAGTGAAGCAGAGGTGCCGTGGTCTGAAGGAGGGACCCCGAAGGTCCACAGCCCAACGGCAGTACATCCTCCAAGGGATCCGCCGACGTCCCAGGAGGGGGAGAAGCGAGGGAGGCCTGCAAATGACGGAGACTTTGGATACCCTCCGCAGAAGCTGATCGAGGGGATGAAGCCGATCTGTACAGGCGAATCGAGAGAAATTTCATCCAGCGCTCCCGCCGCGACTTCGGCTTCAACCGTTGGCATGCCTCGCAATCAGTGGAGCCGTGATCTTCCCCCAAGCACCACATGCAAATGAGGTGAGGGTCCGTCGCCGACATCAGGTGTCCACAAGACTAGCACGTCTTAAAGCCAAAGGCATCCACACACTGTTCCCTTAAACACTCGCAATAGCAAAGGGAAGGCCTAAACAGGCCCAGAGCATGAACCGGATCCGCGTCTCACTCGGAAAAGGAAAAAACTGACTTAGGCACGTCAGGGCGTGACTTGTGACCTCGCTGACGTCACGTACGTGGACAACGCCTGGGCGGAGTCGCGTGATGCTGTCTCCCCGGCGAGCAGGGATGCTGCGGCAAAAAAAAATTCTGGATCCAGTCTCACGCCTGGGGATAATTCTACGTAAAGGAACCTGCGGCTAGTAGTCTCTATCAGATCGGTGATGTCATTCAGGACAGGTCTGAGTTTTTTTGTGTCTTTTTCCTTGTTTGACGATTGATAGGGGGCAATATCATTGTTATCGTGATTTCTATTTATGTAAATTCAAATATTATGTATGTGAATTAATACACATTTTCAAAATATTTAAAAACATCTTTCTATGGTGAATACAATAAAATGATATGAATCTTTTTTGAGAACCCAAAATGTATTGTTGTTGCTCCATGTGTGGTCAATCTCAATCCCTTTTGGAAAAGTATCTCTTGTGCTTACTTCGAGACGCATTGTGCTCATACATTCTTGTAGGCAGTTGACATTTATTCCCTTCCTTTTTGTAGGGTGTTGGTAGTTTGACAACGCATTTCTTCACCTTGGTAGCATTCTTTGCTCTGGTAGAATGAGTGAGTAGGTCATTTGGAGGCTGTTTCTTGGCCAACCTGTTTCATATTTTGATACAGAAGACAATCCAAATAGAGATGGTTTACTTCTGCACAGCGTTTCCCTCCTTTGATCCGGAGAATCCCAAAAAGAGCTAATTCTCCATCCGATGGTCTTTACTAAGATCAATATAAAAGATTACAGCTCTCTTAGGATCTAGGCAATGAAGTCTCTCCTCCCCTTTAGATGGTGAGGAGGGGAGAAGTAAGCTAGAGGGTAATCGACTGTCCTATATGCAAAGGGTTGCAACTATCGGGATAAAGTCACTTTAGTCCCGAGAACTAAATTTTCCGGGAAGAAGGTGGTATACGGTTGCTAGGCGGACAGTACCAGCAGTTCGCTCACACAACGAGCCTACGTTATTGTTAGGAGGAAGCTGTCCGTAATGTGAGAAGTCGGGTATTGGCACCTGTGCATTGTCTTAAACTGAGTGCACATGAGATATTTGAGAACCCGATTTAGGTCCCACTGAGGCATCACAAATCGTGTTGGAGGGAACATATAGGTCAGTCCTTATGAAAAAAGAAGCACAACAGCTAATTTGAATAAAGATGGCTGATCAAGTAAAGGCTAAAAAGCTGAAAGAACTGAATAACCCTTAACTGTCCCCACAGCAAGACCCTGCTGGGCCTAAGATAAACAAAAAGGTAATACATCAGAAAGCTGTGCATGTAAAGGTTGGATATTTTGGCTAGAACAATAGAAAGAAAATTTCTCTGAGCGTCCATCATTGATTGTTTTACTTGAGCGACGTGCAGCTGCCAAGATAACACTCACTGCTTCAAAAAGATCAAAAGCTGTCAACTGTCGCCGCTCAATCTCTAAATAAGGAGGTGTACGTTGTGCAGGCTTGGGTGCAGGACTCTACCCTGCTGCTGCAACAGGAGGTCCTCCCAAAGGGGGACTCTGATCGCAGTACAGATGCTCATTGCCAGAAGTTCAGTGCTTCCCTCTCCTTGTCCAATCCGGAGCTACTAGGATGACCTTGGCCCGGTGGTTCTTGATCTTCTTCAGAACTTTGAACAGAAGAGGTAAAGGCGGGAACCAAACCAGCAATGATGCATATGATGCATATATCACGACCGGTAGCTCTTGAAGGAGTATGCCACCCATCCAATTGCTATCCAGCAGGCACCACTGCAGGTCTTTTGCAGTCTCTTTCGACATCTGGATGGAATTTGACCGGTATCCTTGGTCGGGGACCCACTGAGACTTCAGATCCCACTGTAGAGCATGCATGTTCTACATGTGGTCCACAAGCAGGATGCATGAGGACAAGAGGCAAGAAGTCTTAGAGCCGCTCTCACTGAGCCCCAGTCCGAGGGTTGAAAGATCTGATCATAGCCCTAATGTTGTGGACTCCTAAAGGCTGAGGAAGGGCCCTGAAAAGCACAACATCCAGAATGGCTCCAAAGAGGGGGAACCTCTGTGAAGCAGTGGGGTGTTAATTTGGCACTTTGATGAAAAACCCCAGCAATGCCAAGAGGTTAGCTGTCCACTGGAGGTGGTCCACAACTGTCTGAGGTTAACTTGCCTTCAGCAGCCAGTTATCGAGGTATGGGAAGGCTGATATATCACAACCTTTGAAGTTTGAACAGCACTTTTGTGAACACCTGAGACACACATATAAGGCAGAAGGGGAGCATTGAGAACTGAAAGTTCTTATGGCCTACCTGAAACCCCAGGTAACACCTGGGGGACTGCAGGACAGAGATGCAAAAAGCAGGTCCAACAGCTCTAGCACCACCATCCAGTCTCCTGGATCCAGACCAGACCAGATAGGACTTGGGTCAGGGTGAGCATCTTGTACTTGTCCTTTCTCAGGAAGAATTTTAAAGGACAAAGATCAAGCATAGGATGGAGGCCTCCATCCTTCTTCGACATCAGGTAGTTACAAGAGTATTAAGCAGCCCCAACTTCTGATGCTGGTGCCTTCTATGTAGCTCCACTGTCGAAGAAGCCTGAACCTCCCTTCGCAGAATGCTCAAGTGGTCGTCTGGAAGGCATTGTGGTGTAGGTGGCATGTCCGGTGGAAAGCAAGGAAAGGGCAGGCATATTCATTTTGGATGATGTGGAGCACCCATCAGTCGAATGTGATGCTCAGCTACCCTTGGTGATAAAAAGAGATCCAACATCCTACTGTGCTCCACACAGGGAAAACTAAAGTGGTTTTTCAGCAGCTGCAGCAGTGGGATTACGTTGTTTGTTGACTCTGTGGGCCTGGACACTGGCTGCTTGATCCCCAACTTCTGTCCCAAAAGGTCTTTGAGGTCTGCAGTTCCTAAGGCAAGGTATGACGTGGCCTCTGCTGGAACCCTCAACCGAAGCCTTGACTGGGGCAAAATTGTTCAAGCAATCTGTCATTCAAGAGACTGGAGGCCCCCTTGGATCCGAAGGCGCTCCAAAGGGAGAAACTGCAGCATGGGCTCTTTAATGATCTGGACTTGGAGGAAGAGCGCTTGCAAAACTAGAGTCCTCGACTTTGAGCAGGACAGGGCCTTTCAGCGATATTCAGTGACCTAGTTTGGCTTCCTGTCCCGGATTGCTATCTTTTCATCTTCCTTCCTTTTTTCGTACGACGCAGAGTCGAGTGAGGAGCCCAAACACCAGAGACAGACCTCAAGGGGGTCCATCACTGACATTGGTTTGTGCAATCCTTACAAAGTTTGCACCCTGTTGCTTTTAGAGGAGACATGTCAGCATATGCATTTTCTGAGTGGCCTGTAGCTTACGCCATGTTATAATTAGTTCAATAAAGATATTTGTAAAAACAAAAAATTAGAAAAAAAGAGTACAGGCTTCAGATACTGGAATTGGGGAATCTGATTTAAAAACCAACATCTTTTTATGGTTACAGTATAATCCGCTTGACTCCTCCGCTCTAGTTTTCCAAAGAAATCAACAACCAAACACTTCTAACAGTTTCGCTTTAAACTCAATGTCTCTGGAGCATTTTTCCTTGTCACAGAAACAGCATTAAGCAACTAACCTCTTCAAGGAATTTTGGATGAAAAACTTCTACTTTCAAGCTTCATAGATGAAGTGATCGCAAAACAAAAGATAGCTATACATTCAGCATTCAGATACGCATGCCAAATGTGAAATAGGTGAAAAATCAAAAATAAAGCATAATGGTCAAATAATTGCGAAACTAACATTGAATACGGCTTTTAGATCAAACATAATAAAACACTATTAATATGGGATCCCCCATAAGAGGTCTGATGTAAGACGTGAATTATTAAATATGGGCAAACTCCCAGGTTCCTATGCTATTCCAGGGAAAACACACAATACAAGTGTATTCATTGAGTTCATGTTTAAAAACATGGAACGACAGATTAAAGCTTTTGAAAAGCCTTTAGAGATTTAAAACTTACTTTAGTCTGGAAACCATGCGTTTCAAGGAGATGAGTCGGTCCTGCGTCTGTGCCAGCAAAATTGAGCCAGTCCTTGTGTATCCTGTAATAGAAAAACATTATTCATGGCATACAACACAAACAACCTCTTTTGTATCAGTCCTTTGAAGAACACTTGTCAGTCTAAAATTCTTACGGTCACCTTAAAATCACAAATAGCGTGGATGCAGAAAACTTTGCTAAAATGTGGCACTTAAATTTTTTTAAGAGAGAACAGTCACAGTAAACATGAAACTGAGTTTTAACATTGTACAGAAAGCAAAGAAGTCATTTGCTTAGTGTGAAATCCTTCTCATGCAACAACCACAATCCTCAACAGGATGAACCACAAAAGTCACTAAACTAACCTGTGCTTAACCCTCTAGCAGCATGTCACAAATGCAGTCAGGCTTAACTTAGGGCAATGTGTAAAGTAATTATGAAGCACTTAAACAGTAATAAAGTGAAAACACAGCAAAAGGCAAATCCCACACCGATTTAGAAAAATATATTAAATGTTAATAAATTATTCGACACCAAAAAGAGAACAAAAATCCAATCAATAGAACTGTCGTTATGACGCTGGCTAAGATGGCGGATGAGTCTCACTAGAGCTCTGCCATCCATTCCCCATAATCCTGCAATTCTCCTGTCAAGAGAGCAGAACCAGCGGCTGCGGCATAACTGGGCAGCCGCAGAGAGTGTCCAGAGGATCAGTGAGCAACATTGGTTTCCTCCCACACGGTAACCGCAGAGACAGAGTTCTGGGCCGAGCCGTGCCGGGACGCAGAGCCTTGGAGGAGGAGCGAGTGTGGGGACTGGCATGTCTGCGGCTGGACACAGTGAATTGAGCCGCACTGATAAGCCAAACTGGCCGCATGCCGGGGGCTCCCTGAGACCACCGGAGCAACTGCAGAGGTGAAGAGCGGCCAGACAAGGGGTTGCGGTGGCGCCCTGGTCTGAGCTGCGGGGAATACACAACATCAATCCTGGCATGGCACGGCTGAGCTGGGCAGTTCCGGGGTGTGAAGCCCTGGTGGGGAACTACATGGCAGCATGAGGAGCTCTCGCCTGGAATATTCCAGGGAGGCGCGTTTCGTGGCCTGGCCAGTGTTGGAGGACACAGGTGCTTCATCGCGGCAGGTGAGGGGCTGCCGCGAGTGGCCACCGCAATAAAGATAAGCTGTGTGTGGAGCAGTTGCGACGTCTGGGGCTGTGCAGCGTGTCTGCGCTCTACCGAAAGAGGCTGAAGTGGCACCGCTACATACATCACAGGCCACAGCGAATGAGAGGTGATCCCAAAAGCAACGTTGAACAGCTTGAGCTTTATACTGGCCCCCCTGCCACACCAAGGGCGCCAGGTGTCTAGATACTCAAGCAAACAGATATTGGAATGACACGTAGAGGCCAGTGTTGCTGGCCAGAGGCACCTTGGACCGAATAACACGTCGAGCAAACCTTGCAAGGGCCACTATCTCCTGGTCGTGCAGGTCACTGGGTGCCTACAAGAGGAGCAGTGATATGCCGGAAGAAAGGGGCGGCGTGGAGGCATCCCTAGGCGGAGAAGGTTGGTCTCGCTGAACTGTAATAAAGGAGAGCACAGTACACAGGCAAACTCGTTCAGTCAGATCCTGGGACTAACCAGAATAAAGGCTCCCAGCTCACACACGGGCGCCAGAAACGCATCGGGAGCTAGGAAAGCAAAGCGCAGTCAGACAGTGGGGTGCTGCGAGTTCCTGCTGGAGTCCTGGTTGTGGCCAGATTCGATGCCAAAATCCTGAGCACCATTGGACATAACGGTGTGACCACTGCTCAGAAGCGACCCAGGGGCTACACCACACACCGCGGTATACAGAAGCTGAGGCCCATCAAAGCCCAACAAGGTGGCACATGTCAGACATGGGCGAGCTTCGCTCCAGAGTTGGCGGCTCTTCTGGCCATCCGCCACCAACCAGAGTCCAGAAGGAAAAGCTGCCCATGGAGGTGCCAACTGACAGTCCAGTGAACTGGACGCGGTCCTCGTGGCTGTTAAACGCATGGGGAACACACTGGCGCAAACGTGCACCCTTCTAGAGAACAAGATCGATGCAATGGCAAGTGATCTAAACCTCATGCACGCAGACCACACCATAAGCTGGCAGGGAAAACCTACACAGTGGAGGCTGCGGTGGAGGAATTGTTGCCAAAAACAAGGGAAGTGGAACTAAGCTTGAATGAGCTGGTGTCCCGGGTGCGGATCCTTGAACACAGGGCGTAGGTCTCAGAAGGCCGTTCCAGATGGAACAACATCTGAGTGATCAGCTCAAAAAGGTAAAGATGCAGCCACCTACTTGGAGAACTGGATAGAGGGTTAAATGCCGAAATGCACGCTTATGAAGCACTTTGCAGTAGAAAGAGCGCACAGGGTCCCGGTGAGAGCGCCACCCCCTGTGTCCAGCCGCAGGCCGCGTCTATCTCTAGTGCTACACTACAAAGTCAGGGATTCAATTCTACAGGAGACATGAAAGCTGCAGGCAATACAAATTGCAAATAGTCAAGTAATGCTCTTCCTGGATTATACAGCTGCAGTACAGAAGCAAAGATACTCTTTCTTAGAAGTGAAGCACCGTCTGCACAGCCTGGACCTTAAATACTCTCTACCGTTCCCAGCACGTCTACGAACAGTGGCAAAGGGCAGGTCTCACTTCTTCTAAACTACCACCGCAGCCTTGGAATGGCTGTATTCTGCTCAGCTAGGGGGTGACTAACCCCCCCCCCCCCCCCCCCCCCCCCCCCCCCGGTGGAAGCACAGGTAAAGACACAAACGCCGACAACCCCAAGGTTTCATAAAGGGAGGACACGCAAGCGGTGTGAACACCCATGCGTCGCAGCCCAAATGTAGAACAAATTATCCTTGACCAGTGCAATGTGCTACAGGCAGCTGCGGAATTTAGGGACCACCGAAGTGACTCGATGTCAGAAACCAGTCTCCGGGACCAGGGAAGCGTTAAGGAGTCGGCGGATGCGGACTCTTATTCGCAAGACTCCAGTGCCTTATCAGAAATCACACCACAGACAGCGTACCATATCATATAGTGGCGCATTAGACTGTTCTGCTTTGAACATTCGCCCAGTAATAGAGGCCACACAAGTACTTCAGGTCATGTTATGTTTAGCCCTGCTTGTAAGTCTCACTTTGGTAAATATTGTATCATACTATACAGGACACTGACATTGTTTGAGCTAGAAATGATTTACAGAGCAAGCATACAAGCCGCAGGCATCCAACCTTAAGCCCAAGCCATAATCCAGGCAAGAATAGCAGAATCTCTGGTTTCTGCAAACAACACTAGCACCAGGGGGGATACATATCCTAGCCAAGCTAAGCTAACACTCTGCAAATGTGTTGCCCAACCCCAATGGCCATAGTTGGCAAACTATCTTGGTTGAATCCTTGGACG
This sequence comes from Lissotriton vulgaris, assembly GCF_964263255.1. Classification (NCBI taxonomy): domain Eukaryota; kingdom Metazoa; phylum Chordata; class Amphibia; order Caudata; family Salamandridae; genus Lissotriton; species Lissotriton vulgaris. The sequence continues at coordinate 508,426,007 of NC_141700.1, read as the reverse complement.
GATGTATGTTGCAATCTCGCCCTTTTGGTATTTAAGACGTTAGTTTATGTTTGTTTACTTAGTCATGACACGTCAGGCAAATCATGAATCTGCAAGACTACTACAGCGACTCATCCCTTACCCACTTTGCAGTGCCTCTGCATGCGTGCAGCAGTCCCACGCCGCGACCGGTCACACACTGAAATAGATTCAACCACCACTATGACAGTTATTAAGGTGTGCACCTGTAATGTTCGGGGAATCCATACACCCACCAGTAGGTGGTCTGGAGGTGGGAGACGACAGCCTGGGACGAGCCCGCCTTCAGCAGCCAGTCGTCAAGATCTGCACAGATCAGGGATCACAGATCAGCTGCAATCACCACCGTCACTTTCGTAAACCAGTGAGTGGCACTGGTAAGGCCGAAGGGGAGCACGGTGAACTGAAAATGCTCGTAACCTACCATGAACCGCAGGTTATGCCTGTGCGCTAGCAGGAAGGGGATGTGAAAATAGGTGCCCTGCAAGTACAACGCTACCATCCAGTCTTGAGGGTCAAGGGCAGACAGGACCACAGCCAAGGTTAGCATTTTGAACTTCTTCCAGAGGAAGCAGTTGAGGGCCCTGAGGTCTAGCATAGGATGCAGGCCTTTGCCCTTCTTGGGAGAATAGCAACCACAACCTAACACAAGTCACTAAGACCTGATACTCAGGAACAGAGGGGTATGAACCAAAACAATTGATTATTCGTGCTTTCTGTAAATCGCAATGTTCAGATTTTTCTAATTGTACATTTACTGTGGTATTGCATTCTCTAGGTATTCATGTAACCAAAAGTGACCATGGTTTACACTATGACTTTTCACTTAGAATTTTTATTTTCTATTTTAAGTTATGTTAAGCACTTTAGTACCAGTTCACTGTACGTTTTTATTAGGATGCACCAGGGTCCCTTCCAAGTATTGAGGTGCGAGGTTTAGAAGTGAAAAGGGCTTTGACGCTCATTGCGATTTTGTGTTGAAGAATGAGGTGTTTAAAATGTTTTCATTGGGTTACTTATGAACTTCAGTGAGTTCCCCAGAGGTTGGATTAGGATATTGGTGGCATTGAATGGCCATTCAAAGATGGTGTGCGTACGTCTGGACTAGCCGGTGTCCATTGTCTGTTTTTACATACAGCAGTGCGGGAGTCTGGCTCCGGGTTCTCAATTTAAATGTGCACTTAAAAAAAGAGGAGTGTTGCATTCGGAGGGGCACCGCGAATAAGTATCTGGCAGTTGCAGTGAAGAAAGATCCGTACCTCAAGGTGCCTTTGTAAAGGTGAAAAGTTCGGCCGGTGTTGAAAAGAGAAAGGGGTTGAAGGTTAGGGTGACGCGCGGTTTATACATTGTATCACTCTTTTGTTTCAGAATCGTTAAAGGTTACCGGACTTTAGCGCAGATTTGAAAGTTGGCGAAGGTACGTGATGTTTTGATGTCGAGGAGTAAAAAAAGTCCTGAAGGGTTTTTAATATATTTTATTTGTCAATTGCATACACATCGCAGAGCTCTGCACACCAGAGTCATCTGCTGAATCATACCGTATATTGTTACAGGAGCAACTGACTTTCGTAAATGTCAACCAAGGAAATAATAGAAATGCATAACTTAATACAACCAACCCCCCCCCCCCCCCAACTCCTCCCTCCCTCTCCCCACCCCCGAAGTTGCACAATGTCCGCATAGTCCATGCTACAGCCTTGATACATAGCAACAGAGTCTTAGCACGATAACGAGCGTCTCCCCGGATCCCCCCTCACCCTGCGCCCCTGCAACCCGGTGTACATCAAGACTCATCCTAGTGAATGAGCCTCCATAGCAGTTGGCGGCTCCAACCATAACCCTCGGTAATCCGCCCATCTTTTCCATGTTTTGTAATGTTTGTGCGGGCAGCCTCTAGCCACAAAAATAGGTTGTTCCAGCCCCATACAAAAATCTTTAGCCGTTTTTCTATGCAGTCACCGAAGGGGCCTAAAGCCCCTTCCACGCCCTGGCGATAACTCGCTTTGCCAGTGTGAAGCCAAGATGCATAAGGTGCTGTTTGTAAATATTACCCTCTATGCCTTCCATGACGTGAAGCAGAGCTAGCTGTGGCGTTCGCGGGAGCTCCCATCCGAAGACCTCCGATAGGCATGAAAACACCCTCTCCAAAACTGATCCAGGGAAAGGCAATGCCAGGTAGTATGTACGAATGTACCCTCCTCCCGACCACATCTAAGACACTCCAGGGAGGCGATCAAGCCCGCTCAGTACAATCGAACCAGGGTAAAATAGACCCTGTGCAGATATTTAAACTGGATGAGGCGAAGGCGCATTGCAAAGCCGCTTCCCTAGGACCGCCAAGGCCTCCCTCCAGTCCTCCTCTTCCAACGCGCCCACATCAATCTTCCAGTCCCCCCGCAGCTTCTGAAGAGTGGTGGAAAAGTGTATAGCTAGGGATTGATAGATCCGGGAGATCTTCTTGGTCTCCAAATCTCCCATAAAAACTCTTGCCTCCAGTGGAATAAATTCAGGAAGAGATTCCAGGCCTTCCAGGCTAAGGGACATGGCATGGCGAAACTGGAGATACTTCTAGAATTGTGACTGGGGCATAGAAAATTCCCTCTGTAGGACCTGAAAAGACTTGAGTGTTGTGCCTCTCATAACATTCCCTAGGGTCAAGATACCAATATCATTCCATCCCCAGAAGCCCTGCAGGGCCGTCAGCCCTGGTAAGCGCCCATTACTCCAAAGGGGGATCTCCCCAGTCAAGGTATTACACCAACCCATGTGGCGCAGTGCCTGCCGCCATATCAGGAAAACCACCCGCATGGCCGACGGCATCCTGCCACGCAACAGCGCAGAGTACAAAATAGTTTGTAACGTATGAGACCCCATGAGCAGTCGTTCCAGTGCGTATGCCAGATCTCTCCTATCACCGTACCACCACTCATTGAGGACAAGTAGGTGCGAGGCCTTATAGTATGAAAGGATATCCGAGGACGAGAGTCCTCTGCAATAAGGGGATAGGAAGCATGTTCGTAGGGCCCCGCGCACTTTACCCCCATCCCACAGAAACTGCCCCAGAACAGAATTCACCAGCCGGAACCATCTGGGCTGGATCGGATACGGGTGATTCTGTAGCTGGTAAAGCAGCCGAGGAAGAGCCACCATCTTGAAAATTGCTGACCTGCCATACAGCGTCAAGGGCATACGTGTCCAGGTCTCGAGGTCTGCGCAGACTCGCTCCCACGCCGGTGCCAGGTTTCGCTCCCAGGAGACAGCCAGCACACCCCCAGGTATTTCAACCCCCTACAGCTAGCTCGATTGTGTTCGCCCAAGCGCCCATCCTCGGTCGATCTCCCAGAACCCACAGTGTAGATTTGCGGGGATTCATATATAGTCCCGACGTCTCTCCAAAGATCTGCATGATCTTTAGGAGTCGCGGCCCCGTTTTGTCTAAGGCTGTGAGGAAAAACAGGACTTCGTCCGCATAGAACGCGATTCTGTCGGATAGGTCCGAAGTCCACTCAAAGCCCCGGACCTGTGCATCAATGCACACCCATGCCTCCAATGGCTCCATTGCCAGCACAAATAGATATAGAGACAGGGGACATCCCTGTCGTGTGCCCCTCTGGATCAGGAAGATGGAAGAGGCCGCACCGCCACCCGCCACCAGCACTGTGCCGTTAAGTCTGTATAGAGGAGCCTGAGATAGGACAGAAAACGAGGGCCCAAGTTAAGTCTGTGTAATAATGCAAATAGATAAACCCAACTTAGGGAGTCAAACGCCCTGTCCATGTCAGCTAACAGAAGTGCCGCCGGCTCCCAGGTCTGTTGAACAGCCGCCACCGCCACATGCGCCCGCCGTATATTATGTCTGGTCGCCCTCTGGGGCATGAACCCAGCCTGATCAGGGTGTGTAGCGTCGATATGTGAGGCAGAAGGCAATTAGCCAATGCCTTGGCCAAGATCTTAGCCTCCACTTTGAGGAGGGAGATGGGGTGGTATGAGGCCTGTTGTTCCGGTGGCAGGTCGGGCTTAGTAAACACCACCTCTTCCGCATGCCTCCAATCAGGAGGGAGCATGCCCTTCTCCCCGGCCTCCTCCACCACTGCCCGATAGTAAGTGGCCAACTGCACATTATAGCATCTAAAAAATGTACTCGGGAACCCATTAGGCCCAGGAGCCTTCCCAGGGCCGCCTGAAGGGGTTTTTCACAAAATAATTGAGCTTTTCGCAATATATTTTACCTTTTGACTTTAGATTTGTGACAGAGAAGCATTGCAGCATTCCTAGTAAGTAACGATTAAGTGTTGTAGGTAAAGTTTTGTTTTGAGATAGGTTCACTTGATGGTGAAAGGGTCACAGAATAACACCGATTATGTTGATTTTATTATAATTTTTCACGCACATCTCTTTTGACCATGTGACACCTAGAACGTTATAATGTCTAAACAAATAATGATGTATATCCCATTCACAGAATGATTCTTCCATGGAGGGACTATAAATCTTTATAACATTGATGGTTTATGGTTTCTAAAACCTTGTTTACATGCATTTTTGTAGATTCAAAGCCCCTCGAAGAAGGGCTCACCAAGCCCGAAATGCATTGGGCAGCCAGTGAAAGATATGGGAATGAAGTTTTGAATTCTTCAGTCTGAAAAAAAGAACTTTATGTATTTTATGTGTGAACAAACATTATAATTTTCCATAAAGAAGTTGATGGAAAAGTGATTGAGTTTGTATTTGTTTTCGTTAATCAAATGTACATTTAAGCTTCATGATTTATATGTGAACACAATGTTGTTTTCAATTGTGTTTAAAGGTAGTTGGCAATTGCCTTAAGCAACAGTGCGCAGGGGTCAGGTCTTAGTGACTTGTGTTAGGTTGTTCAGTGAAAGGGCACGGTCGAGACAAATGTGCCACCCACTGCAGCACGCTCAAAAAAGGCAAAAAAGAAAGGGGTTCAACTTTCTTTTTTTAAAAAGGGTGTGCGTCTCCACTTAATTAATTTTGTAGAATAGCAACCACAACCTACTTCTGGCGCAGGAACCCTCTTGATAGCTCCCTTGGCCAAGAGAGCTGAGACTTCCTGGCATAAAAGTGCCAAATTATCCTCCGACTTGAGATCAAAAAGCGGTGGCATGGAGGGAGGGGCAGTCTCAAAGGGAAGGGAGTAGCCCCTTCAGACTATCTGCAAAACCCACCTGTCTGATGTGATGGATTGCCAGTGGGGGAGGTGATGGCGAATCCTGCCACCCACTGGCTGCTGATAGCCTTGAAAGGACAGACTAGGAGGGTTTGGAGGCTGCTGCGGGGGGGAAAGGGTGGACTGGGCCTCCCGCTGGGTCCTTGACCCACGTTGCTGGGTACCAAGTCCGCAGCCACGCAGAGGCTGGCCAGCTTGCGTGGGCTGGTGGTGGACTGGGTCGGACGTGGTGGGGTGCCCATTCCGTAGCAATGAAAGGGACTAAAGGCAGACTGTGGGGGACGGGAGGACGCAGCGAGGCCCAAGGATCTGGCTGTAGCCCAAGAATCCTTAAAGCACTCGAGCACCGAGTCTGCCTTATCACCAAAGAGGCAACAGACAACAAAGGGCATGTCCAGCAAGGTTGACTGGACACCCCCCAAAAAACCAGACGTCCTCAACCAGGCGTAGCACCAAAGGGCTACTGACGTGGCAATCGTTATGCCCAGAGAGTCAGCGGTGTCCAGTACACAGCGGATTGTGAATTTTGCTGCATCTCTCCCATCCGCCACTGCCTGGGAGAAAATGGCCCGAGCTACCTCCAGGCACTAAGGCAGCACTTGCGCAACTGTATAGGTATAGTGGCCCAAGAGGCATGCAGTATTGATGGATCGCAGCGCCAAGCTGGAGGAAGAGAACATACGCTTCCCAACATGATCCTCCCAACATGATCCAGCTTCATGGATTCCCTAACTAGGGGTGCGGAAGGGAATGTGCCCAAGAAGAGGCTTGGACCACCAAGCTCTTGGGGGGGAAGGGTGTTGGAGAGGAAAATGGGATCGCCTGGAACTGGGCGGTGGCAGCGGGCAATCATCCGTTCAACAGGAGCCCCTGTGTGCCCAGAAGGACGTCCATGAGGGTTTCATAGAAGGGCAAGAGGAGTTCAGAAGAAGTTGCCGCCCGTTGAAGCACCTCTGTCAGGAGGTTAGTCCTGACTGCCACTGTCGGGAGCTCAGGCCCAAAGCTTTGGCTGCCCTACGCACCACTACTGCATAGGACGCTCCCTCCTCTGTAACCACGCTAGGGGGAGAAAGCGAGCCAAGGACTGGGAAGGTATCCAGACCACAGGCGTCACCCAGTTCCTCTCTCCAGTCTGGTTTTTCCAGCTGGTCTGTTAAAGGGTCCAGCGACCCCTCCCAGTCCTCATCTCCTCCCTCTGGGCGATAGGGAACACCTAAGATGAACAGGGGAACGAAAGTACCCTCCAGCATCAGATTCAACGTCAGCCGACGTCGATCCGGCTTTGGGTCCATCTCGGGGATGAGGATGGGGACAGCGTTGGCTGGAGGCGTCCGCACCTGGATCGGCGCCGGGGAAGGTCGAATAAGGTTGACCCGCGTCAATCGGGATGCAGGCCTGGATCCATGGAAACCCTGCAGCGCCGTGGCCTGTGCTGCCGGTATCGAAAGCCCAGGGCCCCCGACAGGGCTACGCGGGGCCCGACAGCCCACCAGCAGAGTCGGGCTGCCCAAACGAACGATGGAGTGAGTCGTAGAATGGATGAAAAGCTGGGATGGGGACGCTCAAGCTCCCAGACACGGGTGACAGCACAGAGTCATCCCAGAATTAGGTGCCGGAGACGGAGCCTTGGAGCGACGATGCGCCGGGTCCCACGTCGGGTCGGGGAGAAGGCGAAGAGCGACTGTGCTTCTTAGCCTTCTTCTTGTGCTTAGACTTACCCGAGGAGTGCGTAGTCTTGGACAAGGTGTGGTGGCTCCGGCACGGTCTCGAGACCATCCCCTCGAGCAAGACCGGGAGCAACGCAGAGCCGACTGCCGAGCCTCCAAAAGCTTTCGGGACCGCTCCCACAAAGACTTCGGGTGCATGGCCGGAACTCGGAGCGCAACTTTGGGTCGTGAACGCGCTCCAGGCACCAGTGACACACGAGGTGTGGATCCGTCAGACATCAGTTTGTGACAGGCTTGAATTCGGCCCGACGATGGGACATACCTCACGCACCAGGAGTCGGAGACTCGAGAAAAAGACGTTGACAAAAGTTTTTTTTTTAAGTTGTCAAAAAATGACTAAGGGGCAATTTTCTCCGGATCTGCGCTAGGCTGCCGTGAAAAAAGAAAGAACGTCCGTCAGCGTGCAGGGGCGGCGTCTACGTAGGCACCGCAACATCATCCGGGCAACCACGATGCTGAGGACGGACGTGGAGTCGATCAACGCCACCTACCGAAGAGCAGTGGTATTGCTGAAGAAAATTTCTCCAGATCCAGTCTGACGCCTGGGGGTAATTCTAAGATAAGGAATCTATAACTAATAGTCTCTTTCAGACAAAACATTTGTTCTCAGCCAGCCAGGGTGCCGCAGGCCTATTGACAATGAAATCAATCTACCCAGCAAGTCATTCTGGTCAAGTCCACATCGTTTGGTAAACTTGCTCCAGCTCTCCCATCAAAAATAGCTTGCGCAAGTATAGCTAGGGCCTCCTTTGAGACCATAGGCAGCACTTGCAAAACCGAGTCCCAAATCGTATGGGAATATTGGGCCAAAAGTCCTGCAGAGTTCACTGACCACAGTGCATGGCTGGAGGAAGAGAACTTCTCTTTCCAAGGGTATCCAGCTTTTTGAATTATGTATACAGCGGAGTGGTAGGGAACACTCCGGGGTGATCACAGAAGTGAAGACTTAGACCACAAGTTCTCCAGGGTACCTGGTAAGGAAACTGAGGTCCCCATGAGCAGGGCGATAGGGGCAGGCAATTTTCTTATGCAAGAGCCTCTGTCCCGGGCTTGGACCAAGCCCTGATTAGGATGTCAGTATGAGCTTCATTAAATGAGAATAAAGGTTTGGAGAGGGGAACTCCAGGCTGCAGCACCACTGTTGAGACGTTTGTCTTGACTCCCACTAAGGGCAGCTAAAGGTCCAAGATCTCAGCCACCATAAGCACCACCACAGCAAAAGAGGCTCCCTCCTCCATAGCCACAGTAAGAGGACAGACCAAGCCAGTGTCAGGCGAAGTGGCTAGCCCACTGGCCTCAACCAGTTCCTCATTCCAGTTGTTTTCCTCACCTAAGGGATGTCTGTGACTGTAAGAGTACTCAGACCCCATCCAATTCCTCTCCAGGCCTATCAAGAGAAAAAGGCACTGGCTCCACTCTGTGTGACCGAAATCTTGAACGTTGAGGAGTCGTCCGATGCTGGGCAGCGAGGAGCTTGAGGGATTGCCCCCTCAACGCCTCCAGGTGCTTGGGGAGGCAGTATTTACAGGTCTTTCAGTTGTGGTCATGCTTCAAGAACCAAAAACACACCAAGTGCGGGGGGTCTGTCACAGACATCTCTTGGGACAGACTGCACATGGTTTGAAGCCATCCGTTTTCTTGGGTGACATCCTCACATTAGGAGAGAAAACTCTTGGAAAGTAAAGAACTGACATCAGCATGCCAGGGTGGAGCTTATATAGGTACTGGGCATGTCACTTTTGGCGCAGATGACACAGAGCTTAACGACGCCACCTGGGGGCGTGGCTTGGCCGCAGAGCGGAATGGCTGCTTGAGATCGCAGCTCCGCTGGCCGAGCATTGTACTCCATCATAAATCCGGCTATATCGTGCTGTTGACCGGGCCCGTCTCGAGGAAAGAGGAGCTGGGGCACTCCGGTTTTGGTAGCCGTAACAATTAGCGCTGTGGGGTGCTGCCCGCGTATGAAGTGACCGCGGCTGCCTGGGCGCCGAGGAACGGCCTGCGGCTTTTGCTGAAGCCGGGGCCTTGCATAGTGCACTGCCGGAGATCAGAGGGAACGAACAGCCCAGGCGGGGGCGGTACGGTGCCCGCTGCAGAAGACATTGACTGCCGGGGATTGGCTGAGGTAACTAGCTCCTCGTGTGAAGGCCCTGGAGACTTGGTGTGTGCTAGCCGGGCCATAGCGGTTACCTCCGATGGCACTACGGAGGAAGGCTGCCTGTGAAGGGCGAGTGAGCGGCGCATGGGTTGCGGTGGCTCCATGTACTCTGCCTGATGTGTGGCTATAGAACAGTGGCACTGAAGGGTGTAAATTAAGGCGCCAGTAGCTTTGTGTCAGATTTGCACTCCGCAGGATCCGTATGCAGTAATAATGCTCCACCTCCGGACCTCCCAAACACCCTGAATGTATATCACAGGGTGTTCAGGCGATACGGTGAGGGAAAAACCCCAAAAAGGGGAAAAAACCCGAAAGAAAAGAAAGAAGGAAGGGACAGCGGGGGAAAAGAAGCTGAAAGAAAAACTCTCAAATGGTTAATAATATTCTCAACCCTACTCTCATTACATTGTCACTAAATGGAGAGCAGTAGGGTTCCCCTGTAGTAAGTCTCGTCTTAACCTTCATACAGCTGTATCTTCTGTTTTCCCTCCTGCCCTGAACAACACAATGAGCGCTATTAACATAGGTACTGAATCGCTACACTTCCTAAAGCTAATGCTCTCACTAAATACATACCCTGAATGTATCAAACGAAAACCTCAAATAAACTACTCCTGATTGCAATAGAGAACCAGTACTTAAATCCAAAGGAGAACTGTCACTTAAGCGTGAAAATAATTACTGCATGCAGATTCCTCCTCTGCAATTAGAAGTTCAAAAGTGACCAAGAACGCACAACAAGTCTCAAGTCAAACCAAACACGGCATGGTGTAGTTCCTGCACTACTGCCATCCTCTTTGGTATTTATAATCCACAAGAGAACGAAACGAAAATGCCAACAACGTCATGTTTTCATGACGGCAATGCGGAGGACTCCCCCCTGCATTCCGCCACTTGAATATTCAAAGAAACACCCCCAAGTGTCCAAACACAATTAAGACACTCCTCACGAGTGTTCAAGTAGGTTCCTTACCAGTCCTCGCAGCCGCAAGGCGCTGGCGGACTTGTGCGATGTCGCCACGAGTCGAATACTGAAGACCACAACAACGCGCAGAGCTAGCGCGAATACACTTTACCCAACGATTCCTTTCCAGGTAAGAATGGGCTCTGACAGGATCCAAAGACATCGGGAACCGGACGCTCCCGCAACACAACCAGAATCACGAGCACCTTTCTCCCAGTCCCGCCCCGCTATATCCTGCCGTGCCGCTAAGGTTCATGGGACTTGTAGTTCGGGGCCCAAGGATCATGGGAATTGCAGTTCAGGTAGGCGCACCACGATCTAAAACCTGACATTTTGAGCCCACAAGAGAATATGTGCTGGGACAGCCGGGCGGCATAGAAACTGTGCAGTGACGCCGAGACTCGGACAAGCGGCCGTCATTTTGTGAAACGGTGTGGAACCTGCATTGGCCGTCTATGGCGGCTCTGTGGTAGCTGTCGGAAGGGGATATCCGGCCAGGGGTATTACCGGTGCTGAAAATTATCCTGTATCTCGGCAGGGTCTGGCCGGTGGCGGAGCTGAGTGGAGCTGCTACTGCTGGAGGTGGCCGCGGCGCTGGTGAGAGGCAATTTGCTGGAATACTAGTGCCTGGCGGCTGTACAGGTGCACTATTAAACTGATAGCTGATGCAGCAGTTGCGATTCGGGGGGCATGTAACACAGCAGAGGACCGGGTCCCCGCGACTGTACCGGCTGGGACACTCCAGGAGTTGGCACATACTGGTATTCAGGGGGTGCCCTTCCAGGAGCCACGAGGTGCTCACATATTTGGCTCCCCCTTGGCGATGGAGGGAATACAACAACAACAAGTGAGGAGGGTCTAAGGGCAAGTTTACCGACCAACCAGATATACGCCCCTAACACAATATATCACAACAAATAATATCTGGGGGTCAAAAATAGAAAAGAGAGTTTGACAGTAAGAACCACTATACCAAATGCACACAGAACAGTATCAGTGAGAAATGATAGTTAGAAAATGGTCAAGTCGAGACTCAAGAGTACTAGGAGAAAAATATTGTTCCCATCAGAAGCCACACTGTACCGCCCTTGTTGTCATCATATGGGATCTCCTTACCCAGGAGACAAGACGGCCGGTAAACATTACCGTGACCGAAATGTGGTATGAGAGCAGAACAGAGGAGTGTGGTAGTGGCTAATGAAAAAAGCAGTGTATGGTGATTGGAGTGGAAAAGTGAAGGGTACTAAAATTAGGTGAATGGGTGGTAAAAAGGAATTTTATTAGTAACCCCCAAACCCTAAGGTTAAAAGGCAGGTGTGGGTGCAGGTTTTAAATAATAACCGCACTTATTGGTGGTCGACATGTTTCAGCATATTATAAGATTTTCTTGATGCATTCCTCAGGACCTATACATAATACACTACTGCTTTCGAAAAAATAAATAAATTAAGAAGATGTCACCTGGAAATCCAGGCGTGCTCAACCGTATACTGTCAGTGCAATGGTAAGGGATCCAACATGTAAAACAAACAAACAAACAAACAGATAGAACACAAAAAGTTATTCACATCGTTATTATTTGTATTCATAGTGGCATTGCAATATGTTCCATCATACCTGATCATTATTTCGGGTATGCACTCACCCTTACGTGTAGGCTGAGGAGCTTCACCCCACCTGGCTGCAGCGCAGGTAAAAGGAGCACCGCTCTGTGAGAAATCACATAATGTTTACAGAGCGGCTAGTGATATGACACTAACCCATTTAAATAGCAAAATATACTTTGAGATGGAAGGTTATCTGAGCCTCTTATAACCAGGCTGGGCGTAAACGCCGTACTCTGTCATAACTCAGGAGCGATGACCACTCAGTGGGGACAAATAGTGCATAAAAGCCGATCCGTGTCAGTTGAATTTAAAAAACGCACACGGAATCCGCTTCGTATTATTGATGGCGGGATAACATCTAGCAGCGTATTCGCACAAAATGAGCAAACGCGCATGAGAAACGCTACGTGTTATTGATGGCAGGCTGGCCTCTAGCGGCGTATACGCGCAGAACGAGGCAGCCGAATGTTACGCATAATGCGTTTACTCACCTAACCGTCGGCGTCTCCAGGCAGTCTTCAGTACTGCTCGGGGGGGCGCCGACCGCCGAATGAGCTAGTATTTTGTATGCTCTACAAGCCAGACGTGATGTGGACAATCACGTGACGGCGAGACTTCTGGGAGTTGTAGTTCACTACCCAGTATTGACTCTATATGATAAAATTAGAATATTCTTCAAGGTTCTGCCATGGTGTTACTTGAATAGAATCACAATGGCATAAATCCTATGATATGTGCACTGATGCGCAGTGGATTACAAATGACTGTTGATAATTATAGACGAGTTACTTGAACAGAATCACAATGGCATAAATCCTATGATATGTGCACTGATGCGCAGTGGATTACAAATGTGTTAATAATTACAGACGAGTGTTAATATTAATGCGCTCTTAGAAGGAACATAATTATAAGAATTATGATGCGCTATTGAATGCTGGCTCTTTAGGAAGGAAGGGACTTTGTTTAATGTGTGTTCACTAATGTGCGATGGATTACCAATAGGTATTTATTTTCATAGGCAGTGCAAACGGATTACCAATAGGTATTTGTTTTCATAGGCAGTGCAAAAGCGTCAATGGGAGGAACATAATGCTTGCGACCATTCAGAGGGACATCCAGGGTATGGGTTCATTGAGGCCCTCCTTGTCACTGTTAAGGCGATACACCCATTTCTGTTCTATCTTGAACAAGAACCGGCTTGTATCCGCACATGAGTCTGGAATGTGCGGTTGTTCGAGGACTGTCCAGTAGAAATCTTCGGGACCATGGCCCTTCTCCAGGAAATGTGCGGTCAGTCTGGTTGCTTGCTTACGGCACCGCACTGTGCTTTTATGTTCCTGGATACGTGTGCGTACCTTTCTGGTAGTCATACCGACATACCGTAGTTCGCAAGGACATTTGATCAAATATATCAAGTTACTGCTGTTGCAATTAGTAAACTTGTTTTGTGTCCATGGGCGATTAGTGCCAATGTCGACTTCAGTAGATTTATTAGTCTGGGGACAGACAGAGCAATTACCGCATGGGTGGTGACCGACCACAGCTGGTAGATCCCAAAGGGTGCCCACTTGTCTCCCTTCTTTGCTGCGTGGGCGTGTGTGAACCAGTTGATCCTTCAAGTTCGGTCCTCTTTTATATGCGAACATGGGCTGGGGAATATCATCACCTCCGGTCTTAAGGATGGACCAGTGTCTGGAGACGCCGACGGTTAGGTGAGTAAACGCATTATGCGTAACATTCGGCTGCCTCGTTCTGCGCGTATACGCCGCTAGAGGCCAGCCTGCCATCAATAACACGTAGCGTTTCTCATGCGCGTTTCCTCATTTTGTGCGAATACGCTGCTAGATGTTATCCCGCCATCAATAATACGAAGTGGATTCCGTGTGCGTTTTTTAAATTCAACTGACACGGATCGGCTTTTATGCACTATTTGTCCCCACTGAGTGGTCATCGCTCCTGAGTTATGACAGAGTACGGCGTTTACGCCCAGCCTGGTTATAAGAGGCTCAGATAACCTTCCATCTCAAAGTATATTTTGCTATTTAAATGGGTTAGTGTCATATCACTAGCCGCTCTGTAAACATTATGTGATTTCTCACAGAGCGGTGCTCCTTTTACCTGCGCTGCAGCCAGGTGGGGTGAAGCTCCTCAGCCTACACGTAAGGGTGAGTGCATACCCGAAATAATGATCAGGTATGATGGAACATATTGCAATGCCACTATGAATACAAATAATAACGATGTGTATAACTTTTTGTGTTCTGTTTGTTTGTTTGTTTTACATGTTGGATCCCTTACCATTGCACTGACAGTATACGGTTGAGCACGCCTGGATTTCCAGGTGACATCTTCTTAATTTATTTATTTTTTCGAAAGCAGTAGTGTATTATGTATAGGTCCTGAGGAATGCATCAAGAAAATCTTATGATATGCTGAAACATGTCGACCACCAATAAGTGCGGTTATTATTTAAAACCTGCACCCACACCTGCCTTTTAACCTTAGGGTTTGGGGGTTACTAATAAAATTCCTTTTTACCACCCATTCACCTAATTTTAGTACCCTTCACTTTTCCACTCCAATCACCATACACTGCTTTTTTCATTAGCCACTACCACACTCCTCTGTTCTGCTCTCATACCACATTTCGGTCACGGTAATGTTTACCGGCCGTCTTGTCTCCTGGGTAAGGAGATCCCATATGATGACAACAAGGGCGGTACAGTGTGGCTTCTGATGGGAACAATATTTTTCTCCTAGTACTCTTGAGTCTCGACTTGACCATTTTCTAACTATCATTTCTCACTGATACTGTTCTGTGTGCATTTGGTATAGTGGTTCTTACTGTCAAACTCTCTTTTCTATTTTTGACCCCCAGATATTATTTGTTGTGATATATTGTGTTAGGGGCGTATATCTGGTTGGTCGGTAAACTTGCCCTTAGACCCTCCTCACTTGTTGTTGTTGTGTTACTAGTACAGCTAAGGCTGTGGGTCTTTTTAATTTTTTGGTTGACCACTCTGGTCACCAATGCAATAAAGTATACTTTGAGTATCTCGCTTTGAGGCTTGACTGTCTCACCTGTCTGCTCAGAGCGATGGCTACCAACTGGGGGTTAGCATTTGAGAGTGCCGAAGTACAAAACATCTTAGATGAAAATCCTAGCCTTCTGGATAATGTGCCCGTTCCACCCCAGGCAGCAAACAATGACGATAGCTGGAACAAAGTCTTGATCCTAAAGAAGTCCCACTCCCGAACTTCCGTCCATGGCATTATCATGGCCCAATATCTTAGGGGCAATTGTGCACCCACAGGCCTCATCGTCAATAATGCACCACGCCTTTTTCTTGACGATAAACAATTTCTTAAAGATTGGGCCATGATAGCCTGGAGATGTACGAGAGACTGGCTAGTCCTGATCATAAAAACCGCGAAAAGGATCGCGGATACCATCCTGATTGAGATTCAGGTCCTTGAAGGCCATATAAAAGCCTCTCTTAAAAGTGGACAGTTTAAAAAGGGACAGGATGACACGGATAAGACCAACAAAGATTTCAAGGAATCCATCTTATCCATAAAATTAGAGAAGTTCAAAAAGGATTTGGCGAAATTCTCAATGGAGACAATATACCCTTACAGTAGCGACAGCTATACAGCACCCACATTTAGTCGCAGTGGCAAAAAAGGAGGTTCTAATTATGGCACTTCCAGTTCAGATGGGACATCCAGTGATTCAGATACATCACAGACCGGATCATCCAATCAAGCCCCGCGGGGTCGTGGCAACAAGAGAAATTGGAGAAACCAACCACAAAACTTTGGTAACCACCAACCATGGTGGCCTATTAATCCATGGATGATGGGTCCAAACTGCCCTCCACAAATGGGTCCGCCCTTCTATCCACCACAGATGCAACAAGGCCCGGGATCGTTTCCTTTTTTAGGTTTTGGCCAGAGACGAGGCCGAGGCAGGAGGAGACAAGGAGCAGTGCAACAACAAGTCCATTGGAACACGGACACGAACATCCCGCAACAATCGAGGATGGATCTACGCAGCGGGAAGAAAGTCCCCCAAGACGCTGCGGGAACAAGCAACCAGCCGGCATCGTGATCAACCTCAGTTCACACACCTTGTCTACCAATGAGGAACTCCTCCTGAACAAAGGTTTGGGATTCGTGGCCACTCAGAAAGGTGATCCTTTTGTGGCCCAAATTGAACTATCCAAGCTATTCAGGAAGATAAGGTTGCATTACTTTTTTGCAAAACCGGCCACTTTGGAAACCATCACCATAGACAACAACACTGGTTTGAAGAGACCTTCTTCGTTTAATCCACCTAGTGCCACATTACCGCCCAAAGTCCTTACCTTTGAAACGGCTGTTGAAAAGGATGTCACGGATCTATACAAAAGAGATGTCAAGCCATTTATGAATCTCTCCAGAGATGAACAGCAAGCTTTGCGTTCACTCACTTCTAACGAAAATATTACCATTAAACCGGCCGATAAAGGCGGAGCAACTGTGATTTTAGACACTACAGTGTACAGAAATGAGTGTCTGCGGCAGCTCAGCGACCGCAAATCCTACCTACCACTGAGATCGGATCCAACTGAAGGTCTACAAAACAGAATTAGTGCCTTAGTAGAAGAAGCCACGAGTGAGGGATGGATAACCTCACAGGAAGGACAGTATTTGGTCACACAACACCCTACAATTCCTTACTTTTACTGCTTGCCCAAAGTCCACAAGCCAACAAGGCCACCACCCGGTAGGCCTATTATCTCTGGCATTGGGTCAGTATTAGAACCCCTTTCAACTTTTGTGGACCACTTCCTTAACCCGATGGTCAAAGCTATGCCCACCTTTCTCCAGGACACTAAAGACGTCCTAAGACTCCTTCCCACGATACAATACAACATCGAAACTGACATTCTAGTATCGTTCGATGTCGAATCTCTATACACATCGATCCCTCAAACTGAGACCCTAGAAGTAGTGGGAGCACTTTTGGAGCAGAATAACCATCAATCGATGACACCAATACCCTTTATAATGCAATTAGCAGAAATTGCGATGAAGGAAAATTACTTCCGCTTTGAAGACACGTTGTATTTACAAACGTCCGGGACCAGTATGGGCAGTGTTTTCGTGCCGAGCCTGGCGAATTTGTATGTGCACCATTTTGAACAACAGAGTGTATTTACCACCACCAACCCATACCTATCATCAATACATGTGTGGAAACGCTATATTGATGACATTTTGGTGGTGTGGCGTGGCACTGAAGAACAACTAATATCATTTCATGGTTGGTTGAATAGTGAGAACCAATACTTGAAGTTCACCATCGAGCACAGTAGAACATCACTGGCTTTCCTTGATTTGAGACTACACGCGACTCCAACCGGCATCGAGTCTGAGCTATATCGCAAACCCATGGCCAGGAACGCATTGTTGCGATATGACAGCTGCCACCCACGGGCCTTGAGGGACAACTTACCTTTTGGCCAGTTCCTAAGGGTACAAAGAAACTGTTCCAAGAAGGAATCTTTCGAAGCACACTCTAAAAACTTGGAGGAACAACTAAAAGAGAAACGATACCCTAAGAAAATTATTCGTAGGTCCAAAAAGAGGGCCTCAAACAACCATAGGGACGCCCTTCTTGCAATCAACCCTCCGAAAGAAAAATCAGACCGGATTGCCTTTGTTAACACCTTTAACAGCCGATCCAACCAGCTGCAGAAAATTATAAAGAAACACTGGTCCATCCTTAAGACCGGAGGTGATGATATTCCCCAGCCCATGTTCGCATATAAAAGAGGACCGAACTTGAAGGATCAACTGGTTCACACACGCCCACGCAGCAAAGAAGGGAGACAAGTGGGCACCCTTTGGGATCTACCAGCTGTGGTCGGTCACCACCCATGCGGTAATTGCTCTGTCTGTCCCCAGACTAATAAATCTACTGAAGTCGACATTGGCACTAATCGCCCATGGACACAAAACAAGTTTACTAATTGCAACAGCAGTAACTTGATATATTTGATCAAATGTCCTTGCGAACTACGGTATGTCTGTATGACTACCAGAAAGGTACGCACACGTATCCAGGAACATAAAAGCACAGTGCGGTGCGGTAAGCAAGCAACCAGACTGACCGCACATTTCCTGGAGAAGGGCCATGGTCCCGAAGATTTCTACTGGACAGTCCTCGAACAACCGCACATTCCAGACTCATGTGCGGATACAAGCCGGTTCTTGTTCAAGATAGAACAGAAATGGGTGTATCGCCTTAACAGTGACAAGGAGGGCCTCAATGAACCCATACCCTGGATGTCCCTCTGAATGGTCGCAAGCATTATGTTCCTCCCATTGACGCTTTTGCACTGCCTATGAAAACAAATACCTATTGGTAATCCGTTTGCACTGCCTATGAAAATAAATACCTATTGGTAATCCATCGCACATTAGTGAACACACATTAAACAAAGTCCCTTCCTTCCTAAAGAGCCAGCATTCAATAGCGCATCATAATTCTTATAATTATGTTCCTTCTAAGAGCGCATTAATATTAACACTCGTCTGAAATTATTAACACTCATTTGTAATCCACTGCGCATCAGTGCACATATCATAGGATTTATGCCATTGTGATTCTGTTCAAGTAACTCGTCTATAATTATCAACAGTCATTTGTAATCCACTGCGCATCAGTGCACATATCATAGGATTTATGCCATTGTGATTCTATTCAAGTAACACCATGGCAGAACCTTGAAGAATATTCTAATTTTATCATATAGAGTCAATACTGGGTAGTGAACTACAACTCCCAGAAGTCTCGCCGTCACGTGATTGTCCACATCACGTCTGGCTTGTAGAGCATACAAAATACTAGCTCATTCGGCGGTCGGCGCCCCCCCGAGCAGTACTGAAGACTGCCTGGAGACGCCGACGGTTAGGTGAGTAAACGCATTATGCGTAACATTCGGCTGCCTCGTTCTGCGCGTATACGCCGCTAGAGGCCAGCCTGCCATCAATAACACGTAGCGTTTCTCATGCGCGTTTCCTCATTTTGTGCGAATACGCTGCTAGATGTTATCCCGCCATCAATAATACGAAGCGGATTCCGTGTGCGTTTTTTAAATTCAACTGACACGGATCGGCTTTTATGCACTATTTGTCCCCACTGAGTGGTCATCGCTCCTGAGTTATGACAGAGTACGGCGTTTACGCCCAGCCTGGTTATAAGAGGCTCAGATAACCTTCCATCTCAAAGTATATTTTGCTATTTAAATGGGTTAGTGTCATATCACTAGCCGCTCTGTAAACATTATGTGATTTCTCACAGAGCGGTGCTCCTTTTACCTGCGCTGCAGCCAGGTGGGGTGAAGCTCCTCAGCCTACACGTAAGGGTGAGTGCATACCCGAAATAATGATCAGGTATGATGGAACATATTGCAATGCCACTATGAATACAAATAATAACGATGTGAATAACTTTTTGTGTTCTGTTTGTTTGTTTGTTTGTTTGTTTGTTTTACATGTTGGATCCCTTACCATTGCACTGACAGTATACGGTTGAGCACGCCTGGATTTCCAGGTGACATCTTCTTAATTTATTTATTTTTTCGAAAGCAGTATTGTATTATGTATAGGTCCTGAGGAATGCATCAAGAAAATCTTATAATATGCTGAAACATGTCGACCACCAATAAGTGCGGTTATTATTTAAAACCTGCACCCACACCTGCCTTTTAACCTTAGGGTTTGGGGGTTACTAATAAAATTCCTTTTTACCACCCATTCACCTAATTTTAGTACCCTTCACTTTTCCACTCCAATCACCATACACTGCTTTTTTCATTAGCCACTACCACACTCCTCTGTTCTGCTCTCATACCACATTTCGGTCACGGTAATGTTTACCGGCCGTCTTGTCTCCTGGGTAAGGAGATCCCATATGATGACAACAAGGGCGGTACAGTGTGGCTTCTGATGGGAACAATATTTTTCTCCTAGTACTCTTGAGTCTCGACTTGACCATTTTCTAACTATCATTTCTCACTGATACTGTTCTGTGTGCATTTGGTATAGTGGTTCTTACTGTCAAACTCTCTTTTCTATTTTTGACCCCCAGATATTATTTGTTGTGATATATGATGGAGGGAATACACTTGTGGGCGAATTGTCAGGGAACCTCTCAGGACTTACAGGCACAGTGTGTCTTTGCACTGGTGGTTCTGGATTTATATGCTTACAAAGACGCAGAGGGGTCGGCTGTGAGTGCGCTAATCAGACACTGAAGTGCGACTTCTGGGGCTACCACCAGTGGAAAGCATTGGAAACCTGAACTCTGTCCCGTGCATTGGCGATTTGATGGGAGTGACGGCATACGGAGCGCACTGGAGAATAAATGCTGCAATCCTAGATTTCTGTACAGTGCACTTTAAGCCGCTGTGACTTGCGGTGCTTGGTATCCCTGTGGCAGATAGCGCTAAAGCATTGTCGATAAAGGTGGGTAGACGTTGGTGTGGCGCTCAGCGGAACAACGCGTAGGATATTGGTGGCAGTGGGATAGCAGTACACTGTCACGATGGGTAAACCGGAAACGAGACAGCCAAAAATAACGTTTGATAAGAAGACGACCAGGGCACCGGACACAGAGGCTGCGGACTGGGAGGGGCCTAGTGACGGAGCCCAGGGCCAACCGCCGGCGGAGGACATAGAGTCCATGTTTAGGGAGCTGAAAACGCGTCTGCAAGGGATCAATACCAAAATGGACACATTGGCGGATCGCATGGACCGTATCACGCAACGGATGGATAAGCAGGAAGGTTGGGTCAGTGTGCTGGAAACAAGAGTGACTGAAACGGAGGAAAGCCAAACTGAAGTGGAAAATCAAAGGAATGGACAGGGTGCTGGCACTGATTCAGCAGAAGAATGAGGATTTGGAGGTGAGGTCGAGGCGCAATAATATACGCATCACGGGCATTGCGGAAATAACAGACATTCAGAACATGGAAAAGTACATTGAAGCTATGTTGACTGAATTGTTTGGCCCGGCTCTTTCTCCCATGTTCCTCATAGAAAGAGCTCACAGAACATTAGGTCCCTGACCCAAACCTGAAGCGCCGGCTCGACCTATCCTGGCCCGAGTACTCAACTATAGGGACAGGAACACGGTACTTCGTCTCGCCAGAGAAAAGGGAGCGATCCAATACCGGGACAATGACATTGCGCTTGACCCGGACTTCACACTGCAAGTGCAGGCTGCACCGCAGGGAATTCATACCAGCGAAAATGATCTTCCAACAGACGAGGACGAAATATGCACTGATCTACCAGGCAAAGCTAAGGGTTCAGGGCCCGGGTAGACCCACCTTCTTTGTGGACGCTAAGGCGGTGCTAAATTATGCTAAACAACTGGTAAAGGACCAACGTCAATAGAAGACGCCGGAGGAGAGCCAAACAGAGGAGAGACTGAGTGACCTGCTGGTGGAAATTGCCTGGTGGGTATAAGATGGATCCTTGTGGTTCCCCCTGCGGGTGTCAGACGCACACAACTGGTAAGATGCTTTGTGCGGTAATCTCTTGGAGTGCCTAAACTGTCTGATTTCGAGTGGTGCATCAGGCCTGCTCGTATGGTCCTATGTACGGATGGGCCCTGGGTTGGCATGCAAGAGCTACGCAGCTCGGCCACCCTGTCAAGAGTACAGGGGGAGGACTGAGGCCAACCTGCACGCCGCGAGGGATAAATCCCAAAGACTGGATGCTGTTCTGGTTGCTTGTGTTGTTTGAGGTAGAGGGGGGGTGGGTACCACGACCTATTTGGGGGGTTGGTGTGGGTGGAGGGGGACATGGGGAGGCAGTGAGATGTTGGGGGGGAGGGGGAGTGGGGCTAGGTGGGAAGTTGGGATTGTGGGTTTGCCAGATATGCCTTCAAACTGTACTGTTGCATCTTGTTTGCCTAACTGGTTTAATGCGGATTAGGTCTCTCACATGGAGGAAAGTGCTCAATGAGTTGGATTTTGCTTCTGTGTCACCATGCCCCTAGGGTTCGCTGTCCTGGGGCGCAGAACTGCTGGGGGATATAGTTTTGAGTGTGTGGTACTGATGGTGAAGGGCATTAATTGCCTTACTTGGAACATACGTGGTTTGAATGACCGCCGGAAGGCGCGGCTGATTCATTCTTACTTAATGAGACATGAAGTAGATATTTGCCTATTGCAGGAAACGCATTTGGCGACTGCACACACAAATATGCTCAAACACTATAGATAGAGAGTGATAGTGGAAGCCCCATATTCCAACTATGCTAGAGGGGTAGCCATATTGCTACGGAAAGGATTGCAGTGGACGACAACTGACTCATACACGGAGGGTAGGTACATACTACTGCTGGGAATGTTATGTAACGAACCGGTGTGGATTGTGAATGTATATGGGCCGAATGGGGATAGTCTTATATTTTTCCAAAAAATATGGCAGCAAATCCAGTCATATGGGCAGGTAGCGATCCTATGGGGTGGAGATTGTAATGTGGCCCTGTCCTCATTCGATGATAGACATGGTATGTCTCGTGAACATCACCCTAGAGCGGCAGCGATGTTAAAAGAAATAATGGAGGACGACTGCCTGGTTGGCACATGGAGGGTGTTACATCAGGATGACAGGGAGGGTACCTGCGCGACACCACATAGAGGCGCATGATCGAGGATTGATTATTGGCTTTTGTCTGGAAACTTACATTCCCAGGTGGTCAAGGCCGCTCACTTACCCAGGACCTTTTCAGATAATGCACAGGTGCGGATACACCTATTGATCCCTCCGCAGTAGGTTAGGCCTTTTAGCTGGAGGTTTCCCTCGAGGGCGTTGTTGGATCAGGTGTTTAGGGAGGAACTTAGAGAGAAACTGACTGAGTATTTTGAGTTCAATGAGGGTTCAGTAGAGTCACGGGGAACGTTATGGGAGGCATTTAAGGTGGTAACAAGGGGCAACTGCATGGCACTTAAATCGGGAGTGTTGAAGTCTATAAGAGATCCGCTGGTAAGACTCGAAGGGGAAATTGCTGGGCTGGAGAGGGACTGTAGAGAGCACCCTACGAACTCCACTCAAGCAGCGTTAAGGACGAAACTAACTGCATTTCAGGAAGAGGCGGTGACGTAAACAGCATACCTAAATAAATATGCACAGGCCAAGAGATATGGAGAGGGCGATGGAGCGGGAACAACACTTGCTTCCCTAATACGTGCTCCAAGGGGCGCGGAGTATATTACTGAACTTACAGGGGAAGATGGAGAAATAGTGAGAACAACAAAAGATATACTTCGCACAATGACGGACTTCTATCAGACACTCTACACTTCACGCACGGATCCAGAGGAGAGTGACATAACAGACTATCTAGACACTGTAGCATTAGCTTGGTTCAATGATGGGGCACGACAGTATATGGATCTTCCCATCACTGTGGAGGATGTGAAATTGGTCATAGCTGGTATGCCGGCTGATAAAGTGCCAGGATCGGACGGCTTGACAGCAGCCTTCTATAAAGAGTATGTGGTTATAGTGGCACCTCGGCTGCATAAGGTATATTTGGAAGCCATGGACACAGGAATGCTTCCGCCTACACTCAGGGAGGCCACGATAACTTTTTTGAAACCGGACAAGGATCCGGCTAGTCCAGAATCTTATCGACCCCTCTCGTTGATCAATTTAGATGCAAAAATCTATGCGAAGTTATTGGCAGATAGGCTAAAGCCTATGCTACCACAAATAGCATTGTCGGACCAGTCTGGCTTTGTCCCGGGACGTGCTACCTCCCATAACCTCAGGACCCTGTTTGGACTACTTCATTACTTAGACCCGGGTGTACAGGCAACTGCTGCCCTGTTGGATGCAACGAAAGGATTTGACTCTCGAGTGGAAATTTCTGTTTGCATTATTTACTAGAATGGGGTTTAGTCCCTCCCTTATACAGCAAATTGGGATTTTGTATACTGCTCCCACAGCGAGAGTAAAGGTGAATGGCCAACTGTCGGAACCGATAATTATCACAAGGGGTACTAGACAGGGTCGCCCATTATCGCCTCTGTTATTTGCTATAGCGACTGAGCCACTGGCGGCCCGACAGCATCACACAATGCGCAGCATCGGGTTCACGATGCGGGGTCTGCTTGTCTCTATGTATGCGGACGACATGACCATTTACGTAGTAAAACCTGAGGATAACCTTGACCCGGTTATGAGAAAGTTTATATGATACGGAGGGCTCACAGGTATACAGATAAATTTCCGCTAACGGACGGGACTAAACAGTGTGTCACGGAGTTTCCTTTTGAATGGACGGACGGTGAGGTTAAGTATTTGGGTATCTGGTTTAGCAGATCCATACAGGAGATATGGCTCGTAAACTACGGCAGAGTGGTGGATTGGATTGAAGGAAAGACGCAGAGATGGAAAACATTGCCATTCTCCCTGACGGGGCGTATAGCCCTCACTAAAATGGTAATTTTGCCAAAGTTACTTTATCTCTTCGTTAATATCCCACTTCCTTTGAATAGTCATTTCTTTAAAAGACTCCGAACTGGGATCCTGGATCTGATATGGGCGGGACGCCAGCCTAGGGTTTCATGGAAACTATTGACGCTCCCTTTCATTCAGGGTGGTCTGGCAGCACCGGATTTTGAGCTTTATGCGTATAGTGCGCAAGCGCAATATTTGCATTATTGGCATTATTGGCAACATCCGATTCCATTCCAGCCACACGTGGCTATCGAAATAGATGTAGCCACGCCCACCCCGCTAAATGTGACGGTTTATCATCTATACAAGAGGTCACCAGAGGATATTAACACAGTTGAAACTACTAGATGGGCCTGGGCCAAATTGGCAAAGAGGGCCGGAATCGAGGAGTTATATGCACCATCGATGCCGTTGGGCGGGAATCCATTGTTAGAACCGTTATTAGACAAAGCAGTGACAGGAAGAGCGGGCACAAGGGGATTGAGGGTAGCCAGTGATCTTTACCCAGATGACGTCTTTTTGACGTTGCAAACGTTGAGGGAGCCTAATGAGCCTTCTGCATCTGATATGCTGTTGTTTTATCAACTCAGAGCAGCATGTATGACATGATGCCCGCAATTTCCTGCGGATCCGCCCACGTTGCCAGCCTTAGAGGCCATACTCTCTAATAACTCCCCCCATAAATTGATTACACAAATTAATAACATAACGCAGGACACGTCACCGGTAGTATTGTGTAGGTCCAAAATTGAATGGGAACGGGAAGCAGGCATAACTATAACTGACAAGCAATGGGAATTTTGTTGTGCACAACTTGAGAACCTGTCCCCTAATTATAGATTGAGGCTAATACACTTTAATTACCTACACAGGATTTATCGCACGCCTAAACAGTTGTTGCGTATGGGGCTGCAATCGGATGCAAAATGCGGGAGATGTGGTGTGCAGGAAGCAACCTTTTTTCATCTGACCTGGGAATGTAGACAGGTGGCGAAATATTGGGATTAAGTGCTAGGTCACATAGGGCACATGATAGAAGTGTAACTTAGAGTTGATCCATTATTAGCGCTCTTGGGTTGGGTCATGGAGGTGCCCAATAATTCATGTAAGTTGGTTGTGATGATGTTATTACTAGCCAAACGCCAGATATCGCTGCACTGGAAGAAAGTGGCCCCACCCGCGATAGCGGAATGGATTAGATCGGCTGTGTATTGTAAGGACCAACTGACGAACTACTGGGATATTTTGCCGAGTAGGTCTAGGCCGATTGACATTTGGGTACCATTTACATTATGGCTGAGCCAGACTGACTGATTTATGTGCCCGCTAGTGTTGTGCAAGAGGTAGTGGGCATTGGGGTGCTCTGGATGGGAGTGGGACTAGTGAGGGTGTTGGGAGAGTGCTATTGCAACAGTGATATAAATAGTGACTTTACTGGGAAAAGGTGTTCTGCCTGTGATGAGTGTTGAATGGACTGGGCATTGTGGGACGTGTCTAGCAAACATTCAGTCTGGGGCTGTGGCAGGGAGTTGGATTAGTGTACTGTTGATATGGTTTCAAGATACATATGAATTTTAAAAAGTGATTGGACACGACTCACATGGGTATTGATTAATATCGTGCTAGTGACTACACGCCGCCGGGCCCTTTGGGATGTCGGCTATCAGGCTGTGTTATTCCATCTGAAACGTTGCTATGAAGCGCTGCCGACCTCCGGGTTGTGGACTCACAGCTGTGCATACTGTGTGAAGTGAAATAAAGGTCTTTTAAACTTAAAAAAAAAAAAAAAAAACTACGCCACCTACCTGCGTGTAGGAGTAATGCTAAAAAAAAAAATCCTGATCCATTCTGAAGCCTGGGGATAGTCTTAGGTAAGGAATCTGCAGCTATGCAGCTAGACTTCTCTATCAAAAATTCCCTTTTTTTTAAAATATATTTTTATTGCAGGAATTAGCCAAAATTACATATCGGACCAGCAATATAGGCACAATCAGAAAAAAATTGAACACATCCCATCCCCCTTTGGCAAACGACATGTGTACACAGCCATTCAGCCCACAACCCAAGGGTCGGGCGGCGAACACCAAAGGGGATCTGATATAAGGTCGAAGCTGGTCCGGATGATCCAAAGGTCTTCATATGCTTTTCCAAATCATCCTACAAAAGGGCAAAAGAAATCCCCCCCCCCCCCCCAACAACCCAATGATTCAACTAGTTCCCCCCCCCAACCCCGCCATCAGTGTGTGTTGTAGTGCGTGTAGGAAAGCCTATGGGAAAAACCCTCAGAGGATTCTATATGTATCTAAAGTGTAATTGCCTATCGGGATTCGGGATGTGCCGCATCTTCACTCTCGGAATCGCTGGAAGCGCAATAATCCCTGAGGGCTTGCACTAACGTCTCCCATTCTAGTGCTGATTCCAGCGCTCTCTCGTTGTGCTGCCGCCTAGCCAATTGGTATCGCAGAGTGCTCTCCCCCGCCGCCCATTTCAACAGTTCGCTGTGCCACCTAGCCTCTGTCGGACCAACCCTTGCCTTTCAATTCCTGGTCACCTCCCGTTTAGCGAGAAGCCCCAGATCAATAAATTTACTCGAGATTTTATTCTTGGGGGTATGCGGGAACCAGTGCAGGAGCCCCACCGCCGCGTCGACCGATAAGGACCTCCCCGTTACCCTATTCAGGGTGTCGCCCACTCCAAGCCAATAGGAGGACAGCGCCGGGCAAGACCACAGCATATGGAGGAGGTCCGCCTCAGGCGCTCGACACCTGGGGCACTCAGCAGAATCCGCGGCAAAGTACTGTTGTATCTTCGCCGGGGTCAAATAGGCCCTGTGGAGTACGTAAAAGTGGACCAGTTGGAAACGGGCATGGCGTGCGCCCTTCCAGGCCCGTCGCATGAGTTGTGACCAGGTCGTCTCCGGTATCTCCTTTCCTATGTCTGCCTCCCAGCGGGTTCGTAAAGTGGTGAGGGGGGTCAACCCCATCGTTAACCAATCTGCTATACAGGCACGTGACCGTTTTGACCGTCCCCGCGGACATCATAACATACTGGCACACCGGGGACGTAGGCGGTTCCTCCAGCCCGCTTTTCCAGTGCGCCTGGATCGCTCGGACCAGAGCCGTGTGCAAAAGGAAATCGCCCCTAGGGACGTCGAAGCGGTCTATGATCTCTTGAAAGGGCAGTAACGCTCCGTCCTCATAAAGGTCCCCCACCAGCTGCAGTCCCGCTTCCTCCCAGTGCCCCAGGCGTGACCAATCTCCCCCGTGAGGTAGGGCCGTCAGCATTCCTAGTGGTATTGTAACCTCAACTGTCCCCGGGCGTGGGCGCGATTCCAACATAATCGAATGGTCTTTTCTTCGAGCGTCAGGTCCTGCAAGGCCAGACGTTGTCGCAATGTGATGAAAGAGATAACATGCCTAGGCATCCCCGTGCCCCTCCCGGTCTCCGGGCCACGAAACTCCCGCGCGACCTCCTGGGTGAAGGTCTGTAGTTGCGCCGCCAAATAATATTTCTCAAAATCCGGCACCGCAAGGCCACCCTCAGATTTCGGCCTCATCAGGGTCTTGAGGGCCACTCTCCGGCGGCCCGAACCCCAGAGGAATCCCACCACCATGGATCGCAATAGCCGAAAGGTGGCCGGCGGGATCCAAATCGGCAGCGCTCGAAAGTAGTAGAGCAGTCGGGGGAGTGCGACCATTTTCAGCAGAGCGATCCGCCCTGCCACCGAGTGCGGCAAGGTAGCTCAAAAGTCCATGCTACCACGCAACGCGCGAGTACAGCGGGCTATGTTCCCATCCAGGAGGTCAGTTGGGTCGCGGTATATGTATACCCCTAGGTACTTGAAACAGTTAGGTTCCCATCTAATTCCCCCACTGATGTCAGGTCTGGGCGTTCCCCTGCGAACCGGGAACAGACAAGTCTTGGCCCAATTTACCTGAAGGCCCCAGACCTCCCCAAAAGCCGTTAGCTCCGACGCAGCCCCATTCAAGGCATCAACCGGGTCCTCAAGGAAGAGCAACAGATCATCAGCGTAAAGCGAAACATGATGCGGGCCAGATGGTGTCCGCAAACCGTTAAAGTAGACCCCGGACCGGATCAACAGCGCCAGTGGTTCCACCGCTAGCGCGAAGAGTAGCGGGGATAGTGAGCAACCTTGTCTTGTGCCTCTCTCCACCGGATATTGTGAGGAGATCAGCGGGCCTGCCCTTACCCTGGCCGAAGCCGAGGCATATAATACCGTGGTCCACCGAACAAAGCCCTCTCCCAGACCGAATCGCAGCAATACTCTGCGCAGGTAGTCCCATTCCAGACTATCAAAGGCCTTTTCCAAATCCACCGAAAGAACCACCGGGCATGGGGCTTCTATGTGTGATTCCCCCAGCAAGCGAAACAGCCTGCGAATATTCATGGTTGTGTTTCGCTTGGGAATGAATCCAGCCTGGTCCTCATGTACCAAAGAGCGCATGTGCCCCAGCAGCCTCGATGCCAATATGCTACTCAGGATCTTATAGTCGACCGTCAGCATTGATAAAGGTCGGTAGGACGCCGGGTCGGTCGGTTCCCTTCCAGGTTTGAGGAGGGGAACCACTAAGGCCTCACACATCGAGCCGGGGAGGCGACCCAACCGCTTCGCCTCTCTGTAGACTATCAACAGCCGAGGCGCCAAGAGGTCAGCATAGGCGAAGTAGAATTCAACCGGGAGGCCATCCAGGCCCGGGGTCTTATTCCTCGCCATCCCTTTAATGGCACTACGAATTTCACCTAGTTCGATGTCGGATCCCAGAGCCTTCGCTACTTCCGGCTCCAGCGTTGGCAACTCTAGGGGTTGCAGGTATTCGTCAATCAGATCGGGGTCCCTGGCAGAGCTACTGCGGTATAGTTGTTCATAGTAGCGCAGGTAGCAGCCCAAAATCTCCAGCTGAGTGTGCACCTCAGACCCCTCCGCCGTGCGCATGGACGTCGTCAGAGAGGTCCGGCGCGTAGGATTGGCTAGCCACGCTAACAACGCGCCCGACCTATCCCCCTCCGTGAGCGACCTAGTAGTGTAA
Organism: Lissotriton vulgaris; assembly: GCF_964263255.1. Taxonomy (NCBI): domain Eukaryota; kingdom Metazoa; phylum Chordata; class Amphibia; order Caudata; family Salamandridae; genus Lissotriton; species Lissotriton vulgaris. The sequence goes on along the minus strand of NC_141700.1, from coordinate 508,396,763 downwards.
GCCTTATAGTCGAAGCAGCGCAGCCGTTCGACCTCCCTCGCCACGGTCTCTCTCGCCGCCGCCGTGCGCTCCTGGAGTTCAGGATGACCGGGGCGGCGAAGTTCCATCTCGCGGAGCTTCCGATCAGCCGCAGCCAAGTCATCAAGGATGACTCGCCGCATGCCCACTTTTTTAGAAATGCAGTAGCCCCTGATCACCACCTTAAAGGCGTCCCACTCTAACGCTCTCGATCCCGCAGTACCCCCATTGGACGCGAAATACTCCGAGATTTTGTCCTCCAGGTCCGCCTTAAAGACTATGTCCTCTAAGATCTCCGGGCGCATTTTCCAGGTGGGCACCTTAGGAATCCCGGAAAACCAACGAAAGTCCATCAAGAGGGGGTTGTGGTCTGAGATGGTCCTGGTCAAATATTCAGAGCGAACCGCTGCGGATACCAACTCCACCGATCCCAGAAACCCATCCAGTCGCACGTGCAACTCATGTAGGCCAGAGAAATAGGAGTAGTCTCTAGTGTCGGGGTGCTGTGCCCTCCAGATATCCGTGAGCCCCCAGTTCGTCTGCCATTTCTTTCTCCCTTTCGCAACCCGGCGAACTGGGGAGTCTGGGAGGGGGGGTGCGAGCGGTCGGCCTCTACGTCCACTACTGAATTAAAATCACCACCGAGTAGGAGGGTTCCCGAGAAGAAGTGGGCCAACGAACCCGATAACCCGGTGAGGAAGGCAAGCTGGTCCACATTAGGCGCATAAATGCAGCAAATGTTCAAGTCCCTACCCCCCAGCGTGCCTGAGAGAGCCACGTAGCGACCCTCCGGATCCACCACTGATTTCGTAACCTGAAAAGGAACCTCAGCCCTGATCCATATTAGCGCCCCCCTTGCATACGCTGAGTATGAGTTATAGAAGACCTGCCCTCTCCATCTACGCTGTAGCGCCGCCCCTTCCGCCTTGTTGAGATGAGTCTCCTGCAGCAGCGCTATCTGCACCCCTCTACGCACTAGATAAGCGTGAACCTTGTGTCGTCTAGACATAGTGTGAAGCCCCCGTACATTCCAAGTGATGCATTTCACATTAGCAATATCAACCATTGTCCCATACTGTACGTTCCGGGTTTCTCCACCAAGGCCCCAACAAAGAACGAGCGACAGTCAATTCAACACTGATGGCGGCCATTTTCCCCAACCAAAAAACAACTCCCGTTTGAAACAAACCCCTACCCGCCCTCCCCAGAACAGGACCCAAATAGTGCCATCTAGTTCCCATCCAAACCATACCCCCAACAATCCCACAATCCCGGACTAATCCTGCGGTCGCCACCGCAGGAAGGCCTTAAGGGCTAGGTGCGGGCTGGGCACCGGTAATGGGCCCTCGAGTCTCGGACTGCCGAGACTAATTGAGCCCAAAACAAAAAGCTACAGCTCGATCGGGCCCCCTCCACCAGAGCATACAATCAATCGCTTTCCCTACCACATCCGCCTCAAACCCCCACCCAAATGGAAGTAGCTCACCCAGTCAACCCTGTCAATCCAGCATGCCCTCAGCAGAGTCTGGAGTAACCACCGGCAAGTGGACACTATCGGTCTCTGATTCCTCCGTGTCCGTTTGCGCTCCTTCGCCTCCAGGCTCCGATTCCTCGACAATGAGGCCACCTTGTGAACCAGATAAAGTAGACACCATCTCCAACACTCCCCGCCGCTCTGCCAATGTCTCCAAAGTCGAAGGCCTGCCCGGCTTGCCGCGGTGGCTGCGAAGCCTTTTGGAACGACGTTGTTGCCCAGGTTCCACAGCCAGCTGAGACGACGAGCCGAAACCATCTTTGCCAGCCCTATAGAGTTCGAGCCAGTTGCAGACTTCCTCCGGGGAATCGAAGAACTGGGTTTTGTTGTCAATGATAATGCGGAGCCTTGCAGGAAAAAGGAGCGAATATTGGATGCCCTCGCTCCGGAGTTCGCGCTTGATCGCCAGGAAAGACGCCCGTTTGCGCTGGGTCTCATATGTGTAGTCCGGGAAAATGTTCACCTAGCTATTCTCCACCTGATAAGGGCCGTTGTGCCTGGCGGCATTGAGGATGAGGTCTCTGTCCCGAAAGTTCAGCAAACGCGCCACCACCGGTCGCGGGGCGCGGCCCTGTTGCGGCGGCCTCGCCGGCACTCTGTGTGCCCGTTCCAGGGTGTGGAAGGAGGACAGACCCTCTGGGGCCACTGTGTCCCAGAGCCAAGCTTCCAAGTGGGCCACCATGTCGCCATCTTCGATCTTTTCCGGCAGGCCCACCACCCGAATATTATTCCGCCTATTGCGCCCTTTAGCATCCTCCGCCCGTCTCTCCAAGGCCTCGATCCGGGACAGGGCATCCTTCATTGTCGCGGCCAGAGTCTTCTGTGCCGGCTCCAAGACCTGCACTGAGCTCTCCACCTCCTTAACTCTGTCCGAGAGCTTGCCGTGGTCTGCCCTGAGGAGGCCCAAGCTCGTCGCAACCTGGGCGATGTCTTGCTGTAGGGCCGAGCGCGTGGTTGCGATCGCCTCCAGGACCCGGTCAAATTGTTGTTGTAAGTGGGGACCACCAGAGCTCTCCGTGTCCCCTCGGTCATCCTTATCCGGCGCCTCCGTATCCGAGGCGGCTGGGGTGGTCGCCTTGGGCCCCCTCGGTTTCCCCATGGCGGTTGAGTCCCGTGGAGTAAAGTTCGTCAGAGGCACCACCGAGTGCGGGCATCGACTATGTCGCTCCTGGCACGCAGTCGTTGTGCCGAGGGTCGCCGATCTCCGTCACCAGGGCCCGCTGCTCCTCCGCAACCTCGGGCCGTGCCACCGCCGTGTCGCCGGAGGCCAATGAGAAGGAGGCGTGGACGATCGGCGCCAGGTCGGGCAGGCCCGCCTGGCCGATGAGGGTCTGGAATGAGAGCCACCAGTGCCGCGGGAGACTCTGTGGTGCCCATGAAGTTCAGCCACTCGGTGGGGGGCAGTCGGGTGCGGCTCGTGGGATCGTCTTCACACACAGGGCCCCCGGTCGTCCGTGTTCTGATTTTCGATGAAAATTCGGCTGACAGTTCGTCTGGGGACAGCCACCGTGCCCGGAACCTTCCAAATCGTCAACAAGACTAACGTGTCTCGGGGAGATAGGATGTAGAGAGGATGCGCTGTGCCCCGCTATGCTCCCACGGGTCTAGGGTCCCGGCCAAGCAATCGAGAAGGTCCGAGCTCCATCTTGGGTCCCACTCCGCGGACCCCTGAACTTCGGTTTTCCGTCGGAGCAACCGGTTTTAGAGTATCACCGGGTGTCCCAGCAGGTCCCCACTGGCCCGATCGTTGGTTTGCGGGGGTCGGGGTGCCCCGCGGGCTCCGATCTGCAGGATCAAAGTGGGCTCAGTCCCGGAGCCGAGCTCTCAGGCGACCATCGCCATCGGCGTCCAAGCCACGCCCCCTCTATCAAAAATTCCCTTACATCCCTTTACCTCCATAAACCTCTAAATTCATCCTTAACTCCCTTTACCTCTACCCACACCTTAATCCTTCATTTTTTTAAATAACATAATAAGTTGCTATTTAAAAAAAGTATATACTTAACTGTTTGGTAAAATACAACGTGGTAAAAGACGCATGATAAAAGTTGAAACCTATACTACGTACTTACCTGCATGGTAAAGACTGTGTGATAAAGGCCCTACATTGTAAAGGCTGTGAGGTAAAGAATGTTTCCTCCAAATAGTTTATTTACAATTGCAGCATAGATTTTCACCAAGTTTGTGAAGGCTGACAGGAGTCAAATGAGACCAATGTATCAAAGTGGTACTATTTTGAGCCAAGTAACCAAAATGGTTTATTAAAAATTGCCAAATCCTTTATGAGTAATAAGACTTCAAAGGTGCTACAACCTCTTTGATTATAGAAAAATAAAATGTCAGCCCTGAAGTATTATTTGCAAAAACAGGTTATGGTGTTCTACCACTGCAGAGGGCGATGTGCACTGAAGGTATGCCTTTTCGCCTAGTGGTGAATCCCAGGCTGTGAAACAGGGAAGATTTTAATTTGAGTGTGGCTTTAGGTATTGTTGCCTGCCAGCGCTTTTTATCAGCCAGTGGTCGAGATAGGGGAACATCCTGCCCCTTTTGAGAGAGGGGCGGCTAGTAACTCTAGGCATTTTGTGAAGACCCATGGAACAGTGGTGAACCCACGGGGCAGTACTTAAATTTGTAGAGCTCCCTACTTACCCCAAAATCAGGGGTAGTTTCTTTGGGCAGGGTGGGTGGGTCTGTGAAAGTAGGCCTTCTTGAGGTCTAATACTGTCATGTTGTTAACTTGCTGGAGCAAAGGAATGAGGTTCTGCAGAGTTGCTATGTGGAAATGTTCAGTCAGGATACATTTGTTGAGGGGCATGAGGTCCTAGATTGGACTCTGATAGCTGTCCATCTTGAGAATGAGGAAGTAAAGAGAGTCGATGCTCTTGCACCGGTATAGAGGGCATCTACTCTATTACACCATTGAAAAGGACCCCATGCATCTCTTTCTGGCGAGCCAGTTGGGCGTCGCACACAGTCATTGACAGTCACTGAGATTGCATTGGTGGTCATCAAGGACTGTTAACTGCAGCAGCACAAAGTGTAGGTCTCATGTTGCCAGTCGTAGCTGGTGGTCACTGTCATGCGAAGAGTAGGTCTCACCGGAACGTTGTGTTGGTGGTTGTGGCGGGTGGCAGAATCTTGCCGTGAACTGGCCCGTTCCCAGAGGCGAGGAGCCCAAACTTCAGGATTTTCACCTTTCATTTAAGACGAGTACACTCTGATGACAGCCAAGGGTCCAGGACCCGGGGAGGCACCTCTAGCGGATAAGGGACTCTCTCCAGCAGAGGATAAGGCAGTTCCAGTTGCAGTAGGTCAGCTAAGCAGTTGTAGGGAGGCCTCTAAAGCTTGTGACCCTGTAGCTTACACAGGAGTACAGCCAACTGTCCCTTGGATTTTCTTTGGTTAGCCTGGGATAAAAGCAAGCAGGGCCAGTCTTTCTTCTCGGGCAAAAAGAAAGAGAATGATTGGTATCAGACTCCCTTGTGGGAGCAGGAGGCAGAGCTCTTTGAAGTGTGTGTGGGGCTGGGTCCAACACCCCCCCCCCCCCCCAAGTCATCCTGCCAGTATGGCCCTTCCTGTCCACACCTAAGGCTCCTGTGTGTTTTTGTCTAGAAGCAATACACAAACCCCAATGGTAGAGCCTTTCACAAGCATGTGACTGAGGAAACTAGAAGAAGACACAAATGGTTGGGACAAGATATGCCAACGTTCTAAAAGTGGAATTTGCAGAATTGTGACTTAAAATCCCACTTTACCACTAAAGAGGATTTTAAATTACAATCCATTTGAGAATGAACAGCATATCTCCATCTGCTCCCAATCAAACTTTAGTATTAAGGTAACCCAGTGTTAATCAATGGTAGATATGGCCTTTCCAACCGTGGAAAAACAACGTTAGGAATTTTTCACTGCCAAGACATGTCAAAATAAAATACACATGTCCTACTTTTGAGATACAATGCACCATGCCCTATGAGCCTTTAGGGCCTACCTTAGGAAGGTTTACACCTCACAAAAAGTTTATTTTGCCAGATTGAACTGGCAGATTAAAACTGCACTACAGGCTGCAGTGGCAGGACAGACGCTTTGGAAAGCCAATTTAGTGGGTGGCACAATGGGTGCTGCTGCCCAATAGACCCATTTAATTGACAGGCCCTAGGTACATGCATTACCATTTACTAGTGACTTGCAAGTAAATTAAAATTTACCAATCAGCCATATGCCAACTGTACCATGTTTCAGGGAGAGAGCACAAGCACTTTACCACTGGCAAGTGGGAAAATGTGCTCAGAGTCCTAATGGCAACAAAAAACGGTTAAGCGACAGAAGGCAAACATCTGGAGGGCTGCAAAAAAGGGCCATGTCCAGCAATATGCTTTAAAGTGCAAAAGAAAACCTTTCACCTATAGGCTGGCAGAATGCATTAGTAACACTTACACTGAAGAGTGATTGGTAGTGTGGTTATGAGCACAACTGTATTTTTTAAATTCATATTGCAGTCAGAACCTTGAAATTGTGCAGAGGCTGAAAATTCTCTTTATTGAACAGTGTTATGATTGGTTTCCTGTTCAAGTCCTACATGAATCAAACACCATGATTGCCTGGTCAATTTACACAGCCAAAAGTGAATTGGAATTAGATACTTTCCTCTTTTCATTACATCTTTTTTGTTTGGGGGGGGGGGGGGCTCTAAATCCAAATTTAAAAAAAATATCCCCTTTAACCTGCCACCGTTTCACATCTCTCAAGTAATCCTCATTTTACCACTGTTCTCATACAGCAATTAATTACAAATTTCTCACTATTACTATCCCCAATATCCATCAAGTCCCATGCATTTAAACAGAAAAAGATCCTATTGGTCTGGAATGCCAATGTTAGAGGATACTACTTACAACTCAGACAGGGTGAGAGCAATAGCAGAGAACTGCTTTCAGAACAACCATTCCTGCTATTGTTCCAGCCTCTGGATTAAATGTATATTCTTTTATAGGGCCCATTGCAAATGTTGTCTTCTTTAAGTGCTCATAATCTCTGGTAGATAAAGGAACTGAGGCACAAGAAGACAAGCAACAAATAATTTGGTCAAGAGCGAAAGCTAGGATCGGAACCCAGGTGTCCCTGGTCCAATATCTTCAACTAGAATTAGATCACATCCACTACCTAAGAGAGTAAGCTAGTAAAAGAGGAAGGGATATGAGGAGGAGACGAGCCATTATATCACATACAGCTCCTAGGGCCTCTTACCCATAAACTACAAAACTAACATCTCAACATTCTTTGCCCCTACAACCCTTCTTCCATTTATGCAACCAACTAAAATTCAGTTCCCTTGATCTGGTAAGGAATCTGGTACTTTAAAAATATTTCCAGGGATGGAATGTTTGGGGCTTCCATAGTGCCATTCATTCCCTAAACCAGTTACTTGCTAATGATGGACCAGTGGAGGGACAGAGAAGAAACACTTTTGCCCACTTTATTACATTACATTGTGCCTGGTGAAAAGACGGCAAAGTTGGGAGAGAAAAGCTGCACTGCTTAGTCTTCCTCACTTACCAGGCTCCTAGGCCTGGAGAGCCTTCCCCCTTGTAGCTCTCTCTCGGTGCCTCTCAAACCTTGCCTACACGTGTCAGGGCACCTGTGAAGAACAAGCCTTATCTTCAACCGCAGAGCGCTTTGACATACCTTTAATACCAGAGTGGAATAGGGCCACCTAACAAACGCTAAAATTGGCCCACTAACCTCATAAAGCTGGAGAAGACATATGAGGCAGTTTCTAGACAGATTAAAAAGTCCCTGTGCAAGTAAAGATGAATCTAGGTGGGGAAGGTTGAGCCAGGGCAACTAAAGATCGGCCTAGGAATTTGAAGATTCTAGCATGCATTTCAGGCTGTGCTAATGCATCGTAGGCTCTGCATGGATATCCAAGGTTATGTTGGTAATTTGAGGTGGGGCCCTGACATATGAAACTATGCTGGGTATAGTTGTGTCTGTCATACCATGGTCACAGCAAGTTAAAATAACTGTGGAAAGTATGACAGGCTTGTTCTTACTTTTATAGTTCTCTTATTATTCTTGCCTTCAATTTAGCTTTAACTGGACTGTTGTATCTTACGACTAACATATATGTCAGGCTTACTTCAGCAAGTGTGGCTTCTCACTAGTCTCAAGTCTGTGACTCGGGCTGAAATGGGAACACTTGTGTCACACTAGGCAGTCTACCTCTTAAGTCCTTCAGCAGCTGCAGAAGTTCTTCGAACTTGTCATGGAATAAATCTTTACACTTAGGAAAGAGAAAGTTTGATTTTTGTTTCTATTTCACTCCTTCCTCTATGCAGGTGTGAAGATCTCCTGGAAGTAAAGGGTGAATACTAGATATGCTTGAGGGGCGAGTTTGTATCTAGCCTTGTGGTCAGTTTACCCAAAGCAACTGTCTAAACTCAAAGATTGCCCCAAACGTACTGGGGAGAACAATTCACTGCATGTGCTTGTTCTTATTAGTGTCCCATGGCCATGTGGCAACCATGTTCAGGAGAAATTGTCACACTCAAGATGGCAATTTCCCTCAGACCATTTCCACTACAAAGGGCATTGAATTGGGAGGAGAAACATGCAGCCAATCATCTATGTGAGGTGGGCACTATAGCCACAGTCCCAGACTACAACTCTAGTGCAGGTGTGGCTCTGAACATTACAACATTAACATCCTCAAATTAGTTTGGTGTCAGCATTGTCTATTCTCCGATTGAGGATGATAGACAGAGCACAGGCATTTACAAAGAATTTAGGAGGGACTGTGAATCTATGGAATAGCATCAGGAGAGAGGAGACCACAAACTCAGCCCACTGCTAAGCCTATGAGGCACCCTAAAGCCTTAGGAACTATATACACACAGGGGGAACCCAACATGGGTGTCCCACCTTGCATGAATCCAAGCACATGCATACACACTTCTCATACAATCACAGGGAATCCGGAGCATGTTCAAGAAATACTACACAGACTTACACAGGAGTACTAGTATGAAGCGTCTTCACTGAGATTCAGGTAAAAAGGCCTGCCTGTACCTTACTCTATAATTAGCTGCCACCAAACATTAGTAGTGTCATAGCTGGGTCATCCTATTCAAAGGAGAACCAACATCCACTGAAGTGAAACTAAACCTTTGTTGGTGAACCCAGTGCTAACATTCAGACCTATAACTGGTATTTAAAGAAATGTGTCACTCAATCACATTTTCTTTGAGGCAACACGATATACCCATCCCAAAATAAACATACTGTTTTGTGCACTATTTAGTTGTATACAAAAGGGGCATTCTTTTTAATCAGTCTTGAATGGAGAAGTCCTCCAGCTCTATGTTTAGAGTTTACAGATTTAGTGCTTTTCAATTTTTTTTTTTTTTTTAAATCATGTTGTTGTCCCACCATGTCACCTACTTTGCTGTTTATAAGCTATTATAATGTCAGCCATGCTGTTATGAACCATCCTGGCACATCATAAAATCACACCTTCACCTCTGAACAAACTGATGGCTAGAGCCATATGCATCTATAAAGTCAGGTTTTCAAAGACAATTATAAACCAACAGTTACATTTTTTGACACTTTTCAATTCACCACGTTGTCTGCTTTTTTCCTCATTATTGCCCTCTCAGTCAGTTAGTCAGTCATTACAACTTTATTTGGTTTGTTACAACCCTAAAAGTGTACACTTTACATTTTATAAAACTTCATAAAAACACATAGTATAAAACAATTATAAAAATGCAACACATGGTCATTTCCTGGAGGATAACATAACTCCTTTTATTGATAATCAATATCCTCCTGAATTATTAAAATCACAATGAATTAGACATATATAACCAAAACCTTCCAAACACAATACATCCGTTACTATTAAAATACAATCTCATTTTATATTAGGGGGGGGGGGTTACTTGCACCTATAACTCTGTACACTGGAGAAACACCCTAACTCTACTCATGTATTTCCCCAAGGCACAGGCTATATCCAAATTTGTCATTTCCACTAAGAGGTTGGCAGCTTGCTTCCTATTCATAATCCTGTATTTTTTAAATATCGGGCATAAAATCTCCTTTCGTATATCAAGTCAAAGTCAGATAATTTATATAGCGCGCTACATACCCAGAGGGTCTCAAGGCGCTTGAGGAAGGGTGGGGACTTACTTGTCGAATATCCAGGTTTTAAGTTGCTTTCTGAATGCTAGGTGGTTTTGAGTGAGGCGAAGGTGAATGGGAAGTGAGTTCCAGGTTTTAGCCACCAGGTAGGAGAAGGATCTTCCTCCCATGGTGGTTTTGTTGATGCGAGGAACAGCAGCAAGGGCTTGGTTGGAAGAGCGTAGCTGGCGGGAGGGGGTGTAGAAGGAAAGTCGCGTGTTGAGGCATTCGGGTCCAAGTTCGTAAAGTGCTATGTGTGCGTGGGTGAGGAGGCGGAAAGTTATCCTCTTATTGACAGGGAGCCAGTGGAGGTTTTTCAAGTGACCAGAAATGTGGTCTTTACGCGGGATGTCTAGTACGAGTCTGGCTGATGCGTTCTGGATGCGTTGGGAGTTTTTTCTGAAGTTTTGCGGTGGTACCGGCGTATAGGGTGTTTCTTTAGTCCAGGCGGCTTGTAACCAGTGCGTGGGTGACCGTTTTTCTAGTTTCTGTGGGGATCCAGCGAAATGTTTTTTTGAGCATGCGAAGAATGTTGAAGCAAGATGATGAAACGGCGTTGACTTGTCTGGTCATCGAGAGTGAGGAGTCCAGGATGACGCCCAGGTTCCGTGCGTGGTCCGTCGGGATGGGTGCTTTTCCAAGGGCCTCTGGCCACCAAGAGTCGTCCCAGGCGGAGGGGGAGGTACCTAAGATAAGGACTTCTGTTTTGTCTGAATTCAGTTTCAGACGGCTGTGCTTCATCCACTCGGCTATTTCTTTCATTCCTTCATGTAGGTTGATTTTGGTGGTGTTCGGGTCATTGGTGAGTGAGAGGATCAGTTGAGTGTCATCAGCGTAGGAGATGATGTTGAGGTTGTGTTGGCGTGCGATGGTCGCGAGGGGGCTCATGTAAACGTTGAAGAGGGTGGGGCTAAGAGAGGATCCTTGTGGCACGCCGCAAATGACTTCTGTGGCTTCTGACTTGAACGGTGGGAGGCGAACTCTCTGAGTTCTTCCGGCAAGGAACGAGGTGATCCATTCCAGTGCTTTTCCTTGGATTCCGATGTTTCTGAGGCGTTGTAGCAGGGTGCTATGACAGACTGTGTCGAAGGCTGCAGAGAGGTCGAGGAGGATGAGGGCGACTGTGTCTCCATTGTCCAGTAGAGTTCGAATGTCGTCTGTTGCTGCGATGAGTGCGGTCTCAGTGCTGTGTTTGGCTCGGAAGCCGGACTGTGAGGAGTCGAGGGATTTGTTGGTTTCGAGGAAGGCGGCGAGCTGGTTGTTGACAGCTTTCTCAATGACTTTGGCCGGGAACGGAAGGAGCGAGATGGGGCTGTAGTTTTTGAGTTCGGTGGGGTCAGCTGTGGGTTTTTTCAGAAGGGCGCTGAGTTCGGCGTGTTTCCAGCTTTCCGGGAAGGTGGCGGAGTTGAGGGAGCAGTTGACGTCTCGGAGGTGTGGTGCTATGATGGAGTCTGCTTTGTTGAAGATGTGGTGAGGGCATGGGTCTGTGGGGGATCCTGAGTGGATGGAGTTCATCAGGCAGATGGTGTCCTCAGTGGAGATTGGGTTCCAGTTATTAAGGATGTTCAAGGGGGGTGAAGGTATGGTAGAAGGTTGGGTGGCTTGGTCTCCGGGTTGGTTGTCGAAGCTGTTGTGGATGTCTGCGATTTTGTCGTGGAAGAACGAAGCTAAGGAGTCGCAAAGGGTTTGAGAGGGAGTGATGTCGTTGGAGTTGGCAGTGGGGTTGGTAAACTCTTTGACGATGTTGAATAATTCCTTGCTGTTGTGGGCGTTGTTGTCTAGTCGGTCTTTGAATGCGGCTTTCTTGGCAGTCCGGATCAGTTGGTGGTGTATGCGGGTGGCGTTTTTGAAGGCGGCCCTGGTGCTGGTGTTTGGGTCTTTTTTCCAGGCCTTCTCAAGGGAGCGGCAGAGTTTCTTGGATTTCTTAAGATCATCGTTGAACCAGGGGGCCTTTTTGTTGCCTAGTTTGATTTGACGTTTTTTCAACGGTGCTAGGTTGTCGGCGCTGTTGGTTAGCCATTGAGTGAGGTTAATGGCTGCTTGGTTGGGGTTCGATGAGTGGGCAGGGGGGTTTTGAAGAAGCGATGAGGAGATCTGGTCGATGGTGATTTTGTTCCAGTTTCTTCGCAGAGTGGGTTGAGGATGGTTGTGGGTTGTGGTCTTTTTGTAGACAAAGTGAACGCAGCTGTGGTCCGTCCAATAGAGAACTGTGGTGTGACTGAAGGAGATATGTTTGCTGGAGGTGAAGATAGGGTCGAGTGTGTGTCCTGCGTAGTGTGTGGTGGTATTAACAAGTTGTTTGAGTCCGAGGTTGGCGAGATTGTCCAGGAGGGTGGTGGTGTAACCATCCCAGTGTCTAATAAAATATGTATAATGTCACAGGGGGGTACCTAACATACAAGTGCAGTTACCATCATTATTTGTCATGAGGTTTTTAATCCTATTATTTACGTAACATGGATTTATTCCCATTCTCACTTTTAGTACCTCTCGTTTTAGACGGTGTTTCGGTAACCTGTCTAAAGAAGGATACGGTTGATCTTCTAAAGCCCACATTTGGGTCATATGGGACACCGAAGTTTTCTGCAGGAGGTACTCTTGATCACATGTACAGGACACGTCGACTACCAAAGACCGTAGTTCTTTTTTGCCTATTATGGCGTGTCCTAACTGCGTGCCTAGTTCTAATCCCAGCACTCCATATGCTTCTCTTAAAGAGGCTCCTGTTTCTTTCACCCAGGATAACTCACTAGAGGCAATTTCTTCTCTACACCACTGTGAGATTTTTTTGGGGGGCTCCCCAGTCCCTAGGCACTGCCAAAAACGTATTAGGGCCATCCTTGTGGTTATTGCCCAAGAGGTAAATCCCAACTCTAATCTTGCTGCTTGTATCATTGATGATTTTGGCAGCGAGAACAAGCTTTTCAGGATCATACCCTCCTCTTTATCCCAACATTTTTTCCCGCTTAAAAAGAGAACCTCTGCCCCGTATAGAAATTGCGCTGGGACCATAGCTAGGTAGGCCTTTATAATCGGCCCGTCTGACATTTCTCCATGGAAGCTATTAAATCTTTTTAAACCCTTCATAGAAGCCGTTGCCCTCATTTTTAATGCTTCCAGATGGGTGGTCCAATTCAGATTACTCATGAACCATATTCCCAGGTATCTATATTCTGTTACCTTCTCGAGTAATTCCGTACCAAGACACCAAGGAAACCGGGTCTTACTTCTACCGAAGCATAATATGTTGGTCTTCTCCATGTTCACTACTAATTTTTTATTTAAGCAGTATTTATGGAACAGGTTTAATTTCCTCTGCAGACCTATCTCTGTCTGGTCCATAATCACCAAATCGTCTGCATATAGCAGACAAGATATGTGATTACCTCCTAGCTTTGGGCTAGCCCCTCGGACCTCTCTTAAATTCCAGGGTAGGTCCGCTATGAACAGGGAATAAAACAACGGGGCTAATACACACCCCTGCCTCAGGCCATTTCCAATCTGGATCCTCCCAGACAATCCACCCGCCTCATCCAGGATTACCTGGGCCCAGTTATTTGTACGTAAAGCCTGAATAAGGGCTAACAGGTCATCGTGTATTTTATAGCCTATCAAGGTTGACCATAGCTGCTCTCTGCCTACAAGGTCAAATGCCGCGCGGAAGTCTACAAAGCAGCAGAACAAGTTACCCCTCTGCTCTATCGACTTCGGCGCTACCGCCCAGAGGGCAAAACAATGGTCAACGGGTGAATACCCTTTTCTTTAAATCCCCCCTGTTTTGGGGGTACTATACAGTTATCTTCAGCCCAGTCTTTAAGCAGACCAAGGATTACTTTAGAGAATACTTTTCCCCCAATATCCAAGAGGTTTATTAGGCGATCATTTTTAGGGAAATTTACATCGCCTTTTTTATGTATCGGTCTAATGATAGCCCCTTTCCAGCTGTCTGGTAAGATTCCAGTGTTTAGTATTCTCGAAAACATCTTTGAGAACAAGTCCGCCCACCAATCTATATTGGTTTTTATTATGATGGCGGGTAGATTGTCTGGGCCAGCATTGCCCTTTCACCATGTTCTTCGTCATTTGTTAGTCAACATCTGTAAATATTAATAGTTGCATCCAGCAGAATCTTGCCTATATCAGAAGCTCTAACAAGTGTTATGAAGTAATCTATGTATAGCAATACTGAATTCTTACTCTGAGGCTACCATGAGCTACCAAACACCTAAGCTATCCCAACCTTCGCCAACTTCCCAATAAAATTACGTGATAAACAGTACCTAATCAATAATCAGAAACATCAATACAAAAAGCTCAACCAAAAGCCGAGCCTAACCTCTAACGCTTATTTTCATTCGGCCCAGTCTAAACTAATTGGGAATTTCAGCACATGTACAGTAATAAAACACAATGGAGACTTTTATTATACAAATAATTGTCATACTGCCAGTTTTTAACTGGAAAAGAGCTAATGCTGGCTGAAAACATCCAGCAAAGACCCTATGGAAAGAAGAGGACTTGTGAGCACCATATGTCTTGCCTAAAGGCATCATATATTTTTCAACAAATCAAACAAAATGCTATCACCACAAACATTTTGTGAAAATCAAAATAATGAACATGAACACACCCCTTGGTACCCACAACAGCAAGGCCACAACATTTAGCATAACAGCAGAGTCCGGTTTAAACAGACATTTTTGATACTACTTGGTTTCCTAACCTGTTGCAATGCCAGTTTCTTGTTCCAGTTGTTGATAAAGCTTATTTGAATAATCTGCCATCTTTGTTTCAATAGAGATGTGTTTGACGGTACTCACAATGCCAGCACAAAAGCGCGTGGATCCAGCTGCCAATCTAAATATTGAGACAAAAAAATAATAATTTGTAAGCCTTTCAGTCTGAAGAGAAGTAAAATACAGAAAATGGCAATAAACATAAGATACTAAGCCAGGCGCAGAAAGAGCAAACTGACACTCGAGATCTTTGAGTGACCTGCGCCAATACTATAGAATACCTGGAGCTGATATTGCTGCACAATTTGCTGCTCCAACTCCTTCCATGCTAGTTTACCTCTCTACACTAGTTCATCTTCTAAACAAGTCTTTGAATGCTATGTCTCCAAATTAGCTGTTTGAGCAAAGTCTCAAAATCACAAAGGAACACATGTCGTTTAATGCCTTCACATTACCTATCATGCATTTTGCTGCAATGCACAAAACCTCATTTATTGAAGATTTGAGCTCTCGTGGCTGTGCTCATCTTGTTAAGAGTTTGTTAAACTTTTACTTATGTTTAGAGAGAATCAATGCCAGCATGTTCTATGCAAATCTCCCATCTGATGTGTAAGTGTGATGGCTTAGTGAGCTGTACCTGCAATGCTTCACCGTTAGACTGTCTAGGGGTGACTCTGCTTACCACGGTGGTCTGAAGCATTTCAGCTTCCTTTCCTCTCATCTAAGATGATTGCACCATTTTGGTACTGCCCTATTAAGGGACCCTTGTGCCGAGTATTAGTAACTGTGTCTCTATCCTTTAATCTAGATTGTCCTTTAATCTAGACTGTCCTAACAATCTGTGGACAGAGTAATTCTCAACTGCTTTGTACATCACTCGGGGTGGGCAAAATCATGAGACTTCTCATCTCCATAACTCATCTGGATGACGCATCTAAAGATGTGCGGATGTCTCGATTATTTAGGCCCCTACACCTGTACAGCTACTTACAGTTTTATATTCCCAACTTTCATGTTATGAAAGTTTTTGCCAATTGACAATTATTAATAAGATAATGATATGCTAACTGTGCTCACAATTTACTCACAAAGTTTATTAAAGTATTGCCAATAAGCTGAACTATCCATGCCTGCCTAAAAGGCAAATAAAAGTGAATGTATTTTTCCTGATACTTGTTGTTTTGCAATGACACCTATAAACTAATGTAGAGGCTCTAACAATGGCAATTCATAGGCTTTTATAGATTTTTCTCACTGTATTACCCGCATATATTTCTAATGCACAACATTTGAAATGAGTTAAAGTCCCATTAGGCGAGGACTCCTTTGAACTGAAAATAAGTGAGTTCACACATTTTTTCACCCACGAGGACAGTGGATTAACTTCGGTGGGTTAATGCTTTGATTATGATTAGCATAGCAGCCTCCTCTACAGTTGCTCGTCATATAAAATTCTCTATCGTATGAACTTTTAACCACGCCATTATGGTATTTTCTTGAGTGGTCTGATTAGACTGAGGATCTCCACAGAGACAACCAACCATGCAAGAGCTTCTGGAGTAACTGAAGTAGTCCTAACACTGACCTACACTACGTGATTAGCCCAGGGAAGGTCAGTGAGACAGCAGTCTTTTTGTCCAGTTCTGTAGGCTCACAAGCTATTTCCCTTGGCTCAGGGTCCAAGTAGTTCTTAGCTGAGACACAGGTCTCAACAGGGTAAATCAGTCAACGGCTTTGGGATACGAGTAATTCTCAGTTATCCACTCATCACGGAGGACTAGGGTCAGAATTTGGTGCAAGTGTCTCCGATTTACATGCCACCTATTCTAGACAGCCCTGTTTGGAACTGTTGAATGGCTCATGATTGGGCTTATCTTCAAAGCTCCTCAATTGTGGATCGGCCAGGTGAAACATCCGTTGGCTTTATCCATGGTTCGGCATTCATATACGTTCCCTGGTGCCTCTTCTTCACTTCTGTAAAGATCTTGGATGCAATATCACTTCATTTCTAAAACAGAAGTGATTAAAAAATCTTCGTCCTATCTAAAGTTCCATGATATGAGTAATTATCTGTGACCATTGCAATTCTCCGCCAGGAAGTCCTGACAAGAAATCCTTGCTATAACCTGGCTCTGTCCTTCCAAATTTGTTTATTCATCAGAACGGAATTCGTAGGTGCCAATTTAAATATCTGAGCCCCAAACAAATTAACATTTGTATAAAAGCATAAATTATACTAAAAAAGCAGGCATGAAGGGAGCTGTGATGTGTAAAGCATAGCTGGAACAGAAATGCATTTGCTATTAGGGTGAATGTAATGTGCCTGTTTTCATGGGTACATTTCCCTAAAACCAATAAAACTCTCCAGAGAAAAGAATGGTGAAAGCATTCAACACAATCTTACCTCCCCTGCTCCAGCAGGACAATATCCTTCCAGCCCATCTTTGAGAGGTGATAGGCCACAGAGGTTCCCATGATACCTCCCCCACAAATTACTACTTGAGCATGGGAAGGAAGAGGCACAGGTTGAGGTTCGGGAACACTGGAACTGCTGCTGCGTAAGGAGCTAGGTACACCACGCCAACCCGGACAGCACCGGACATCTAACAGAAGCCTGGGCAACATACTGGAGGGGAGAGGCCCAGCCCTGTGTTACAGCCACTCTGCAGAGAGAACCAAAGATGCATGATGTTGACACAATATTCATCTACAGTAAAAAAAATTAAAAGGAAATTACTTCTTCAATTTCCAGCTTCAATTTGTCACTGGAATTTTAGATGTTATCTCTGAAACACTACTTGATAAAAGTTAAAGCTGTATGAAATACTTGCCTGTGACACAAAGGAAGCTTGATTATTTTAAGAAACAAGACCTGCAAATCCCACATTTCATTTAAAGTTGCACAATGGAAGTTGCACCTCAATTCGAAAAACATGTAGAACAAGTTACTTAACTTCGATAACCCCTTTTCTAGTAGAGACTTTATTATCTGACCTCAGAATCGTTACCACAGAATATTCCCCTGAAGACAGATTGGATCCAGAAAATCCTTAGCAGTACCCCTGCGTGCCGGTAGATGGAGCCGACGGCTCCGCATCAACTTCATCCGTGCCAGATGTGACGTGTGCAGTGTCTTTAAAGGAGCTGCCCTAGTGCACTGAGAGCAATTTCTTTTGGGACGCACTCTGAATCCACAGACGCAGAGCCACGTCAGACTATTTATCATCAGTGTGCTGGATCTAAGAGGACCTTCCATGTAAGGAAGCGTAGTTTACAGAGCGGGGAGGAAGAGAGGGTTGGTAAGGAATCTGCAGTTAGATAAGAGTCTCTACCAAAAAGGCGTTACCTAAGAAATTAACATTTTTCTATAAAAGACTTCAAATTGCAGATTAATTACCTTAGAATAAATACCACAGCGATAACCTTCCTGGTGGAGTGGCTGAAATGGACTTAAACTGAGAAGTCGTGTAGAACTGAGTGAGTAAAGTGCCCCTCTCAACCGACCTGACCATCTAGGCAGTAGTGCCTTGTTGAGGTATTAGATGACGTCCACATAGCTGTCTGGCAAATGTCAAAGTCAGGTACTCCATGTGCTAATGCAGTAGTCCAAGCCTTGGCTCTGGTAGAGTGAGCTCTCAATCTTCTACAGGCTGCTTCTTCACCTACGTGTAGCACAGTTTTATGCAGCGTATAATCCAGCGAGAGAAGGTCTTCTTCTGCACACCTTTGCACACCTTTACTCTTCTTTGCTTGGTGAAATTCAACTATACGCTGAACATCATATCGATGGTCCTTGGTACGACTGATATCAAAACTAAGGGTCCTCTTTGGGTCTAAACAATGTAGCCTCTAATCCTCCCAAGAGGGGTGAGGCAGAGCAAAGAATGTTGGAATGGTAATTGCTTGGCTGACGGGGAATTATCACATTATGTAGGAAGGAGGTATGCGTTTAGGGAACCAGTTTGTCCTGGAAGCATGTAGTATACAGAGCCAGCTTTAGAGAGGTGTCACAAGTGTGGCGGCACTGGGCCCTGACTTACAAGAGTGGGGGGGGGGGGGGGGGGGGGAAGGATGCTGACCTCAGGGAGAGGCGTGTGATTAGCAATAACTTACGATTTAGAAACAGCGGCTGCTGAGTTCCTTGTGTGTTCAGCTTTCAGGCAGCAATAGAAATGCCACGACAAATCTTGTGATTAATGTTCCTGCTAGAGAGGGAGCTCGGAGTTTTGTCTAGTGACAGATTTGGCTCACCATAAGGTAGTGTAGAGGGTTAATATGCCTGCTACAAAGGACGCATACCATGCATATCACTACTTGAATTACTGCTTTTGTCACAGAGAACCTTTTGTTACTGCAATTCATAAGATACAATCCTAAAATAGAACATTGACAATTACTTTACTGTCTTTAAAGAGTTGCATGCAAAATGCATTAAATATGTTAGGAGGTAATGTATTTTTTCTCAAGTCTTTCATTATCTATTCCTAATGTTGCTAAAAAGGGTTTGATTGGGTACATATACATTCTGCTTCAAAACAACAGAAATGAAAGTGAGAAAAGGGCTATGGAGAGATATGGGGCACTTTGCCCCGGCGTTTGTGAGGGAATTCGAAGAGGAGGTAATGGGCGTGAAGGGGAAACAAAAATGGTTGTCGCACAGGGCGCCACCTGGGCTAAAACCGGCCCTTGTAGTATATGGAGGCTGGACCGAGAGAACATGAAGCTCGCTCATCCTCCAGGCCGATGTGATGGCCACTAAGAAAAACGCCTTGAGGGTCAGAAGCCTGGGAGGACAGCTATGCATAGGCTCAAAAGGAAAGTCCTCCAAAAAGTTGAGGCCCAGATTAAAGTCCCACTGGGGAATAACAACAAGCATTTACAATGCAATAGGTATCGCAGCATTAAAGTTATAACTTTCGCAAATGTGACACCTATTGCATTTGTACTGCAATATGTGTTGAGAGTAAGTGAGTGAGTCAGTGAGTGAGAATGAGTGGGCGAGTTAGTCAGTGAGTGAGAGAGTCAGTTATTGAGTGAGAGAGTGGGTGAGTCGGTCAGTGAGAGTCTGGACAGTGAGTGAGAGTCATTTATTGAGTGAGTCGGAGAGTCAGTCAGTGAGAGTCTGGTAGTGACAGTGAGTGAGTGTGGGAGTGTGTCAGTGATAGTGAGAGAGTCAGTGATAGTGAGAGAGTCAGTGATAGTGAGAGAGTCAGTGATAGTGAGAGAGTCAGTGATAGTGAGTCAGTGCGAGTGAGTCAGTGCGAGTGAGTGTCAGTGCGAGTGAGAGTCAGTGCGAGTGGGAGTCAGTGCGAGTGGGAGTCAGTGCGAGTGGGAGTCAGTGCGAGTGGGAGTCAGTGCGAGTGGGAGTCAGTGCGAGTGGGAGTCAGTGCGAGTGGGAGTCAGTGCGAGTGGGAGTCAGTGCGAGTGGGAGTCAGTGCGAGTGGGAGTCAGTGCGAGTGGGAGTCAGTGCGAGTGGGAGTCAGTGCGAGTGGGAGTCAGTGCGAGTGGGAGTCAGTGCGAGTGGGAGTCAGTGCGAGTGGGAGTCAGTGCGAGTGGGAGTCAGTGCGAGTGGGAGTCAGTGCGAGTGGGAGTCAGTGCGAGTGGGAGTCAGTGCGAGTGGGAGTCAGTGCGAGTGGGAGTCAGTGCGAGTGGGAGTCAGTGCGAGTGGGAGTCAGTGCGAGTGGGAGTCAGTGCGAGTGGGAGTCAGTGCGAGTGGGAGTCAGTGCGAGTGGGAGTCAGTGCGAGTGGGAGTCAGTGGGAGTGGGAGTCAGTGGGAGTGGGAGTCAGTGGGAGTCAGTGCGAGTGGGAGTCAGTGGGAGTCAGTGCGAGTGGGAGTCAGTGGGAGTCAGTGCGAGTGGGAGTCAGTGGGAGTCAGTGCGAGTGGGAGTCAGTGGGAGTCAGTGCGAGTGGGAGTCAGTGGGAGTCAGTGCGAGTGGGAGTCAGTGGGAGTCAGTGCGAGTGGGAGTCAGTGGGAGTCAGTGCGAGTGCGAGTGGGAGTCAGTGCGAGTGGGAGTCAGTGCGAGTGGGAGTCAGTGCGAGTGGGAGTCAGTGCGAGTGGGAGTCAGTGCGAGTGGGAGTCAGTGCGAGTGGGAGTCAGTGCGAGTGGGAGTCAGTGCGAGTGGGAGTCAGTGGGAGTCAGTGCGAGTGGGAGTCAGTGGGAGTCAGTGCGAGTGGGAGTCAGTGGGAGTCAGTGCGAGTGGGAGTCAGTGGGAGTCAGTGCGAGTGGGAATGGGAGTCAGTGGGAGTCAGTGGGAGTCAGTGGGAGTCAGTGCGAGTGGGAGTCAGTGCGAGTGGGAGTCAGTGCGAGTGGGAGTCAGTGCGAGTGGGAGTCAGTGCGAGTGGGAGTCAGTGCGAGTGGGAGTCAGTGCGAGTGGGAGTCAGTGCGAGTGGGAGTCAGTGCGAGTGGGAGTCAGTGCGAGTGGGAGTCAGTGCGAGTGAGAGAGTCAGTGCGAGTGAGAGAGTCAGTGCGAGTGAGAGAGTCAGTGCGAGTGAGAGAGTCAGTGCGAGTGAGAGAGTCAGTGCGAGTGAGAGAGTCAGTGCGAGTGAGAGAGTCAGTGCGAGTGAGAGAGCCAGTGCGAGTGAGAGAGCCAGTGCGAGTGAGAGAGCCAGTGCGAGTGAGAGAGCCAGTGCGAGTGAGAGAGCCAATGCGAGTGAGAGAGCCAGTGCGAGTGAGAGAGCCAGTGCGAGTGAGAGAGCCAGTGCGAGTGAGAGAGCCAGTGCGAGTGAGAGAGCCAGTGCGAGTGAGAGAGTCAGTGCGAGTGAGAGAGTCAGTGCGAGTGAGAGAGTCAGTGCGAGTGAGAGAGTCAGTGCGAGTGAGAGAGTCAGTGCGAGTGAGAGAGTCAGTGCGAGTGAGAGAGTCAGTGCCAGTGAGAGAGAGTCAGTGTGAGTGAGAGTCAGTGTGAGCGAGTCAGTGTGAGCGAGTCAGTGAGAGTTAGTGTGAGTGAGAGAGAGAGAGTTTGTGAGAGTGTTAGTGAGAGTGTGAGTGAGGGAGTGTGAGAGAGTATGATAGTTAGTCACTACCTAATTAAAGTTCTGGGATGGAAGTGTATTCTAAACTGAGAAAGTCAACTAGAAAGACCTTTGTTTATGAGAACTGTATGAGGGAAGCACAATTATAATGGAGATTTCAAGGACAGAAGCGCCTGTTGATGGTGCATACCCTGGATAGAAAATCCCAGGATGGTGACGCTTCCTAGACGAGGTATCCCAAGATGGCGGTATGGCCTGTGTACGGTTACTCCCAGGATGGTGCTAATAGGGATGCCGTACCAAGGCGGCACTTCTGGGTTGGGATAACACAGGATTGGGGCAGCTCCTGGTTGTTGTACCCCAAGACTGTAACACTTACTGGTTCTGGTGCCTCGTTTTGTTGTAGTATCTCAAGAAGGCAACACATCCCAGGCTCTCCAAGATGCCACCACTCTCTAACGTGTGACCTTAACATGGCTTCGTATCCTGAAATAAGAAGCGCAAAAAGGCTTAACAGTGTCGGCTGCAACAAGCTGCTAGAGCTAGTCTGGCTTCACACTAACTTGTGCTATAATTAACAACGGTAGTTGATATGCCCATAACGTCACGTCTGCCTAATATCCATTCATAAAAAAATACATCGCTTAAAATGTCTGGCTTCACACCAACATGTGCTGTGGTAGGCTGCTAATTCCTAAGAGGGCAGCACCTCCGCTGCTCTGATTTATCGCTTCCTTTCTTACGAAAAATCTGATGCACATGTCCTGGAAAAGAGGGCTCAGAACTAGCCTCTACCCTGTTCTCACCACCACCTCCCACCTCCGAGAAAAAGCGATGAGACAGACCCTCTCCTGCCAGGGCTGCAAGGGAACAGATCGCAAAGTGCTGATCAGGGGGTCGAAAGCGATAAAATCAGATACCCGCACCCAAAATAAATAACACACTCATCAGTGGTGACAAAACAAAAGCTGTTCGGTGACGCCAGACATGCAGGCCGGTACCTATTCATGATCCCCCCACCCCGCCCTCCCCAAAAAAGTATTTGCCCCATCAAGTGCACAGAGCTTTTTAGGGGCTCGACCCCAACCCATCTAGGCCACTGTCCTCTATCTGCCTCTTACCAAAACCTCAGTAAGCACCCCTTCCCACAACTCGGGTCTGTGCGGAGAAACACTGGTTTAATGTGCGTCTGTCTGCAGCATCGCACAAGTCACTCCGGAAGTGCTGCAGCAAATATCAATTCGGAGAGATGATCGAGTTAATAGGGGCACATGAATGAACTTTGCACAACCTTTCACTCATGCCCAGGAGTCCCTACGCGCAAGCGTGCTCTTGCCTACGCTGAGGCGATGCACCTCGCACTCTGGCTGACATAGGAGCCGCTCAAGGTGACACTGTAGTGTAGTTCCTAGTTTCCCACTAGGCCCTGCGCATTGGAATAACATAAACAGTAGTATCGACGTGGAACTGCTTATATTCCAGGCCTCCACTGACTATGCTAAACTTAATTGGGTTGTGTTACCAACTAGCTCAGAGGTCACTGGAAACTTTCTTCTCTGCATAGGAAGTGATCAGCTTCCTTGGCACAGACAAGAAGGGATTCAGCTTTCCAACAACCGTGCAACATGACAACTTTGCTCCTCAGATCAAGAGTCGATCTCTAGGGTCGTGTGAAACAATAGACATAGATTTCACTCAGTCAGTCTAGTGCAGTTTACTTTCACGGTATGTAGAGAATAGAGAGACGGGCGTGTATCAATAAAGGTTAACATTTATTGAACAGTCTTTCTTCTCGTACAAGAGAAATGTATTGCCACAATTGCAATAACTGTTATTATAAAAAGTACGTACAGTAAGATAAGAATAGCGAAATAGAACTGTAAAAGCATTGATATGGTTTCTTAGCCATACAATGGTTTAAAAGTAATAAAACATATATACAGTCATATATACATTAGGCTAACATACTCAACTGGTGCTTCTAACTAAGCCTACCCCAGTGTGCCTGACCTAAGCCTAACACGTGAGAAGGGGGAGTAAGTAAGTAGCTTAAGTTAAGTTGGTTTTGCCAAGGTTTGTTTCAAGAATTCTCGTCTAAGGGTTTAGTCAACACCATACCTCTGAATAGAATGATGGAGGATTGGTATCTCCTTCAGGGGTCTCTCTCGATATCCCAGTCACCTGCGAGGGTAAACTGGAAGCGCCGGGACTGGATTTCTCTGCACGAGAAAGGCAGCGGCTTCTCTCAGCGCGTCTGGAGGAAGGAGGGGTGACAGCGTCCGCGGGCAGCTGGGCTGGATGTCTTCGCAGAGGACGGCTGCACGGCTCCTCAAGCGTACTGCACCATAGGTCGCGCTGTAGCGGCGATAATGGTAATCAGCAGCTTCACCACCACAGGATAGCAGGCTGCAGCGACAGAGTGCTAGTTTTTACCAACACGGGGTCATGCAGGCAGCTGGCATCAGCAACATGTTCGCTCATTGCTTAAGGCAACGTTGGTAATATTTATACCTGACAGGTGCCGGGTTTGACGCAAGTTTGCTGGACATAAGACGTCAATTAAAGATGTCACTAGGAAGTGATAGTTATCAGTTGCTCATTAGAGTTCCATTACTAATCAAAACATAGCAAGCGGGGATTTCCAGGTTTGCTAAGTTTTTATCTTGTTGAAGAACTCGGAGTGTTATCTAGGAATATCAGATAGTGACTGCTGCTCTGTCATTGCACTAATCTGTCATTGCACTAATTGGTCGCAAAGGAAGTAGCAGAGAGTCATGCTGGAATGTGGCTCTGTGGCTCTGCTCGTGTGAGGCCAGAGATGACTTTACAGAAAATTGCACTTGAACGGTTATGCCAATATAGGGAAAAAGGGGCTTTATAGCCGAATAGGGGCATAAGGTCACAGTATCGATCAGGAACCTAGATAAGCACATGACACCCACTCCACGAATTCATGTCCATCAAAATTACTAAAACTAAGCAATTAGATGCATGTGTAACATTGTGTAACATAGCCCACCCCAAAATACATAAATGCATTCGAAATAGGCGTACTTGTAATACATGGAATTTAGGTACTGTACGTAGTTTTAAAAGCATAGTAATCATTCAAAAATTATTGCATATGAAATCAATGAACGATTATGCATAAAGAATTACACATGAAGTATCTCTGACAGAAGAAATGCGAGATAAATCATCACATAAAAATGCATTGTAATAATATGTGTGCTAGAGGCTGGTGTTATGTTGTTATGTCTCTAGATGTGTTTTTTAGAAATAGAAGTGTGAAGCTTCTGTTCTCTAAGAATAGTTTTTACGTTAAGCAAAGAATTGTTCGTGCCAAAAGGAGAGGGCCAATATTTTTAAAAAATTGTCCAATTCAAAGAAAAATCAGTTTACCAAAGCTCCTGGCAGTTTTATGTTGATCAAAACTGAAGGCCGAATTCAGAGTTCATGGGAACGCCGTGTGTCGGAAAGTTTTTCAAAAGTTATTGTTTCTCTGTGGGTGAGAACATCGTATCAGACAGGCTCGCAAAGAATTGGTCTACAAAATCAGGTGATAGTTCAACCAAATTAGATAGCGCTGTAACTTGGCAGGTGTGAGAATGATTGCTGTCATCGAAGGCAGGATCAGCAATGCTCACAGAACGTTGTACCTGGATGATGTTGCTTTTGTCACTCGCTCCACTGTTACCACTTGGCTGTAGTACAGGAGTCTCCACGAATGCCGTCATCAGGATTGGTAGCCGCTGGGGACAACACAATGCGTGAGCCGTTATTGGACTTAGCAAAGTATCGACGTCCATTGGTACTGCTGATGGAAGTGAAAGACAGATGTCCAACACGCATTCATCGCCGCAAAGCATACACCGTAGCACAGGTAAAATGCAATTTTGCCATATTGGTCTGAATGAAAGGAACCAGGTCATGTTTAGATCTCTCAGCCTGGCCAATCCGAGGACGTTAGTTATCCTGTCCCTGTAGCGCATTGCTAGGATTGTTTCTTCCATTCCCATGGGAGCTATGTCTGAGCCGAGGCTTGCCATAACGTAGCAGAAGGGTCAAAAATAGAATCCCTGCGATGAGTCCAAAAAATAGTGGAATACCACCAAAGATGGAGTGCACAAAATCAGGAAAGATTCCCAAAATTGCCTGGAAGGGTGTTAGCAGTCCCGTAAAGACTGTCTTAAATATGCCTGGGATGCTTGTAGCACTAGACATGTTAAGGAGTTGGTCGAGCATTTGTACGAAATGCACGGGGCAATTTGTTGATAAAAGGTCATGGACTTCTGTAGCCGTCCTTGCGACTAGAAGATCATACGTCTCTTTAGATGACGTTATAGGCACTGTTGTCTGTAAAAGTACAGATTTCATTTTGCTTAATGTATCAATTCGTATAGAATAGAGATTCAGACGAGGCCAGAGGGGAGTCACTGTGTCTGGAGGCCCGCTCGGAAACAATGCTTGCATACAACATTTGACCATGGACGTTACTTCTACTAGATAACTTAGTCCGGGCGCGAGGCCACAGCACCTGTGATCCGTTCTTAGAATGTAACTCCCG
Organism: Lissotriton vulgaris; assembly: GCF_964263255.1. Taxonomy (NCBI): domain Eukaryota; kingdom Metazoa; phylum Chordata; class Amphibia; order Caudata; family Salamandridae; genus Lissotriton; species Lissotriton vulgaris. The sequence continues at coordinate 508,370,755 of NC_141700.1, read as the reverse complement.
TTTGCGAGTTGCATAAAGAAGGGCTCTATCTGAGTTGCAGGTGTGACTAGCTGGTGGCATGAAAGGTTGTTTGAATTGCCATCACATGCTCCGTGTAAATTAATACCCTGACACAAAAGTATACCGCTTAGTGAGTGTTTACAATTTTCACCACTAAGAAATACATTTTTGTCGCTGTCACTATAGCAAGAATGAGTGTATGGTAATTTCCATTCGGATTTAACATATCCCTTACCCAATTGTTCATACTGGCCAGCAGGTATGTACTCAAGGCACTTTTTAAAGCGGAAAGTTGTTATCGGAATTGTGATAATTCCGTGTATTATCCATTCAATGACAGGGCTTTCTGACATTGTTAATGATAATCTCTCGAGTTTCTCGATGCTCAAGATTGTATAGTCTGCTCCTTTCTGTGCCAAACTGATCTGTTTATCAGTAAGGTTAAAAATGGAAAATAATGACGTTGTGTTTATCAGACGCCAAGGCACATAGCCTGAACGAAGATTTTGCAGCGTCCAGCCTAATTCTATAATAGAGCGTAATTGAGATTGGCCATGTTGTAACATTAGCAAATCTCTGTCTATCACATCAAAGGCAGATGATACAATATTGTCCAAAGAATATATTCTGGAAGACAGAGTCATTAACCCATTGTCTACTACAGAAAGTGATTTTTCCAAATTAATACGATCAATTTCTCGTATCTTTTCAGCAGTTTCAATTTGCTTTACTTTCCAAGCCTCGTTGTAAGCAGCATAGATGCTGGTCGCTATGAAACGCTTTTGACGCTGTTTGCGTGGTCCAAGAATGAAATCGCGCAAATCAGCACCATCTTTTAATAAAGACAAGTGTTGCTTAATTTCAGCCAGTGTGGATGTAGTTAGCCATTCTAGGCAGAGTTTGCCTACACTGTATGTGGTTATAATTCCTGGATGTTGTCTCTGGGAATATCTTAAGTCTAATCTGGTCATTTTTAAACCCTGTGTTTTATTCAGGAATCGATCTTGACAGCTATTTGTGTCTGTAGGCCAGATTAACCACTTTTTCCAATCAGGATGTGTTCTGTTGAAATGTAAAATGTGTGACACGTCTAACTCATTATCTGCAGTTGCATTCTCAGCTATTGGCTTTGGTATAGACGGTGTTTTCATTTCTTTGTTTTTGGCTAGGCCAAGACAAGATGTTTGGTGTACAGTGTCATTTAAAAATAACATTTGTTCTGGTATCATGCAGGTTCTAAAAAGTGCTTCTATGCCTTGCACCTGCCAATCTTTTGTACCCCAAATTGATTTCGTTTCAATATTAGTTTTCCAATAATCAAAACCAAATGTCATCATTTTGTCATAAAATGCTTCTGAATATATCAATTTAGAATTTGTCAGCATTGTTTTCATTCCTGTTTTATCTAACAGTTTATAATAAAACGTTTCTGCATCACTGGTGTTAAACCCTGAAAAATATTTGAATTTCTCAAAAAATGCTTTAGAACTGCTTTTAGGTGGTGTAGAACAATGTTCCCATTGGTTATACATAAAAACATTTCTAGGCTGTGCAGATTTATGCAAGTAATGATCCCCATAGTGGGTGTAACAGAATAACTGCTCATAACTAGATGAACCTTGTAAATAATCATGATCTGTGAATCTAGCTGACATTACTAAATCAGACATCATGTCATTAATACTGTTAAAGTCCCAATCATCAGAGAATGTACTTGGTGTCACAAAGTCACTTAAGGAAACCTTTAGTTGATGAGGATACTTCAGGATTTCGACCGGACCATAGATCTCATAGTCTGTTTTCTCCCATACTATCCCACCAGGTATTGGAATTGCTGTGACATTTACTGTTGACAGTTCTCTTTTCTTCACGTGGGATGATCTGTGTGGTTTCAGGACTAGGTTGATGTTCTGACTTGCTGTGTCCATTGTAATATATTTTCCTTCAATGAATTTTTCCCAAACATAGTACCATGATGAGCCAAAGCAGGAGGAAAAATACACCTAGACCAAACCAGAACTCTAGCCAAGGGGAAATTAGGTAGATTTCCTTCAGTTGATGAAAGAGTTCCGTTGCTTTTTCTTTAAAAGACTTTTTTGTTTCTGGCATCACTTCGGGGTCATTTAAATCTTCAGAGAAGTTGTCGAAGTTGATGAAATAACCAGAGGCAGTTCTGTCAATTGATGGGATTGTTCTTTCAATCTGTCTCTCGGTAGCACTTTCTGATGCCACATTAGTGTAGACTGGTGTTGTTTCTTGACGAACTGTTTCAATCTGTGTTTCAAGAGGCACGAGTTCCATGGCTGTATTGCATAGTCCTTCATTGTGCACTGCAGGCTGATCGAATGTGATTAGTCTTTCAGTTTGAACCTCTTGGATTGTTGCAAGTTTGGGTATTCTGTTGTTTCTTGGGAGTCCACTGGGCCTACTGTTGATTATAGGCCACATGCTTGTGGTTTTACCAGGTCGATGGACACGACTCTGTTCTCCTTTTTACCAGCAAGGGGCGGTAGCACAACTGATCTTGTTCCGGTGACTGCTAAGACAGGTACTGCTTTTCTGTAAGAAGGCCCAAATTCCTTCTTAACCGCGATCTTTTCTCTGACTAGATCCCCAATCTTTGGAATCCAGACAGGCCTTGCTGGGGCTGTTGCGGGTGGTGCCTCGTCAGTGGTACTTGGCTGTTGCTTTAACTTTATGTTGCTTAATGATTTTCTTGTTTCATTCAGTTCCTGTAAAACAGCCAAACGGTCTTTTACTTCAAACTGCTTTGTTTCTTTTTGTACCACTGACATCTGACTATCGAGGTCCTGAACGCGCATTCTTATTCCGAACAATAGTTCGTATGGGCTGAAACCTTTTAGAGAATTTCTTGGCATGTTGTTAAGACTAGTCTGGACACTTATTAAATGTTTGACCCACCCAGCGCCTGAACCTAATACCTTCGCTGTTATAGATTGCTTTATGTCCCGGTTTTTTCTTTCTACCACACTATTCCCTTCGGGATGCGACGGACAAGAATACCGCAACCCAATTCCCATGCTGGCCATGGCCTCCCTATAAGCTCGAGAGCTGAAAGCAGGACCCTGGTCAGAATGGAACGTGGTAATTGCGTATGTGCCGATAAAGACTCGCAAATCTTTTATAACCGTTCTAGCGTCAGCCGAGCGCTGGGGCCACATCCATATGAACCTCGTACAGGAATCCACTGCTACCATGATATATCTATAGTTACCGTCCCTTTGTAGGGGACCACAGTGGTCCAGGTAAACGCATGCAAATGGTTTATCCGAGATGAGAAGGGGTGTCTGCGCTGGTCGTTTCACTGTTGAAACTTTTATCCTTTGGCATATGTCGCATTCCAATACATACTTTTTAGTTTGTATTCTCAAGCGAGGCCACCAATATCTCTGTTTTAATAGTGATACTGTTGCGGAAATGCCAGCGTGTGCAGAAGCAAGCCCTTCGTGTGCCGCTTTTATTAGTCCTAGTCTGTGTTCCTTGTTTGGAATTACTCTATCCCCCACTCCAGGGATTCGAGCAAAAGGAACATTATTTGTATCCGTTAAGTACAAGTACTTTTCAGGAAAGCCTTTTGGGAGTGTTTTCTTATCATTTTTTACTGACGCACTGACAGCTTGTAGAACATCGCTGTCTATTTTTGTTTGTGACCGAGTTATCGCGGCTACGGAAGCCGTTTGCACAGCTGCCTCCGCGGCTTCATCAGCCAATGAATTCCCTGCAACGTGAACGCCATCACGTTGATGACTCAGTGTATGTATCACGTGAGTCTTTTGTAGTTCTTTTTGTAAAAGAACTACCTGTTCCCAAAGCATTTTATGCTTTATTGTGCCACCTTTTGCATCTTTGAAACCATTTTCCACCCAATTCTGCAAGTATTCATTATAAGATTGTACGCAATAAAAAGAATCGCACACTATTAGTGTGGGGAATTCGCGATCAGTATTTTCTAGCGCCATCTTAAATGCTACTAATTCAGCTCGTTGAGCCGAGCAATCTCCTAGAGATTGTGTTTTAGTGACCAATGGTCTAAATTTTCCTTTGTGCCAGCGACCTTTAACAATCGCGCACGCAGCACTGTAAGCTTGCTTACCCCCAACTGCGGGTTGTGCTGATCCGTCAGTATATATAATACTTCCGTATTCTTCGAGAGGCAGGATTTCAATTGGCAGAGGACATTCGTATTCATATTGTAAAAATTCCTGTGTTTTTAAGTTAGGATCAAATTCGTAAACTACGTCTGTTGCAGCAAGAGAATTAACCCACTGAATCCATCTAGGATGCAAAGCTTTAGCATTAGGAATGCTAGCTTTAGTTACCGCTTCTAAAGCCGGTATAGGAGTTACGATTAATATTCGTTTACCTTGTGCTAGGGGCCTTTCTTTCGCTACAGCAGTCTGAACCGCAGTTAGAATTTTTTCCGTTGAACTGAATTTTATTTCAGCCCTTGTGTACAAATGTGATTTGTAAGCTATTGGTACCTTTTCTCCCTCATTAGAGGTTAGGTATGTGAATCCGCATCTTCCTGGGATGACTCGGATTACAAGATCACGTGTGTTGTCACGTGTATCTAATTTTGTTTTTGCTAACATGTCTGTTTGCAGTGATCTCAAAATTTCTGTGTGTTTTTGAGTCCAATTGATTTGTTTTAAATCAGGTTTTATTAGTTCGTAGAGAGGTTTAACCCTCTCTGCGTAATTTAGGATGTAAGTTCTTCCGAAATTCAGAAAACCTAGTATGGATTGTAAATTCTTCAGCGTTTTTGGAGCTTGGAGTACAGCGCACTTCTCTAAGAAGTTGTCCGCTAGGCTTTTCCCTTCACTTGATAATTCGTACCCTAAGAATAGTACTGTTAGATGGGCAATTCGGGACTTTTTAAAGTTGAATTTGTAACCCTCTGCTGCGAACCCAAGTATAATGGTGTTCACCCTTTTCAAGTGAGTATCCAAGTCGTCGTCTGTGAGATAAATATCATCTACGTAAGATAATGCTTCATCATCATAGATTTGTAGTAACTCTGTTACCCTAGCTGAGAATAGTCCTGGGCTGTTCTTGAACCCCTGTGGGAGTCGACAGAATTTTTTCTGCGACCCAAATGCGGAGAAAGCGGTCAAGTATCTGCTTTCTGGTGCAATGTTTTGACAAAAGAAACCATTAGAAATGTCTAATGTCGTTTTGTATTTTTTCCTAACTATATTATTCATTAGGGCTGCACTATGCGAGTTTTGTACTGCAAAAGTTTTGCAACATGTATTAAGATGTCTGTAGTCCAAAACTAGACGATATGAATTGTCTGGCTTGGAGACAGGAAACAAAGGATTGTTCATTTGAGAGGTGCATGTTTCAATCACCCCCTGGTACTCAAGTTGATCTAAGATCTCCCTGACTTGTTTTTTAGCTTCTTGCTTTATGGGATACTGCCGTTGGGCAGTTGGTTCACTTTTTAGTTGGATTTTGTGAGGTGGTGAATCCTCATCCCATCCTACATGATTTTTATACAATGCAGGTGCCTGGGCTACTGCCCATTTCCTTGCATATGTGTATTTTTTGTGAATCGGTATGTGATTCGAGAAGGCAGGCATAATTACCTCTTCGCCACGAGGGCACTCCCTGACAAACTCTGGGGGCCAATCTTTTTCAGCTAACAGAATATCATAGCCTTTTGAGAGCTTATCCCAAAATAGACCCTTAATTTTCCTAGTCTTATCACCCTCTATACGCAATGTTATTTCGTATATTTTATGGGGCTCGCTAAGCCTGGCGTCGGCAGTTTCAACCTGAATGTATTCATTCGTGTCCACTGTCTCCAGATGACTCATCAAGATCTTGCGCGCTATACTGATCTCTGCTGCACTGTCCAACATTGTCAATGCCCACTCCCCGTTTTTCAACTGTGTCCTCAGTATTCTCGGCATGGTTGATTACTCTAATACTGGCTACCTTCTTTTTCTGAAATTGAGATTTTTTATTCTGAGCAGGTTCCTTGTCTTTGGACTTGGTGTGCTCTCCTGGGTCTGACCGTCCTCTTCTTTCCGAATTCTGTGGAAGAGATCGAGAGGGACGTGTATCAATACTTTGATATCTATCAGGTCTTTTTAGATTATCCCTATTTCTAAGGTTATATCTTTTCTCAGAGTGCTCCCGCTGGGGAGACTGGCGTTCTCGAGTCGGAGTTCTTTCCCTCCGTCGAGGAGACCTTCCTCTGGACTGGAAAACTTTTTCCTTGGGAGTGGATTGTTTATTTCCATCCCAGCTCTTTTTAGGAGTGTTTAAATTATTTTTAATAAATAATTTTTCAGGATTTTCGAGCAGTTGGGGCTTAACTGGTTTTCCACCCAAGCTGTCTCTACCTAATTCTTCATAGCATTTTTCTATGATTTTTGCAAGCTCAACAGGATCTTTTATATCTGTTTCCCTCAACTTCTGGCGAATCGCCACAGATGCTGCTTCTCCCTTTACGTTGGCTAATAATATAGCCGTGACCTGCTTGAAGTCTTTCAGTAATTTCATACCTAGATTTAAAGCTGGTTCTGGACCGAATTCATTTTGAATCTGTTTTAGCACGTCTGGTATTACCGCCATAGACGGAACACCGTGTGTTTTTGTGTAAATGGAAGCAAAGACTGTACCCCAAGTGTCGCAGTCCTCCACGTGTGGTGCGATTCCCATAGGAAGGCAGATGGTCAAGATTCTGTGTTTCTCAATAGGGGTAGTATCAGGAAATACTGCCTCTATTTGAGTGATTTTCTGGGCTAACCAGAAAGGAATTTGTTCCCGTTTTACGGGTGTTTTACCAAGACATGACTGTATGTTCTGTGGTGTAATTTTATTTGTGTTCCCCTGATGAGGGGTCAGCTGGTGTGAATTAACAGCTGGCTGGACTGTTGCAGTCCGTATTACATATTGGACTAATTGCCTATGTATTTTTATTAGTGTGTTAAGCTGTGCTAACAGCTCTTCTCTAGACATTCTTGTAATGTCAGGATGTGGTGTGTAGCTGGCTAGAACCGGCCACGTGGCTCCTGGTCTACCTAGTGGACCGAGCCTGGTTATGTGATCATTGTGTTTTAGGGCGCCATTAAACCAGAGCAGGTGCTCTTGAAATTTAAGTGGAATTTCAACCTCCTCGAAAGGGGCGTACTCATCCGGAGGTTCCTCTATTTTGTAATAGTGAAACTCTTGTGTTATAGCGTTTACCGCTGGAAAGTTTATCCATGAATAGAATACCTCTGTCTGCCGATACTCGTGAGCCTCTATCACGAAAATTACTGTACCACCTTGAGGTGTCAGTCCATGTTCTATAAGTTTTAAAGTTATAGATCTTCTTAAGTGGACCGGGATGATAATAGCATCCGGGTCTGTGTATTCGGGACCTTGCTGAGTCGCATCTACTGCGGCCCCAGTGGTGCCGTTGTTTTCTACTGACATTGTATAAATGCAGTTTTTGCAGAGTAGGTCTCCAAGGAGACAACGATTAGATGCACAATATTTTGGAACACTGTATCCTTCAACGTTGAATAAACCAGAGCTTTACATAGGAATCTCTTCCTACTAAGGTCGGGCGGATTTTAACCTTTCACCCACTCCAGACGTCTATTGGAGTATTTACGGGAGAAAGGGGTGTGAAATATGCACGACTGAGTTACTCTACAAGTCTTACGTTAGTTTATCGCCTTACCAAACGTTGGGCGCCATGTAGTGTAGTTCCTAGTTTCCCACTAGGCCCTGCGCATTGGAATAACATAAACAGTAGTATCGACGTGGAACTGCTTATATTCCAGGCCTCCACTGACTATGCTAAACTTAATTGGGTTGTGTTACCAACTAGCTCAGAGGTCACTGGAAACTTTCTTCTCTGCATAGGAAGTGATCAGCTTCCTTGGCACAGACAAGAAGGGATTCAGCTTTCCAACAACCGTGCAACATGACAACTTTGCTCCTCAGATCAAGAGTCGATCTCTAGGGTCGTGTGAAACAATAGACATAGATTTCACTCAGTCAGTCTAGTGCAGTTTACTTTCACGGTATGTAGAGAATAGAGAGACGGGCGTGTATCAATAAAGGTTAACATTTATTGAACAGTCTTTCTTCTCGTACAAGAGAAATGTATTGCCACAATTGCAATAACTGTTATTATAAAAAGTACGTACAGTAAGATAAGAATAGCGAAATAGAACTGTAAAAGCATTGATATGGTTTCTTAGCCATACAATGGTTTAAAAGTAATAAAACATATATACAGTCATATATACATTAGGCTAACATACTCAACTGGTGCTTCTAACTAAGCCTACCCCAGTGTGCCTGACCTAAGCCTAACACGTGAGAAGGGGGAGTAAGTAAGTAGCTTAAGTTAAGTTGGTTTTGCCAAGGTTTGTTTCAAGAATTCTCGTCTAAGGGTTTAGTCAACACCATACCTCTGAATAGAATGATGGAGGATTGGTATCTCCTTCAGGGGTCTCTCTCGATATCCCAGTCACCTGCGAGGGTAAACTGGAAGCGCCGGGACTGGATTTCTCTGCACGAGAAAGGCAGCGGCTTCTCTCAGCGCGTCTGGAGGAAGGAGGGGTGACAGCGTCCGCGGGCAGCTGGGCTGGATGTCTTCGCAGAGGACGGCTGCACGGCTCCTCAAGCGTACTGCACCATAGGTCGCGCTGTAGCGGCGATAATGGTAATCAGCAGCTTCACCACCACAGGATAGCAGGCTGCAGCGACAGAGTGCTAGTTTTTACCAACACGGGGTCATGCAGGCAGCTGGCATCAGCAACATGTTCGCTCATTGCTTAAGGCAACGTTGGTAATATTTATACCTGACAGGTGCCGGGTTTGACGCAAGTTTGCTGGACATAAGACGTCAATTAAAGATGTCACTAGGAAGTGATAGTTATCAGTTGCTCATTAGAGTTCCATTACTAATCAAAACATAGCAAGCGGGGATTTCCAGGTTTGCTAAGTTTTTATCTTGTTGAAGAACTCGGAGTGTTATCTAGGAATATCAGATAGTGACTGCTGCTCTGTCATTGCACTAATTGGTCGCAAAGGAAGTAGCAGAGAGTCATGCTGGAATGTGGCTCTGTGGCTCTGCTCGTGTGAGGCCAGAGATGACTTTACAGAAAATTGCACTTGAACGGTTATGCCAATATAGGGAAAAAGGGGCTTTATAGCCCAATAGGGGCATAAGGTCACAGTATCGATCAGGAACCTAGATAAGCACATGACAACACCACGGACGGGGACTATAGGATATCGTCATGCTGCAGCGTTAGTGCGTTCTCTGGTACCTGAACACCACCCATGACTCCAGGTGGCGGAGAGCTTTCTTGTAGAGCCGGAGCACCTTCTGCTGGTGCGTGAGGTAAGCGAAGGACATGGCAGCTTCCTAGCGGCAGGCTCGCACCAGGCGGCTGAACCCACGGCCTCCCGTTCCTCCCAGCTAACCGTTTCGGTGGCCCTTTAGAAACAAAAGACGGGCTTACACGACAAGTGTAAGGTTGGTCGCCATCTTAGAGCTGTAGTTCGTAGTGGTTAACAGTCTTCAAACACGCAAAAGGTCGAGACTGCCACTTCCGGTTAGCGGGGGAGACCGGTTAGCGGTCTAGTTTTCTTGAGGTCACTCGCGCTGGGGCATAAAAGGCACCGGAGGAGCCGGCTCGCGTGGTGGTGAGTGGGCAGTGGCAGTGTCCACAATCCATTGTGCTTGGCGCTGAGCGTTTTAATAGCGTGTGCGCGCTTTTTATCTTGGACTGTTGTGTGAACAATACTTTTATTTTGTGCTCAAAACAGGCTTACCTGCCTTAGTGGACGCCGGGGCTGTTCTCTCCTCTCCTTCCCGCCCTGGTCCGACGCGGTGACTAGCACCGTTGCGCGGAGGGCGTGGAAGGTCGAGACTGCCACTTCCGGTTAGCGGGGGAGACCGGTTAGCGGTCTAGTTTTCTTGAGGTCACTCGCGCTGGGGCATAAAAGGCGGATGTTAACAAGGGAGCGCAGCGGACGAGCGCAGCGGGCGCGTCGAAGGCGCGCCGAAGTGTCGCCAAAGTCGAGCCCGTCTGCGCCCGTCCGCGGCCGACTGCGGGCTAGGGCGACAACCCCTGGTCGAAAGATCTACTGGACTAGGGAACAACTCCTTAGTTTCCGCCCCCGCACTGCCTCCTCATGTATGCACGGGATGTTGAGCAGCGACAGGGCATGTCCTCATTGTAGCTTTTGTATGACTACTATGCCTCAGGATACCACGGAGCAGGCATTGTCCTGCGGTCTCCTGAACGTCAGGTCGCTACGTAAACACAGGCTCGATGTGTTCGAGCTGATTACTGAAAAAAAACTTGACCTACTGTTTCTAACAGAAACGTGGCTAGATCAGTTCTCCGACTCTGACATCATTAAAGCCACACCGGAGAATTACTCCTGGGTCAGGCAGGATAGGCCAGAGGGGGTGGGAGGGGGGATTGCGATTATTTTTAAGGACACTTTGGGCTGCTGCTTAGAACGCAAGCCGATCGTGGAGAGTGAGGCGGGTCTCTTCTCGATTAAAATTAATGGGGCCATGACGCTTAATGGATGTCTGGTATATCGGCCCCCAGGGGCTTGTACTAAGTTTAGGGAGAGCCTGTTAGAAAGCCTCATGGAGGCGACCCTGCGCAGGGACAAATTTCTCCTATTAGGAGATCTTAACCTGCACCTCAACTGCCCTGAGGCCACAGGGGTTGAGGATTTTGGTCGGGACATGCTTGCCCTGCAACTGGACCTGAAACTTAAGGCCCCTACGCATCGACTGGGACACCTCCTGGACCCGGTCTATGCTAATTGGGAAGGTGTGGAGGTGTCAGGTGTTGAACCCTTTCCCTGGACCGACCACTTCCTGGTGGCATTCTCCATACAGAGTAGAAACACCAACAAAACTAGCCAGGTACCCTCTAACTATCTTAGGAGGAAGTGGGCTAAATTCTCGGTGGAAGATTTTAACCAAGCCTTAACTAGGGATGGTTTGCCAGGGGGCGAGGACATAGAAACAGCTGTCCTCAACCTGAATCAGCGCATTACGGCAGCGCTTGACCAGACAGCCCCACTCTGCCGCACTACCACAGGTGCTCGGAAAGATCGCTCAGCTCCTTGGTTCAGTGCTGAGCTGAGACTGACAAAGGCAGACTGTAGGCGGGCAGAAAAAGTCTGGAGGGTGTCCTATGACAACAAGGCCAGGGACTTATTTCTGGAAAAAAGGCGCATTCACCATAGGCTGATAAAAAAGTCTAAGGCAGCCTACTTTGCTGAACAAATTCAGGGGGCGGAAAACTCCGCCAAGGAACTTTTTGGCATCTATAAATCCCTGACGTCGGTGAATGCATCTACAGAGCCGGAGAGTTGCTCTACGGAGTCTTGTGACCGAATTGCAGACTACTTCTCCGCCAAAGTAGAGAAGATTTACTCGACCTTCCCTATTCGGCCTACAGGGCTGGACCTAGAGGAAGCAATGGGGGACATAGAGACGGCAGGGCATATTACACGCTATTGCACCCCTCCTCCTGAGGAACTATTAGTGGTGTGCCGCTCTGTAAAATCAGGGTCCCCGTGGGATCCGGTGTCGCCAAAACGCTTGGCAGACAGTCTGGAAGTCCTGGAGCCTTATATAAGGCATATCCTCGACGTATCCTTCGGATCAGGGAAGCTGCCGGACGGATGGAAACAGGCGGTGGTGCTCCCGCTCCGGAAGAAACCCCACTTAGGCTTCGAGGTATTAGAAAATCTGAGGCCCATTTCCCTCCTGCCTTTTCTGTCAAAAGTGGCGGAAAAGGTGGTTAATACCCAAATTATGAAGCACGTGGAGGAAAGGGGACTGCTCCATGCGACGCAGTTTGGCTTCAGGCCACGACATTCCACCGAGTCCGCCCTCCTCATGGCGACGGAACATCTGAGAGAGGGCGTGGATGCAGGCCAAACTATGGCTTTGATCTTGTTGGACCTCAGCGCGGCGTTCGACACTGTAGCACATAACATCTTGCTACAGTGTCTGAACAGAGGTGGCATCTCTGGCACCGCGCTGAGATGGATCCAAGACTTCCTCAATGAGAGAAGTTTTCAAGTCAGGCAGGGAGACTGCTACTCTAGGGGGGTGCCTCTGGGCCAAGGCGTGCCGCAGGGCTCGTCATTGAGCCCAACCCTCTTTAATTTGTATGTCGCGCCTGTTGCATCGATCGTGGAGAGCCATGGCCTCCAACTGGTCTCCTACGCCGACGACACGCAGCTGGTGATCTCCCTGTCGCAGGCGCCCTGTCTTGCTGCCGATGGCTTCCGTTCGTGCATGAAAGATCTAGCCGAATGGATGGCCAACAATTGTTTGAAGCTGAACGGCAGCAAGACAGAGGTGCTGGTGGTAGGGAGAGCCCAGTCTGCCTGGTCGCCGGCATGGTGGCCCTCCTGCCTTGGACCTACCCCAACCCCGTGCCTAGAGGCGCGCAATTTGGGGGTGTGGTTTGACGTAGGGCTCACATTTGGCCCCCAGATTAATCGGGTGGTGGGAGTCTGCTTCGGGATTCTGAAGAAGCTGAGAAAGGTCCTGGACTTACTCCCGCTTGAAGCACGTCAAACCCTGGTTCATGCCCTGGTAACAGCTAGGGCGGACTATGGGAACCTGCTGTACCTGGGGGCTTCAGAAAAAAGCATGGCCCGGCTGCAAGTGCTGCAGAATGCGGCAGCGCGTCTGATTCTCAGACTGCCTAAAAGGGCGCCTTCTAAGGCGGCCCTCCAGCAGCTACACTGGCTCCCGGTGAGGAGAAGAGTGGAGTATAAAGCCCTCTGCACCTGTCATCGCATTTTGAATGGCAGGGCACCCGCCCCTCTGACGAATTTGATCAAAGCGTACATACCAACACGGGCGCTTAGATCAACAGGGGGTGGCCTACTGAGGACTCCAAGAATTAAGAATGCCCGCATGGGAGGCAGGTCTTTCAGACACTTGGCGGCAACCAACTGGAACAAACTACCAACGGACCTGCGTTTGGAACCAGATGAGGCTAGATTCCGGGCAAAATTAAAAACTTATCTTTACAGCAAATAATGGCCCGTGTTGCTTTTGTGTTCCCTGTCTTCTGCCTATTCCCACTTTCAGCGCGTGGACACGCCGGTGTGCGTAATCGCAGCGCTCAACAAATGTCCCAATAATAATAATAATAATAATAATAATAAAATAAACGGCTAAAAGGTACTTGTCAACTTCGCTCATTGATACCGTTGACGTTTAATTTGAATATCAAACATTAAGGGGGAAACGAAACAATAAAGTTCAACATTTTATTTACAGATCTATTAAATTAATAAACTAACACATACACTTTCTTATTTGCAATTAACTGATTTCCATTAATTGTGAGTATCTGTTGGAACGCAAAGTTGTCCTTGAGAAAAACTACCGTGGGGCGGGACTTCCGTTTCCTGCTGGAAGCTCGCGCCACAGAGTGGCTGGCTAGGAGAGGAACAGTGGTGACGCGGGGCTCCCATGCCAGAGGGAGAGCCCTGTGGTGGCGGCTTAAGTCCGGAGTGGCGGTAAGTGGGCCTTAGTTGTAGTGGGGGGGTCTCGGTGCACTCGTGTGTGTGCGTGTGTGTGTGTGTATGTATGTGTGCGACGGCAGGGGGCGGAGGGGGGTTCTCTGTATGTATGTGTGCGTGCGTGCGTGGGCGCGTGTGTGTGTGTCTCTGTGTATGCGCATGCATGTGTCGTGTTGGAGCTTCCCAGGAGACAGCAGCTGGCCACAGCGAGCGCGTTCGCGTGGCCCGCTCCGATCGCCTTCTCGGAGAGGAAATGCGCGCAGCCAGGTGCTGTCTCCTGGAAAGCTGCGTCGCTCACAATAGGTCTCTGGCGAGACAGCGCTTCGCGCTGTAATCGCCACGAGACCTAAAGAGGAGAAAGAGGAAACCTGTTTTACAAACCGGTAACTCAAACAGGGAAAGGCTGAACCAGCAACCTCAAAAAAGATGAGAGACGGGGGCGTGGTCTCGCTGGGAATGCAGTGAGACGCACGCTGCGGGAGCTCTGGCCACTCACTTCTTTTTAACGCAATTATCGCGGAACTGGGGGCTGGTAGGCACCGCTGCAGAGGGTGCTTACCTGGCTGAGGGCGAGAGGTGCCTACGGGTGGATGGTGAACTGCTTTGACATGGCAGCTGAGGTTGAAGGGTGGCTGCACCTTGGCCTCCCAACCCGGATCGGCCGCCATTTTGAGGCGCCGGGCCTGGGTCACCTCGGTGGATGCGGAGAGCTGTCCTGAGACCCTTTGGAGACTCCTGGTGCCGTGCAGCTTCGGGACTGACAGCGGAATGGCTGGGGTGCCTCTGCGGGACTAGACGGCGCTTGTGACCAGGCCTAAGCGGCAGAGTGGATATCTGACTCGGGCTGCCATTTTAACTGTGGACCCGGGCGCCCTCCGGCGGTGTGTGCTGCGGATTGCCCCCCCCCCCAGACCGGAGCAGCGGCCGTATGCACCGCCCGAGATTGTGCAAGAGGTGACCGGAATCATTTCAGCTGTGAGCGTGGGCTCCCTGCCCTTGGGGGCTGCAATTGGAGGCAACCGCCATCTTGACTGCAGCGGTCCCGGGCTGTCTGGTGTTGTGGGCATCTGTCGTGACCGGAGGACTGCAGGCTCTCAAGAACGCTGAGGGTCATGTGGAGGATCAGCTGCACAAAGGTCGCGGCTGAACTGCCGGATGTCCCGGGCTGGTGAGACAGTCGTCCTGGGCCTCTCCCTCCCCCCTGGAGCTGGCGTGAGGCAGGGGGTGGCGAGCGGGGACCCCTGAGAGGGTGGCCGCGCCCTGCATTGGCTGGTTGAGCGGCGGGGCGAAGTGGGGGCACACATAGTGAAAGCGGACGCTGGGAGGACACAGCGGCGTCCTGTGGGGCGATCCGGCCCGGAGGCGGCGGCTTCCTGATCTGGTGGGCCTGTGACCTGGTGTGAGCCTGTGCTTCCACACGCCCGGTCCCCGGGCTCTGGTAATGGGCCAAGGTGAGGTGTACGGGTGGGGGCGTCCCCTGCTGAGCCACTTCTTCACGTCCTACCCCAGAGCCCCTGCACCTCACTGACCCTGCACAACGCCGCTGCCCTGCGCCTGCCTGAGGCCTACATTGGCGAACTGCCCTACCGGCAACAGACGGCTAGGTTGGCCCGACAACAAGGAACCCCTGGTAACTGGCTTCCTTGCCACTGGTGGCTCCCCTACGACTGCTGGTGAGGTTGGTCCCCATGGTCTCCCCTGAACTACCTGCATGACCAGCTCACTTTCTTAAAAAGACACTCGAGGACAAGCATATCCAGGTCCCCACACCCTATGCCCAGCGCCATTCCCGAAGGTGGACGCAAGGCCTGCGATCACTGGGGCTCCCTCTGGCTCTATTCCCGATGCCTGACTCTCCTACTTGGGGGCTGGGATCTCTACGCAACCTGCCCAGACGGTATTTCGGCGGCGCAGCATACACTTGCCAACACAGGCGGATCTAGAGGGCTGGCGGAGGCGGCTAGGAGCGGCTGGTCTTTGGTGAGGCTGGGTGAACGCACCGGGGGTCCCAGCCTCTGGGTGGCAATCTCCCGGCCTAGCAGGCGTGTGGCTGAGTGCGATCCTGCGCTTCTCTCGGCCCCAGGTATCCTGCTCCCTGCTGGATTCTTGGACAAAAACGCACCTCTTGAAAAGGTACGGAGTGGAGGCTAGAGCATTCATGTATGCAGTGGTCCTACCCACCCCCTGGCACCCGTCGCACTATCAACTGTTGAGCCAGGTGTGACTCATTCTGATCTCCACCAACTGAGACGATGCAGGTACACTTGGCAACCAAACCTACTCTCTAACGACCATTCCACCACACACTAGCTCCTACGCTTGGCGCTGTTGAGAGACAGTCGCACCCAAAAGATGACATGTACCAAAGTCGGGAAGGACCCAGCGGCACCCCCAAAAGACAATCCCAGGGCTCGAAAATTTCACTCGACCGCTCGCATAGTCGAGCTAAATTTAACAAGGTCGAGCTGTTTTTAGGTCCTACTCGCCCTTTCTGGCTAGTAGGAAAACAAACCAACTTTTATCTCCTCGGTCTGTGAAAACGGAGCAAATGTGACCAGATAACAAGATTTAAAGGCATTTTTATTGCTCACAAAGTTAATGAGCAATAAAGATGCCATTAAATCTTGTTATCTTGTCACATTTGCTCCGCTTTCAGAGACGGAGGTCAAGTAGGTTGCAGTTAGGTCGAGGACATTTTTTGAGGTACTAGTCCTGCAGGACTAGTAACATTTTTTTGATTTTTCGAGCTCTGCAATCCTGTTGCCGCAATGTGGAGTAAGGCGGGCATGTCAACGCCTGGAGAAGTGGCCTCACAGCCTGGAGGGGACTCGCCCCCTGTCACACAGGCTTTTATGGCTACTTTTAAGACAGAGCTTAAAACGTAGATAGGTTCCCTGCGTACCAAGGTCCACTCGTGTCCGGGAGCTGAAAAAGGAGGTCACAGACCTCGGGGAAAGAGTGGATGGCCTGGAGAAGACTGTAGATGCCCGAACCGAAGACCAGGAACAACTTCGGCTGCGCCTGGCCACCCTGGAGGAGCAACACATAGAGCTGCAACTGAAGCTAGACGATTTAGAGAATAGAAGTCCCCAGAACAACCTCCGCATCCGGGGGGTCCCCCTCGTGGCAGAGGGGAATGATATTTTGACTTACGTGGCGCAGCTAAGCTCTTGCATGAGGTCTGGGTAGATTATGATACCTCTCCACCGGCCCTGGATCGGGCCCATCGAGTTACCGGATCCGCTGGCAGATCAGGTATTCTCCCGGCCATCCTGACTTGGGTGCACTTCTTTACAGAAAAAGAGGCTATTCTTAAAGCGGAGCGCCAAACCGGACCTCACCTACAATGGGGTCAAGATTCGGATCTATCAAGACCTCTCCCCCAACACCCTCCGGAGACGTTGAGATTTTAGACCTGTGAGGGACAAACTGCGAAGTCTGAATATTCCATACCAATAGGGCAACCCATTTGCTCTCATTTTTCAATGAGAGTGCAAGCGCCGGATGGTAAGGTCTTTTTAAGAAGCGGCACAGCTTATCCACCTCTCCTCAACGCCACCTTCTAACTCTACACATCTGCCGCCCTTCACACAGGCGCCCGCCAAGCCCTCATGGTCTACTGTTCGCAGTCTCTGGCCCTCACCGCAACCGGACGAACAATCATCCTTGCAAGCCAGGTAATTCATTATCCAACATATCCAGTCTCTGGAGGGGGAAAGATCTACAACAAACTTCCGACCTTCGGCCCCTTGATTGACTGAAAACATGCTTCCGCAAATGTACGAACATGCTGACCTTGGAAATTGTCTCAGACCCCATTGGGGTGACGCTCGCTCTCTGAAACTGGACATACCCAGCTCCCTATCGGCAGTGTTGTAGGTCCTGGACTACCCATCCGGACGATCCCGGAGGTAGCTGATGACCCGCCCCCTACCCGTTGTTGAGAGAGTGACATCTCTGGGATCACCCTAGCCTTAATATCTGGGCTGACCGGCAACTGGAACAGGACACTGTGGCCCGGTTGGCCAATGTTTGTTCTACACACTTTGCCTATACTTATCTGTACTTACTTTTCTTTTTTTTCCCTCCTCTTCTATATCTTTCGTTATGGCGGGTGGGGGAACCCCCCCATACGGTGCCCTGCCCGTGACAAGAGTGACAAATCCCTATGCCTCCCTCCCATCATCCCACCTTGCTCTCTAAAGTGGATTGACGGAGTACCCCCGATCTTGACACAACTATGGCTGCACCCTGAAGATTTTATTCCTTAATGTTAAGGAACTTAAACCCCCCCCCCCCCAACAAACATCATCAAACATGGCGCTATCTTCTACAACATAACCCAGACATTATCCTTCTACAAGAAACTCACCATTTAAAAGCAGATATCCCTTGCATGACCAATCCACTATATCCCCTCCAATTCTGGGCTTCAGCGCCCACTAAAACAGCTGGGGTGGCAATTCTTTGCAGGGCTGGCATCAGGCAGGGGGAATCTAGGGTCTTCCATAGCTCGGATGGCTGCTTCATCAGGGCTGGGGTCCGAATTGGACAATGCCACTTTACACTGTGCAATGTGTATGCACCCAACCAGACACAGGACTCCTATCTCCAAACGACCTTGCGGGAGCATGTCCCACAAGACGACCCCTCACTAATCTTAGGGAGTGACTTCAATATGGCATGGGATTCTAAAATGGACCGCAGTGAGACATCCTCACACGGGACGGGGGCTATGTCTTCGACTCTCCGGAGACAAATAGCAGACTTGGTTTACTGAACTCCTGGCGCTACCACTCCCCTGAGACGCGCAACTTTTCGTATTACTCACACGTAAATCGCTCGTACTCACGCATAGATTATAATTTTATCTCTTACACCCTAGTCCGCGACATGCTCTCGGCCTCCACATCTGACATCTCGCTCTCCGATCATGCACATGTTGAACTCCTCCTGCAATACCCAGCCGCTTGTCCCTCCCGTACCCCAAGATGGCGTTCCCACTGCACATTTGCGGGACCCCAGTGGATGTGGAAAGCATATGGACTGCTATTGACTCGTACTTCGCGATCAATGATATTCCCGAAACTCCCTTTCCTGTAGTATGGTATGCATTCAAGTCCACGATCCGCAGCCACATCACATCTAAACCTCTTTAAAGACATTAAGGAGTTAGAGAGACAAGATAAGGAACACCCCACACTCGGCCGTAAACGCCGCCTCGCTAATCTTAAGGGGTAACTCCGTTCTCTCCGCTCTTACAAGGCTGAGAGAGCCTTATTGGCATTGAAACAGCGACACTTTGAGGGGGGGACAAGGTGGGTAAGATATTGGCAAGGCGCCTGCGAGCGCGCACTGCCAAAGCACACACAGCTAACATCCAGCTCACTAATGGCGAGAGGGTCACCACAGAACGGGCTAAATGCGAGACGTTCCAGGCATATTACTCAGCCCTGTATACAGCCGTCTCCAGATCGGGTCAAAGATATCCTACATTGCTGCCCCTGGACTCCACTTAGTCCCTACCACTCCGAGCAGCTGGAAGAACCCCTCACCAAAGAGGAGCTGGCGAGTGCGCTAAAGGACCCACCCCTGGGGAAATCACCGGGCCCGGATGGCCTCCCATTGGCCTTCTATCCTCAGCTACTACCACAACTCCAACCCTAACTCCTAAGGCTGTTCAACTCCTTCTCCGATAAGGAGGAGCCGTCATCATCTATGGGAATGACAGAAATAGCCCTCATCCCCAAACCGGGGAAGGACCACCACCCTGTGTTCATCCTTCCGTCCCATGGCCCTTTTGAACACAGACCTTAAAATCTATACTAAAATGATGGCCAAACGCCTTGAACCACACATGCCCGGCCTTATAGAGCCTGACCAGGTCGGCTTTATACGGAACCGCCAGGGAGAAGACAATGTGCGCAGAATTGCCCATCTCGTGGGGAAAGCGCAACATTGGAATATACCGGCAGGCCTTTTATCGCTCGACGTGGAAAAGGTGCTCGATCGGGTCGACTGGACCTTCCTCCGAGCGGTGCCAACGAAAATCTGCCTCGGCCAGAACATGATAGCTAGGATCATGGCCCCTTACCTCTTCCCGCAGGCTCGGGTGCGAGTCAATGGCCAACTCAGGCATCCTATCTCCATACACAGGGGCAAGCGACAGGGCTGCCCAGTATCCCCTTTGTTGTTTGCCCTCATGGTAGAGCCCATAGCTATGATGATTAGGCAGGCCTCGGACATACATGGCATCATCCTCGCGGGTCAGTAGAACAAAGTAGCGCTTTTTGCTGACGATCTTATCCCAACGTTGTCTCACCCCCATGTTTCCCTTCCGGCGCTACACTCCCTACTGCAATCTTTTGAGCTGGCCTCTGGTCCTAAAATCAATCATGGATTATCCTGGGCTTTGAACCTCCCATTCCCAGAGGAGGAGGAGAAGGAGGAGATATCGACCCTGCAAACACTTGTCCCCTACCAGTGGGCCACTAACTACATTCGATATTTGGGCTTCAGTTGACTCCCTCTCTTGCCACATGTAGGAAAACCGTCTTCGAAGGCCTGGGGGTTGAAAAAATACCTGACCCTTTCCTAGCTGGGCCGTTTGAACGCTATTAAAATGTCAGTGCTCTCAAAGGTTCTGTACCTATTTCAATACTTACCCACTCCCATCTCGCAACACCAGATTCAGAGTCTTCAGAGCGAGATCACCGGCTTCATCTGGGGAGGGCGTAGACCTCACTTCTCCAACAAAGTTCTCATGCTTCCGCGGGACAGAGGAGGACTAGCATGCCTCAACCTTCTAGACTACTACTGGGCCTCTCACCTTCGCATTGTTTCGGAGTGGACAGCGCTTGAGAGTGAGAAGATCTGGTTCCATATGGACAGGGCGGTAACCGGACGAACCATTTGGGATCTTTCCTGGCTCCATAGAAATGCACGCTCCTGCAGCGCCTATATTGCAGTGCCCACTAGGACGGTGCTGGATATTTGGGGCAAAGTAGCAATATCCAAGGGTCTCACAACCTTTCCCTCTCCCCACACCCTCATTGAAGGTAACCCGTTGTGCCTGCAGCACTGGTTGTGCCACCCATAGAAGCAGCCTTGTAAAATGTGTCTAAGGTTTGTCATTGCAGAGCCTGCGTGCAGTCTGGTACTGTCATGCTGAGTGGGCAAGTGCACCCACCTGCCAGTCCCTATTGCAAGGCTACCTGTTCTCCATAGGCCAGAATGGGCTGTTAGAATTATTACATTTTATAATCCTAACTGACTCAGAGAACATGGTGGGAATTCGAGTTTAGTATGCCTGAACTCAGAATGATAAAATACATCTTTTAGTGAAGTTGGTTTTAACATTCTGTGTTTGCAAATGCCACTTTTAGAAAGTAGGTATATGCTTGTCTAACCATTCAAACCTGCCTCTGCTAGGTTGTGTATTCCTTTGTCTGGCTTTGTGAGTGACAGGGCTGGGGAATTCCAAGAGACAGGCTGAGTCACCCAGTGGTGAATAGAGAGATCTGCATCTAGATGGGTGGGAGGAGTTGCACTTGAACCTTGAATAGGGCTGTGCCTGCCTTCCACAAGGCTGTCTCCACCCCCTGGGGAGCGTCTGATGTCTCTGCCATGAACACTGAAAGAAGAGAAGGAGTCCTGTAAACAAAGTGCTCCAGGACTGTACTTGCCTTCCACAATGCTGGCTCCACCTCCTGATGTGCTTGCCCTGCACTGTGAAAGGAAAGGAGAGGTCTGGTAAACAGAGTGCTTCAGAACTGGTTTGGATTGGGCAAATGCCCCTCTCCCAAAAGAATTTTGGGGTATAAATATTGGGACCCTGAACCCATGAAATTAGATCACTTTTGGATTACAAGAAGAAACCTTTACTGATGAGAGGAACCCGAAGAAACTGACAAGGGACTATTTCCAAGCTGAAGTGCTGCTTGGGGGATTGGCCTGTAGTGGTTGCCTTACTGCCAAAGGAAGGAGAACGGAACTTTGTGTACTTTGCTTTCAACTTGTGAAGGATCTCCAAGGGCTTGGAAAATAGCTTGCCTCCTGCTGAAGTCTCAGGGACAACAGACTTCAACCCCCAGCTCCCCAGAGTTCTTGTGGAAGTGCCTGCTGCTGTTTTGGGCCTTCTGAGGAACTGCGTGTCGCCGTCGCAACTCCGAAGGAGGGTGTCGCCGCTGTAGTTGTCACACTGCACCGCATCAGGAGAAGAATCTCGCAACGAGGTCGGAGCGTGTCGCCCGCGCTGTGCCTGCCGTCAAAACTCCAAAGGAGGGTCTCACCGCTGGAACTGTCGCACTGCACCGCATCGAAGAAGAGCACCTCGCATCCATCCCCCGAAAAGCGCGCCACTGTCGGAGCTGCTGCCGTCACATCGTGGATGTCGCCGCTGTAGTCGCATCGTGCAGAAGCTTCACGCATCGTGGGAGAAGAGTGTCGCCGCTGGAGCTGCTGCCGTCACATCGCGGAACAAGGGTGTTGCCGCTGCAGTCCACGCATCGAACAGAGAACTTCTCGCATGCCCGAGAAGCGTGCCGCATCTGGAAGATCTTCACATCTTTATTTCTTTGCAGCTGAACTTTACCGCATTTCCCTCGCTGCGACATTGCTGGTCATGGAAGCACAACGCAACCTATTGACGCAAAGTGTTGCACCAAGAACTGAACTGAACTAAGCTAAATCTACCATCTTAAAGTAATAGTATTGTGTATTTTTGTTGTTCATGGTCTTGTGGTAACTCTACATAAAGTCTACTTATTTTTATATAAAACCTGGGTGGTGTCTATTTGTAGTGTTGTCACTGGGTTACTGTATGTGGTCACAAACGCTTAACACACAACGCCTCTGAGATAAAGTCTGTGTGCTCGTGCCAAGCTGCCAAGGGGGTGACAGGGGTTATGAGGTGTAAGTGGGATGTCCTCTTACCATGCCTGTTTGCATACCGTGAGGTGCCACAGAAATCTCTAGGGTTCAGTCCCTTTGAGCTTCTCTACAGACACCCTGTCAGAGGACCTCTGAGTCTGGTCCAAGAAGGCTGGGAGCAATCTCCCAGGAAACCTCCCCAGGATGCATATAGCTACATGCTGGCCTTAAGGAACATGACTAGGCGTTTCAGACAACTCGCTGAGGCGAATTTGGAAGCCAGCCAGGAGGAGATGAAGCGATGGTATGACCAGAATGCCACTCTGATAGAGCTTCAACTTGGCCAGAAAGTGTGGGTCATGGCCCCAGTGGAGCCCAGCGCGCTCAAAGATAAGTGGACCGGACCATTTGAGTTTGTGGAGCGCAAGAGTCTAGTTACCTACTTGGTGGACTTGCGGTCTCCGAGGAACCCCTTGAGGGTCCTACATGTCAAACGCCTTAAGCCCCACTTAGAGAGGTCTGAAGTGGGCATGCTCTTGGCAACAGATGCTGGGATGGAGGAGGAGACTGAGCCTCTTCCTGACCTCCTGTCAGCCTCAGAGCAAGATGGGTCAGTGGATGGTGTTAACCTCTCCTCCACCCTGACCCATGAGCAACAGAATGACTGCCGCCAGTTGCTGGGACAGTTTTCTGATCTGTTCTCCCTGGTTCCTGGTGTCACAGATTGGTGCGTCCATGATGTGGACACAGGAGACAGCTTACCTGTGAAGCACAAGTCTTACAGGGTAACTGACCGGGTGAGGGCTTGCATCAAAGAGGAGGTCTCAAAGATGCTTGCGCTAGGGGTGATTGAGTCATCTAGCAGTCCTTGGGCCAGTCCAGTGGTCTTGGTCCCAAAGGCTGCAGTGCCGGGTGCCACACCCAAACTCCGGTTCTGTGTGGACTACAGAGGGCTCAATTCAGTCACGAAGACTGACGCGCACCCCATCCCCAGAGCTGATGAGCTCATTGAGCGGCTAGGGGCTGCACGGTACCTCAGCACGTTTGATTTAAAGTCTGAGTACTGGCAGATCGCCTTGACTGATGGGGCAAAGGGCAGGTCAGCATTCTCCACACAAGATGGGCATTTCCAGTTCGGTGTCATGCCCTTTGGGATGAAGAACGGCCCTGCCACCCGTCAGAGGTTGGTCAACCAGGTGTTGGTTGGACTGGAGGAATTCAGTGCCGCCAACCTGGATGACATCGCAGTGTTCACTGCCTGTTGAAAGGAACATCTGCGCCACCTCTGGGAAGTGTTGATGGCGCTGCGGAAGGCAGGTCTCACGATCAAGGCGAGTAAGTGCCAGGTCGGGCAGGGTTCCGTGGTGTACTTGGGACACCAAGTTGGGAGCGGCCAGGTGGCGCCCCTACAACCCAAGATTGAAACTATCCTGGCTTGGGAACCACCCAAAACCCAGACAGAGGTGGAGCATTCTTAGGTCTCACTGGGGACTACAGGAGTTTTGTCAAGGGGTATGGCAACATTGTTGCACCCTTGACAGAGCTGACTTCCAGGAAGCAGCCCAAGAAGGTGATCTGGACTGACACCTGTCAGAAAGCCCTCTGAGGCCCTGAAAGCTGCCATGTGCACAGCACCTGTGCTCAGGGCACCCAACTTTTCAAGTGAGTTTATAGTTCAGACAGACGCTTCAGAGCATGGTGTGGGGGCTGTTCTGTCACAGATGAATGAGGAGGGCCTTTATCATTAGAAGGTTACTTCCACGGGAACAGAGGTGGAGTGCTATTGAGGGTGAAGCATTTGCTGTGGTCTGGGCACTGAAGAAGTTGAGACCATACCTGTTTGGGACTCACTTCCGGGTTCAGACAGACCACAGTCCCCTCAAATGGTTTATGCAGATGAGAGGTGAGAATCCAAAGCTGTTGAGGTGGTCTATTTCCCTACAGGGTATAGACTTTACGGTGGAACACCGCCCGGGTACAGAACACACCAACGCTGATGGTCTGTCCAGATTTTTCCACCTTAGTGATAAGAACTCCCAGGAGTTAGGGTAGTTCTCCCCACATTTCAGCTGGAGGGGACACCTGTTAGACCTGGCACCAGTGGGGTGGGTCTCCCTTCCATTTTTGCTGTTGCCTCGTGTATTTTTGCTGGTGTTATATGCTTTGGGCACTGTGCCACTGCTATCTAGTGCCACAGTGCAAGTGCTCCCTATTGTAAATTGATGTATGAATCAGTGGTTCCATGTTTGGCTATTTGGTTTACTTGTCAGTCCCTAGTCTAGTGCACTGAGTGTGCCCAGGGCGTGTAAATCCAAATGCTGCTGGTGGGCCTGCAGCACTGGTTGTGCCACCCACAGAAGCAGCCTTGTAAAATGTGTCTAAGGTCTGCCATTGCAGAGCCTGCGTGCAGTCTGGTACTGTCATGCTGAATGGGCAAGTGCACCCACTTGCCAGTCCCTACAACTTCCCTTTTCTTCATATCAGTCACCCCTATGGTAGGCCCAAGGGCAGGGTGCATTGTAAGTATAAGGTAGGACAAGCCCTGATGTGTGTGGCATGTCCTAATAGTGAATTACAGCCATTTTCGTTTTTCACTATTGCAAGGCTACCTGTTCTCCATAGGCCAGAATGGGCTGTTATATTATTACACGTTTATAATCCTAACTGTCTCAGGGAACATGGTAGACATTAGAGTTTAGTATGCCTGAACTCAGAATCATAGAATACATCTTTTAGTGAAGTTGGTTTTAATATTCTGTGTTTGCAAATACCACTTTTAGAAAGTAGGTATTTGCTTGTCTAACCATTCAAACCTGCCTCTGCTAGGTTGTGTATTCCTTAGTCTGGTTTTGTGAGTGACAGGGCTGGGGAATTCCAGGAGACGGGCTGAGTCATCCAGTGGTGAATAGAGAGATCTGCATCCAGATGGGAGGGAGGAGTTGCACCTGAACCTTGAATAGGGCTGTGCCTGCCTTCCACAATGTTGGCTCCACCCCCTGGGGAGCGTCTGATGTCTCTGCCCTGCACACTGAAAGAAGAGAAGGAGTCCTGTAAACAAAGTGCTCCAGGACTGTACTTGCCTTCCACAATGCTGGCTCCACCTCCTGTGGGGCGTCTGATGCGCCTGCCCTGCACTGTGAAAGGAAAGGAGAAGTCTGGTAAACAGAGTGCTTCAGAACTGGTTTGCACTGGGCAAAGGCCTCTCTCCCTTCAGAGATTAAGGAATTTGGGGTATAAATATTGGGACCCTGATCCCGTGAAATTAGATCACCATGGACTACAAGAAGAAACCTTTACTGAGGAGAGGAACCTGAAGAAACTGAGGAGAGACTATTCCCAACCTGAAATGCTGCTTGGGGATTGGCCTGCAGAGGTTGCCTTACTGCCAAAGGAAGGAGAAAGGAACTTTGTGTACTTTGCTTTCAACTTGTGAAGGATCTCCAAGGGCTTGGAAAAGAGCTTGCCTCCTGCTGAAGTCTCAGGGACAACAGACTTCAGCCCCCAGCTCCCCAGAGTTTGTGTGGAAGTTCCTGCCGCTTTTTTGGGCCTTCTGAGGAACTGCGTGTCGCAAGGAGCTGGAAGCACGACTCAACGAGACAAAGCGTGTCGCCGTCGCTGGGCCTGCTGTCGCAAGTCCGAAGGAGGGTGTCGCCGCTGGAACTGTCGCACTGCACTGCAGAGAAGTGTGCCGCACCAAAGAGGAAGCACGTCCCCCTCGCTGCCTCAGCCGTCGCAACTGCGAAGGAGTGTGTCGCCGCTGTAGTTGTCGCACTGCACCACATCAGGAGAAAAATCTCACAACGAGGTCGGAGCGTGTCGCCGTAGCTGTGCCTGCCGTCGTAACTCCAAAGGGGGGTGTCGCCGCTGGAACTGTCACACTGCACCGCATCGAAGAAGAGGACCTCGCATCCCCTGAGAAGCGAGCCGCCGTCGGAGCTGCTGCCGTCGCATCGTGGGTGTCGCCGCTGTAGTTGTCGCATCGTGCGGTAGCTTAACGCATCGTGGGAGAAGAGTGTCGCCGCTGGTGCCTTCGCATCGCGGAACAAGGGTATCGCCGCTGCAGTCCACGCATCGAACCGAGAACTTCTCGCATCCCCGAGAAGCGTGCCGCATCTGGAAGATCTTCAAGTCTTTATTTCTTTGCACCTGAACTTTGCCGCATTTCTTTCGCTGCGACATTGCTTGTTGTGGTAGCGCAACGCAACCTAAGGTATATTGACGCAAAGTGTCGCATCTAAGAACTGAACTAAGCTTAATCTACCATCTTAAAGTAATAGTATTGTGTATTTTTGTCGTTTATGGTCTTGTGGTAAATCTATATAAAGTCTACTTATTTTTTATATAAAACCTGTGTGGTGTCCATTTGTAGTGTTGTCACTGGGTTACTGTGTGTAGTCACAAATGCTTAACACACAACGCTTCTGAGATAAAGCCTGTCTGCTCATGACAAGCTACCAAGGGGGTAAGCAGGGGTTATTTTAGGAGTGTAATCCCCTTATCCTGATTAAAGGCGAGGGTCCCTATTTGTCACAAGTGCCTACCTGTGCCAACCAGAGATCCCCAAATCGAACACCCGTTATTCCCCCTGGCCTTCAATCCGCAAGCGTTCTCAAAATGGCTGGAAGGTGGATGTAGAACGATCAGAGATATGTACACCGGGGACACACTCAAAACCTTTGACCAATGCAAGGAGGGGTTTCAACTCCTAGAAGGAGCTAGGCTCCAGTATGCACAGTTGCGGCATTGACTGTCCTCGTCCGAGATGCAACAGGCCACTACTCGCCCATTCACTCCTTTTGAGCGGCTGGTATGCTCCTTTGATGAGTCGAAGGGTCTTATTTCCCAGACTTATCAGATCTTGCAAAACCCCCCGCGGATAGCCACCAACCCGTACCAACGTCAATGGGAATCTACTTCCCCTACAGAAATTACGCATGCTCAGTGGAACAGACTGTGGCGGGACATACCGAAGGTGTATCGTAGCATCTCACAACGAGAGATCTCATTCAAGATCATGACAGTGGTACTATACACCTTCGCGATTGCACAGGATGTTCCCCACATCCTACCCGCAGTGCTGGAGATGCTCGAATGCATCCGGGGACTTCATTCACGTTTGGTGGGCATGCCCTCTCCTGGCTCTGTTCTGGAAAGAGGTTCTTAGTCATATCAAGGAGGTACTTTGCTTCCCTCTGCCTGAATCCACAGCCATGATCCTTTTAGGCCTTAAGCCCGACAACTTACGAGCGCTCACCTGCAGTGACTGGCACATTGCACTGCATATGCTAGGGGCCACTAAGCAACTCATAGCGCTATATTGGAAAAAGGCAGAGACCCCCCCCCCCCATTGCCGCTTGGTTCGCGCGCTTATGGCACTTAGTGACTATGGAGCTCCTCACAGCGCGCCTACAGTGTCCTGTGACACCCGATTCACCAAAATTTGGCAACCATTAGTTACATACCTCTGCAAAATAGAACATGCGTGTCTCCTGTCCCCGAAACTCTGGGACTTATGCCTATTTGAAGATGCTGTAATTCCATCGGAGCCCAACAGACTGCTTGCGCAACCCTAACCGCTCTGCCCATTGATACACATGACACATACACCGGTCCATGGCCTGATTAGTGTACACTGATGGCTCCCCTTACTTCCCTCCCTGCCCGCCAGTATTCTCCTCGTCACCATTGTCTTACACAGCCCCCCTGTCACGGGCTCCTCTCTTTCCCCTGATCTTTTTTACTCTCTCGCCGCTCTTTACCAGTTCACTCTTTACTGTCCTCTTTCTGTAGGCCGCTTGCCTACCCCTTCTTTCTTTTCTCTCATTATGATGTTGCATATGTTAACTTTGGGTCTTGCAATTCTCTCACAAATGCAATCTAATGTTATAACACATGCACTACGCGGCCGGCCCACCGAGGGTTGTAGGCGACATGCTGTGTACAGTCTACATCGGTAGACTCTTTTGGAATCACCTGTGTACCCTCTGATTTGCGCGGCCGGCCCGGCGTAGGGTTGTGGGCCCTGTGCTGTGTATATCTAGACCCTCTCCTTGCTCTTTGTATGAAAATAAAACAAATTAAAAAAAAAAAAAAAAAAAAAAAAAAGACACCAAATATCCTTTAACAGTGCCCATCGCCAGGTTCTGCCGAGCCAAGGACAACATAAACAGTAACCCCTCAGGCAGAGAGGCATGACGTGGGTCAAGGCACTTACCTGAACAAGTCACAAATGTGTTCCAACAGCAGGCACCAGGGCCGGACTGGGACCCAAAAGCAGCCCTTGCAAATGTTGTCAAACCATCCCCGGTTCAGTACGTTTAGAGCAAGACTGGCCTTGCAAGGGGGTTTGAAGAGGTTCTCCACTTAGAAATGAGGGGGGGGGGGACACATTTCCCTTTATATATTCAAATATATTCAATTTTAAAATATAGTACATTATGCCTTTACAGTGCACCAGGATACCCAGTCATACCCACAAACATTCTTACAGAGAACGCCAAAAAAAGGCAAATGAGAGGGTGTAGTACTCAAAAAATAAGACTGACCAGTACACATACTTTGCATAGCAAGCGCAGAGAGGAGGTCCGGGGGGGCTCCACTGAAAAAACATGGAACAAACAAAAAAAATGCAACAATTGTGCATTTTACAACAGAAGCATCACGTCAACCACACCTCAGGTATGTGCCAGGCTGGAAAGGCTTGAGGGGAAATAAGGAGGGGTTGGAGGTGGGGGCAGAAAGCAGAAAGTGGACTGCCATGAAACTATGGTTGCCTTTACTCTTTCAACTGCCCTTAAGAGACAAGCACAAAACTGAGGCAGAAAACTCTAGCCCAGGGCACAAAGGGTCCCTCCTGGATTTCAGCCCGAAGTGCCAATCACAGTTATCGACTAACCAAAGTTTTAAAACGGAAACCAGGAGGGTGCAGTGTCTCCGTTACAGCCTGCAGATGCATGACATCTTCTTGCATATGTTCAGGAAAAGCTCCCTGGAGATTCCTGTTCTCGTGCCCTGCCCCCCAGCAGTGCAAAAACACCTGTTTACAGCAGTGCCCACTACTTCTCCACACACTGCTGTACCCGTCATTCCGCCTCTGTCTGCCATTTTTCTCAATTACTACACAGAGAAGGTGAACACGAGTTTGTGTAAGACCGTGGCATCGTTTACAATTGTAAACCATGTGTGTAAGACCTTATGATCCTATACAAGTATAAGAACGCTGGTGGAAAAGGAGGTTACCCTTTGTTTAAATCAGTATAGTATACAAGAGGTCCTGGCATTGGGCTGAGAGCAGCAATTGCATAGTGAACAGTGTGGTGGAGACGCAAAGCTCTCAACAGTGCTACATTAAGGGTCTCGGGACCAGCAAAAACTGTGCACATTCTTTACGGCCATGTTGTGACTAATTAACTCATTTTCTTAATCTTCAATGCACATCATTATCGTTGCTCCTCTGCGCTTGGCAGGAAAGGGTAAAAGGTCCCAGGGGACGTTTATTCGCCTGTCTGACCACTGAGCAGAAAAGTGCTGGGTGGAGGTGGACCATGGCACTATCACAGAGGGTGAATATGGTACCCTCTGAGCCCTCCACATGCCAGCCTGAGTTGAATGGAGCTCTGCTGGTGCCAGTGCAAATACTTCCTGCATTTAGTCCAGTCTTTTCCCTAGTGAAGGCCCTCATCCCTCAACTCATGGAAAGACATGTTAGAGAAAAGGAGGGTCCAGGAACATCCCAGTCAATTAAGACAGCACCATTATAATGTGAAAAGACACCAACTCTGCTGAACAGACCCTGCCACCAGCGCTGTAAAGACACCACCGCCACTGTGAATGAAGACACCATGACCAATGTGAGAGAAGACACCATCACTGGCGTATAACGTTAGAGACACCAGTGCAAGAAGAGAGACACCACTAGTATGAGAAAGACACAACTACCACACTTGAACTAAGACACCACTACTAACGTCACACTAAACCCACCACTAGTGTACAGCATCATGACCAATGTGAGAAAAGACACCATCACTGGCGTAGAACGTTAAAGACACCAGTGCAAGAAGAGAGATGCCACATCGGCATAAAAGACAAAGCTTTGTCTTGGTTTGAATCCTTTTTACAGGACAGATCCTTCCCGGTATTTGACGGAACATCATCTTCTACCAGCAGACCATTAAGATGTGGAGTGCCACAGGGCTCCTCATTAAGCCCGGCGCTCTTCAACATCTGAGGCCACTAGCTGAAGTTGTTCGTCAGTATGGAGTTAGAATCATTTCCTATGTTGACGACACTCAGCTGGTGGTCTCACTGGCGCAGGAAGCTAATCAGACTACGAAGGGGGGGCTCAAGAAATGCCTAGAGGAAGTCAAAGATTGGATGTCCTCCTCCTCACTAAAAATGAACGGGGACAAGACTGAGCTTATGCTCCTGGGCTCTGCCGATCCCAACTCCCTCAGCACTCTATGGCCACCCTGCTTGGGCGTCCCCCCGGCCCCCAAGGACAGAATTAAGAGCCTTGGGGTATGGCTAGACAGATCTCTGTCTTTTGGCACCCAAGCCACCAAACTTGCAGCCACCTGCTTCAGCCTCCTCAAAGTGCTAAGGAAGGTCCTCTATCTCCTACCTATGGAGGCAAAACAAGTAGCCATCCAGGGCCTTAACCAGTCACGACTGGATTATAACAACGCCCTTTACCTCGCTGCCCCAGAATATACGATGCGGAGACTACAAACGGTGCAGAACTGCGCCGCGCGCACTCTACTTCAGATCCCTCGGCGTCAATCAGTCAAAAACGGATTGGTAAAATTGCATTGGCTACCCATTCGCCAAAGAATACAATTCAAAGCCCTATGCATTGCGCACCAGGCGTTCTGGAAAACGGGCCCCCTTATCACCCTCAACCTAGTTTCACACTACCAACCCACTAGGAATCTTCGATCCAACCAGACATATACGGCCACAATTCCCAGAATAAAAAAATCCAGAACTGGCGGTAGGACCTTCACCCACAACGCCTCCAAGCTATGGAACACCCTACCCCTTTACCTAAGAAACAACCCCAATCTCTCTTCATTTAGGAAACAGCTAAAAACTTTCCTCTTCAAAGCCCCCTCTCGATCTGTTGGTTTTTAGCGCTTGGACGCCCCTGGGCAGCAATCGCGCTCTACAAGTCTACATACAATACAATACAATAGTGTGAGAAAGACAAAACTACCACTGTGAACTAAGACACCACTACTAACGTTAGACTACACCCACCATTAGTGTACAGCATCATGACCAATGTGAGAAAAGACACCATCACTGGCGTAGAACGTTAAAGATACCAGTGCAAGAAAAGAGACACCACTAGTGTGAGAAAGACACCACCACCACTGTGAACGAAGACACCACTACTAAGGTTAGAAAAGTACCACCATTAGTGTACAGAAACCATGACCAATGTGAGAAAAGACACCATCACTGGTGTATAACATGAAAGACACCACTAGTGTGAGTAAGACACCACCACCACTGTGAACTAAGACACCACTACAAGGTTAGAAAAGTCCCACCATTAGTGTACAGACACCATGACCAATGTGAGAAAAGACACCATCACTGGCGTATAACGTTAAAGACACCAGCGCAAGAAGAGAGACATCACTAGTGTGGGAAAGATACAACCACCACTGTGAACCAAGACACCACTACTAACGTTGGAAAAGATATACCACTAGTGTACAGGCACCATAACCAATGTGAGAAAATACATTATAACTGATGCAGCCTGAACAGGCTATCTTTTTGTTATCATGTCAACAAGGTGGTCTCTGCTGCATTCTTTGTGCTGAAGAAAATAAAAAAACTTA
Organism: Lissotriton vulgaris; assembly: GCF_964263255.1. NCBI lineage: Eukaryota > Metazoa > Chordata > Amphibia > Caudata > Salamandridae > Lissotriton > Lissotriton vulgaris. The sequence goes on along the minus strand of NC_141700.1, from coordinate 508,338,473 downwards.
TGCCATACCTACCTGCTTCAGCAGGGAAAACACTGATCACCACCTTAGTGTTTTCAAAGCTGGACTATGGAAATGCCCTCTTCCTTGGCACACACAAATACATCCTGAACAAATTACAGTCTGTGCAGAATATGGCAGCACGGATTCTGCTTAATATTCCTTGGCAACACTCTACTTCAGTAGCCATACGCCATCTACATTGGCTAAGAGTGGAGAGCAGAATCAAATTCAAGGCTCTCTGTATCGCCTATAAGGCCATTCATCAGACTGGACCAAAGTTCTTAAAGGAAGCTTTTCAGGTGTACATACCTGTAAAGAATCTAAGATCAGCAGCAAGCCACCTATTGCATGTTCCCCGAACAAGAACGGCCACATGGGGAGATATACGCTTCCTGGTAGCGACCCCCATACTGTGGAATACACTTCCATTGTATATTAAAACAGCACCTACACTCATTGCCTTTCGTAAGGCCCTGAAAACTTGGTTATTTAATCAATAAGTTTGTGTCCTGAATTCTGTGTATCCTAGAGAATCTCATTGCGCCTAGACACCCTAGGGTATTAGTTGCGCATTAAAAATCCCATAAATAAATAAATAAATAAATAAATGCATAACGTTAAAGACACCAGTGCAAGAAGAGAGACACCACTAGTGTGAGAAAGACACAACCACCACTGTGAACCAAGACACCACTACTAAAGTTAGACTAGACCCATCACTAACGTACAGACACCATGACCAATGTGAGAAAAGACACCATCACTGGCATATAACATTAAAGACACCAGTGCAAGAAGAGAGACACCACTACTAACGTTAGAAAAGATGTACCACTAGTGTACAGACACCATAACCAATGTGAGAAAATACATTATAACTGATGTATAATGTTAAAGACCCCAGTGCAAGAAAAGACACTTCTGGTGTGAGAAAAGAAACTGCCAACCACCAATGTGAGAAAATACATCACCATTAATGTGAATTGGTGTGCAAATACACAATCAGTGCGAGAAAAGACACACCGCTATTGTGATAAAATACACCACCTCCAGTGTGAATGAAAATCCACCACTAGTGTACACAGCCACTACCACCAGTGTGAGAAAAGATTCTATCACAAGTATACAAAACCTCTGCCTGTGTGAGAAAAGACATCACTAGTGTGAGAAAAGACACCACCACTAGTTTAGAGAAGACACCACAACTACTGTGTAACAGCACAACCAATGTTAAAGACACCTCTTATACTGTACAAAACACCACTGCTATAGCGAAAAAAAGACACGAACACTACTATCCAGAAACCACTGTCGACGTGAGAAATGACAAACTACTGGTGTAAGAAAAGACCCTATTATTAGTATACAAACACACCCCCACGAATTTTCGAAAAGACGTCGCTGTAAATGCACAGACACCACCACCAGTGTGAGAAAATGGGTTTAACTGACAGCTCAGGCACTAAGTTATGAGACGGTTCCAAGGAATGAGGGCCCTATCAGCTCATTATGAAATACAGTTTATAGACACACGTGCTCTACAAGCCTGCAGCCTTGAACGATCGAGGAGATTGTAGGATTGCCCAGACATCCTCTCCAAGTTTGCACAAATGGGACTCTGGCACAATAGGTAGCAACCCTAGTGTAAGATAAGGGATCTAAGCAAAATCAGGTTTGCAGAATAAAGATGCCAACTTCTGAGCTGCTGGAAGAAGATAGTAAACGCTCTAAGCATTAGGGAGGTGGCTGAATCTCGAAGCGCCTCTCATAAACTTTGCATTTCACTTGTGTGTTAGTTCTTCCTATTGCATGACGTCTGTGAAGGTGTGACGTGTACGGTGCCGGCATGCAGTAGGGCAGGCGAATTCCCGGAAAGAGATTGTTCTGTCAGAGTGCCGGACTAACTTCATCTGTGGTGCGTTGACAATGACAAGGCATTGCCAACTCGCCGGTGGTGCGAGGCAAACTTATTTTCAGAAGCAGGTATTAAAGCGCTCTGTGGCCGAGGACACAATTAAATACTGTGCTCGGAGACAGTAAAAAGCAACAGGACGATTTTATGTCCCACTGTGAGACAACGTCCGGCCCTTCTCAGTGATATGCCACAAGATCAAGGCAAATAACACCCTTAAGCTCCTCAAATGTCGACCTATGGAATACCACAGTTCCATGTCCTTCCTCTCAAGTGGCAGGGGAAATCCGCAATGTGTTCACGCAAAGAGAATCTTTTTGCGCTTTTTTAAAACTTTTTTTCAATGCCTCTAAATGTTGGGTGACCCATGTTTTTTTAAAGTAATTAATTAAATTCAGGCTAGTGAGTGCGCTGTTGCCGTTCTATCGCTCTGTTCATTTATCATGACAGGGTCTCCGTCCTTCTGTTTCTGATGTAATTATACCTGGCTGGGCCGCCAGGCGCTGCTATAGGCGGACGGCCCTGTAAGCGAACACACGCTGGAGCTGTAGTGATTAACGTTATAAAAGTTCACACCGTCCCCGGCATGGGATTGGGGTAACATTTTAGAACGTTTTCAAAATAGCAGCACATTAGTGCACTTGTGAAGCGCTGGCACCGGGAGGCTGTTAACACAAGTAACTGAACCCGACTACTGAACTTGCTGTCCTGCTAATTTTGTTACTGTGGGCCGATAATGCAGCACAGCTGTAAAATTGGCACACAGCAACAGACACGCATTTGCAATGCAATAGGTCTCGCATTTGCGAGAGTTAGAGCTATTGATGGTGCAAATGATAATGTATTTTACACATATGCTTTTTGTTTTGAGTGTTGTGGACGTATGTGGTGAGGATTAAAATTATGTGAGTTTGATTGGAATTATTAGTTGTGGGATTGTGTGGTGTGGTATTGTGTGGTGTATTTGTGTAGTGGAATTATGTGGCATGGTGAATAGATAGGGTTGAGAGCGGCAGAGAGTAGAAAGAAAGGAAGCTAGAAAGGGATAGCTAATTTGTACACAAAGAGGTGAATGAACTCAAGGCAGAGGTGCAGAAAAAGTGTGAGAAAGAAGTGGATAGCAGGCCCTAAACCTATAAAGAGGGAGTGTATGTCCTTTAACATCAATGCGCAATTTTTGCCTTGAGAAAGTCTCGAAGAGACGAAACACGTGTCGGCAAGACAAGCTGGAAACACCCTTAATGTATCTAAAATAAAGATTTGAAGTCTAACATCTGGTCTTGAAGCGTATTTTGGATATCCATTTCCTATCAATGAACTTGAATCAGAATACTTGTGATAATAATAATCATTGGGAACATTACGTAATTTTGAGAGTGCTTGACATACCTGTTAACTTCTTCGGTTCTCAATATTAGCAATTCTTGCTTGTTTAACACCCCTGGTGGTGGGTGTGTAACAGGATAATAGTGCACCTCATACAACTAACTGCATAAAATTTACATTACACGTATACATGCTTTGAGAACTGTATTGCTTGTATGTGCGGACGTTTTCTCTGTCAGAGAAACACTACCACCACAGAATTATTTTGTTAATTCACTAATGTGGGCCACTTTTATTTTGATGCCAGGGCCTATTTCCTGACCCAGTCGCACACCGCATGATAGGGTAATCCATGGCAGCGATCTATTTATATTTCACATGCTTTACTTAATCTTGGATTCCCCAAGAGTGTTAGCTATGTCCAGGAATGTGTGTTTCTGTATATCATTTCACAGCATATTACTGTTGTATGGGGCACACATCGTAGTGAGTCACCTCAAGGTGTTCCTAACAGGCTACATTTGAGTGGTTTGGAGTTGAGGCTAATGGCAGAACAACTTTCACACTGTGCCTGTCTGTGGGTCAAAATGGTGCAGAGAATACATGAGCATTCGAAACATGGCATCTCTGCAGAGCACACAGAGCAACGGTCCCGTTTTCCAGTTGCAGTTGGTGTTCTGTGCAAATGTGTGAATTGTTACTCATTTATCTTAAACAGCTAACAGCCATTGAAAAAAACAATACCCCTCGCTGTTTTTAGATGCAAGTCAGTTGTTGTCTTATATTTCTGGATTCAATCACTGAAAGCAGAGGGAAAGATGAGAAAAAAAGAGTAGAGCATTGAGGCGAAGATGGATATAAAAGGGTCAGCATCAACAAGAAAAGATAAGATGCTTCAGGAAGATGGAAGGCAAATGAAGCAGAACAAGGAAAGAAGTAATGAGGCTGGGGAGAGATGAGAGTTGAAGCGGAGTGTATGGATAAGATGTGTGGATATAAGAGAGACAGAACCAGCAAGGGAACATAAGCAGAGTGGAGAGAGAAGTGTTGGTGCGAGATGGATGGAAGAAAGCAGGACCATTGAAAGATGTCAGAGGTTGGGCGGGTGAGGCAGGAGGGGAGAGGTGGAAGTTAGAAGGGTCAGAACCAGCAAGAGAAATTTGAATCATAGAAAAAAAAAAGTCAACTTCCAAATCTCTTTCATAAAAAGTAATTTCCTCATTGACAATGTGCCGGCTTCTGACAAACCTAGGAGTTTGAAATAGTATTTGTGCTCTATCAGATGATTTGTGTCAGATTCTTTATTGTAGAGTTAGAGCAGCCTTAATACTTCTGAAGCTTAGCACCACATTTGACACGGTTTCCCAGCCAGTGCTTATAAATCATTTAGGACAACCTGGAATGTAAGTATCCCCCGCTGTGGTTTTCCTCTATCCGATTTGAGAAATCTGAAACACTCCACTCACCACCTACGTCTATTATGTTCTAAACCTCAGACTTGTGGAATTAATTGGGTATCCACTGTTCAATCTATATAATTCCCAGTTAGTCTTACTCATACAGTGCTTTGGTTTCTTGCTGATATCCTGTGCATACAGATACCCAAACATCTCTTCCCTCAGTGGCAATCTGGTCTTTGCCCAAGAATATGTTTGGATTTGTATGCTAATAGTCGATTTCCGAATGAAGACAAATTCATTAAAACCAAAAAGTGACAAATCAAGAGTTCTCATTTTTAAAGGATCTCATACCATATGATGTTCTCTTTGGTGGCTGGTGGAGCTGGGTTAATTGCTCACATTGGTGGAGTCAGCAAAAAAATCTTGGCTTCATGTTCCATCATCTTCTCTTTTTTTCCAGAACAGATTAACCAGGTTTCATCCACTTGCTTTTCCTACATCCATAAGCAACATAAAATCATCCTTTTTCTCCCCTCTCACTGCAGTGAAGCTGTTGTACAGTCAGTTATCTTCTCACTAGATTATGCAAATGCCCTCTCTTTTGGGCTTCCCGCATTTTAGCATTCAGTACGCCTTCAAATCATTCAGGACAGTGCTAGGCTCCTCATCTGAGACTGCTGCATCGCAATGTTATTTCTTCTCACCTTTCTGCTGTGTTTTTGGTTTTGAAACCCTACATCTGCAAGGCACTTTCCATTTGTAACTGTGCACCGCATTAAAAAGGTTCTCTCTTTTGACAGCACTCCGTACTGTTAATTCCAGAATCCTATACTCTTTGCCAACCAAACTCGTGTGCCATCCTAAAATTTAGATGACCCTGATTTGGGGCAGATCCTTCTTCTTTCTAGTTGTGCTGGACTTGGACTCTCTCTCTTAAGCTATGACGTGACTTCAATCTTTTGGAAAAACACTTAAAACTGTCCTTTCTCCACATTAGTAAAGTCTACACCTCTCCTTTGGAGCTCTTAGTGCCAGAATGCTCGGTTTGCAAATTATTTTCATTCATCCCGTTCAAGAGAACAATAACTAAGTTCAATTCATTTAATGTATTTCCACTTATGAGAGATTTCAAATTTATGTATGTATTTTATTAGGATTATTAGTGTTATTGCTAACCATTTTACTTACATGCAAACTGGGTAAGTAGCTTCTTGCAAAGCGGCTTCAAACAATGCCATATAATTAATGTCTACTTGATATTACCTCCGATGAGGACACTTCCGGTCAGGTTAAATCTTATGCAAATTGTAAGGGCCTCGCATGTTCCTATTTTGCCCGGGGTCCCACAAATCCTAGGACCGGCCCTGGCAAGGAGGTATAAGTTAGCATGTGTAAGCAGGTATTATAGATAGGGAGGTATGAGAAAGGAATTGGGAGACGAGGGGGTAGTGGGAGTGTAGGGGAGAGATGAGAGGGGTAGTTGGTGTGTTGTGGAGAGATGATAGGGTTGCTGGAAGTACAATGGAGAGATGGGCTGTATTGGATTTGTTTGTTGTTGAATTATGTGATGTGGAATTGTGTGATGTGGAGTGGATTTCTAAGTAAATTATTTATTTACGGCTCAATATATTTCTTTATGTCCCAAACAGATATATATCAACCATTTTGCAAATGCAAAAAAGTTCCCGGTAGGATCAGATGGTTATGAAAGATTGTATGGATTTCTATTTAATAAATTTATGGATGAAAACATCTTATTATGTCTCAAACGGACCATGCTGACTGACTGACTGACAGAGGGTATTTATAGAGCGCGCTTTTGCCGAGGCGTCTTGGCGCTGGGTAGAGTGAACTGAGAACTAGACTAAAAATTAGCGTTGTGTAAAGAGCCTGGTTTTAATAGCTTTCCTAAAGATAGTGTGAGAAGACTAAAGACGGAGCGAGACGGGAAAGGAGTTCCATAGTTTGGTCGCCAGGAATGAAAAACGTTTACCTCCCTAACTAACTCTTCATCTTGGGAGGAAGAACCAACCCATTGTCCATAGCCCTTAAGCAGCACGAAGGAATGTATTGGGGAAATAGTGATTGTACATCTTCCGCCCCTCCTTCATAGAGGGCTTTATGCACTAAGCATCGGGCTTTAAAAGCCACCTGTCGTCTAACCGGAAGCCAGTGTAGTAGTTTAACGCTAGCCGAGGTGGAGTGGTACTTAGTAGATAGACCATACAACACTCGAGCTGCAGCATTTTGAAGTGACTGAAGCTTATTAAGCGGTTTCACTCCGGGGCCCAAATAAAGCGCACTGCAATAATCGATCCTCGATAAGATTAGCGCGCCAACCATCGTTTTCCTGAGGGAAAACTGGAAAAATAGACATTTACGCAATATCTTGAGTGTAAGAAAGCAGGCGGAGACAACTTGATTTATTTGAGGGGCGCAAGTAAGATTTTTGTCAATGAAAACCAAGGTTTCTGGCCTTAGACACCGGCGACGGACAAGTGCCGGTTTCTGGGGGCCACCAACACTGATTCCAGATTGAAGGTTTATTGCCAAATTCCAGAATCTCAGTATTTTCGGTGTAAGTTTTAAAAAAGTTGACATTCATCCATGACTTCACAGAGGAAAGGCAGTCTCGGAACCGTTCTGCTGACTACTATCGTTTTGAGTAACCGACACCACCAATTGCGTGTCGCCAGCATAAGATACGAGCGCAAGACCATAACTTTTAATTAGTCTTGCCAATGGGGTTAGGTAAATATTAAACAAGGTGGGTGAAAGTGCCGAACCTTGGGGGACTCCACCCGGGAGGGTGAACCGTACCGATCTGAGGCCTTCCAAAAATATTATTTGTTCCCTGGAGTAAAAAAAAAAAAAAAAAAAAAAAAAGTAAAAAGGGTCAGGGCCTTCCCACTGACTCCCACAGACTGTAGCCTATTTATTAACACTGTATTGTTTACAGTGTCAAAAGCTGCCGTGAGGTCTAGCAGTATAAAGGCCGTCATGCCTCCCTCATCGAGCACCCTTCGAATCTCCTCTGTAGCCATGATTAGAGCTGTCTCTGTAGAGTGTCGAGCTCAGAAACCATGCTGGGTGGAATCGAGGATGTTATTATCCTCAAGGAAAGCAGTCCATTCCAGATTGATAGCTTTCTCCAAGACCTTAGAGGGCAGAGGTAAACCAGATATGGGGTGGTAGTTTTCGGCCTCCAACGGTTCAAGAGATGGGTTTTTTTTTAGAATAGACCTAATACAGGCCATTTTCCATCCTGCAGGAAAACACCCTGTTCCAATGACTAGATTTAGTAATGGGGTCAGTGAAGAGCCTACATGATCCCTAGTTAGATGTAAGATGTATGGGGGTAGGGATCAAGTGGAGACCCTGACTTAGTTTGTGAAAGTATGTCTACCACTTGCTTTCCATCCAGACTAGTGAATTGGGTTAGACTACCTTGACAAGAGTGTTTTTCCCATGTCTCAATAGAGTTCCTACTGTTGACCTCTGCTGAAATTGAAAGTGCCTCATAGACATTTTGACCTTTGTCTGAAAGAAAACCGCAAGGTTATCCACAAAGGCTTGGTCAGGGGCAAAGACAGTGTCTATCAGACATTGAGACAGAGCAGTTCCCGTTTTAAACAGTTCTTTGGGGGAGTTTGAGGCTACCCAATTTTAGATGTAAAATAGGTTGTCTTAGCAGCTATTATTGCTCCCTTATATTCTTTTAGTGCTAAGCCATATTCGATCTTATGTTCAGAGCTATAGGAGGCTCGCCAAGTGCGTTCCTTGAGTCTACACTTTATTTTTTTCTGTTTTTTCTGGTTCATTGTTTCAAATTGGCAACATTGTGCAAAATCACACTAAACACCAGGGACATTGGAATTATGCAGCATGGAAAACAAAAATTGGTGCAATGTTAAATAAATTATGCGTATAGAAAAGGTGATAATTCACCTTGTATCGACAAATAATTACTTCAACACCACAACAATGTTTTGGTGTTTATGTTGCATAATTAAAACAACCTTGCCATTTAATGCACATTTGTACCATAAACAACTATATATTAGTGCCACATTAAAACTCAAATGTAACAGGAACATAGCTTTCTTTTTCTAAATTTAATTTAGTTCAGAAACAGTGACAATTTTATTGAGAACGGAGCATGGACGCACATTGTTTTAAAAATTATTTTCACAAAGCCTGTTGGCACATTGTATTAATAAATTGTTGAAGTCTGCTACAATGTAATTTTATTTAAGGTCATATTATTAGATCGAAATAATAGATTTGTTTATCTTGATAATGGGTTAATGACCTGATTAAATGCACAAAAAAGGAGACCTTATCTATAATTATATATTTATTTATTTATTTGCTTATAAAGCGCTAGAATCGACCCCCGAAGGGGTATCTCTGTGCTTGAACAGAACATGAGGGTAATGTGTGGCTCCAGCAAGTTAACAGGTGCGGAAAAGAGTGGTTTTAAGCAGCTTCCTGAATTGTAGATGGTCTAAACACTGTCTCAGAGGTAGAGGCAGCTCATTCCAGTAGTGGGGGCCAAGATGAGAGAGAGCCCTTCCTCCTAGTCTTGCTCTTCTTACTCGCTGCACCACCAACAGAGGTTTGGTACTCGAGAGGAGAGATCTCAAGGGGGGCATAAGGCATGAATCTCTCAGAAAGGTAAGAAGGGCCCGAGTTAATCAATGCCATATGGATGGTGCAGCAGATTTTAAACTTGACCCTTTGACGAATGGGGAGCCAATGCAGTTTCATTAGAAGAGGGCGGGAGGCAGTCCTAGAGGGAACATTAAGGACCATCCGTGCCGCTGTGTTCTGAACTACCTGTAATCTAGCAAATGAGACATCATTGGCGGGAACTAACAGGCCGTTACAATAGTCAAGGCAACTTAGTACAAGCGCCTGGACGAGGGTTTTCCGGGAGGAGTCAGGAAGCAAAGCGAAAACTTGGCAGAGTAGGCCCATTACATGGAAACAAGACCCAGCAGTCTGAGCAGCATGCTCCTACAGAGTAAGTGCCTGATCCAGCCGGATCCCCACATTTTTGACTGACAGCTTGGGGCCACCAGTCGGGTGTAAATAGGAAGGGAGCCTCTCCAAAGATAATGATTTCTGATTTTCCCACAGTACACTGGAGGAAAGTATTCCTCATCCAGTGTGATATTGCTCTCATCCCATTGGAGAAGGCCGCCCGTACTGCTGAGGTGAACTTGTTGAATGGGAAAAGTAATTGGGTATCATCGGCATATGATATTGGGATGAACCCATGGGACCTCAAGAGATTGGCCAAGGGAGCAATATAGATGTTAAATAATGTAGGGCTCTAGCATGAGCCTTGAGGTACTCCCTTGGACAATTTTGTGGGGGCCGATCGGTACAGGCCTAGGTTAACAATCTGAGAGTGATCAGATAGAAAGCTTCTCATCCATTGAAAGGACGTTTTTCTTAGCCCAACCTATTCCAATCTTTTAGTCAAGATGTCATGGGAGACTGTGTCGAACGCTGCGGATAGGTCCAATAGCACCAGAATCATAGAATGGCCATTGTCTAGGGTCATCCTGATTTTATCTGTGACCGCTAGTAATGCTGATTCGGTGCTGTATTTGGGCCTGAAACAGGACTGGGAAGGATCTAGACATCCAGTTTGTTCAACAAAATTAGAGTGGTGGGTATTTACATGTTTTTCCATTACTTTGCTTGTTAACGGAAGGAGCGAGATAGGGCGGAGGTTGGAAAGATCCGTCCATGGGAGTTTGGCATTCTTACGGATTGGCCTAACCTGAGCAACTTTCCACTCTAGCGGTACATGTACATCTTTTAGGGAGAGATTGATGAGAGATTGCATAGAAGGAGACAGAGTTTTAGTCAAGGATGGAAGAATTTTTGCAGGAATGTAATCAGCAGGGGAACCAGACTTAATTTTATTAATCAATAATTCAATCTCCATTAACGAAATGCAGGGAAGTTCTCTAACATCTGAGGATCAGTAAGATTAAGCTGATCCCGAATCATCTGTGTCTGCGACATACGTCCTCCTTCAGTGATTTTTTTCATAAATAAGCTCTATCTTTTGAGCGAAGTAAAGAGCAATATCATTGCATAGTCATTGGGAGGGGGCCTCTAGGCTTTCACAGGCTCTAGGATTGACAAAGGATTGAAGAATTTGGTACAGAGTTTTGGAGGAATTGCCAGCCTGGGCTAGCTGAGACGTGTACGTTTTCTGTGATATTTTAATGTTTTTATGATAACTGGCTAGAGCAGACTGAAACTGCTCTTTTTCTGTATCACTATGGGAAAGACGCCAGATTCTCTCCAACTTCCTGCAGAGTTGTTTTTGAACTCTCAGTTGGTTTGAAAACCAAACTGCCTGTGGCCGATTGGGATGGCTAGGGACAGATTTTAAGGGTGCAATATAGTCAATGGCTGTTCAGACTGCCAAATTATATTAGGACAGGGCTTCTTTAATATTATCTGAGATCAGAATTTGGGGCCTCTGAAAGATGGTTTGAAAGTTTTCCTCCGTAACTTTCTTCCACTGTCTGCGAAAGGAGCATATGATAGGTTTGGATTTTTCCAAGTCTATGGGGTCCTGAATAGCAAATTTTATAACAGAATGATCAGACCAAGTAAGTTGTTGTGGGGCTTCACACTGAATCATAGAAGAGTTTGAAAAAATTATATCTAGGGTGTGTCCAGCTATATGAGTCGGACCTTCGTTGAGCTGGGACAGGCCTAGCAGAGATAGGTCGGTCAGAAGCGACTGTGCATCTGGGTTGGAAAGACATTTACTGTGAACATTAAAGTCTGCGAAGAGTAGGACATTTTTACACGTGTTCACGTATGGAGTTAGTAGTTCGACCAGTTGAAGAAAAGTTGGCAAGAGGTCCTGGGGGACGATAGACTAACGCCCCTTTCAAACTAGCTTGCAGGGAGGATTCAATTCTGAAGACCAGCATCTCCATGTTAGCATCCCCACATTGGTCCAAAATGGAGAACTTAATTCCTTCTTTATGCACAATGGTAATTGCTCCCCCAGTTTTTGTGGTTCTATCTAGTCTAACCATCTTATCCCCTTCCCAGTAGTCCTAGTGTTATAGCGGGTACACAGTGGGGTTTGAGCCAGGTTTCGATTAGAAAACCCAATTCAGGTTGGGCCGAGGACAAAGGCAAAGATCGAATATTATATAGGAGATTTTTCCATCCCTTCCATGTGGATTTAGCAGAAGTGTCTATAGCCTGGTCAGATGAGGGATGGTTTGCCTGAAATCGACAGGCCCGGCAGGCAAACGGGCCTTCTAGGTAAGGCCAAGTTTCCCACCGACACACGGAAAGGAGATTAGTCTGTAAATGTATTAGTTGTTGTCTTGTGTAGTGTATATGCTTAGGAGGGCCACAGTGAGCGAGCAATTGGCTAGGGTCCCTGGCTCCTGGTGACGTCCTGGCGCAGACGGGCTTGCCTTTGGCGCGCTGCCGGCGTGTCCGCTGCGCGCTCCGCGCTGCATAACAATTTATGTAGAAGTGAGGGTGGGGACTAGACCGCCAACCGTTGTCTAACCGGAAATGGCCTCCCTCCACACAAACGGGATTGGGACCCACGGTGGACCGGGGAGACAGAACCTGAAGTGAGCCCGACGAAGAATGCACTCAACAGGTATTTCCCTCGTAATTCCTAAAGAAAGTGCTATTTTAAAACATTGCGTGCACAGATTAGATTGTGAAAGTTAAAAAGCATCAGTGGGTGTCAAGCAGCTAGCGCTGGGCAGATTAAAACACCAAATGCCACTACCTCATGAGCGTTGCATTTTCAAAAGTGAGTTACTGGCATGTAAAACACACATGGTTGAAAAACTATGAAACCGTTCATTTAAGTAAGGGCTGACTTTCATCCAGAACCAAACCAGATCAATAACCTGATTTTAAGTAAACCAAATACATTTTTAGAACGTTTTAAACATGATTCTTGAGCCCCAGGTGTCAATCAATGTTACAAGACTTGGTTCTGGTGTTAATGATAGATTTATTAATATGATATTGTGCACTACCCTTGAACAAACGTTTTTAATAAGTTCAATACATGTGTGTCATGCATTTCAGAGCAATGTCTTAACTCCTTGGCTGCTAGGCGTTTTCCCCCCCTGTGCTGGAAATTGCTTTAATACTTTATTCATGACGAGCTCAGCTCGTCATCAGCACAGCTCAACTGTGCATCATGACGAGCTGAGCTCGTCATGAGCATCGAAAGGGTTAAAGACAACCGCTAAGCCTACAGTCTTTGCCCATTAACCCGGGTACACAAAAATTGCCAACAATAGTGTACAGGTGAGAAGTGTGAGAAATACAAAAGGATAGCAGGGCCCTTTTGTAACTGAAGCGGGGCGAGTCTTTCAGGCACTCCTCGAAATCAACAGTTACCTTCATGCTGCCCGGCGATCAATGCGAGTGCAGGAATAAGGAGGCAGCAGCAAGATAAGTGGATATAAGCACAGCAGTTGAATATTGTCACACTTTAACCAGCCTCACCACCGCCCAGGTCTCAGGACTCAGTGCTTCCGCCACTTCTGAATACAGTCTCTCTGGCAGACACTCCATAGACATAGACAATGTACAACAATACTAGGGTTGGTGCGTCCACCACAATAGAAAGTACAGTCGAGCCCAAAGTAATCCAAGCTGCGTGACGTAAATGACCTTTATGAATATGTGGTGGCGAAAAGTAGTGTTTAGCGTGGAGTCATAATATAGTAATAGTTTAATTAAGACTTAAAATACGTAATTTGACTGGCCTATTGTACCGTTTATATTGAACATACACAGCCACCTTTGTATATGGCGGCCAAGGTAGTCCTACTGAATGGTAGAATTCCTGCACTGTCTGATGTGAGCAACTTAAAGCATGCTGATTATACAAGACCCAAAGCAATGATTAAGTAAAGCCATTTTTTGACTAAAGTACTTGAAAATAATTTTTGTCTTAGTACTAAATATTCATGTATAGAATGGTATTAAGTATACATACAGATATTTGTATCTTCATCATATCTCTAACATATATTGACATTTCAACTGATATTAAAAGAAAAAATTAAAATGTACATACATGACTATCCTCATGGAAACAAAATGAGGAATACTCAACAATGAGCACGAGGTCACAAGTGGAGGGAAAGCAAACAAACTCAATCCCCTTTAAAAGGGAGCCCAAAACCAAACAAATTTCCTACCAAAAAAAGCCCACCTCACATTCAAGTTCGAAAATTGCATAAAGGGTAAATAAAATACAACCAAGGGAGCAGGACACACGCCCTTTAGGCAGCACTAACTCAGCTGTGGCATTAAGAGTAGGTGGGAGGGAGAAGTGCAAGAGTTAAATCTAAGCAGCTATGGCGCCAAAACCGAACACAGGCAAATAGTAACAGAGCAGGAAACCAAGAAAAAAAAATAGTCCTACAAAGAACAGATAAAGAACCACGGTGGAATGAGACAGTACTGCTCTGTGGGAGGAAGGGAAGAGGGGAAGGAGGGACAACTAGCAAGCAAGGATTTTTAAAGGAAACTGACATGGACAAATGAAAAGCATTTGCAAGAAGGAGGATGGCCTTGCTGCCCACAGACTGATTACAGCAGGCCTCGAAGAGACAGTGCATGCACTGTCTAGCTCAACCTAAAAACTGTCCCCACCATTCCAGCCTCCCAGGGAAATGCCCGGTGTCCAGTAGGCCTAACAGGCATATATGGACTTTGTTGAGGAACACCTAGATGCCAAAACAACATTTACAACCTTGGGAGTAAGGTCAAAAGCGTTCAGTTGTTGCCGCTCAAACTCCAAGCATGAATATGGAGTGTGCAGAGGTTGAGGTGGAGAAACTGACCCTGCTACTGTGAAAGTAGATCCTCCGGAAGGAGCAGCTTTATCAGAGGACAGATGCTCAGGCACAGGAGTTCTGGATATCAATGTCGTTGTGTCCAGTCCAAAGCCACTAGGATGACTTGGGCTCAGTCAGTCCTGATCTTCTTAAGGACCCGAGGCGGGAGTGGTATCGCCAGAAAGGCATACAAGAGTCCTAAGTTCCACTCCAAGAGGAATGGGTCTCCAAGCAAGACCTACTTTTGAAAATCAAGCACGCAGAAGTGAAGATACTGCGCATTGTAGGAGATCGCAAATTGCTTGAGCCAAGTTTCTCCCCATTCTTGGAAGTAACCTTAAACCACCTCCAGGTGTAAAGCCATTCTTGGTCCACAATGCATTGGCAGCTGAGTATGTCTGCATTGGCGTTTGGAGTTTCTGCCGGGCGTTATACAACCACAAGGATATTATGACGTTCCAGCCATTTCCAGAGGCACAAGGTCTCCTATCACAGAAACCACTATACCAGCTCACCCTGCTTGTTGCAGTACTGCATGGCAGTGTGATCTGTGAACATGTGAACTAGCTTCCCTTTGATGGATGGTAGGAAGGCTTTCTACGCCAAGCGGGTGGCCCGCAACTCAAACAAGTTGATGTGAGGGTGGGGGTCTGCGGAAGACCATAGTCCTCTGATCTCCACCACTCCCAGATGGCCACCCCAGTACAGACGTGGTGCATCAGTCCCCACTGTCAGCTCTGGGAGGGGAAGGGAGAGAGGTCTGCCAATGACCAGATCCCTTTTCAATAGCCACCACTTCAGATCTCTTCCGAAATCTGGACCTGGTCAGAGATATTACCCTGATGTTGCGCCCACTGGGACTTCAGATCCCAATGCAAAGCCCACATATGACATCTGGTGTGTTTCACCAGCAGGATGGAGAACACCATCAGACCCAGTAGCCTCAGAGTCAGTCTCGTCGAAATCCAGGCTGGAGTCTGAAACAGCGGGATCATAGCCTGAACGTCGGGAACTGCCCGCACCAAAGAGAAGGTGCAAAACTATACCTTGCTTAGAACGGCTCCAATGAATGGGAGTGTTTGGGAAGGAATCAGTTGTGACTTCAGCATGTTGATAGTGAACCCCAACGAATTAAAAAGTTTCACTGTAGTCTGGAGGTGGGACACGACTGCATGGGGTGAGCTCACCTTCAACAGCCAATCGTTGAAGTAGGAAAAAAATAGGATCCCTAACTTTCAAAGGAGAGCAGCAGACATCACGATCACTTCTGTGAACACCCAAGGGACACTGGTAAGGCCAAAAGGGAGCATAACAAACTGAAAGTGCTCGGAGCAAACCATGAACCGCGGGTAATGCCTGTGCCTTACAAGAGCAAGGATATGAAAATAAGAGTTGTGCATGTCGAACGCTACCATCCAGTCTCCAGGGTAGCAACACCTGGCCAATGGTGAGCATCCTGAGCCTGCTCCTTTTCAGACAGGCGTTCAGAGGACGAAAATATACAATAGGACACCTGTCCTTTTTTGGCACCAGAAGGTATGTTTGTAAGCCCGCCACAAAATCTGTAACAACCACTTGTCTAAGATGACCGCTTGCCATGCAGGTAGAAAGGCCGGAAAGGGTGTAATAAAATGGTTTGGCGGTAGGAGGAGGGGTGGAGGACTGAGCAGAGCGGTGACCCTGCTATCCATGTGGCCAGAGGGAGCGCAATTAACAACTCGCAAAATAACATTGTCGTACATCTGGCCCCAGGTCTGTGACATGAGCCACAGTTTGTAACCAACTGATTGGGCAATTCACACTCCACATCTATTACATATAGTGGACAGATAAAGAAACTGCTGCTGAAATGTAATCAAGAAACAATGCTAACGCTGTTTAAGTCGCAGGCTGGTGTGGAAAACACAAAGGAGAGTTAACCCTCATTGGTATTGCTCATTTACTAGCATCAGTTATAAAATCGTACATCACACTCGCAGAGCTACTCTGACAAATGTATTCTGCATCACCAAACTATTAAGTAAAAGGTCCTCCAGACTTTCATCTCATATGACATAACCGAAGGTCTCAGAAATCACTTTAAGATGCGACCACTAGATTTACAGTAGTTTCTACATTAGCTGGTTGACTGGGCCTATCAACGAATGCAAAGTTTACAAGACCAACACTTCAGCAACAGTAGATCAGAACAAGACCCTGGGGTAAACAAAGTGACTGACCGAAACATTTTTTAAGAAAAGTAAGGTTCAAATATATCATTACATTTGCTTAAATCATGCAAGAATGTCCTGGTTATATGTTCTTTCAACGAACTCCGTTGTAACGCATGCCTTTACCACGCATGCGTTACTTCGGAATGCTATGTTCACGCTTGTCCTTCTCCACGTTTTTTTTCCGTGGTGACGTCATACGTAGAAAAAAAGAAACGGCCGCTTTCTTCCTCTGCGACGCCGATTGCCTTCCTTCTAGTCTAAAGGTTAGTGTTTTTTTTTGGGGGGGAAGCCCCCCCCTAACCCCCCTTTTTTTATTTGTACCCTTTACCACACATGCCTTTACTACGTACCTCGTAGTAAAGGTATGCGTGGTAAAGGCTGTCGTTGTAACCACGCATGCGTTGTAATGCATGCGTGGTTAAGGTTTTCGTTGAAACGGCCTCGTTGTAGTGGCCGTTTCCCGAATGTCCTTAGTAAAGAAAACCTTATGAAAGCCATAAAGAGTTTAGTCAGGTTTGAACCGGAGTGGTGGACATGCCGCGTTATAATTTATAGGCACTCCATTGAAAGGTAAATAACACACAAAAGAGGCTATATAGAGCTGCCTTTCAAATGTATAAAATATATACCTTCTGCGTATAACTGGCATATTTGAATCTGGTGTTCATATATTGCTGGAAATTATTTGTTTTTTTTTATCTAAAGGTAGTACAAAAGGATGCATAGGTAGGTGTATTGTACAGGTTAATAATAATAACACTTATCTATACTTTGTAGTTTGCATGCAGATCTTTGAGGACGGTTAACAACAGCTCAATGTTCTATATTAGGATTTTAACGTATAAACAGCAAGTAACAAAAGGATCTCTCCAAAAAAAGCAGTAACCCACTGACCTATTTACAATATATGCACTTTGTGATCTGCATGGTACACGTTCTTGGCAGCAGGCATATTAACCCACTGAGTCAAAACTTCCACTAGACAAGGCTTAGATAGCGCTCTAGGAAGAACTTTAATAATTGGAGTTATCTTGACATTTTTATTGTTGCTTTAAAATTGCTCGAGGCCAGGAACGCGGGAGCAGGTGCTTCTCAAACCATAATATACTTCAAACACGACGCCCCCACCCGAAATCAGCGCCCGGTGCGGTCGCACCGGTCTAGAGCCGGCTTTGTTCCAGAGTTTGTTGCATGCTTGCTGGAGCGCCCAGTTTCAGACTGTTGCATGTTTGCTGGAGTGGCCAGTTATAGATAGGAGACACATTTTTCTAATGTGGAATGTTTTCTGGAACGACTGTTTTTCTCTGCAGTGCCATATTTGTTGGGAGTTAGTATACATTTTTAGGGGGTGAGTGGACATTTCTAAGGGATTAGTAGAAATGTCTAAGGAGCTGGAAATTCTTTAGCAGTACAATTCATGTAGATTAGGTTTGCGTTTGGTTTATTTGTTCTCAAAAAGGTGGACATTATTTTCAATAACTTGATACACGTTTCGGTGGGAGTTACGTGTCCCCGGGTGACAGGTTTCTTCGTTTAATTGCAGTTTAAGACAATTGACGCTCACTGTGGCGGCAGATACGAGGCACTCCCAGTGTACGACTGCAACAGAGCATACATGTCAACGTTTGGAAAAATACTTTTTAAAAAGGTTAGGAAAGCGGTGCTTGCTTAGTGAGTATTTAAGTGCGGAATACTTTATAAACATTACATTTAATGGTAAACAGCAGCAACACTGTCTACAAAATCTAGACTCCTCGAAAATTGGACAGTGTAAAAACTTGACAGCTGAACAGGCACACAAACCATCATCTACGTCCAAACTAGACTGTTGGCTCACACCAGAGAATTCCAGCCAGCTCATTATTCTTTTAAACAGGACATGACAATCAGACAAATGAAATGTCAACCCCGCCAGCATAACACTCTCACCTCCTTTCTCCGCCTGGTCTATGATCTAAACATCCGATTGCTTTACCTTGCGTTCGACTCCAAACTACTTTCAGAACTGAAGGCAAGGAGAGCCAATGTGAAAGCTGAATTACGGAGATTGACACCCTACAGGGCGGTACAAGGAGGGGCACAGCACCTACCCCGCCCCATGCAGCCTTTAATTGGTTAGAAGGAATAGGACCCGCCTTACAATAGACGGCCCAACCGCTCCGGAAGAGACCGTTCTTACCTACCGGCAATGCGCCTCCCGGAAGTGAACGCCCCACGTAACGTTTGACAGGTGCAAGTCCAATGTCACATGTAGGTACTGTACAGACAGCCAACACGTACCTAGACTGCCAGCTGAACACATACAGAGGGTCCGACTTCGCGCCATGCTGTTCGGCGGTTTTGCAATGTTTCATATTCCTCTGCTCCAGGCTTAATTGAGGAAGACAATGGTTCACATCCGTGGCGCTTTCATTGTCAACTGTACAATTAAGAGGAAAGCAGCGAGACGCGATGCATCTCATCCATAAATGAGTAATATGGGTTTTAACAATCTGTCCACTTATTTGAGGCTGGGCAACACATTCGTGCCTCCATTCCGTTTTTAAATAATCATGTCTGTTCCTTTGCTATCTTTCGATTATATGTCAGAACCGGAGGAGAGGTTTATGCATTTCTTTCTTCACTTTATTAAATCAGCAGCCTTTAATGAAAAAACAGCACAGACTACATATCCCATGAACCATAGGGAATGAGTCTTCATAGTAACCACAGTCAAATCAGATGTATATCCTCTTTCTTCACTGTTCAGTTAATTCAGTCTTTTATACTTCCTATATGTTGCTGTAGCAATAGTGATTTACAGTGTGCTAGCGTTTATTAAAGCATATTATATTTATTTTATTTAATGCAGTTTTATATTGCGTAAACTTTACCCAAAGGTGTCAGAGCGCTTTACAAAAGTTATATAAGGTACACAAGATACACTAAACGTGATAACAAGTTACATATATACAGTCACAATGGTACACAAGAAAGACTGAACACTCTAACAAGTTACATATACTTTATTGTAATTGCATTTATATAGCCCTTACTACCGCATACGAGGCGTCAACGCACTTTTTCAGCGAGTAGCACGCTACCCCGAAACCCATAAAAGATTATTGTTGAATTAGTATAGTGAAATATGAAAGTAATTTGAGTGGTGGACAGGTTAGTCTGTTATTTGGATTCGGAAGGATAGAAGAGGGAAAAGAAGGTTTGTATTTATATAGCGCTCGTCACCCCTGATGGGGTGTTGAATCGCTGTTTTGGCAACTGGTACACTACTCCGGAAACCCATAAAGGATTAGTGGTAAATTAGTATAGTGAAATATGAAAGTAATTTGAGTGGTGGATATTAGTCAGTTATTTGGAGTGAGAAAGATAGCAGAGGGATAGAAGAGGGAAAAAGGTTTGCATTTATTTAGAGCTTGTTACCCCATATGAGGTGTGTAGGAAAGTGGGTTTCTGTTGCAGTAACTCCCCCACTTTTTGCCAGACTACTGATGCACGTTTTCTTGGTGTGCCCTGGGTCCCTTCCAATCAGGTTCCCAGGGTATGTGTTTGTTAGAAGGGGTGATCCCAGGGGGGGTCAGAATGTATTCTCCCGCCCTTCCCGAGATCCACCTCTTCCAGGAATGCTGCCGAGTACTAACGTGAAGTCCTCGCCGGGGAGGACGCCGGGTCTAAGATCGTACACACTGAGCTCACACCACACTTATGAACGGACACCACACCGTGGTTTTCAGTAAGCAAGTTTTTTATCAACCGTAAATCTTTAGGCAAAATGAACAATTATTTACAAGCAATCGAGGGATCGTAAAGTCTCGGTTATGGGGAGCAAGGAAGCGGGACAGTCTCAGTATCAGGCCAGTACGAAGCGTACCCTGTGCACAGCTCTCAATCCTCGAGCCGGGGGATACGGGCGATAGTGGTCATACTAGCTGCTGTACTCACTCCTCTTGCTTCAGGTCGTATTGGTAGCGTCAATGGTCCTGCTAGAGCGCGCAGTTTTCCCCAGGTCACCCGGGATACCAATTCTCTAACACGCACTGGGCCCTTGGCGTGAAGAACACATTAATTTCGTTTGGGTGAAACTGGGTGAGGATTTCTCCTCCTGCACGCTGCTAGGAGTAATCAAGTTTGGATTTACCTCTGCTTACCATGCACCCGACTTACCACAGGCGCGATTCCTTGACGGACCTGGAGCTGTTAAAGAAAGTAGACAGGCCTAACATTCAATACACCTTAAATCCGTAAAATACTTTCCACAGTTTTGTAAAATGACCACAGACACCTGATTAAGTTCGAGTTTTTATATAAGAATTCAAAGTGAAGAAGCCAAAATAATAAGCGATACACAGAGTAATATATCAAACATCAAAATTAGTACCAAAAGGTAACTTTGCACAAAAAATATGACCATTTAGAATATATGGGAAACTACAGGGAGAGGTTTTAGCACATGCTATTCACTGCCACGTTGTACTAGAAACATAGGAATGGGATTGGACCTAGAACATGTCTACTTTCACTGCAATCCACTAAAGGAAAGGGAAAAACGGGAACATGCTATGGTTTTATAAAATCAATGAATTTCTAAAGGAGAGGGGGAGAGAAGGAACCAACTAAAATTCAGGCACATATAAGTTCAATGGCAATAAGGCAATAACACAGGTAAAAATGCTTTAACAGATCAGAGAGAGAGAGAGAGAGAAACAGAGATACGCAAACCCACAATCTATATTTACCTAATTCAGATTGAAGACCAACCCTGGCCACGGGTCAGTTGGGAAGACGGGGACAGGGACCCTCAGGAAAGGAATGCCAGACTGTGAGCAGGTACAGCTCACGGAGAATAAGGACAGGATACCCCTCAGGTTCGGATCAGGGACTGGGCCTCCCAGGGTACGACCAACACCCACAGCTTCGGACAGCAACGCCTGCGTTACCCCCTCCTGCAAGTAATCCGCCAGAAACCCCGATTGGATTTTCGAATTCCCCAGCAAAGTGCTTCGCCAGCACTTAGGATTTTCCACCCCTTGGGAGTTTGTGGAAAGTATGGACAAAGTGCTCCGCAGCACTTTCAGGATTGAACACCTATTGAGATCGTAGGGTCAGTGACAGGTCTGCTACTCGGACAAGTCAGACAATTTTCCTAAGCTAAACTAGGGTAGTTATACAGTTTTGGGGACCCTCAGACCACCCCCTAATGTTGCAAGTGACAGTTTCTCATATTGTGATTGGTCAAGAGAGGTGGTGCGGTCTTTATCACCTCCTAAATTCAACGTTCCCATCATAATTATTCAATTTTCATACCCGCCCCCTTGGTTCACGTTCCCATGCATGGAATACAATAGTACAGGATAGTCTACAGTGGGTAGCAACAGTATAGCTTTTTCCAAGGTGAGACGCCGTATTCCCAGCGATGTTCCCAGGCGCATTGTGCTTCAGGTGCCAGCTGGCTAGGTTTAGCTTCTGCGCAGTTGGAACTTTCTCAGGTCACGTGACGGTGCCCAGCAGAGCTTCAAGTATGGCTCCGCTCATGAATACCCAACCCACAAAGACGCGGTACATGAAAAGTAAGCGAAAACAAATTAGAATCATACATAAAAATGATCGCACTGTATACCATGATAAAAGATAACCAACCCTTACTTTTATAACAACTATAGCATTAAGGATTAATGCGAAAGAATAGATAGGCTGAAAGCTGCTGCAGTAAGCAGAGAGCGTGGTGAGAGACAAGCGGCCATATTTAGCATCAATGCGCATGAGCACAGAATCCCTCCAGAATGCGAGTGCGTCACATCACATGGGTATGACCGACGCATGCGCAGACTGAATTGGGGCAAAGCAGCCATTTTCAGTGCAAGCTTCGTTAGTACATGAAAAGACAAACAAGCAAGCATCCTAGGGACACCCGCGTGTAGGGGAAAACACTTTACAAATGACGAACAATGGTGTTAATATTATTATGCAATTATAGACAAGGGTTTTGCATACGAGCAAGGCGCTATACATGCGAATCCTTGCTCCATCAATCCCCTCTTTGATGATATTTACTATCATCACTACATGAAGGAAACAGATGCCAACTTTTCTCATTCATTCATATCGTTCATTTCGATTTCAATAAACTTATTGTTTAGTTTTCTTTCAGCTTCCCTATGAGAGTGGTGATTTTTCGCCTTCTTATAAATTGCACTCTTCAGCTCCTCTAATTCTAATTCATCAACGTTTCTTTTCACCCCCCTCGGATTTACTGTATATTTCTTTTTACACTTCTGACATTTGCAGCAGATAAAAATGATCAACACAATCACACCTATTATGACTATTGGCATCAGTATTTTCCACAAAATATTTCTACCTAGATTAGTAAACCAACTACCTATAGAGGAGAGACCTCTAGTCAGTCTCGTCCAGGCACTGTCAACCTCCAATGGTTTGAGTTCTTTTTCCAAATTAGTTATGTTCCTCACATATTGTTTTAATTCGATACTCTTGTCAGGAATGTAGGTGCAACAATGTTGCGCTCTCAGCATTCTACAGACTCCGCCCTCTTTTGCTAATAGGGTGTCAAGGGCAAGCCGATTCTGTAAAACCATTGATCTGATCGCAACCATTTCAGTATTGACCAGCAGGAAACCAGCAGCAGTGTCCGTTGATAACCGGTCCACTACTGTAGACAATTTGCAGATTCTATGGGTGTTCAGAACTACCCCCATTCCAGGTATCAGTGCACTAAAAATATCACCTACAATTTCGCCTACACTCTCGCGTTTACTACGCACTAAGCCATTAGTTTCATCATCGCTTCCAGCTGCATTGTTCACATGGTATATTTTCGGGAAAACAATGCCAAAGTAGCAGCTCCCATACCAGTGATCCGGCAATTTGAAATAAGCCTTGTTCCCACATATATAATATATTCCGGGAAACACAGGTTCTGACCCATTTTTGAAACCCCAACCTCCGATTACCTTATAATTATGTTCACACTCGCTGGAACCGATGAATACATTGTTATAGTACTCTGTCTTTTCCCTATGGATACAAAGTTTCCCCTTTCTTTCAAAATCCAGCAACAAGGCAGGACTGGCTTCGCCTTCTGAGGTGTTATCCATGTGCTCAGCCCACCTAGGGATTCTATCTTTCTCGTCATTTGCCTTCTTCTGAAACTTTTCTCTCCTTCTGTCTGCCATCTTTATAAACATCTTTTCCTGCTCTTGCAGTGAACAGGTCAGATTGTCTTCCTTTGCTTGATCTAAGTCTATGGTACCTATAGTCAGGAAATATTCTCCCATATAGCGGGTCACGTCACTTGTAGTATGTACACGGTTCAAATGTCTTCTAATGGGAAGTTCAGAAAATACTACGTCATCATTTGAATAATAGTACTGCAAGGTGCTTCTATAGAACAAGCTAGCTAATATACTGCAGGATATTCCATAGGTCAAAGGTAGGTGGTGGTATGTCACGCCTTCAGCCACTGAGGTTGGTAGCTTCATGCAGACATAACAGTCCTCTATTTCCATAGCTTCTACGTAATGCACTAACAAGTTAGCAAAAACATTTAAGTGCGTCCTGTTCTTCATTTTGTGAAAGTGTAGTCCATCCTCATCTGGTGCTTCTAAGTCAGGTCGTGGGTGTGTCAGTCCTACTCTTTTGTCGCGTCTTTCTAGTCTTCGTGGCGTTTCTGCAGTCTGTACATCTCCTAAATCTACTACTTCGGGTTCAGTGGGGGACAAGTTAGGATTCTTACTTATCATGAAAGGTAGAAAAACTGTTAGTCCTATCCACATTACTATTAGCATAGCTACACTACACAAACATATCTTACAACAGGTTTTGAGACACCCACAGCGGGATCTCCCAGAGACACTCGGATCAGACATTTTAGCTTACAGGTGGCTTTTGCTACCCCTCTTCGTTTCCGTGCACCAAAGGCTCACTTCAGGGCTCACTTAAGGAGGGTCTTCGTCCGAACTCCGATCAGCAATGGACTCGTTGTCACTGTTGCCACTGGGGTGAGGCTCGTCAATCTCTTCCAACACAAAGTACGTCCATTCAGGGCTCCGATACAGTCGGTTCTGTTTCTTTATTCTGTCGCTCTTTCTCAGCGATTTGCCTTGGGCTGCACTCCTTTCACTTAAAGCCCTTTTTCGGTCTTTATCGTTTTCTTCGACTGTCTTTAGTCTGAGCCTTAGTCTTTTGACGTACCGAGGTGTACTTCTTCCTCCGTGCCTCCCAGTGGTTGAGGAGACTTCTCCCTCTTCGTGCACTCTTTTCACTTTTTGTTGTGGCACTTCCGATTCCCTGCCTGTCTGACTAGTTCCAGGTCTTTCGTCTATCTCTTCTGCCTGGTCGCTAATCTGTCCCTGCTCAGATTCAAATCGCACTTTCTTTTTACTTTTCGTTACTGTTGTTTCCGTTGTCTGAGCACTTTGATCTAGTTCTATCTGTTCCTGTTCATGCGCTTCGACCTCTTCGCTTTCTTCTGCATGAACGTCAGCCCTAATTTCTAACTGTCCCTCTCCACTTTCGGGAGTTTCAGGAGGAGTGTCGATGTCTTGATCTGACCCTACTTGGCCTACTTCCTGATCAGGTGGGTTATGGCTTTCATTGACCTGACCTTCTTCTTCTACTCCTGACTCACCTGGACTATCCCACTCACTGTCTAAATAGGAATATTTCCTTGTTCGTATTGGGTCATGAACTGGTTCGTCGGCGGGATACCATTCAACGTCTCGACTTGTGCTCGGCAGTTCGATGTCAGCTAGCTCCGGACTCTCTTCCTCGGAGGTCTCTTCAGCTGTGCTGCCTTCAGCTCCAGTCGCGTTTTCTCCAGATACCCGCTTTGTGTGGCTGGCGTGGATCCACTTCGGTACACCAGCGCACTTCACAGCAGTGGTAGTGACGAGGATCACTTGTCGTCGCTTTCCCCACCTTGGCTTCAAGCAGCTGCTCCGGGTGTGTTTCTTTAACACCACCCAGTCTCCTGGCTGCAGGTTGTGTGCTGGAGTCTTTGGCCACTCGTCTTCAGTCTCTCCAATCTGCTGAGAGAGAGAACGCACTTGGTCACCCAGCTGCTTGCAGTATTCTAGCACCATATCATCAGAAATGCTTAGCAGTTTGTTTCCGGGTACCCATGCCTGGCGCATCACTCTTCCCATCAACACTTCATGGGGACTTAGGCCAGTCTTTCGATTCGGGATACTTCTCAGACTCATCAGCACCAGGGGTAAAGCTTCTATCCAGTTCATTTTTGTGGAATCACACATTTTTCCCAGTCTGGACTTCAGAGTGCCATTTATTTGTTCCACTACCCCAGAAGCCTCTGGGTGGTAGGCACAGTGCAGTCTTTGCTTCATTTTGAATGCTCTACAGAGTTCCAATAGGACATCGTTGGCAAAATGCCCACCTTGGTCCGTTTCGATCGTCTCTGGGATCCCAAACCTAGGTATCAACTCCCTGAGCAATAGTTTGGCTGTGGTAATTGCGTCATTTTTCTTAGCTGGGTATGCTTCCACCCACCTAGAGAATAGACAAACTATGACTAAAACATATCTATATCCGTTGCATCTGGGCATTGTTATGAAGTCTGCCTGGATTCTTACGAAGGGACCTACTGCCTTTCCAATATTACTCTGTTTCACTACAGTCTTCTTTCCTGCATTGAATTGCTGACACACTAGGCACCTCTGGCAAAACCTGTCCGCCTGGTCCCTGAACTTTGAATTGCAGAACACTTGGTCAAACACCCGACACATCGCATCTCTTCCCATATGTGTTGGCTCATGTATCATTCTGACCATGGGGTCGATCAAGCTATCAGGCAGTACAGGCACCCCCTTCGGATTTACCACCACACCATCTTCTCGCAACTCGCACTCCTTTGCGGCCCACCTGCCTTTTTCTTGCCTGTCTGTGGCTTGTTGTATCTCTCTTAATTCTTCCCACGTTGACACATTATCAAACAACATAAGTTGGCAGCTGGTTCCATCCCACCGGGCAATTTGTAGGGACATCTGGTGTCGGGCACAAAACTGTGCAATTTGGTCAGCGTACCTATTACCGGCAGTCACATCATCATTTCCAGATCTGTGAGCCGCACACTTGACCACAGCCAATTCTTTGGGTAATTGGATGGCTTCCAGTAAGTTATGCACTACTTTCCCATTTCGGA
This sequence comes from Lissotriton vulgaris, assembly GCF_964263255.1. Taxonomy (NCBI): domain Eukaryota; kingdom Metazoa; phylum Chordata; class Amphibia; order Caudata; family Salamandridae; genus Lissotriton; species Lissotriton vulgaris. The sequence goes on along the minus strand of NC_141700.1, from coordinate 508,311,570 downwards.
TAGGTGTGCCAGAGGAAGTCATGAATTCTCTTTGCAACCACAATTGGCCGAAGTCATGAACAACCCCGAAACAGTACTGACTGTCTGTGTAAACAGTAATTCTTTTGTTTTTTCCCCTCTTGCATGCTCGAGTTAACGCTATAAGCTCCGCCACTTGTGCAGATTTCACCTCGCGCATGTAAGATGCCTCGACGACTCCTGTCAGAGTAACCACAGCATAGGCAGCACTCAGACTCCCACTCTCATGTCTCAAACACGAGCCATCCACAAACATTGTTTTATCCCCGTCCCGTAGTGCTATTTCACGGATGTCAGGACGGGGCTTGGTGCTATATTCAGTCAGATCAATGCAATTATGTTCCCCACCCTCATCCGATTCTGCATCCAGAGGGACAGGTAACAGTGTCGCAGGATTTAGGACATTGCACCGGGAGATAGTTATATTTTCAGCACCGATCAAAATTCTCTCATACTTAGTCAGCCGACTAGGTGTGAGGTACTGGGTCCTAGTTCTAGTCAGTAGGATGACAACAGAGTGAGGAACATAGACGGTGACGGGATGTCCCATGACAATGCTCTCACTCTGTTCTAGACTGACGCAAGTAGCAGCAACGGCTTTTAAGCAGCCAGGCAGTCCAGCCGCCACTGGATCTAGGGTGGCCGAAAAGTAGGCTACTGGTCTCCTGACTGATCCGTGCTCCTGAGTCAGGACTGAAAGAGCACAATTCTCTCTTGTGTCACAGAACAGTTCAAAGGGTTTATTGTACTCAGGCATACCCAATGCAGGTGCGGTACACAGACAGTTTCTCAGAGTTACCCAAGCATTCATGCTCTCACTGTCCCAGTGGACGGGATCTTCCACTCCTTTCCTTGTCATATTTATCAGGGGTCGGGCTAGAGCTGCAAATCCTGCAATCCATTGTCTGCAGTACCCCACAACTCCCAAGAACATTCTCACCTCTTTCTGGGTCGTGGGCAGTTCCATTGCTCTAATTATCTTGATCCTTTCGGCAGTGACCTTCCTGATTCCCTTTTCTATCTGGTGCCCCAGATATTTTACTGAGTTTTTACAGAATTGTAATTTGTCAGGCGACACTTTATGTCCTCCTTTTCCTAGGTGATTCAGCAAGGCAATTGTGTCAGTGACACAGTCAGACTTGGTTTTAGATGCCACTAACAGGTCGTCTATGTACTGCACCAAAACAGACTCTCTTGGCAGCACTAGGGATTCAAGGCACTTTTTCAGTATCTGGTTGAAAATCGATGGACTTTCAGTGTACCCTTGAGGGACACGATTCCAGACATAGATATGACTGTCGAATTCAAAACTGAAAAGGAATTTGCTTTCTGGATGCAATGGGATGGAAAAGAATGCGTGGCACAGATCGATGACAGTGAACCATTCTGCGTTCCAAGGAATCTGGTAGAGTATCACTGCAGGGTTGGGTACAATAGGACAGCAAGGCACAACAATTTGGTTTACCTTGCGCAAATCTTGCACCACCCGGTACTTCCCACTAGGCTTTTTGATCCCAATGATAGGCGAATTACAGGGGCTGCTCAGCACTTCCTCTATTATTTCTGCTTCTAGCAGCCTCGTGATTTCAGTCGCTACTCCTGCCTTCACTTCTGCACTCATCTTGTACTGTCTGGTTTTGGGATATACAGCATTTGTTTTTATTGTTACTTTAACCGGGTCCACATTTGCCATCAGGCCTACATCTTTTCCTGTGAAATCCCACACTTCGGGTACTACTCTTAGCTGGAGTTCCTCAGGTAAGTCCTCAATTGTCAAGGGCTTAATATCAGTATCTTGTCTGACCAACATCAGTTTGTACAGGCCATCTTCATCGGGGGTCTGAATTTCAACGCCATTTGGGGTGCAATAAATGGTACAACGCATCTTGCACAACAAATCACGTCCTAGTAGATTTACAGGACTGGAATCACAGACCACAAATCTGTGCATTTCCTTGAAATTTCCTATAGAAATTTCCATTGGTTCAGTTACAGGGGTACTTATTATCTGATTTGATACGCCCACTACTTGGATCGCTTCTCCCGAGAGGGGTAGGTTAGGAACATCCACTGTTCTTACAGTAGATCTGGTAGCACCAGTGTCCAACAGAAAGGTGACGTCTTTGCCCTCAACCTTTCCTTCAATGTATGGTCCAGTCTGGTCTACCGGTAAGGAGGCGCCAAGTACGCACTCCTCATCCTCCCCTCTCAGGCCCCGTCAATCTTGATCTTCACAAAGGAAGGTATCACTTAGCAAGTACTGCGGAATGACTGCATTTCTTTCACTCTCAACCTCCCATACTTCCGCCCTCTCATTCTGCTGACCCTGACTCTTAAAATTCTGTCTAGGAGCGCGAGGTACTGGAGGTAATTTTACCTGTTGCTGGGTTTTCCTTGTCCCCTCTTTCGGCACCTGTGGATTTAAACCATTTACAGGGGCATTACCAGCCTGTAGGTGTGGACACTCGTCTCTCCAATGCCCCATCTGGCCGCACCCATGGCACGGAAACTTTTTCATGGCCTCCTCACGACTCATTTTAGGTCTGGGCTTCCCTCCCCCCCCAGAATTGGTATTCGGAACATTATTATCAGAAGTCATTTTACTTAACTGTTTTTCTTGCTGTTCGGCTAATTTTACCTGTGCCCACATCACCTTTTCCTTGAGGGCTTTCTTTTTATTTTCAATTTCATCTTCGCAGTATTTTGCATATTTCAGGACGTCATCTATGGGCTTTCCCTGCCAACTGATTTTGTTATCTCGAATCCATTGTGATATTTCAGGCCTTAATCCTAGCACAAATCTGTAACTGAAATGGGTCATGTCTTTCATGTCCACATTATCAATACCACTGTAAGTTTTGAATACCTGTAGTAACCTTTCGTAAAATGAATGCACTGTTTCATCACGTTCTTGGGTTGTTCTATCTATTCGGGTCCAATCTGTCTCTTTGGCTGGCACCTTTTTCTTAAGATACTGTATGACCTGGTCATATTTCCTCATTACATCCGGTGAAGGGGCTCCCGTTCTCTCATCTCTGGGATATTCATCATTAGGCCAATCAATCTCTATTTTACATTCCGTCCACAGATCTACAGGGACCACAATATCGAAAAACCCATCCAGGTCTTTCAGCAGGCATTTCTGAACTTTTATGAAACGCTCTACCTGTCGGTACCAGTCAACTGGTTTCTCGCGTAATTTCGGGAAGTCATTTGTAAATGACACAATGTCTTGCCTGGACCAAGGGACATGGACGTACTTCCCTCCCGGGACCTCTCTCATGGGACACAATTTTTCTGTTGGGGTTACTTCCTTTAATACGAATTCTGAAGTTACTGACCCAGCCCTGCTGCCTTCCTTCTTCTTTGCCCACCTTGTTCTCCACTTCCCCACTTCGCCCCATTTCTGCAGGAGTTTCAACAATTCTTTTACTTGGATCTGTTTCCCCATCACATTCAGGCTTTCTAAGTCCTTGTCTGAAAAGTCCACTCTGTAGGGTTTCTGAAGGATTTTGGAGCGACTAACATCAACTCCCATTTCTGTGGCGGCATCCATTATCTTTTCGTGGAGCACCCTAGCACTCCGGGTAAGATTTTTACTGATGAATAGTAACTCTTCTTCATTATACGAGCTCAGGCGCTCAACTCCCACGTTCCCAGCCATCATTTCTTCTATTTCTATTCTTAATTTATATATTTCCAATGTTTTAGGTTGAGAAGTGGTCTCTTTCTCTATCTCCTTTGTCCACCTGTCTAATTCTTCAGGGGAAACTAAAGAGGCGTTCCTGATTCCAGATGCACTTTCAATCACCACTTCCTTTTGTCTAGGCTGACTTCTTGCCCCTACTATACTGGCCCTCGGCTCCCTTATGGGCAAATCCATTAAACTTCCGGATTCACACTCACTTTCCTGATCCTCATCTATGAACACTTCTTTCCTCGGGGTCTGGAAGTTAGTAGTAGGCAGCATTGGGGTGATGACAGGAGGAAGGGGACTAATCAAGTCATTTTTATACATTGGGATAGCAGGACCAATAGTTACCGGAATGGTCAAGGCCTCAGGATGGGGATGCATCTGTGCAATGGTTCTGGTTAAGTCCTCTCGCTGTCTAGTCAGGACTTCTCTCTCCTTTTCCTGCAACCCCCTTTCAGCAGTATTGCCATGTAATACCTGGGGTACTAAGGATGGATAAATACTCGGGGCAGTCGGGGTAACCAATCGAGGGGGACTTTCCCCGAATGGTTGATAATTCGGGACTTAGGTCTGCAAAACTCATCCCTTCCACTATGCTTACTGCTTGTAGCTGTCCTGTCTGTATCACTTTCCCTCCCACTCCGGGGGTAATTGGTAACAGAACTTTGGGAATGCACCGAATCTGATTCCGCTACATAGGGAGGTGGATCCTTCATTAACAAGTCTTCCAGGTGTTCATCTTCTACATCCCCCATAGGTGCTAGGTGATGGGTTTTTGCTTTACATTTTCCTCTTTTCTCCTCTAATACTCCCATCATGGGAAACAGTCCTTCAGTTAACATAGACTGCCTCCACTGTTTCATTTTCTGTTCTTTGGTTGGCGTTGGAAGTCTGGGATACCACCTACTCACTCCTTTATCCATTCGGGGTTTATCTCGCTCTGCAGCCTCAATCTCCCATTCCTCCAAAGCTTCGTACTGGGTCAACCTAGGTCTAGGGTGTAACTCATTCATGCGGGTCCTTAAGTTAAACAGGATCCGACCATTAAATGTACCTTCAACAGGGAATGCCAGGACTCCGTCATCTACAGTATACTTTGCCCAATTTTCTAGCCAGATACAAGTGTGATACCCTTTATCAAACATCATAAAAGAGGCAGGGGTATTTGGCGGGGGAATGAGTACACCTTCCCTCGTTCTAATGGGCTTGTCAGTTTTAAAGAAGTTCTTCACTTTATCCGAGAAGGACAATTTTCTCTTTATTCCATACATCATGTGCGGTCTACCTCGTATAAGCTGATCCTTATGAAATCCTAGGTACTTTGGATTCGGTATGAAGTCTGGATACCACATACAACTCTCCAGACTCGCTTCTAACTCGGCTTGATTAATTTTGTTTACTTTCGTGCTTCCAATGCTAGCGCGACTTTTGTTTCGCGCCACCCAATCAGGTCAGAGAATACAACTACGGTCAACCAATGGGTGCGCGGCCTTTTCGCAAGACAGAGTCTCCCGCTTCGGCGCTCACCCCTCCTTCACAAATTCAGCTCCGCTACACGCCCGCTATCCTGACCAATACCAGCGCGGCACGGAGTGACGTCAGAGCAGCTCTCCGACTGACTCCCGCCTTCACAAGGTAACGGAAACTTTTTACTCTCTCTAAAGTGCAAGTGCAGGTTTTAGTTAACAATACACAACGTTTGCCACTATGTCTGAGTGTTCTAAAGAGAGAAAAGACTTTTCTTTCGCTACTAGTAAACCACTTCTGTCTACTTTTCATTCACTCTGGATAGACTTCTTTGCCTGTCCCTACACACTAGTAACATAGAACCCGTTATTCTTCTGACTCATCCACCTTGATCGGGGATATGTACTGAGCCAGGATTTCACCAGCGAACTATTTTACTTACCAGACAAGCCTCGGAGACCCTATTACTCCTCCCGTATGCGACCCTTACTAGGTGATATCGCAATGAAAGTTTTATAATGGACTCGTAGCTATCATTCACTCCATAAACAAAAAGGTCCTAATTAGTGCTTCCAGTTACTTTTTTTAACCCTGCACTAATGATTCAAACTTAGTGACTTCAACAGCTAACCGGATTCTACTCACCGTTAGCTAAAATACTTCCCCGGGGATTCAGACTACACTGAACATTTACAAACAATTCTGGGTTAATTCAACATGCAGTATTTATAACAGCAATGCAAATTCATGAACATTTACATATAAAAACACATTTCAAAAATATTGTAAAAATACAGTAACAATCAGCAGCACGTTTTTATATTCACGGTTTGTTTATGACTATCCTGCCTACCTAATCCAACTAGTCCAAACCATCCTCTGCTACCAGAAATTACTGCTAGAGCGCGCAGTTTTCCCCAGGTCACCCGGGATACCAATTCTCTAACACGCACTGGGCCCTTGGCGTGAAGAACACATTAATTTCGTTTGGGTGAAACTGGGTGAGGATTTCTCCTCCTGCACGCTGCTAGGAGTAATCAAGTTTGGATTTACCTCTGCTTACCATGCACCCGACTTACCACAGGCGCGATTCCTTGACGGACCTGGAGCTGTTAAAGAAAGTAGACAGGCCTAACATTCAATACACCTTAAATCCGTAAAATACTTTCCACAGTTTTGTAAAATGACCACAGACACCTGATTAAGTTCGAGTTTTTATATAAGAATTCAAAGTGAAGAAGCCAAAATAATAAGCGATACACAGAGTAATATATCAAACATCAAAATTAGTACCAAAAGGTAACTTTGCACAAAAAATATGACCATTTAGAATATATGGGAAACTACAGGGAGAGGTTTTAGCACATGCTATTCACTGCCACGTTGTACTAGAAACATAGGAATGGGATTGGACCTAGAACATGTCTACTTTCACTGCAATCCACTAAAGGAAAGGGAAAAACGGGAACATGCTATGGTTTTATAAAATCAATGAATTTCTAAAGGAGAGGGGGAGAGAAGGAACCAACTAAAATTCAGGCACATATAAGTTCAATGGCAATAAGGCAATAACACAGGTAAAAATGCTTTAACAGATCAGAGAGAGAGAGAGAGAGAAACAGAGATACGCAAACCCACAATCTATATTTACCTAATTCAGATTGAAGACCAACCCTGGCCACGGGTCAGTTGGGAAGACGGGGACAGGGACCCTCAGGAAAGGAATGCCAGACTGTGAGCAGGTACAGCTCACGGAGAATAAGGACAGGATACCCCTCAGGTTCGGATCAGGGACTGGGCCTCCCAGGGTACGACCAACACCCACAGCTTCGGACAGCAACGCCTGCGTTACCCCCTCCTGCAAGTAATCCGCCAGAAACCCCGATTGGATTTTCGAATTCCCCAGCAAAGTGCTTCGCCAGCACTTAGGATTTTCCACCCCTTGGGAGTTTGTGGAAAGTATGGACAAAGTGCTCCGCAGCACTTTCAGGATTGAACACCTATTGAGATCGTAGGGTCAGTGACAGGTCTGCTACTCGGACAAGTCGGACAATTTTCCTAAGCTAAACTAGGGTAGTTATACAGTTTTGGGGACCCTCAGACCACCCCCTAATGTTGCAAGTGACAGTTTCTCATATTGTGATTGGTCAAGAGAGGTGGTGCGGTCTTTATCACCTCCTAAATTCAACGTTCCCATCATAATTATTCAATTTTCATACCCGCCCCCTTGGTTCACGTTCCCATGCATGGAATACAATAGTACAGGATAGTCTACAGTGGGTAGCAACAGTATAGCTTTTTCCAAGGTGAGACGCCGTATTCCCAGCGATGTTCCCAGGCGCATTGTGCTTCAGGTGCCAGCTGGCTAGGTTTAGCTTCTGCGCAGTTGGAACTTTCTCAGGTCACGTGACGGTGCCCAGCAGAGCTTCAAGTATGGCTCCGCTCATGAATACCCAACCCACAAAGACGCGGTACATGAAAAGTAAGCGAAAACAAATTAGAATCATACATAAAAATGATCGCACTGTATACCATGATAAAAGATAACCAACCCTTACTTTTATAACAACTATAGCATTAAGGATTAATGCGAAAGAATAGATAGGCTGAAAGCTGCTGCAGTAAGCAGAGAGCGTGGTGAGAGACAAGCGGCCATATTTAGCATCAATGCGCATGAGCACAGAATCCCTCCAGAATGCGAGTGCGTCACATCACATGGGTATGACCGACGCATGCGCAGACTGAATTGGGGCAAAGCAGCCATTTTCAGTGCAAGCTTCGTTAGTACATGAAAAGACAAACAAGCAAGCATCCTAGGGACACCCGCGTGTAGGGGAAAACACTTTACAAATGACGAACAATGGTGTTAATATTATTATGCAATTATAGACAAGGGTTTTGCATACGAGCAAGGCGCTATACATGCGAATCCTTGCTCCATCAGTCCAGCCAGACCAAGGTTCTCCTCGAGCCGCAACGAGGTCAGCAGGGCTTGATCCGGAGTGAACAGAGTGTCTGTCAGTTCTTGAGGAGCCGCGACAATGTCAGCAGGGCTCAGGGTGTTCAGCGAATGTCCTTAGAGTTTCCAGGATGAGCCGCGACGAGGTCAGCAGGGCTCCGAGGTTCCAGTTCCGTCTTCACGAGAATGAGCCGCAACAGCGTCAGCAGGGCTCGATGAGTTCCAAAGTTCAGTCTTCTTCTCAAGGGGTTGAGCCGCGATCAGATCAGCAGGGCTCTCTTGTCCAGGATACAACTGCCCGCTAGTTCTTGGGCGCCCCTTGATATAGCGCAGTGGCCCTTTGAAGTCCGGACCCTCGCAGGCGGAGATCTCATGCCTCGGGGCTGGTCGTCGGGGAGTTCCGTCGGCTGGCCCTTTGATCCTCTTGAAGATGTGTCTGGGGTTTCACAGACACCCAGCAGGGTCTGGAGCCAGCTCTCGGGGAGGCCAGAGGTGCGATCGAAACCAGCCCACGGGGGAAGGCCAGAGGTGTGAGCGAAACCAGTCCCCCAGGGGAGACGGAGGTGCCATCAAAACTCTTTGGTCCTATCTCACTCAGGAAACCCTTTACCCCCAGCCAGGCCTGGCGCGTCTGCAGCCTAAGTTTCGCTGGGACCGGGGCCGGGCAAGGCTATTGGGTCAGGGACCTCGGGAAGGGTAATGGCGGCCGGTGGGCCTGTGGGGTGATGCAGGTTCAGGGTGCCCGGTACCGGGAGGAGCATGCAGGGATGGTCGTCCGTTGGCAGGGTCGTATAGGGAGCGGGCGGACAGGGAACGGGATGACCAGGGGTTTCGGGGTGCAGGGCTGGGCTAATGGGACACTGAGGAACGGGGGGAACCACGCCACGAGGCCAGGTCCAACACGCGTCCCCCCCCCCCAGCTGAAAGGCAGAGAGAACTACCCATCCACTTGGGGGTTCTCTTCACTGAGGCGGAAGAACCGGGACAGGCTGTCCGTGTTGGCGTGATCAGTACCAGGACGGTGCTCAACAGTGAAATCCATCCCCTGGAGGGAGATGGACCAGCGTAGTAGTTTGGGGTTCTCTCCTCGCATTTGCATTAGCCACCGGAGGGGTCGATGGTCGGTTTGGACCCGGAAGTGAGTACCATACAGGTAGGGCCTCAACTTCTTCAGGGCCCAAACCACCGCGAAGGCCTCCAGCTCGATGGTGCTCCACCTTTGCTCTCGAGGGAGTAACCTCCGGCTAATGAATGCCACTGGCTGGTCTAGGCCCTTATCATTCATCTGAGACAGGACTGCTCCGATGCCATGCTCAGAGGCGTCCGTCTGGACTACGAACTCTCGGGAGTAGTCGGGGGCCTGCAGTACTGGGGCGGTACACATGGCGGCTTTCAATGCTTCAAACGCCTTCTGGCAGGCGGGGGTCCAGCTAACTTTCTTCGGCTGCTTTTTGGAGGTCAGTTCTGTGAGGGGGACTACGATGCTGCCATACCCCTTTATGAATCTTCGGTAGTACCCCGTGAGCCCTAGGAACGCCCACACTTCCGTCTGGGTTGTGGGGGCCTCCCAGGCAACGATTGCATCGATCTTGGGTTGGAGGGGGGCCACTAGGCCGCTCCCGACCTGGTGCCCTAGGTAGACCACGGACCCTTGTCCGACTTGACATTTGCTGCTTTGATGGTGAGGCCCGCTCGACGCAGGGCCATCAACACCTCCCAGAAGTGTTGTAGGTGTTCGGTCCAGTGGGAGCTAAACACCGCGATATCATCGAGATATGCGGCGCTGAATTCCTCCAACCCAGCCAGTACCTGGTTAACCATCCTCTGGAAGGTGGCGGGGGCATTTTTCATTCCGAAGGGCATCACCCGGAAGTGGTAGTGGCCATCCGGGGTCAAGAACGCGGATCGTTCCCTAGCTCCCTCTGTGAGTGCGATTTGCCAGTACCCGCAGGTCAAGTCGAAGGTGCTGAGATAGTGAGCAGACCGTAGGCGGTCAATGAGCTTGATGGAGCAGGGATTCGCATGTAAGCGCCCTGCTCGCATACAAAACCCTTGCCTAAACTGTATAATCATATTAACACCATTGTTCGTCATTTATTAAGTGTTTTCCCAAACACGCGGGTGTCCCCAGGATGCTTGCTTGTATGTCTTTTCTCATACTAACGAAGCTTGCACTAAACACGGCTGCTTCGCTGAAATTCAGTCTGCGCATGCGTTGGTCATACCCATGTGATGTGACGCACTCGCATTCTGGAGGGAATTTGTGCTCATGCGCACTGTTGCAAACATGGCCGCTTGTCTCTCACCACGCTTTCTGCTTGCTACTGCTGCTTTAGCCTATCTGTCTTTTCGCACTAAACAATAATGCTATAGTCATTATAAAGTAAGGGTTGGTTAGAATTTTATCATGGTATACAGTGTGATCATTTATATGTGATTTTAATTTGTTCTCGCTTACTTTTCATGTACCGTGTCTCTGGGGCTGGGAAATCGGGAGCGGAGCCATACTTGAAGCTCTGCTGGGCACAGTCACATGACAGGAGAAAAAAACACCATTGCGCAGAAGCTGAAACAAGCCAGCTGGCTCCTGAAGCACAATGCGCCTGAGAACTTCTCTGGGAAAGCAGAATCTTACCTTGGACGATGCAACTCTGTTGCTACCTATTGTGAACTGTACTATACTGCTGTATTCTATGCATGGGAACGTGAACCCAAGGGGCGGGTAGGAAAATTTTAATATTTGGGATGAGAAAGTTGAATTCTAGGAGGTGGTAATGACCGCACCACCTCTCCTGACCAATCATAATGTGGGAAACTGTCACTTGCAACATTAGAGGGTGGTCTAAGGGTCCCCAGAATAGTATAATTGCTCTAGTTTAGCTTAGGAAAATTGTCCGACTTGTCCGAGTAGCAGACCTGTCACTGACCCTACGAACTCTATAGGTGCTCAATCTGAAGTGCTGCGGAGCACTCTGTCCATACTTTCCACAAACTCCTAAGGGGTGGAAATAATCGTAAGTGCTGGCGAAGCACTTTGCTGGGGAATTCGAAAACCCAATCGGGGTTACTGGCGGATTACTTGCAGAGAGGGGTAACGCTGGCGTTGCTTCCAAAGCTGTGGGTGTTGGTCGTACCTTGGTGAGCCCAGTCCTGATCCCAAATCCTGAGGGGTATCCTGTCCTTACTGTCCGTGAGCTGTACCTGCTCGCATTCTGGCATTCCTTCCTGAGGGTCCTTGTCCCCGTCCTTTCAACTGACCCGTGGCCAGGGTTAGTCTTCATTCTGAACTAGGTAATTATCAGTCCGAGGGTTTACGTCTCTCTCTCTCTCACTCTCTCTCTCTCTATTTTTCTAATAAAGCACTCTTGCCTGTGATATTGCCCTATCACCGTGAAAAACAAGTTATATGCAATTGTTTGTTAGAATTGTTCCACTTCTCTTCCTACCTTTAGGGAATTGCCAAACTGTTATATTTTATTAGTATGCTCCAATTTTTCCCTTTCCTTTAGCTGATTGCGGTGATCTTAGTAAGAATAGCCTAGAAACACTTAGGTTAAGTACATGTTATAGATCCATATCCGGTGTCTTAGTATAAAGTTGCAGTGAACTAGTTTTGTTCTAAACTCCTACCTTAGTTTTCCCATATACCCAAATGGTCTTAGCATTAATCTATAGCTATTTTATGGTGTTAATTCTGATGATTGACGTATTACTCTGCCTATCACTTATTGCCTTGTCGTACTCTCTTTGAACTTTATATAAAGCTTTGAACATCCTCAGGTGTCTGTGGTCATTTTACAGAAATTGTGGATAAGTATTGTACTGATTATAAAGAGTATTTGATCTCAGGCCTGTCTGCTGTTTCCCTGATAGCTCCAGATCTGTCATAAGAATTGTGCCTGTGGTAAGTCAGGTGCATGGTAAGCAGAGGTGAAACCAAACCTTAATTACTCATAGCAGCGTGCAGGAGGAGAAACCAAGTAATCCTCACCCGGTTCACCCAAACTATTAGTGTGGTATTGAAATTTGCACGCCAGGGCCCAGTGCGTGTAAAGAATTGGTAACCTCGGTGACCCGGGAGGACTGCGCGCTCTATCAGTAATTTTCTGGTAACCAGAGGATGGTTTGGACTAGTTAGATTAGGTAGACAGGATAGGTCACAAACAAACCGTGAAAATAAAATGTGCTGCTGATTTTCTACTGTATTGGTTCAAATATTTTGAAATGTTTTAAGGATTTATATGTAAATGTATATGATTTTTGCATTGCTGCTATAAATGTTATATTAACCGAAAAAATTGTTTGTGAATGTTCAGTGTAGTCCGAATCCCCGGGGAAGTATTTAGCTAACGGTGAGCAGAATCCGGTTAGCTGTTGAAGTCACTTGGTTTGAGGCATTAGTGCAGGGTTGAGGATAACTGGAAGCACTAATTAGGACCTTTGTTTTCTGGAGTGAATGATAGCTACGAGTCCTTTATAAAACTTTCATTGCGATATCACCTAGTAAGGGTCGCATACGGAAGGAGTAGTAGGGTCTCCGAGGCTTGTCTGGTAAGTAAGATAGTTCGCTGGTGAAATCCTGGCTCAGTACATATCCCCGACTAAGGTGGATGAGTCAGAAGAATAACGGGTTCTATGTTACTAGTGTGAAGGGACAGGCAAAGAAGTCTATCCAGAGTGAATGAAAAGTAGACAGAAGTGGTTTACTGGTAGTGAAAGAAAATTCTTTTATCTCTTTAGAACACTCAGACATAGTGGCAAACGTTGCGTGTTGTTGAATAAAATCTGCATTCGCACTTTAGGGAGAGTAAAAAGTTTCCGTTACCTTGTGAAGGAGGGAGTCAGTCGGAGAGCTGCTCTGACGTCACTCCGTGCCGCGCTGGTATTGGTCAAGACAGCGGGTGTGTAGTGGAGCTGAATTTGTAAAGGAGGGGTGAGTGCCGAAGCGTGAGACTCTGTCTTGCGAAAAGGCCGCGCACCCATTGGTTAAGGGTGTTTGTATTCTCTGACCTGATTGGGTAGTGCGAAATATAAGTCGCGCTAGCATTGGAAGCACAAAGGTAAACAAAATTAATCAAGCCGAGTTAGAAGCGAGTCTGGAGAGTTGCATGTGGTATCCAGATTTCATACCGAATCCAAAGTACCTAGGATTTCATAAGGATCAGCTTATACGAGGTAGACCGCACATGATGTATGGAGTAAAGAGGAAAATGTCATTTTCTGATAAAATAAAGAATTTTTTCAAAACTGACAAGCCCATTAGAACGAGGGAAGGCGTGCTCATTCCCCCGCCAAATACCCCTGCTTCTTTCATGCTGTTTGATAAAGGGTACCACACTTGTGTCTGGTTAGAAAATTGGGCAAAGTATACTGCCGATGACGGAGTCCTAGCATTCCCTGTTGAAGGTACATTTAATGGTCGGATTCTGTTTAACTTAAGGACCCGCATGAATGAATTACACCCTAGACCTAGGCTGACCCAGTACGAAGCCCTGGAGGAATGGGAGATTGAGGCTGCAGAGCGAGATAAACCCCGGATGGATAAGGGAGTGAGTAAATGGTATCCGAGGGTTCAAGCGCAGACCAAAGAGCAGAAAATGAAATAGTGGAGGCAATCTATGTTGACTGAAGGACTATTTCCTATGATGGGGGTATTAGAAGAGAAGAAAGGAAAATGTAAAGAAAAGACCCATCACCTAATGCCTGTAGGGGACTCAGAAGATGAGCACCTGGAAGATTTGTTAATGAAAAATCCACCTCCCTATGTTGCAGAGTCAGAGCCTGTGCATTCTCCAAATCCCTTTTCAAAATATCCCAGATGTAGGAGGGATAGTGATACAGATGGAACAGGTACAGACAGTAAAACCAGTGACGGGGATGGATTTTGCAGACCTAAATCCACGGTCCCAAATTATCAGCCGTTCGGAGAAGGTCCACCCCGATTGGTCACTCCGACTGCTCCGAGTATTTATCCTCCCTTGGTACCTCAGGTATTGCATGACAATTCTGCAGAAAAGGTGTTGCGGGAAAAAGAGAAAGAAGCCCTGGCTAGACAGCGAGAGGATTTAGTTCGAACCATTGCCCAGATACATCCCCATCCTGATTCCCTGACCATTCCAGTAACTATTGGTCCAGCTATTCCACTGTATAGAAATGACCTGGCTAGTCCCCGTCCTCCTGTTATCACCCCAATGCTGCCTACTCCTAGCGTCCCTTCCCCGAGGAAGGAAGTATTCATAGATGAGGATCAAGAGAGTGAGTGTGAATCTGTGGTTCTGATGGATTTGCCCATTAGAGAGCCTAGGACTAGTACATCGGGGGCAAGAAGTCAGACTAGACCAAAAGAGGTGTTGATTGAAGGTGCATCTGGGGTTAGGAGTGCCACCGTAGTATCCCCAGAAGAATTAGACAGATGGACAAAGGAGCTGGAAAAGGAGACCACTCCCCAACCTAAAGCATTCGAGATATATAAATTAAGGATAGAAATAGAAGAAATGATGGCTGGGAATGTAGGAGTTGAGCGCCTAAGCTCGTACAGTGAAGAAGAGTTACTGTTTATCAGCAAAAATCTTACCCGGAGTGCTAGGTTGCTCCATGAAAGGATAATGGATACAGCCACCGAAATGGGAATTGATGTTAGTCGCTCCAAAATTCTTCAGAAACCCTACAGAGTAGATTTTTCAGATAAGGATTTAGAAAGCTTAAATGTGATGGGAAAACAGATCCAGATAAAGGAATTGTTGAAGCTCTTGCAGAAATGGGGCGAGGTGGGAAAATGGAGAACCCGGTGGGCAAAGAAAAAGGAAGACAGCAGGGCTAAGTCTCAGGCTTCAGAATTCGTGTTAAAGGAAGTAACACCAACAGAAAAATTGTGTCCCATGAGAGAGGTCCCGGGAGGAAAATATGTCCATGTCCCTTGGTCCAGACAGGATATTGTGTCATTTACAAATGACTTCCCGAAATTACGGGAAAAGCCTGTTGACTGGTACAGGCAGGTAGAACGCTTCATAAAGGTTCAGAAATGCCTCTTGAAAGACCTGGATGGGTTTTTCGACATTGTGGTCCCTGTAGATCTATGGACCGAATGTAAAATAGAAATTAATTGGCCCAATGATGAATATCCCAGAGATGAGAAAACCGGAGCTCCCGCACCTGAGGTAATGAGGAAGTACGATCAGGTCATACAGTACCTTAAGAAAAAGGTGCCAGCAAAGGAGACGGATTGGACCTGAATAGATAGAACCACCCAAGAACGTGATGAAACGGTGCATTCATTTTATGAAAGGTTACTGCAGGTATTTAAAACTTACAGTGGTATCGATAACGTAGACATGAAAGACATGACCCATTTCAGTTACAGATTTGTGCTAGGATTAAGGCCTGAAATCTCACAATGGATTCAAGATAATAAAATCAGTTGGCAGGGAAAGCCCATAGATGATGTCCTGAAATATGCAAAATACTGCGAAGATGAAATCGAAAATAAAAAGAAAGCCCTCAAGGAGAAAGTAATGTGGGCACAGGTGAAATTAGCCGAACAGCAAGAAAAACAGTTAAGTAAATTGACTTCCAGCAATAATGCTCAGAATGCCACTGCTGGGGGGGGAGGCAAGCCCCGAGCTAAAATGAGTCGGGAAGAGGCCATGAAAAAGTTTCCGTGCCATGGGTGCGGCCAGATAGGGCATTGGCGAGACGAGTGTCCACACCTGCAGGCCGGTAATGCCCCTGTAAATGGTTTAAATCCACAGGTGCCGAAAGAGGGGACAAGAAAGAACCAGCAACAGGTAAAATTACCTCCAGTACCTCGCGCTCCTAGACAGAATTTTAAGAGTCCGGGTCAGCAGAATGAGAGGGCGGAAGTATGGGAAGTCGAGAGTGAAAGAAACGCAGTCATTCCACAGTATTTGTTAAATGATACCTTCCTCTGTGAAGATCAAGATTGACGGGGCCTGAGAGGGGAGGATGAGGAGTGCGTGCTTGGCGCCTCCTTACCGGTAGACCAGACTGGACCATACATTGAAGGAAAGGTTGAGGGAAAAGACGTCACCTTTCTGTTGGACACTGGTGCTACCAGATCTACTGTAAGAACAGTGGATGTTCCTAACCTACCCCTCTCGGGAGAAGCGATCCAAGTAGTGGGCGTCTCCAATCAAATAATAAGTACTCCAGTAACTGAACCAATGGAAGTTTCTATAGGAAATTTCAAAGAAATGCACAGATTTGTGGTCTGTGATTCCAGTCCTGTGAACCTGCTAGGACGTGATTTGTTATATATATATAAAATCTTTATTCGGCTTATTCACAATGGAAAAACCATAAAAGAACACAGAATATCATACACTGTAAAAGTACACATGTTACAAACGTTTCAGATAAAAAACATTTCATTATTAAAAGAAGGTTAATCAAAATGTGCAAGGTGCCGCATATAATGGATATAGCGTAGTTTTTAAAGATTTTTTCTATGTTTCATGATGCACTTTAGGAAACTACTAACAAAATAACAGACATTCACTGTTTCTAGCATTTGCAATCTTAAAAGAGCAGGTCTGCATTGTCTCAATCCCCAAGATTTGAGTATCGGTAAAAGCCAGATCTTTCTATGGGCTTGATGGTATTTGCAGAGCAGGATCACATGCAAGTTCGACTGCACTGATAAACCGTCACAAGGACAAGGCGGCAGTATAGCGTCCCAACAATTTTGTGACGGAAAAGTGACCAGTCTAAAAAAGGTGTTTAGCCTAAATCTTGTAATTAACATTCTCTCGTAAGTTGATATTTGGAGTTCCAAGTACGGATGAATGACGAAGGCTACTTGGATCATGTTTGCGTGGGTCACTGCCGTTTTTAGGGAATTGGATGCGAGTCTTAACGATTCCAGGTGACTTAGTGCTTTCTGTTTAAGATCTTTTTTTGAAATGTCCGTAATAGATGCCGGGTCTAAATAGTAATTCTCAAGGCCTAGATCATTAAAAAAATTCCTAACATATAAAAGCCACTTTATTTTTGCAGAATTGTACATACTCATTGAGTCTGCAATGATAGCTTGTGTCAGAGCATTTTTGTTTGACCTCCAAATGCGGCGCCACAACATCAGAGGTTCTATTTTAATTAGATCCTCTAGGTAAGGGATAGCTAATTCTAGGTGCATTGCGTAGGTTGAGGTGCCTTTGGGGGTAGCTAACAAAAATCTTAAGAAGGTGTTTTCCACCTTCTGGATGGGACTGATGTCTGTATACCCCCAGACTCCTGCACCATATGTTGCAATTGCCTGGCATTTGGCATTATAAATCTTGAGGAGCTCTACTGGTGGTCTTTTGCCTAATCTCTGAGAGAAAGTTATTAGAGCGGCAATTGATCTCCTGAATAAAAGTGCCCTAGTGTTCACTGCTTGCTTCCAACTGAGTTGATCATCTATCATGACCCCCAAATAGGGATAGTGGGGGGTACGTTCAAGCTTTTGGTTGTTCAGCAGTGTGGGATATGTTCTTTTTTGGCCTCTGCCAGCTGTCATAACGAACGTTTTTTTCACGTTCACCTTTAAGTCTAAGTTGCCCATGAAGGACGTGTATCTGCTCACTGCTTTCTGGAGTTCTCTGGGAGTTCGTGCTAAGATAACGGCGTCATCCGCGTAGAGCAGGGCAGGGATCAGGCGGCGATTTATGCGTGGGAGGTCCTGGGCCCCCCTCAACATCTCCTCCTCCAGGCCATTAGTGTAGAGTGAGAAGAGGAAGGGGGCCAGGACGCATCCCTGCCTGACCCCGCGCCCAACGCTAAACGGGGACGTCAACTCTCCGTTTACGCCAAAGCGTACTCTGGCTGTCGCCCCGGTGTAGAGCTCTCTGAGAAAATCTAAAAGGGGTGGGTCTACTCCCAATTGGGCTAAGACCTTCCACAGCTTTGTGTGTGAAACGCAGTCAAAAGCTGCGGAAAGGTCGACAAAGACCATGTATATCTTGGTAGGGATGGCCTGTGTATATTTCCCCATTATTAGGGTAAGGTTGAGGACCTGCTCTAGGGTGCCAAAGCCTTCACGGAAGCCGAATTGGATATCCGAAATTATGCCCCGATGCTCAGTCCACTGCTGGAGACGCTCTAGAATCACTCTCCCCACTACTTTCCCGAGCGAGTCCAGCAGTGATATGGGCCGGTAGCATTTTACATCTTGCCGGTCCCCCTTTTTGAAGATGGGGACCATTATTGATTTTGTCCAAGAGGTTAGAATTCCCTCACTCGCTGCCGCTGTACATACTCTAGTTAAAATGGGGGCCCAAAGGTCTTGGTTGCTTTTAAAAAAGTCCACCGGGACCCCGTCGGGTCCTGGTGCCTTGCCTGATTTGCTACTCTGCAGGGCGTCTATGAGGTCTGGAATGTCAAAGGGAACCAGAATAGGATAATTCACCTTGGGGAGTGGGGATTCTGTTGGTAGGGTGTTTTTAAAAATTTCCTCAAAGTGGGAAACCCATGTGTTCTCGTCGATAGCGACTTCTATTTTCGGGGTATCTTTTTCTGTAAGGTATGGGGTTCTGACTGTACGCCAGAACAGCTCACTGTTTTTTGAGACTGCGCCTTGGTGGAGATCGTCCCATAGTTTTTGTTTAAGTTGGGCCGTTCTCAGCTTTCTTTCCCCTGTATATTGGCGCCTCAGGAGCTGTATCTGGGCCGCGTCGCATGGGTTATTTTTAAGTGCAGATTTTAACTTTGATCGGGCCACTGTGCAGTTATGATTAAACCACTTTGGTTTTATAGCGCGGTTTGATTTAGACTTTGAAGTAAGTAGGTCCTTTATGGCATCTAATATTAAGCTAAAATTTCTAAGGACTTCCTTATGGCTAGTTGTAAGATCCAGGCATTTCACTATGTTTGGGTAGGACCGAGTTATTAATTTTTTCATTATGTGAGATGGGTTGATTTTGGCCCATTTGATTGTTAGTCCATTACGTTTACCAAGCTGGATCTTGTTCTGCGTGAGGGTAGTCGCCATCTCCAATTTATGGGAGGCGTTGGCTGGCATAGACAGTGTTATTGTTAAGGCTGCGTGGTCGCTAAGGGGAATGACAATGACCTCAAAGTCTTTAAGTTTGGTCATTAGGTTTTGGGAGAGAAATATAAAATCTACTGTGGTCTTATGTCCTCTGCCCACATAGGTCGGACTAAATTCATTCAGGTCTGCTTTTAGATGGTTGGCGATCTGAAGATCCAGATCTGATAGAGCGATGTTAATTATATTTCCTAGTTTAGTGTGAGCGAGGTGCGCTAGTGGGACGTTGAGTTCGTCCACTATCCCACAGCACAGTAAATTAGGGGCTTTGCAGGGGTGGAGATTAAAATCACCTCCCCAAATTAAATAGGTTGCCTTATTTGCAGGGCTCCGGTGATGAGCTTGTTTCAATTTGTCGGTTAGGGTAGTAAGAAGAGTTATGAAGTTTTCTTCCGACAAATTGTTATATGTGTTGGTCAAGATTATTGTATCCTTATTGGGAAGGATTAGTGATAGGATTTGGTGGTTATCGTCCTGGGAGAGTGTAACCACTTTATTGAGGGGTAAGGAGTTTGAGATGTAGGTTGTAAGCCCGCCTTTTGGTCTGCCCATTATACTGGTTAGAGCTGGGACGTTATAAGTTTTATAGCCTTGTAGGTGTAGTTCTTCTACAGACCATGTCTCCTGGAGACAAATTATTTGGTATGGGGTTAGGAACTTCTGTGCAGAGCCATCCTCGATTTTATTTCGTAGGCCCGCAATGTTCCAATAGGATGCTATGATAGATAGAGTGTCGACACCAGATTCTGCTTTTAGGGTTATGGGATCCTTGTTACCAATGGCTTGGGAGGTGATAACGGACTGTGACGGGGAGGATAGTTGGATGCCAGTGGGAGGGATTACTGTTGATGGTCAGTCGACCATTTCTAGGGCGCTATACCTATTGTTTAGCGGGATGTTATGCCATGGGTCCCATCGTGATTGATCTCTATGTGGGGGCCATTGTGTGTAAGGTCTTCTGTCGTCCCACCTTCCTCCCTGGTGGCGTTGTCTCACTGTGTGCCAGGAGTAGTCTGGCTCGTAAAGGTTAGGAGGGCCATGATATCTGATGTTTAATTGGTCTTCCTGCCTGGGGAATGGGACGGACCAAGGAGGTTCCTGCTCCTGTATGTATCCGTCCACTTGCCTAAAGGGATAAAAGAAGGAGAGTGACTTGATCTTAATTCCTCCATTTGGGGTAATGTCTTCCCAGGCACAAACATAATCCGCTATTCGAGGGTCCTCGAATGTAATTGTTATGCAGTCCCCAGGAATGGTTTTTCTAGTGTTGCCCACCCACGGTACCCTAGCTACAGATCTGATTCTTCCACGCCAGGAGGATGGGATTGGGCGGTTGGTCTGGAGCCAATGCTGGGCTTTATTTTTTAGAGACCAGACCGGTTCTGGGGTAAGGTCTGTTAGTTCAGGAACTCCAGCCATGACCACCACATAGGGTGAGGCCTCAGGGGGGAACTCTGCTGGGAGTCTTGGGGGACCAGGATTCCTCGCAGTATTTCTCTTGGGCCTATCCGCAGGTGTTTTTGGTGGTACGGGTGGAGGGGGTAAGGTTTTCGTTGTTGTTTTATTCATATTTTTCCCTGGGGTTTTATTGGCTGAACTACTAGGTGCCGTCGGGGTCGTGGCAGTAGTAGCAGCCGCTGCTGGAGAAATCAAAGTGTTTGTCTGTTGTGAGTTGCTGGTGGAACTTTGGGCTGCTGCTGTTTTTGTTAACTTGGTCGAATTAATGGAGTTGTTATTATTGGGCAGATTTGGAGTAGTTATTCGGAGGGTCTTTTGTTGTGGATTGGGCAAAGATGGATTGGCATTAGGTGCATTAGTATTACTTGGTTTTTTACTGTTATTTCCGCCCGGTTTTTGGGTACATGGCGGAAAAGATGGCTGTTGATTTTTTAAAAATTTGGAAATTTGCGATTCTATGACTATTAACCGATGTTCTAGGGGTAGTAATGCATGTTTGACTACGTTGGCTATGCTAGAGAGAGTTAGTTCCTGGGCCTCAACAACATTCAAATCCACTTGGGGTTGTTTAGTGGGGTGAGGGTCCAAGACTATCGGGGAAGGTGGTTCCTTCTCTACCTGGTGGACTGATGCTAGAATCTCAATATGTGACGCCCTATCATCTTGGGTTTGTGGGATGGTTGGTGGTATTGTCAAATTTTCTGATGTTGTGGGGTTTCTGTGTACCCTTTTTTTGCTGATTGCTCCCTCCCTCCTACCCCTTTCTGCTCTTTTTTCTGAAGAGGAGATTTGCACAGGTGTTGTTGGAAGCAGTACTGGAGTTTTTTCTATATCAAAGCTAAGTTGAGAGTCCGCTAGCTGAGATACTGACAGATCTACTGTATTTGGTAGGCTGCGTCTCTCTCTAGTCAGCGCCAACTCAGCGTTTGAGGCTCCTAGTACTGGGGATCTGGCTTCCGCCAAGATACCTAGTGAGGATCTTTTTGCGAATGCCAGATCTAGGGAGACCCTTTCTTCGATAATAGATATGCTTTCGTCTATAAGAGTGTTGGCCTTCGCTAAAAAGTCATCCATGGGGCCAAGCAATTTGCCCGCTGCGCTGGGGGCTTTGGTTTTAGTTTTGTTCCCTCTCGTAAGGACCATTACTATTGCTATTGAGTTGTGGGTCTGGGGTAGTGCATAAAATGAAACAGTGGGGAAGGAACAGATAAAAATATAAATAACAGGGGGGTGGCCCAGTCCAGTCTCTACCAGCCTCTAACGGCCTAAAACGCCCCGGTCTTTGCCCGGGTCTTCGCCCCGGGCTGCGACCGGCGGCGCGACCCGCGGCGCGTTAGAGACTGGCTAGATATGGAGGAGGGAAAGAGGGCGTGGCCTCCGGGGGAAGAGGCGCCGGCTGCAAAGAGCGGTGGTTTCTGGGCCTCGCAGTCCCCCGGTAGGCTTTTCCAGGGCACAAGCAATGCACTGCAACCTGGGCGGGTCGCGCTGAGAGCGAGATGGAAAACTGCTGATTGCAGTAACGCTCCCACCAGCCGACCTCTACCTCAGGGAATGCGGTTTGGGACTTGGACAAATAAAGCAGTTCCTCAGATCAAGGCAAGTGAGCAGGTCAGTGAGCGGCACCCGCGCAGCGGGTGGTGCGAAAGGTTTTGTAGCAGCGTTCAATTCAGTGGGCGTGGCCGCCGGGGAAAGAGGCGCCGGCTGCAAAGAGCGGTGGTTTCTGGGCCTCGCAGTCCCCCGGTAGGCTTTTCCAGGGCACAAGCAATGCACTGCAACCTGGGCGGGTCGCGCTGAGAGCGAGATGGAAAACTGCCGATTGCAGTAACGCTCCCACCAGCCGACCTCTACCTCAGGGAATGCGGTTTGGGACTTGGACAAATAAAGCAGTTCCTCAGTTCAAGGCAAGTGAGCAGGTCAGTGAGCGGCACCCGCGCAGCGGGTGGTGCGAAAGGTTTTGTAGCAGCGTTCAATTCAGTGGGCGTGGCCGCCGGGGGAAGAGGCGCCGGCTGCAAAGAGCGGTGGTTTCTGGGCCTCGCAGTCCCCCGGTAGGCTTTTCCAGGGCACAAGCAATGCACTGCAACCTGGGCGGGTCGCGCTGAGAGCGAGATGGAAAACTGCCGATTGCAGTAACGCTCCCACCAGCCGACCTCTACCTCAGGGAATGCGGTTTGGGACTTGGACAAATAAAGCAGTTCCTCAGTTCAAGGCAAGTGAGCAGGTCAGTGAGCGGCACCCGCGCAGCGGGTGGTGCGAAAGGTTTTGTAGCAGCGTTCAATTCAGTGGGCGTGGCCGCCGGGGGAAGAGGCGCCGGCTGCAAAGAGCGGTGGTTTCTGGGCCTCGCAGTCCCCCGGTAGGCTTTTCCAGGGCACAAGCAATGCACTGCAACCTGGGCGGGTCGCGCTGAGAGCGAGATGGAAAACTGCCGATTGCAGTAACGCTCCCACCAGCCGACCTCTACCTCAGGGAATGCGGTTTGGGACTTGGACAAATAAAGCAGTTCCTCAGTTCAAGGCAAGTGAGCAGGTCAGTGAGCGGCACGTGATTTGTTGTGCAAGATGCATTGTACCATCTATTGCACACCGAAAGGCGTCGAAATTCAGACACCCGATGAAGATGGTTTGTACAAGCTGATGTTAGTCAGACAAGATTCTGATATCAAACCTTTAACAGTTGAGGATCTACCTGAAGAGCTCCAGTTAAGAGTAGTTCCAGAAGTGTGGGATTTCACAGGAAAGGATGTAGGTTTAATGGCAAATGTGGACCCAGTTAAAATAGCAATAAAAACAAATGCTGTATACCCCAAAACCAGACAGTACAAAATGAGTGCAGAAGTAAAAGCTGGAGTAGCGACTGAGATTACCCGGCTGCTCGAAGCAGAAATAATAGAGGAAGTGATGAGCAGTCCCTGTAATTCGCCAATCATTGGGATCAAAAAGCCTAGTGGAAAGTACCGGGTGGTGCAAGATTTACGCAAGGTAAACCAAATTGTTGTGCCTTGCTGTCCTGTTGTGCCCAACCCTGCCGTGATACTATATCAGATTCCCTGGAATGCAGAATGGTTCACTGTCATCGACCTGTGCCATGCATTCTTTTCCATCCCATTGCATCCAGAAAGCAAGTTCCTTTTCAGTTTTGAATTTGACAGTCATATCTATGTCTGGAATCGTGTCCCCCAGGGGTACACCGAAAGTCCATCGATTTTCAATCAGATACTGAAAAAGTGCCTCGAAACCCTAGTGCTGCCAAGAGAGTCTGTTTTGGTGCAGTACATAGATGACCTGTTGGTGGCATCTAAAACCCAGACTGACTGTGTCACTGACACAATTGCCTTGCTGAATCACCTAGGAAAGGGAGGACATAAAGTGTCGCCTGACAAGTTACAATTTTGTAAAAACTCAGTGAAGTATCTGGGGCACCAGATAGAAAAAGGAATCAGGAAAGTTACTACCGAAAGAATCAAAATAATTAAAGCAATGGAACTGCCCAGAACTCAGAAGGAGGTGAGGATGTTCTTGGGAGTTGTGGGTTATTGCAGACAATGGATTGTAGGATTTGCGGCTCTAGCCAGACCCCTAATAAAAATGACAAAGAAAGGAGTAGAAGACCCCGTCAGTTGGGACAGTGAAAGCATGAACGCTTGGGTAACTTTGAGAAACTGTCTATGTACCGCTCCTGCATTGGGTATGCCTGACTACACCAAGCCCTTTGAGCTATTCTGTGACACAAGAGAGAATTGTGCTCTTTCAGTCCTGACCCAGGAGCACGGACTAGTTAGAAGACCAGTGGCCTATTTTTCGGCCACCCTAGATCCGGTGGCTGCTGGATTACCTGGATGCTTGAAGGCAGTTGCTGCTACTTGCGTCAGTCTGGAACAGAGTGAGAACATTGTCATGGGACATCACGTCACTGTATATGTTCCTCATTCTGTTGTAATCCTACTGACCAGAACTAAGACCCAGTACCTCACACCTAGTCGGCTGACTAAGTATGAGAGAATTCTAATTGGCGCTGAAAATGTAACTATTTCCCGGTGCAATGTCCTAAACCCTGCAACACTGTTACCGGTCCCTCTGGATGTAGAAATCAAAGAGGGAGGGGAACATAATTGCATCGATTTAACTGAGTACAGTACAAAGCCCCGCCCGGACATCCGTGAAATAGCGTTACTTGATGGGGATAAGACAATGTTCGTGGATGGCTCGTGTTTGAGACATGAGAGTGGGAGTCTGAGTGCTGCCTATGCTGTGGTTACGTTGACAGAAACCATAGAAGCATCTTACCTGAGCGAGGTGAAATCTGCACAAGTGGCAGAGCTCATCGCGTTAACCAGAGCATGTAAGAGGGGTAAGAACAAAAGAATAACTGTTTACACAGACAGCCAGTACTGTTTCGGGGTTGTTCATGACTTCGGCCAATTGTGGCTGCAAAGAGAATTCATGACGTCCTCAGGCACCCCTATCAGAAATGGAAAGGTGGTGCATAACTTACTGGAAGCTATCCAATTGCCCAAAGAATTGGCTGTGGTCAAGTGTGCGGCTCACAAATCTGGAAATGATGATGTGACTGCCGGTAATAGGTACGCTGACCAAATTGCACAGTTTTGTGCCCGATACCAAATGTCCCTCCAAATTGCGTTGTGGGGTGGAACCAGCTGCCAACTTATGTTGTTTGAGAATGTGTCAACGTGGGAGGAATTAAAGGATTTGCAACAGGCAACAGACAGGCAAGAGAAAGGAAGGTGGGCAGCAGAGGGATGCAAATTGAGAGATGATGGTGTGGTGGTAGACTCGACTGGGGTGCCTGTACTGCCTGATAGCTTGGTCGACCCCATGATTAGAATGATACATGAACCAACACATATGGGAAGAGACGCAATGTGTCGGGTGTTTGACAAGGTGTTCTGTAATTCAAAGTTCAGGAACCAGGCGGAAAAGCTTTGCCAGAGGTGCCTAGTGTGTCAGCAATTTAATGCAGGAAAGAGGACTGTAGTGGAACAGAGTAATGTCGGAAAGGCAGTAGGTCCCTTTGTCAGAATGCAGGCAGACTTACCTTCCTACCTTTAGGGATTTGCCAAACTGTTATATTTTATTAGTATGCTCCAATTTTTCCCTTTCCTTTAGCTGATTGCGGTGATCTTAGTAAGAATAGCCTAGAAACACTTAGGTTAAGTACATGTTATAGATCCATATCCGGTGTCTTAGTATAAAGTTGCAGTGAACTAGTTTTGTTCTAAACTCCTACCTTAGTTTTCCCATATACCCAAATGGTCTTAGCATTAATCTATAGCTATTTTATGGTGTTAATTCTGATGATTGACGTATTACTCTGCCTATCACTTATTGCCTTGTCGTACTCTCTTTGAACTTTATATAAAGCTTTGAACATCCTCAGGTGTCTGTGGTCATTTTACAGAAATTGTGGATAAGTATTGTACTGATTATAAAGAGTATTTGATCTCAGGCCTGTCTGCTGTTTCCCTGATAGCTCCAGATCTGTCATAAGAATTGTGCCTGTGGTAAGTCAGGTGCATGGTAAGCAGAGGTGAAACCAAACCTTAATTACTCATAGCAGCGTGCAGGAGGAGAAACCAAGTAATCCTCACCCGGTTCACCCAAATTATTAGTGTGGTATTGAAATTTGCACGCCAGGGCCCAGTGCGTGTAAAGAATTGGTAACCTCGGTGACCCGGGAGGACTGCGCGCTCTATCAAGCTCATCTGCTCGGGGAATGGGGTGTGCGTCGTTCCTGGTGACTGCGAAGAGCCTGCTGTAGTCCACACAGAACCTTAGCTCGGGAACAGCGCCGGTGGAGGCCGCCTTCGGAACCAGAACCACGGGGCTGGCCCATGGACTGTCAGAGGCCTCGACCACTCCCAGGGCTAGCATCTTAGAGACTTCGGCCTTGATGCAGGCCCGAACTCGTTCAGGGACGCGGTAGGCTCGGTGCCGTACCGGAGGGCTGTCCCCGGTGTCCACATCGTGGACGCACCATCCAGTGACGCCGGGGACGAGGGAGAAGAGGTCAGAGAACTGTCCCAGCAACTGGCGACAGACTTCGCGCTGCTCGGGGGTGAGGGAGGAGGAGAGACGCACCCCCTCTACGGAGCCATCTTTTTCTCTCACACACAGGAGATCGGGGAGAGGCTCCGTGTCCTCTTCCGCTCTGCCGTTGGTGGCGAGGAGCAGACTCAACTCGGACCGAACGAAGTGGGGCTTGAGGCGGTTCACATGGAGGACCCTCAAGGGGTTCCTGGGAGACTGCACATCTATGAGATAGGTGACTTGGCTCTTGCGCTCCACCACTTTGAAAGGCCCGGTCCACTTGTCCTGAAGGGCACAAGGTTCCACCGGGGCCATCACCCAAACCTGCTGGCCGGGCTGAAACTCGACCAGAGTAGCATTCTGGTCATATCAACGTTTCATTTCTTCTGGGCTTGCCTCGAGGTTTGCCTCAGCAAGCTCCCGAAACTTCCGAGTCTGGTTCCAGAGGGCCAGAATGTATCGAAACACATCTGGGGGTGGATTCTGGGGTGCTACTTCCCAATCTTCCTTGACCAGGCTGAGGGGTCCCCGGACGGGGTGTCCGTAGAGCAGCTCGAATGGGTTCAACCCCAAGGATTTCTGGGGGACTTCCCGGTAGGCGAACAGGAGGCAGGGTAGGAGGATGTCCCACTTGCGCCTCAGGGGCTCCTCGAGACCCATGATCATTCCCTTGAGGGTACGGTTGAATCGCTCAACCAGGCCGTTACCTTGAGGGTGATATGGAGTGGTGAACTTGTACGTCACCCCACACTGTTGCCACAGGGACTTCATGTATTTGGAGATAAAGTTTGTTCCTCGGTCGCTCACCACTTCTCGCGGGAATCCCACCCGAAAGAAGATCCCCATGAGGGCCCGCCCCACTACGGGGGCCGTCACCGTCCGGAGGGGGATGGCTTCGGGGTACCGGGTGGCATGATCCACCAGGACAAGGATGAACCAGTGGCCTAAGGAGGTCTGGGGGTCGAGGGGTCTCACGATGTCTATCCACACCCGTTCAAAGGGGGTACTGACAATGGGGAAGGGTTGGAGAGGAGCCTTTCGCTTCCCTCCGCTCTTCCCGCTGGCCTGGCACATGGGGCAGCAATTGCAGTGGGCCTCCACATCAGCGCGCATACGGGGCCAATAAAAATGAGTGACCAGGCGGTGATAGGTTTTGTCTTGACCCAGGTGTCCCGCCAGGGGCACATCATGGGCCAGGTTCAGGAGGAAGCCGCAGAAACGTAGGGGTACCACCAGCACCCAGGCTGACCCTAGTTTGGCGGATTTCTGTTCACTATACAAGAGGCCATTTTCCCAATAGACAAAGTGGGAGCCGGACTGGTCGCCGGCAGCCTGGGCGGCGGCCTGCTGCCGCGGCCCAAGTAGAGTAGGGCAGGAGGTCTGTTCCAGGCAGAATTCCTCTCGGGACGGTCCTCCCTCCTGGGGCCACTGGGCTAACTCAGGGAGGTCGTCCAAGGTCTGGGTCTGTTCGACGGGAGGGCCTAGGGGACCTGCGTCTGGTTCAATTTCTTCGCCGGGGGTAGTTCGAGGACCTCGGGTCGCTCGCTGCCCTCCGGGTCGTCAGAGACCGGGCTCGGGGTCTCTGGTTCCACCCCCCTAGGGGTGGACATCCTGGCAGTCATGGCTCGTGTGCTCACGCAAGCCCATTCGGGCAGGCCCACCATCTCTAGATGAGTCCTTCGCTCCACCTGCTTCCACGGGGAACTCTCCAGATCGTTGCCCAGGAGACAGTCCACGGGCATGTCGGTGCGGACTGTTGCCCTTAAGTCACCGGAGATCCCCCCCACTCAAACGGGACCTGAGCTATTCGGCAGGCGCGGACGGAGTTGTCGGCTGAGATCACCCTGCAGGAGGCGTGGGGGATAATTTGGTCTTCGGTGACTAAGTGACAACGCACTGCGTTGATGCTTGCTCCTGTATCGCGGAGGACCCCTATGCTGCGCCCGTTGACCGTCACCTGTTGACGGTATTTCTCGGTGTTGTCTGGCAGGGGGGCCCCTGGGACCATCTCCCTATCTCCGAGGGAGACTAATGTCATGGCTGCGGGCTCCCACCCCTCAGTGTCCTCCATCTCTTCCTCTTGTAGTGCTACTGTGGATATCTGGCGCGCGGGGGACTCGCAGCCGTGGGTTTCTTATTCAGGGGGCATTGGAGATCACTGGCATAATGCCCTGGTTGCTGACATCTGTAGCAGGCTATGCTGGTTCAGGGACCCTGTCTTCCAAAGGGGGGCCCTGTTCTAGACATGGGAGGAGAGCTTTGGGACTGGTTTCGGGGGGGGGGCTCCGCTGCGGCCCGGACTGTAATCCTCGCTGCCTACCTTGACCTCCCCCTCCTCTCTGGCGGGAAAATCCTTGCTCATGTCGGCCATAGTCCCCCACGGGCCCCCTCTGGAGTTTGTCCAACGATCGGCCTCGACAGCAAGCTTCCGTGGGTCTGTTAATTTGCTGTCCAGAAGGTGCTGTCTCAGTTCCACAAAGCAGTTTGTGGATAGGTGTTCATAGGCGATGAGGTCGAATAGTCCTTCAAAGGTGGTAACCTTGCTGCCCTTGATCCACCCTTCCAAGGCTCGGCTGTAGAAATTCACGTATTCTACCCATGTGGTGCCGGGGATCTTCTTGCAGTCTCGGAACCTTTGCCGATACATCTCGGGAGTGAGTCCATATCGAGATAGCAGAGAGTCCTTCATGTTTTGGTAGGAGTTCAGGACGGTGGAGGGCAGGTCCAGCATGGTGTCTCTTCCTTCACTGAGGAAGCGCCCCCACAATCCGGCCCCCCCAATCCTTTTTGGGTACCCGGTGGGAGGTCATGGCGACCTCGTACGCTTTGAACCACTGCTGGATGTCGTCTCCCTTGTAGTACTCTTTTACTACATCTTTGGGGATGTGTACTTTGGCCTCCACCGGGGAAGGGGTTTCTCGGTGTACCAGGGGCCGGGTCTCCTCACTTCTTGCTTTCAGCTCAATTTCCTTTAGGCTGCGCTCATGCTCGAGCTGGAGTTTCTTTCCTTCATGCTCCCTCTGGAGCTTCTTTTCTTCTAGTTCCCCTTGTAACCACAATTGTTCGACGGCCAGCTTTTTCTCGACCAGCTTGAGCTCTCCTTCTATCTTGAGGCGCGCTAGCTCTAGTTCCTGGGTTCGGGTTCGTTCTCGGTCTGTCAGCTCCTCTTGTGACAGACCCCTTTCCGTGCTGGGGCTCCGGGCCAGGGAGTCGGTTCTCTCACACTCCGGGTTGCTAGGTTCGGTCTGCGGCCCTCCTTCTCCGCCGTCTCCTTCTGGTGGGGGGAGGGGGGCCCCGGACTCTACCCAGGCTGTCAGGGCTTTCTGGAAGTCTTCCTTGGTGCTCAAACCTGTGGTAGCGATGTGCAATTCCTTGCAGAATTGTTTCAGTTCTCTGTGGGTATAATCCTCCAAAAGGTCCTTCTGGAATGTGGGCTTCTCGGTCGTTCCGGTGGAACTCATGATTGCTCTTTTCTTCTGTTGTTCTTGTGTCTTCGTTCAGGTAATGTGTCAGTCGTTTTCCTGCACGATCTCTAGACGTAGGCTCTTATCCCGTTGCTTGCCACCAATGTTAGAAGGGGTGATCCCAGAAGGGATCAGAATGTATTCTCCCGCCCTTCCCGAGATCCACCTCTTCCAGGAATGCTGCTGAGTCCTAACGTGAAGTCCTCGCCAGGGAGGACGCCGGGTCTAAGATCGTACACACTGAGCTCACACCACACTTATGAACGGACACCACACCGTGGTTTTCAGTAAGCAAGTTCTTTATCAACCATAAAGCTTTAGGCAAAATGAACACTTATTTACAAGCGATCGAGCGATCGTAAAGTCTCGGTTATGGGGAGCAAGGAAGCGGGACAGTCTCAGTATCTGGCCAGTACGAAGTATACCCTGTGCACAGCTCTCAATCCTCAAGCCGGGGGATACGGGCGATGGTAGTCATAGTAGCTGCTGTACTCACTCATCTTGCTTCAGGTCGTATTGGTAGCGTCAATGGTCCAGCCGGACCAAGGTTCTCCTCGAGCCGCGACGAGCTCAGCAGGGCTCGATCCGGAGTGAACAGAGTGTCTGTCAGTTCTTGAGGAGCCGCGACAACGTCAGCAGGGCTCAGGGTGTTCAGCGGATGTCCTTAGAGTTTCCAGGATGAGCCGCGACGAGGTCAGCAGGGCTGGATGAGTTCCAAAGTTCAGTCTTCTTCTCAAGGGGTTGAGCCGCGATCAGATCAGCAGGGCTCTCTTGTCCAGAATACAACTGCCCGCTAGTTCTTGGGCGCCCCTTGATATAGCGCAGTGGCCCTTTGATGTCCAGACCCTCGCAGGCGGAGATCTCATGCCTCGGACTGGTCGTCGGGGAGTTCCGTCGGCTGGCCCTTTGATCCTCTTGAAGATGTGTCTGGGGATTCCCAGATGCCCAGCAGGGTCTGAAGCCAGCTCTCAGGGAGGCCAGAGGTGCGATCGAAACCAGCCCACGGGGGAAGGCCAGAGGTGTGAGCGAAACCAGTCCCCCAGGGGAGGCCGAAGGTGCCATCGAAACTCTTTGGTCCTATCTCACTCAGGAAACCCTTTACCCTCCAGCCAGGCCTGGCGCGTCTGCAGCCTAAGTTTCGCTGGGACCGGGGTCGGGCAAGGCTATGGGGTCAGGGACCTCGGGAAGGGTAATGGTGGCCGGTGGGCCTGTGGGGTGATGCAGGTTCAGGATGCCCGGTACCGGGAGGAGCATGCAGGGATGGTCGTCCGTTGGCAGGGTCGTGTAGGGAGCAGGGCGGACAGGGAACGGGACAACCAGGGGTTTCGGGGTGCAGGGCTGGGCTAACGGGACACTGAGGAATGGGGGGAACCATGCCACGAGGCCAGGTCCAACAGTGTTCTTTCCCCAAAACTAACCCAATTGATATCTCTGGCCACATGTCAGCCTCTGGTAAATGGTAGCACAGGCACTGTGACCAGAGAAGGCCTCTAAGGGCTGCAGCACTTATTGGTCCACCCTTAGAGGCCCTGTACCCTGACACTAACACACTGCCTTTGCAGGCTGCGTGACTTGGTGCAGAACAAAGTGAAGAGTCGACATGGTACACATCCCTGTGTGCCATGCCCATAAACCACTGCCTTGTCATATATCAGACACCCCTCTAGCTGGGTGCCCTATGCCAGTGGTGAGGGTACAGGTGCATGAGACCTGTACCCCTACAGTTCCCAAGTCCATTCCTGGGCACTGTAAGTGCGGTGCTGCCATTAAGAGTATATGGTGCTGGGAGTTTGTCATTACGAACTCCACAGCACCATAATGTCTACACTGAAGACTGGTAAGTTTGGTATCATACTTCTCAACACATTAAACCCACACTGATGCCAGTATGGGATTTAATGTAAAATGCACAACAGAGGAAATCTTAGAGATGCCCCCTGAAACTCGACCAACTCCTAGTGACCTGACGAGTGGCTTCTTAGGCTGCCACCACCAGACATGTTTCTGGACCCCTGGGTCGAGAGCTTGCTGCTCTCAGGGGCCTTAAACAATGCACATCCTGGGACGAGGTGCCAATCCTCCTCCCCCAGAATGGGCAGGTTTCACGAAGAAGAAGCTTCAAAGGGATGCCACCTTTGTGAGCCTCACCAGATCATTTGTGGCTTTCAGCAACTGGTACCCACTGGTTCTACCCCCCCCCCACTTTGGGCGGGAGAACCGGCAGGCAAAAACAAGTGAGGAAAGGAGGTGTGCCCACCTCTGTCAACTCCACCCCTCAGGTGGGGGAGGTGAGGCAAAGCAAAACCTTGAGTCCCCGCCATCTTGAGAATGGGGGGACTCGACCAATCAGGGTCAGGCACCTGCCTCGCTCCCACTGGAGAGTGGCAGAATAGGGGGTGTACCCACCCCAGGGAAAGGACCTATTGGTCCCTGCCCTTTACCTACCTGCAACACCCCTAAATTTAGTATTTAGGGCGCACCCTGAACCTTCCTTCCATAGATCCATAAACCACAAGAAAAAAAGATAAGGTAAAGGACAAAAAGCCGTGCAGAGCTAACAAGAGGATGACGCCCACTGACTTGACCCCAGCCCTACAGGCCTGTCTCCCCTCAAACATGCTCCTGTGAAATCCCGGTGTGTCCTGCAGCCAGCACCCTCAAAAACCCCGGAGGACCGGCCTGCCTTCAATTCAAAGACTGAATCTCCAGTGAACACCGGACTTGTTCTAACTGCAGCTTCTGGTGCCAACCAGAAACCGCAAATCCAGCCCACTCTGCACCCGCCGAACCTGGCCCGAGTTCTAGTGGAACAATACCACCAGGCGGTCCCCTCCCCATTGATCATGACCTGCCTCAAGCCTCCAGATGACGCCTGCAGCCTCAATCCAGAGGACCCCACCTACTGCAACCAGAGAGGGTAAGAAAATCCGATGTCCCAAGGCACCCCTGCACCCGACGCCCCACAGCCTTGTGTGCCCAAACCAACGGTGCCTAACCAACCCTCAACATCCCAAGTTACCCCTTGAAGTGGTGGTCGCACCTGGAAGATCCTCGTCCCCGAGCCTGCAGTGTTTCTTTGTCCTGGAGGTTCTCCATTGGAAACAACAGGGCACCCAACCTCAAAATAGCACCCAGCCGCCCTAGTGCCGCTGAGGGTGCAGCTTTGGTGCTACTTTGGTCCCCAACATGCCCTGAGCTAAACCCTAGAAGCTTTGCTCCCACAGCCTCGTGGCCTGCTTGCCAGCAGCTACCAACCAGAGACCCCCTATCCTCCATAGGATAACATTGGGCCTCAACACTCTGCACCCAGCCGCCCCAGTGCCGCTGAGGGTGCAATTCCAGTGCATCACTAATCCTGGGAGACCCCCGAGTCTAACCCCAGAACCTTAAAACCCACAGTCGTTTACTTACCTGCAAACCGATAACCTGTTTTTCCTCCATAGAATAACATTGATAATTTTCCCTCCAAAAAAACGACTAAGTGTGGAGTTTTGAAAACTAAAGATATTCTTTAAAAATCGTACAAATAACCAAAAGGAGTTTTCTCAACTGTTTGCAGGACATGTCCCAGTGCTGAATCTAGGCATCCAGCACTGAGTTAGAAAAAGTAACATAAAAGTAACTTACCTGCAATTTATTGAAAAAGCCTATTCATTCCAATGTACTGTATTTGCTAAGTGTTGCATACTACTGCTACCCTGTAAATCAAACAAAGTGCAATTTCTATTGCATTTTCAAACTGTTCTATATCCAGTAACTTATTACTGAAAAGGATTTAATGTTTACCTGTACCAGGCTTGCTTGGTTCTAGAAATAAACAAAAATATATATTTTTATACAAATACAATTGGCCTACAGTTCAGTTCTTGAGTGGGTTAATTCATTTGCTGAGTACATTAAATGCTTAACACTGTCCTCTGATACCGCCTTACTGCTCATACAAACGACCACTATTAGAGAGTAAGGTTCTATATAACTTTAAACTCTGCCTACCTCTAGGGACACTTGGACTCTACACACACTATACCTCATTTTGGTGTAGTATATATAGAGCTAGTTTCTTACAGGGTGTTGAAGCGTTTTTTGGTGAGTAGCACGCTACTCCAGAACCCATAAAGGATTAGTGTTGAATTAGTATAGTGAAATATGAAAGTAATTTGAGTTGCGGATATGTTAGTCAGTTATTTGGATTGAGAAGCGTAGGTTTGCAGTTCCAGCACCAACTATTTGCATATTTATATTGACAAAGTTGTCCTCCAGTGAGTACAAGATTGCCATAAGGGTTAAGAAAAGGGTTACATTATTCTAGGAAATACCTATGGAGGAGGAGAGTTTTAAGATCAGTTTTGAAGGTCTCGAAAGAAGTGGTGGTTCGGCTAGCTGGAGAAAGTGAGTTCCAGATTCTGGTTGCATTACCAGAGAAGGATTGAGTCATAAATCTTTCCCTTTTGAAGGTAGGAGGTTCGAGCAGTAAGTTGTCGCATTGCGTTACGGTCTAGAGCCGCTTGAGATTTTGAGCTTATTAGTCAGACTAATACACGCGGTAGGCAATTTTTCACGAGCCGCTTCCTGCTCCATCCTGGGTACGGAAGGGGCGCTGTTTTGTGCTGTCATCATTCTTGTCAGTGGCATTGCTGAGGAGTGAGGCAGCTTCATTTAGGCGATCTCCCCAGCAGCACAAGCGTTTGGGGAAAAACCAAGTGAAGCTCTGTGAGCTGTCAGGGCTCTTTCCGACCAATTCTCGCACTCAACACTACTTGCCTGTGGTCGACTCCCCACATGTGGCCAGAGCGCTATACTGCCACTTGGTGGTGAACCGAGGGTACTGCAGCTGTTTTACATGGCAATTGAGCACTTGCGAGGGGGCTGCCCAGCAAAGGTTTTAAGGGCGATATAAAGTACTGTTGTGCTCTCAACCTAACAAAAACTATGAATTCTGCCAGGGATCATGAATATTCCTCCTTTCAGGAGGCTGAGGAAGAATGGCCTTCCCAGCGCCTCCCTATGGAGGTGGACCAACAGCTGTCCTAGGCTATATCCAGAGCACTGCCCCCCTCCTTTAGGGATCAAGTGGATAAACTGACCACACGTATTCCCTGTGTATTCAGCGAACTTTCATCTCTGGAAGCAGGACCTAGTGGTAATGCAAAGGGGGGAAAGGCCTCTAAGCGTGATGCGGGGCACCTAGAAGTTTTTAGAGAAACCTTCCGTAATTGTAATTGCATTTATATCACGCTTATTACCCCCAGACAAGGCATCAAAGCACTTTTTCGGCTAGTAGCACACTCCTCCAGAACCCAAAAAGGATTAGTGGTGAATTAGTATACTGAAATATGAAATAAATTTGAGCGGTGGATATGTTTGTCTGTTATTTGGAATGAAAAGGATAGTGGAGGGATGGAAGAGGGAAGGGTTTGCATTTATATAGCACTTGCTACCCCTGATGAGGTGTTGAAACACTTTTCGGTGAGTTCGACACTACTCAGGAACCCAAAACAGATTTGTGGTGAATTAGGATAAGGAAATATGAAGTAAATTTGGTATGAGAGGTGGACATGTTAGTCTGTTATATTAATTGAAAAAGGATAATGGAGGGATATAAGAGGGAAGGGTTTGAATTTATATATCGCTTGCTAGCCCTGATGAGGTGTTGAAGCACTTTTCAGTGGGTAGCACGCTACTCTGGAACCCAAACAGGATAAGTGGGGATTTAGAATAGGGGATTATAAAATTAATTTGAGTGGTTAAAAGTGCATCAATGCTTAAAGATGTACCCTACCAGGAGGAAGATGGACCTGGAGAAAACTCTAAAGCGGTCACCCAAAATCTCAAACTTGATATTGGGGTTCCCTATAGAGAGGAGGGTGAATGGGATGGGGAAAGCTACTCCGATGAGGATAAAGACTTGGTCAGACCATAGCACCCGGGATCCAATTCCTCAGAGTCCTTGGACACAGATGGTGGGCAATTGAACATGTTTGACCCATCTGACATATATCATCCTAGGTCAGCTGAGTAGACCCCAGACCAAAAAGTTGCTGTCACTATTGCCTCCAGAAACAGATCTCAGTGATAACAGAGTACCTCCCAGGAATAGAGAATACAGTAGCAGACTGAAATTCAAGGAAGTTTTCAGACGATTGGCAGTTGGAGTGAAAGGTCTTTCTGGCACCGATGGACAGATGGGGTCCCTGCGACTTGGACCTTTTTGTATCTCGGTTGAACCATTAACTACCACAATATGTGATGTGGAGACTTGACCCACAAGCCATAGCAATGGATGCCTTCCTGCAAGACTGGGTGAAGGATATTCCGTATGTCTTCCCACTACTTATGATGATTCCCAGAGTTGCGGCTCAAGTCAGATGACAACCATCATCCCTGGTGTTGGTCATGCCGATCTGGAAGTCTCATGCATGGTCCCCAATGCTGATGGAGCTCTCATGGGACCTACTGATAGAGCTGCCTTCATCCCCTTAAATACTCAGAGACCCACAGGGTTGCCTGCATCCTCTGGTCCTACAGGGACACCTCTCCCTCATGGCATGAAGGATTTCCAGGGACGTTGGAAAGTTGACCAACTTTCAGCAGACAGTGTAACCTTTATCCAGCAGGCGTGGGCCTCAGACACCATCAAGCAATATCGCTCTGCTTGGAGATGATGGAATAGTTGTTGTTTGGAGAGACATCTGGATCCCTTGGGGGCAGAAATCACTCATAGTCTACCTTTTTTTGTATAATTGGCATGGTCAGGGCTGACATGTCATACAGTCAGTTCCTTTTGGTGAGCCATATCAGCCGGACATAACATTATTGACACTCTAAGCCGCGGAAGCCCAGATATTCGGGCCCATGGGACGTTAATGAGGTCTTAAGACTAATCCATAGTTGGCAAGATAACCAATACTTTATCAGGAAAGGAACTTTCTGCAAAACTAGCCATATTATTATGTCTCATTTCATGTAAACAGGTCTTCGATGGGAGGGCTTTGGATATCTCCGCTAGAGTTTCACACCAGAAAGAGTCACATTTACCACATCTAGGAGAACTGAGACTAATACCAGATTGGTATCCTATCCTGCTTTTTTGAAACCCCCTAAACTATGTGTGGTCAGATACATTAAGGCATATGAAGAGATGACAGCGGGTATCAGACCGGCAGTTGAGAGGCAACTTCTAATTGCCATACAAAAACCGTTCAAGGTGGTATCATCACCTTTCATTGCCAGGTGGGTAAAGTGGATCATGGCAGAGGCAGGGGTTGATGTGCATACGTTTGGGGCTCACTCCACGAGAGGGGCTATGGTCTCTAGGGCCATACAGGTAGGTGGCAGTCTTGAGGATATCATGAAGGCGGAGGACTGGTCATCCGAGTAGACCTTCAAAAGTTTTACTTTAAACCCATTTCTGGTAGTAAGTAAGCTTTGAACAAGCCTAATCCTCGCCTCTGGTCCAGACATAGAATAAAACATTTCCTAGCTAGCGAGAAGGAAAGTTTCAATTTTATTGAGGACAAGAAGGTTAGGATTATCACACCCAAGGACATCATGAAATGATTTCGGACCCTCCCAATGATACTTCGTTATCAGTAAGTAAAGTTAACATCATGTCTATTTTAATGGATATTTATGGAATTTGGTTTACATTTTTTTCACAAAATATAGGGAAATTAAGGTGACGGAATTGTGGTTGTGATTACAATTTTATAATATTATAAAGAATTGGATAATGTGAATAACCTCTCTTGCAGAGAATGATCAAAAATTCGAACAGGACAGACGTTCAAGGTTAACTTCCTCCAGTGAAAAAGATGAACAGGATGGGACGTCATTGTGGCAGGGTTGTAGGAAGGGCTTGGAGACTTGTTCTTGTTAAGTAGGGTTTTATTTTAGTAAGAGTCCTTTTGCTCCTTGATGTGAGTCTCTCCCGGGAAAAGGCTGCGGGATCCGTGGTATCTGTTTCCCCTTCTGGGAGACTTCTTCTGTCTTGCTCTCTTCTCGGTGTACCTTCTCCTCAACTTCGTCCCGATAGAGCATGCAGAAATAAGATAATGCAAAGGGTCAGGACTCTGTCCTCTTCGTTTTATTGCCCGTGTGGGTAACCAGGGGGTCAGAGGAGCACCGCTGAATAAGTGTTTGTACAACGGCTATATACAGGGGAAGTGCAAGGAGGAACAGTGAGGAGAGTGTGGTTTGGGGAAAGGGATGTGGGGAGGTCAGGAAAGGATATTTACAAAGCAGGCAGTGGGTATTTGAAAGTCGGGTATACACTAGCGAGACTAGTTTCCCCGCCTCCCCACCCAACTCGTAACCCCTGACGTACCTACTGAAGCCACACTCCTCCAGGAGTGTGGCCTGGCGACTCGAGGGGACGTTGGCCTCCTGGCGCTCCAACACTCTCGCCCAGGTCGCTCTTCTCCCTGCTCGGTGATGCTTCTCCTGGCGCTGCCTGGATTCCGCTCTCCTCCCAGCTCCGGTAACCTTCTCGCAACACTCCTCCGACTTCACTCGCCACGCCAAACTCCTCCAGGGTGATGACACACACCGATTCCTCGTCTTTCTCCTTTTCGGCCAATCTGACCCGGCGAACGTCATCCGGGGGCGGGCCTTCCTCTTCCTCAACGTACGCCCAATTAAAGGAGCCGGGCCCTAATTCGTCCTTCTGCGTGGGCCATAGAGGGTGCTTGTCAGTGCTCCACTCGGATGTATGATGTTACAACGCATGCTTTTACCACGCATGCCTTTACAACGTGGTTTTTACAACGAAAACCTTTACAACGCATAGCGCTTTGGGGTGCTGGATAGTGAAAAGTTTAATTTACTATTCCAACTCCAGTCCCCGTGGACACTAGGGAAGGTGTTGGATAGTAAATTAAACGTATTCCCTATCCTAGAGCGCCCCCAGCGCAAATCATTGTAATGGTTTGCGTTATAAAAGTTGCGTCGTAAAGGCACTGCGTGGTAAAAGTTGCGTTGTAAAGGATGTTTCCCGCTCTACTCATTCTGGTTAGGCGGGAGAGAGGGGGGAATATCAGAAACAACCCAACATTCTAGGGGATGGGATCCCTTATGTCCCCGTTCGTTCACCCCGTTACATTCCTCCCCCCCTGGATTCTCCCGATCAGGGAGAAATAGGGAGCGGGACAAGTAATCTGCATTGCCATTTTCTCTACCCTTTTTGTGTTTAATATCAAAGGAAAAGGGCTGCAGGAACAAGAACCACCTTAAGACTCGGGGATTTTGCGATTTGTTCCTATACATCCACTGTAGTGGAGCGTGGTCTGTACAGAGAACAAAATGTTGGCCTTCTAAGTAATATTTAAGTTTTTCTATTGCCCAACGTATAGAGAGACATTCTCTTTCTACCGTGGCATATTTTATTTTTTAGGATATAGTTTCCTGCTGATAAACAGGATGGGGTGTTCGAGGTCATCATCTCCTTTTTGGGACAAGACAGCTCCTATGCCGGTGCTTGAGGCGTCAGTGGCCACATAAAATGGTTTCCTAAAATTGGGGGAGATTAGTACGGGACTGGTGGTTATGGCCGTTTTAAGGTTCTGTTATGTTATGTTAATGTTTTGTTATGTTAAAAATTATTTCTATAGCGCGACATACACCGGGTAGGTTTCTTGGCGCTGAAGGACAGGGCGCTGCAGCAAAAGTGGGTTAGATGAGATAGGCGGACGTGAATAGCCAGGTTTTAAGCTGCTTTCTGAATTGAAGATGGTTGTCAGTTAGTCGTAGGGAGGTAGGGAGAGAGTTCCAGAGCTGGGGAGCCAGCGTTGAAAAACAAAGCCCGCCATGTTTATTTCGTTTATATCTTGGGGTGCTCAGGAGGCATTGGCAGGATGATCGAAGGGTGCGGGAGGGACTGTATTTCCTGATCTTACTGGATATG
The DNA here is from genome assembly GCF_964263255.1 of Lissotriton vulgaris. Lineage (NCBI taxonomy): Eukaryota > Metazoa > Chordata > Amphibia > Caudata > Salamandridae > Lissotriton > Lissotriton vulgaris. The sequence goes on along the minus strand of NC_141700.1, from coordinate 508,271,530 downwards.
AATAACAGGCCGGTGTCCGTCAGAGCTTTGTGGACAATACAGCCTAATTTAAATGCACAACGTTGGCTCACAGGGAGCCAATGCAGTTGTTGCAGTAGGGGTTTGACATGGTGTCGAGAAGAAAGTTGGAATATAAGCCTGGCTGCATGGTTCTGTATCAGTTGTAGGCGTTGCACTTGATAGGCTGGGATACCGGCATACAGTGAGTTTGCATAATCCAGCCTGGAAATGATTAACGCCTGGACTACTAAAGTGGCTGCTTCTTTTGAGAGGAATCTTTTTATCTTCTTTATTTTCCGCAGCATAAAGAAGCAAGCGGAAACCACTGAGTTGATTTGTGGGTTCATAGATAGATCCTTGCCTATCATTATTCCCAGGCTCTTCGCCGTTGCTGCCGGGGCGGGAGGAGGTCCCAAGTGGATAGGCCAAAAGTTGGAGTTCCAGGGGCTGTTGTTACCGCCAGATCAACTCTGTTTTGTTCGGGTTTAACTTGAGTTGGTTCAGGTGCATCCAGTTGTTAATATAAGTCATAGTATCCCGCAAGTGAGATTCAGATGAACTGGTGGAATTTAGATTGAAAATTAGTTGCAGATCATCTGCATAGTTGAAAACCAGCACGTTCCTCTCCCTCAAGGCAGTGATCAAAGGTTGCATGTAGAGGTTAAACAAAAGGGGAGATAAGGAGGAGCCCTGCGGGACTCCACAAGGGAGTCTACCTTTCGTGGAGCAGTAATGGCTCAGGCGAACAGATTGAAACCTGTCTGACAGAAACGATTGGAGCCATTTCAGTGCTTGACCTCCGACCCCTGCACTTCGGACACGGTCGACCAAGATGTTGTGGTCGACCGTGTCAAATGCTGCCGAGAGATAAAGGAGAATTAGGGCCTGTGAGATGTTTTGATATGCTCCTCTGCGAAGATCGTCCATGACCGAAAGGATGACTGTTTCGGTCGAATGGGCGGGATGAAATCCGGCCTGGTTGGAATCTAGGAAAGAAGATGCTTCTACAAAGGAGCTCAGGCATCCTGCTACATGAGACTCCAAGATCTTGCCAAGATAGGGTAGAAGGGAGATTGGGCGGTAATTGCTCATGACCTGGTGGTTCGCGCCAGGTTTCTTCAAGGTAGCAAGAATCTCTGCCACTTTGAAGGACTCCGGAACCTGTCCACTGCTAAGAGAAGAATTGAGGAGAGAAATAGGCGGTTCAGGGCAGGCCGTGAAAGCTTCACGCAAGATGTGGGGAGGGCCGCTATCGAGAGGGGAACCTGACTTGACTTTAATCATTAGTTCAGAGAAAGAATCAAAAGTAATAGGTGGAAATTGACTAAAAACCGCAGGGGTTTGGCAGCTGGGACTAGGAGTGAAGGAAGTTTTAGAGTGTGGAATGCTTGCTTTTATTACAGTAATTTTGTCGAAGAAATATTGGTTTAATGAGTCACAGAGCTGCTGAGATTTCTCGGGCTGTAGCGTTACTCTGGCCGGGCTAGTAAGTTCCTCTACAATTGCGAAGATTTTCTTTGCCTTATTAGCTGAATTCGCAATTTTTACGGAGAAATACTCTGTTTTGCGCACAAGTATGGAGGATTTATATGCTCTGAGGAGGAGTAAGTAAATTAGTTTAAGTTCGGGGTTGTAGTGGCGTCTCCACTTCCGTTCAGCTTGTCGAAGTTTTAGTTTTGCTCCTTTAAGCTCTGGGGAAAACCACTTTTGGGCGTCGAGAGGTCTCCGTGATTTAATATTTTTATGAGGGGCAACTGTGTTGCAAGCATTCTCTAGCCAAATGGAAAGATTGGTAGCCTGACTGGAAGTTGAGCAGTCTTGAGTCGGAGGGGCTGAGTTTGATAATATTGCGTGAAATTTCTCTTTATTTGCTCGATTCCAGTTCCTGGCTGTCATACTGCCCGGTTTGGAGGTGGTAGCTGAGCTGATGATCGAAATCGTAAACATGATCAGATAGTGATCGGACCATACGCAAGGAATAATAGTTATAGGGGAAATAGTTAGGTTCTGGGACCACACTTGGTCTAAAGTTTGGCCCTTATTGTGCGTGGCTGTATGTATGTGCTGGGTACAGTTTAGGCTGACCTAGGTGTCTGTAAAGTCACGAGATAAGGAGTCTTCCTTGCTGTTTTCGGGCCAGTAATTGAAATCGCCAACTATCAGCACCCTCGTGTGGTTGATCACAAGTTGTGCTGTCAAATCCCCAAATGCATGGGGGAAATTTGGCATTGAGTGAGGTGGGCGATAAACAACCATGCATACTAGGGAAAACTGGCGTCCTCTGCGCGAAGGCCAACACATCCGGTTTTATGGGGGAGAGACGGCAACCACTAGACCGTACTCTCACAACCCACCGGAAGTGAGGAAAAAGATGGAGAGTTCAGGAATAGCAAGGCCCTACCCTCCACAACAAACGAGCAAGCTTGCGGTGGACCGGGAGGTGGAAAAGAGAATTCCCGGAAGCGGGAGAAGTAAGTGCTGCTGATGCAATGTGCCAGTTAAAATATCAGGCCCTAAATGCCCTATAGCCTTGGTAGCTGCCGCTTCAATTAAAAGTGCTTCACCTAAATGTAAAAAGGTAACTTTGCCATTTATTTTTTAAAAACAAACAAACAAACAATTGCCGCTTCACGAAGGATGCCTGTCACCTGAGGTAGAGCGCTTCTGCTGCGCGAAGGCCAACACATCCGGTTTTATGGGGGAGAGACGGCAACCACTAGACCGTACTCTCACAACCCACCGGAAGTGAGGAAAAAGATGGAGAGTTCAGGAATAGCAAGGCCCTCCCTCCACAACAAATGAGCAAGCCTGCGGTGGACCGGGGAGGTGGAAAAGAGAATTCCCCGAAGCGGGAGAAGTAAGTGCTGCTGATGCAATGTGCCAGTTAAAATATCAGGGCATAGCCTTGGTAGCTGCCGCTTCAATTAAAAGTGCTTCGCCTAAATGTAAAAAGGTAACTTTGCCATTTATTTTTTAAAAGCAAACAAACAAACAATTGCCGCTTCACGAAGGATGCCTGTCACCTGAGGTAGCGCGCGTCCGCTACGCGAAGGCCAACACATCCGGTTTTATGGGGGAGAGACGGCAACCACTAGACCGTACTCTCACAACCCACCGGAAGTGAGGAAAAAGATGGAGAGTTCAGGAATAGCAAGGCCCTTCCTCCACAACAAACGAGCAAGCTCGTGGTGGTCCGGGGAGGTGGAAAAGAGAATTCCTGGAAGCGGAAGAAGTAAGTGCTGCTGATGCAATGTGCCAGTTAAAATATCAGGGCCCTAAATGCCCTATAGCCTTGGTAGCTGCCGCTTCAATTAAAAGTGCTTCGCCTAAATGTAAAAAGGTAACTTTGCCATTTATTTTTTGTCACCTGAGGTAGCACCTGTACTGCCTGATCTGATGGTTTCTGAATGTGTGAGGGTTTCGTGTCCTTTTTTTAATAGGTCGGTGAGGGGGCTGGCCATTTCAGCAAAATTGTGTAGAAATCTTCTATAATAGCCTATCAGCCCTAAAAAGGCCCTCAACTTCCTTTTAGATATGGGAAAGGGGGTGTTTATTATGGCCTTGATTTTTTCACTTTGGGGGGCTATAACTCCCTCACCTAGCATGAAACCTAGATATTTAGCCTTGGCAAATGCTGCTCTTGATTTTTTCAAATTAACATGTAGTCCTGCCATTCTCAAAGCTGCTAGGATCGATCTGATGTGCTCTAGATGTTCGGTCCAGGTTTTACTGAAGATGACAATGTCAACTAAATACACAGAGCAGTACTTAGTATATGGTTGAAGAACTTTATTCATGAGACGCTGGAATGTTGCCGGTGCTCCATGAAGGCTAAACGGTAGAACGTTGAATTCGTATAATCCATCGTCCGTGGAAAAGGCTGTTTTGCATTTGTCTTCTTCTCTCAGGGGCACCTGCCAATAGCCCTTGGTCAGGTCAAGGGTTGTGATAAAACGGGCCTCGCCTATTCGTTCAATTAGGTCGTCCACCCTAGGCATGGGGAATGCGTTGAAGGATGATATGGCATTGAGAGCGCGGAAATCCATACAAAATCTGGTTGACCCGTCCGTTTTCTGTATCATAACGATTGGTGACGACCATTGGCGCCTGGAGGGACGTATTACTCCTAGACGGAGCATCTCCATTACTTCCTGTTTCACGTCTTGTCGTTTAGCATTCCAGTATTCTGTAAGGTTTCTGCTTGACATGTTTCCCTTTCTCTGTTTCAATCGTGTGTTCAATCAAGTTGGTTCTCCCTGGGGTGTCGGAAAACATTTCCAAAAATGGTTGTAGGGTCTCAGTCACTTCTTTCTTCATTTCCACAGACAATTCCTCGTTCATGGGGAGTTGGTTCAGAGTAGAGGTGTTTGATCCTACGGGAAGTACACACTGCACAGTCTTTGGAAGGGGCCCAAGCCATTTATTTAAAAGATTTATGTGGAAGCTTTGCTGTCGGGAAGGTGATATTTGTAACCTATGGGTGCAATTACCCAGGGTTTCAGTGATGGGGTATGGTCCGAGCCATTCACTCTGGAATTATTTTGTTGAGGACGGGAATAACACCAAGGCCCAGTCTCCTACTGACAAAGTTCTCCACTTTTTTCCACGGTTATAATATTTCTTTTGGCATTGCTGACTTTTTTCCAAGTTGGAGTATTCCAGGTCTCTCAGTTTCCCCAGTTTATTCTCCAGCTGTTGTGTATATTCTAATAGTGATCTTTGATCATCCTCGTCCTCGCTTTCCCAGGCTTCTTTCAATATTTCCAGACGACTACGGGGTTTTCATCCGTATAAAAGTTCCAACGCTGAGTATCCAAGGCTACTCTGGACCTGTGCTCTCAACACATACAATGCTAAGGGTAGTAAATGGTTCCAATCTTTGTTTCCCACGGATAACATCTTTTTAAGCGTGGTCTTGAGCGTGCGATTGTATTGTTCCACTAGCCCGTCTGTTTGTGGATGGTAAGCTGAGGTGCGTATGTGATGCAGATCCAATCTTTTACAAACTTCTCGCATGAGGCGCGACACGAAGGGGGTCCCCTGGTCGGTTAATATTTCTTTGGGAAACCCTACTCTTGAGAATAATTCCTACAACTTCTCTGCGATGTTTTTAGAGGAGGGGGCTCGCAGGGCGAAGGCCTCAGGGAAGCGTGTGCTGTAGTGCGACAGAACTCATTGACCTCCTTATATATACCTGGCCAGTAAAAATGCTTAAGAATGTTCTGTGTGGTTTTCTCGGGCCCTGTATGACCTGCAGTTAGATGGGTATGAGCGTAGAAAAGAATTTGTTCTCTAAATAACTTAGGCACTAGTAGTTGGCGAGGTTCATTGACCCTCCCTTCCCTATACAGTAGATCTTTTTCTATTATAAACCTAGGGTATGTGTTGAAGGGGGTTGTCTGAGCTATGTGGGCCATTTCCCAGGCTTGTATAGTGTGAAACCTGGGCCGATAATCATGAACATTTCCTGCGCCATCTTGCCCGATGATCCTTTTCTACGCGCACATAGGCCGCAGCCATTTTGATCGACCGCAACCATTTTCTGTTCTGTTGTTCACCTCTGTTTTACCTGCACTCCCACAAGTATCTGTATAACCCTCTGACCGACTTGGTATGTGTGTTAAGGGCCATAATCTAGCGGACATGCCCACGTTTGATGTTAGCTTCAAAGGGACATTCTATTGCCACCACAAACCTCTGCTCTCCTTGTTCCTCGCCATCCCCATGCAGATAACCAAAGATTGTAGATACCAAAAGGTCCCGCACTAACCTGGTTTATTGCACCCCGAAGAATGCACCTCCCGATGGACAATAGAACTTGTTTTCCTATCAACAGTAAAAGACGTTAAACCCTGACCAGCCTCGCATGTTCTGGACCCTGAGGCAAAGGCCAGCTGCCCGATAAGCATCATGCGTCCAACTGTTTATGATTGGTAGGGTACGAACCAACTTGTCCGGAATATATGGCATCTTGTCCGGGGCGGGGGGTACCAAGCTTACATGACACCGCTCATAAAGAATGTATTGTCAAAACACTGTTTAAAAGTAGCCTGCTGAAGAGTTGAAATTGGAACACCTCCCTGAGAGACATCCCGGTGTCTGAAGTATACGTGCTCCCCTCTGGAAAAATAAACCTTGTTCTTGTTTTCCAGTTCCAGCGCCTGCCTCGTTATTTTCATAGAATCGAAGGTGAATTAAAGGTGACAAGCCAAGCAGTTTTGGGGGTCTCAAAGGGGGCTGCTTTTCCATAATTGGCATCCCAAACGTGGGGCCCATCAGCGACTCGCCGGTCCAAGTAAGAAAGGTCCCAACGACGGAGTGAACAACTAACCGATTGGGGTTAACCTGCCTTGAGAGGACCCTCGTCTGGCTGCCGATCAACCTGAACTTCACCAGTTCTGAGCGGACCTCTCTCTCGAGTAACCTGCGGTCCTGACTGGGACCCTAAAGGATTGCCATATCGATATTGGAGTGAGAGGACAATCAGGCGCTGGAAGGGGAAGACGAAGAACTGTCCATACGGTCCGGGTAAGGTCGTAAAATACGACATAATTGATTGTCTGATTGTATTGAAATTGTTTGGTCGAATACTAGTATTCCGTTCTTGAAGTTATTGGTAGTAATTGAGACATTCCCTGCTTGCAAACAACATAGAATAGGAATATTTCCTCTTTGCAGGCAGCGAAGGGCAGGTAGTGCGGACCTTTGTCCACGACCTATTGAGATATTCTATTGACCGCTTGTACGTCATGTCTGTCTTCTCAAAATTGTTTGATTGTTTTGGACCGGACCGTTTGTTAGAGGTCAGTCATCCAGCACCGCCGGAAGGCACCCCTAACAAGGACATGTATGTTAAATATGGAGTAGCCATCGTTGCTTATAGCAAACTGTGGCACAAATACACTAGGAAGGACCGGGTGAATCAGTGGCCACTGACGGGATCTTTTGATCTCGCTAAAATAGAAATATTAGAAATAGCGCTCCACAAAAAGAAAGCTACCCCAGCTATGCTTGATAACTTTGGCCTCTGGCGAAAATAAGCAACCCAACGAAAGAAAAGAGACGAAGCCAGGCGGATAAAGAAATACGAAAGTCTTCTTACCAGCCCTGTAAAAAGCTAGAAGATGAAATAAAAAAGGGAAAACGATAAAAATTAACCAGAATCAAAAATATCAGGCCAGTACCTTGTTAGAACGCCTTCAACTCTTTACCCGAGTTACCGGCTAAACAGAGAATAAATGATGACCTCTTGTTGGGTCCCCCGATCATCTACATGCCACCTCCTTATGCCCCTACTCATCCCGTAGTACAGCACCAAGAACAGCCAGGTACCAACGGAGACGCCACAACCGTTTCTGCTCCAGTCGAGCCACTTGCACCAGGTGCCTCATCAACAAACGCATTAGTAGAAATAGGCTCATAGAAAAAGGGTTGCCCAGGGTTCCACGATTAAGTACGTATGAGTGGGAAAACATTGACAAAATAGTCAAGACCCTCTTGAAGAGAAGAGAAACGGAAGAGTATGTGACTGCCATATGCAATTCTTATGTCTAGAGCCACAAACGATTCTTCATTGTGCGCTTCTGCTACCACACACTTACTGCCTATGAAGAGAAATATCAGGATGTAGGGCCCGGGAGGCTAATGGCTCTTTATAGAAAGGTTGACATTGGAGACGAAAACGACAACGATGTAGCAGAACTCTTTTTGTCCACGTTAGAAGTATTCCGCCACCTCATAGAACAAGGGCGGATAGATACAGACAGAGCATCGTAGCTAGTAACACCCCCAATAGAGATACTAGATAGCATAATGCCGATAAAGGAAGCTGCCCCGGATTGGGTTCCCCCTAGGGGACAAGGGACTAATGACGACATAAACCATCAAGACGCTAAAGGGAGGGTGGTCTACAATTGGGTGTATCAGCCATGGGACAGACAGGACATCCTGACGTTCCATAAATCTGTGCCAGATTTACGAAAGAATCCCAGCGCCTTTTACACAGAACTAGGTACCGCTTTGGGGTCCACAATAATGACACTTGCCGACATCGACTTGTTCTTCAGGTTATGTTTGCCAGCCGATGTGTGGAAGCAGATTAGGAAGATAGACCACACAGAATTGCTCAGTCATACCTGGGAACAACTCAGCACATTAGACAAACAGCGGAATCCTGGCCAAAAACTAGTTAAAGCTATATTGGACCTCCCTGATAAAATAGTGCAGAAGGTAAAAACACTGATACCGGAGAAAAAGATAGACTGGTCCATAGTAACAGCGTGCCGCCAGAAACAACAAGAGGATGTCTCCGAGTATTTCTCGAGATTCGAAACAGTGTTCTCCGATTACAGTGGACAGGACATGTCCACTGCAACCAGCCACCACTTATTCGTGCAAAATTACGTCAAAGGACTGCTGCCGGAGGTATCCCAGAAACTACAAACTAGCGAAAGTAGTTGGGCAGCATCTAAACTGGCGGCTATTCTCCAAATGGCCCAGTATTATGAACATCAGAAAAATGAGAATGACAGGGCTACAGAAAAGAAAAAGAAGGACTTGAAGGAAAGAGTAATGGTAGCCAAACTCCAAGGGGTGAGTACAGGGAGGGAACAATATAAGGGAGGATACCAACAGAATGTCCCTAGAGTACAGCCACCTAGAAATGATTAGTTGACACCATATGTACGACGCCAGGACTTAGGACAGGATCAATGCGCATCTTGCAAGGAATATGGACACTGGAAATCCCAATGCCCGGCCTTATCAGGATCTGGCAGAGGGATAAGGGAAATAGCAAATGAACAGAGAGGAAGAGGACGTGGGAGAGGGTACGCAAGTGAAGAAAGCGAAGGAAGGCCGGGAAGAGTGAACGCATTTGACCGTCCTAGACAGAACCAGTGTCAACAGACAGATTACGACAACGCGTATGACTTCACATAGGACAGCCAGGGGCAAGGGAGGGATCCAGTTGAGCTCTATGTTGATCAGCAAGGCCCTTATGTTACCGCAAAGGTCCTGGGCACGAAGTCGCCATTTTTGGTAGACACGGGAGCAACACGTAGTGCACTATCCAAACGACTGATTCCAAGGGCACCCTTGTCTGGCTCACTTGTGACCTCAATAGGATTTGATGGTACGCCCTCCACCAACCCTTTGTCCAGAACGATCCCTTTCAACCTTGACAGCAATATCGTTGAAACGACATTTCACCTCTCTTCAAACACCCCAGACGCCATTATGGGTCTCGACCTTTTGAAGCACTTCCATGCGACAATCAGGTGCTCACCAGACGGAGTGCGTGTCATCCTATATGACAACCGCCAGCACATGTATCCCATCTCTGAGACTGACACATCCCTACTGGACACTTTGCCATCACACTCATGGGCTAGAGCTGATTCAGACTTAGGACGAATGATGATGACCCAGTACACGTAACAATACGACCAGACGCAATCCTACCGAAGGTACCACAGTACAAAATCTCACCAGAGGGTGAGAAGGCACTGACTGACATCATACACTCTTTGATGGAGGCAGTGGTGGTAGAGGAAGTAGTGAGTAACGTTTGTAACAGCCCCATACTACCGATAATAAAGAGACAGGGAGAGAGAGTTGGAAAAGCCTACCGCTTTACCATTGACCTGCGGGAAGTAAACAAAATTGTAGTACCACAGTACCCAGTAATTTCTGACATCACTACCATTCTGACCTTAATTCCCTCAACTGCTACCACCTTTACCGTAATCAACCTCAAAAATGCATTCTTCGCCATACCTATTCACCAAGACAGCCGCTATCTATTCGGATTTACCCTAAATTCTCGCTCATATAGATTTTGTAGAGTGCCCCAGGGGTACACAGAGAGCCCGAGCATCTATAGCCAAGCGCTTAAAAGACAGTTGGACGCCATACAATTACCAGACAGGGTGACTCTAATACAATATGTAGATGACATCCTTCTAGCGGCAGACACCACACCATTAGCTGTCACAGCCACCATCAAACTGCTCCATTTTCTTGCCAAGAACGGTCACAAGGTCTCCCGAAAGAAATTGCAATTTTGTAAATCACAAGTAACCTATCTAGGCCACCTCTTATCCAAAGAAGGGAGAAAACTCACACCCACCAGAATACAGACAATCCTAGACACTCCTGTCCCCAGAAGTCAGAAGCAGGTCCGTTCCTTGATAGGTCTCACCTTCTTTTGCCAACAGTGGTTGCTGTACTTCAGCCTCATCGTCAAACCCCTTCTCTACCTCCTAGCTAAAGACATCCCCTCACCTCTCTCCTGGACCCCTGAATGTCAAACTGCCTTTAAAGAGCTACGTGATGAACTCTGTTCGGCCCCTGTCCTAGGAACCCCAGATTACTCCAAACCATTCTCCCTCTACACACATGAGAAGGAGGGATGTGCATTGTCTGTCCTAACGCAATCAATTGGTAACAAACAGCGCCCTTGCGCATATTTCTCTGCAACCCTCGACCCAGTAGCCAGAGCTCTGCCAGCGTGTTTGCGTGCTGTAGCAGCCGAAGCAGTATCAATACGACAAAGCGGAGGAATAGTGCTCTCCAATCCAATCACTGTGTTAGTACCCCATGCGGTCAACACACTCCTGAACCAGACCAACCCAACATTTGACTAGCGCCTGACTGACAGGATATGAGCTGACCTTGCTAGTGCCACACATTACCCTGAAACAGTGCACCACCCTCTATCCGGCACTTTGTTGCCACTACCTGGAAATGATCCTTGTGTGACTCCACTACACGACTGTGTGACACTGACAGACGAACAGACAAAGAGTAGAGTAGACCTTAGAGACACTGCCTTTTTAGAACCAGACGGAGAACTGTGGGTGGACGGTTCCTGTATCAAACTCCCTGACGGCACCACCTCAGCCGCATACGCTGTCACCACAGCCTGAACCATTCTAGAGACAGCCCGTATTGCTCAACGCTCTGCCCAGGCAGCGGAACTCATCGCCCTCATACAAGCTTGTATTTTAGCAGCAGGTACGACAGTCAACATATACACCGACATCCAGTATGCCTTTGGGGTGGTTCACCATTTTGGGATTCTGTGGAGGGAAAGAGGGTTCCTGACTTCACATGGTACACCCATCGTGCATGGAGATTTAGTCTCCGCATTGACAGAAGCAGTCCTCCTACCCAAGAAGCTAGCGGTGATAAAATGCCAAGCACATAAGAAGGTGACTGATCTTATTAGACAGGGAAACGCACTAGCTGACATTATTGCCCGAGCCACGGCAGAAGACAGGACTACGACACAAATGTATGTGACCAGGTCACAAGCTGAACAGTGGACGGACGCTAGAACCACTGTAAAAGACATACAAACGACAGGCACGCAGGACAAACTGACTGAGTGGGAAAGGGTGGGACTGAAGGACGAGGAAAATTGCTGGAGAACTCAAGATGGGAATAAATGGCTGTTGCCCAATGCCTACTTAATCCCTATATCGACCATGGCACATTTACCCGCACACATAGGTTCCTCCCCCATGATTGAACTGATCACCAGAGTGTGGCATAATGCCATGATAGACAAATCTGCCAAACGCCTAGTGCAACAATGTAGTCTGCCTACAACACAACCCAGGGAAGGGGACGGTAGTACCACGGGGAGGGTTTGGAGTCCCTGACCACCCCTTTGAAGTCCTACAAATGGATTACATCCAACTAGAAAGGTGCCATAGTCTGAAATATGTCCTAGTGGTTGTGTGCGCTTTTAGCAAATGGGTGGAGGCATACCCCACCCGCTACAATACCGCCATAGCAACTGAAAAGGTATTGCTCAAAGAATTCTTCCCTCGCTATGGCCTTTGTAGAATTTTATGGAGTGATAACGGCCCCCACTTCGTAGCCGAGGTGATACAGAAAATCCTGAGAGGGTTGGGGGTAAAACAAAAGTTTCATGCCGTCTTCCACCCCCAATCAGCAGGCCTGGTAGAAAGACACAATGCAACCCTGAAGCTAAAACTGGCCAAAATAGTGGCCACAACCGGGTTAAAATGGCCCGACGCCCCCCCATTGGCATTACTATTGATGCGCTCCACCCCAACCAAGCACAGACTAACTCCTTATGAGGTTTTCTTCGGCCGGCCTATGAGCATTTGGGCAGCTCCAAAACCGACCTCCATTAACGATGTCCCGGATATGCTACTGTCCGACTCTTTGTATAAACTGACAAACGAGCTAACACTTATCCACCAACAGGTGCAGCAAGCCTTGCCAGATGTATCCAGGGACCCAGGACATGAGATAAAGCCCGGAGACCATGTCCTCGTGAAGAACTTCCAGAGGACCAAGAGTCTGGAGCCGAGGTGGACGGACCCCTGGCAAGTCTTGATCACCACCCGAACTGCCCTTCGAGTGGAAGGGAAGCAAAATTGGCTGCATGCTCACCACTGCAAGAAAATCCCTCCGACGGTGGCAACACGCGAAGAGGTGGAGCTGCTCGAGAAAGTTCTAACGAAAGACCGACCAGCCCTGAGCTGCTATCCACAAGAAGACACACTGCAACTCACAGAAGTTCCTGACCCCACAGTGCCGTCCAAGAAGGGGTACAACCTGCGATCAACAAAAGGAGGGTGCCCCGACAACCAGGCCACTTACTGAGTCAAAAACCTCAGATCGGTAGCACAGCCAACGCTACCAGGGTAAAACGCTAAGACAAAGTCTGTGGTCCTGCCAGTCACTGAGCCCCTTAAAAATGATGGAAGATATCGAACACTGGAAGAACATTTGCAAATCCTCCAAGACCGCCAATTTGCACAGCACAAAGACAATTGTATTTGCGGTAGTATTTCTCACCTGTCTCCTGCTAATGATCACAGTCTGGATCATTGAAGAGAATGCTCCTGCACACAGAACAATGTTTCCGACCTTGCAAACTACCACCCAGAAAGAACATTATCTGATATTACTGTTGCCGCACCTCCGAGAATGGCGCAAACAATTTTAGAACAACTCGTTTGTACAACTGGTGCACCAGCACAGTCTTGACACAAATGCCACCAACTGCTGGGTCTGTGGACTGCTACCACATGCCACTGAATGATCTATCCCATTCATCCCTTCACCCTTTTCCGTTCATGGATCTTGCCTTGCCCGGATGATGCTCCTCCAAGAAAGTTACAGAGACAATGCCACTTCCGATGAAACAATTGCTCATTTCTACACTGAGTTCTGGCTGAACAAAACAGGAAGAACAGCAGCTCCTTTCTGTCCTCACTCCACCAGTGCGACATTCCCAATAAATGTCCCTTCCAAAGAGTAAGTGGAAATCCAAGTTTTCAACAATCCTGTCAGAACAACCTTTTCCTACCTCAAGAAAAGAACAGCTGCAACGCTGACTGTGGCCCTATCTGTGATGAATGTCTCAGGCCTTTTGTGCATCAAAGGTTGTGGGACTAAAAATGTGGGACACAGCACGTGCAATATTACAAGTACTCTGAACACTGCCGACCCTCCAGCAATTGTGGCCTCACCCAACATGTACTTTGTCTGCGGAACAAAGGCCTACACCTGGCTTCCACGAGGCTAGGGAGGCGCGTGCTACATCGCCTTTGTTCTACCACCAACCTACACGGCCCCTGCAGAGCATCATCGAGAAAGGCGTTCCAAAGACACTGATCAAGCAGACTCTGCTGCTTCACAATTCCTTGACGCCGCGAAAGGGCTCGTTCCGCTATGGGGACCAATGGCAAACAGTCGAGCCATCAGGCACCTGATTCAGGCAGTTGAAACTGCCCTGAACATCACAGCTGGCATCCTCACCAACAACACTGCCGAGCTTCAGGCAGTCCGTCTGGTGGCCTTACAAAATCGTATGGTCCTAGACATGGTACTAGCGGACCGTGGAGGAGCATGTCGCATCATCGGTGCCAGCTGTTGCACATACGTTCCTGACACTTCACCTTCTGTTTATGAAGCTATTGAGCATCTCCACAGACTGCCTTCGGAAATCCATCAAGGAACAGAGACTTGGACACTCGGAAATTGGCTTTGGGGTATCCTAAGGGAATGGGGTTGGAAGTTATCAATGATCCTCTTGATCCCAGTATTGGCAATATGTGGTTGTTTTTTATGTGTGCACTGTATACCGCCTCTGTGTTCCCTTCTTATAAGCACCTTGCACTATAAGACTGTGGCACTCAGCTGACAAAAATGAGAGTGCTATATGAACAAGAGATACAGGACATTATGGGGATCGAAATAAACTGACAAGCTGGCTAGTCATGTTCAAAGGGCGGACTGTGAAACATGGGCCGATAATCATGAACATTACCTACGCCATCTTGCCCGATGATCCTTTTCTACGCGCACATAGGCTGCAGCCATTTGATCGACCGCAACCATTTTGTGTTCTGTTGTTCACCTCTGTTTCACCTGCACTCCCACAAGTATCTGTATAACCCTCTGACCGACTTGGTATGTGTGTTAAGGGCCATAATCTAGTGGACATGCCCACGTTTGATGTTAGCTTCAAAGGGACATTCTATTGCCACCACAAACCTCTGCTCTCCTTGTTCCTCCCCATCCCCGTGCAGATAACCTAAGATTGTAGATACCAAAAGGTCCCGCACTAACCTGGTTTATTGCACCCCGAAGAATGCACCTCCAGATGAACAATGGAACTTGTTTTCCTATCAACAGTAAAAGACGTTAAACCCTGGCCAGCCTCGCATGTTCTCGACCCTGAGGCAAAGGCCAGCTGCCCGATAATCATCATACGTCCGACTGTTTATGATTTGGAGGGTACGAACCACCTTGTCCGGAATGTATGGCATCTTGTCCGGGGCGGGGGGTACCAAGCTTACATGACACCGCTCATAAAGATTGTATTGTCAAAACACTGTTTAAAAGTAGCCTGTTGAACAGTTGAAGTTGGAACACCTCCCTGAGAGACACCCCGGTGTCTGCAGTAGACGTGCTCCCCTCTGGAGAAATAAACCTTGTTCTTGTTTTCCAGTGTCCAGCGCCTGCCTCGTTATTTTCATAGAATTGAAGGTGAATTCAAGGTGACAAGCCAAGCAGTTTTGGGGGTCTCAAAGGGGGCTGCTTTTCCATAGTAGGAGTCAGTCCCGAATGCTGCTTAAGCCATCTTTGGGTCTCGTAGGGGAGAGCCTCCATGAATTGCTCCAAATATGTGCTATTCATTATGTCCTCTTTACTGCTACTTTCCTGTCTTAGCCACTTGTCGGTGGCTGCTTTCAGGCGAAAGAACAGGGTCTTTGGGTTCTCTCCTTGTATCCCTTTCTCCTTCCGGAATCTAACCCGATACGCTTCAGCGTCGAGTCCTAAGTGGTTAAGAATTATAGCCTTTATGTCCTGATAAGGTGTATCTCCAGCCGTGTTTGCGACTTGGTAGGCCGCTTGGGCCTTGCCTGACAATAAGGGAGCGAGAAAGAAAGACCACTTTTCCTCAGGCCATCCACAAGCCCTAGCTCCCTTTGGTCAGGAAAGCGTCCGGGTCTACCCCAGTCACGTACTTCTGCAATGACACTCCTAATGGGTGAGGTACTGGTGCCCTTCTTTCTACTATTGGAAGGGCCCCAGGGTCCTGTATTGCTTTTTGCAGTCCCTCTACCTGTGCTGTCATAGTGTTCTTGAAGACTTCCCGGTCTGCCTGGGCCAACGCCATCTGACGCTCTATGGCCCATTCTAATTTCTCCGGCCCTTTTATTAGGTGTTGGATGATCTGGTCCATCTTGCGTGACGGGATGGAAGTGGCTGATCCCACTTCTGACACCAGTTGTGGCTGGGTTGTAGGAAGGGCTCGGAGACTTGTTCTTGTTTAGTAGGGTTTTATTTTAGTAAGAGTCCTTTTACTCCATGATGTGAGTCTCTCCCGTGAAAAGGCTGCAGGATCTGTGGTATCTGTTTCCCCTTCTGGGAGTCTTCTTCTGTCTTGCTCTCTTCTCGGTGTGGCTTCTCCTCAGCTTCGTCCCGATAGAGCATGCAGAAATAAGATAATGCAAAGGGTCAGCACTCTGTCCTCTTCGTTTTATTGCCCGTGGGGGTAACCAGGGGGTGATAGGAGCCCGCTGAATAAGTGTTTGTAGAACGGCTATATACAGGGGAAGTGCGAGGAGGAACAGTGAGGAGAGCGTGGTTTGGGGAAAGGGATGTGGGGAGGTCAGGAAAGGATATTTACAAAGCAGGCAGTCGGTATTTGAAAGTCGGGTATACACTAGCGAGACGGGTTTCCCTGCCTCCCCGCCCAACTCGTAACCCGCTGACGTACCTGTTGAAGCCACACTCCTCCAGGAGTGTGGCCCGGTGACTCGTGGGGACGTTGGCCTCCTAGTGCTCCAACACTCTCGCCCAGGTCGCTCTTCTCCCTGCTCGCTGCCTGGATTTTGCTCTCCTCCCAGCTCCGGTAACCTTCTCGCAACACTCCTCCGACTCCACTCGCCACGCCAAACTCCTCTGGGGTGATGACACACATCGATTCCTCGTCTTCCTCCTTTTTGGCCAATCCGACCAGGCGAACGTCATCCGGGGGCGGGCCTTCCTCTTCCTTAACGTACGCCCAATTAAAGGAGCCGGGCCCTAATTCGTCCTTCTGCGTGGGCCACAGAGGGTGCTTGTCAGTGCTCCACTCATTCGGGTTAGGCGGTAGAGAGGGGGGAATATCAGAAACAACCCACCATTCTGGGGGACGGGATCCCTTATGTCCCCGTTCGTCCACCCCGTTACAGTTATCCAGTATACACCGACCTGGGCTATGATTGGGCTATAGTTACTATGGAGACTCTCTCCCTCTAGTTGATGGGACATGTAGACTGGGTTGCTTTTTTTAAAATATGTTCTTTAAAGGCTGCTGATTTCATAAAGTGAAGACAGAAATGCATAATCTTTGCCTCCTTGCCCTTAATAGACTCGAAACTTTCCTTCTGCTTATATAGGACATTTTTCACTAAAATGTTCAAAGAGACTTTGGTTCAGAGAAACAGATTCAATTGGAAGACTGTTGAACTCCATTATGCATGCTAATCCGGAGTTTCGGTTGGGCGGGTTCCTTCGGGTCTCAGATCCGGCAGTAATTGAGACTGACATTGAAACAGGCCACTAATGTGGCATATATACCTCCTTAACTGTACATGAAAAACACTCATCGATTTTTGAACAATGATTTTAAAAAGAAGTGTAGTTATTTACATGATTTCACATGTTTTACTGAATCTTGTGGTGCAGCATAAAATTGGCAGTACCTTCGTTTTTATTGATTAGGCTACACACACAGATATATTTTATATACGTATATATACACACACACATATATATATATATATATATATATATATATATATATTGGATATAAGATTACCCCCAACAAAGCAACAGGAAATCATCCGGCACACCAAGGTAGGACAAAAAGTCTTCAGTTTATTGCGAGGACAAGTTTCAACATCAACGCGTTTCGGGAGTCAAGCTTCCTTGTTCATATATATATATGTATGTATGTATGTATTAAGGCTTTATGTAATTGTGAAGACGTAATGTAACCCAGCAGAGAAAAGTTCACTTAAAGCTACCTAGAATACAATACATTTTTCAAAGCGTGCAGCTGCTTTCTAGGAAGCGTTCCGGCGCTAGCAGCAGAAAACCAGAGTGACACAACCATTTGAGAATCCAAATCCTATAGCAGAGCTGCAAAGAGGAAGGTCTTTTACTGTTACCAAAGACTGATTTAGAGGGAACGAAGCAGAGTGCAGTAGGAAGGGCTTTCCAGAGATTAAAAGTCAGGAAAGCGAAAAATCTTCCACCCTTCTTGCCCTGCTCACTCTTGGAACTTGTAATAGCATCATGGCATTGAACTGCAAGGCTCTTCTCTGTGAGTACATTTTTAGTCTTCTCCTCAAATACATAGGGCCTTTGGAGGTAAAGGCTCCGTACATTGAAACTAATGCTTTAAATATGATGCGACAGCTGATAGTCAGAAACTAATAGGCGCGCCAGCATCATCAGAATTTGATGTGCTACAGCATTTTGAATGATCTGCAGGCAATGTAGCAGGTAAGAAGGCAAGCTCAGGTACAGACAGTTCGCATAATCCAGTTTAGATGTCACCAGGGTATGAACCACCATCTTCTGATTGGTTTCTTGGACTAGAAGAAGTATTTTCCTGAAAGAGTTTAGAGTAAAAAAGCAACTGCCCAAGACCATCTTAATCTGTGGTTCAAAGGACAGATAAGAATAGAATTTGAAGCCAAGGTTTCTGACAACAGGAGGCTAGAGGAGGGGGCCTAGTTCCAATGGCCAACAGTTGTGAGAGTCTGGGTGGATGGTGGTGCTGAAAAAAAGAATTTCTGTTTTTTAAGAATTTAGTTTAAGGCAATTATCAGTCATCCAGCCCCAGACTACCTTCAAGCAATGCTTGAAAGCACAAAGAGCCTCCATCCCATTCTTCTGGCTGGTCAGCATCAGCTGGGCATCATCAGCATAAGAAATTACACATATGCCCCAGGCTTCAACCAGGCTGGCAAGGGGAGTCAGGTAGGCATTAAAACGAGTAGGACTCAGGGGCGAGCCCTAGGGCACCCCACAATCAAGAGGTTTGAAAGTGAATGTAAATGGGGCAAGGGAAATCACGTGAGACCTGCCTTAAAAGTAGGATTCAAGCCATGCCCATGCCTGGCCCTCGACTCCAACTGACCACAAGGAAGTGTACATGCTGTGTAATCACTACATTTGCACATGGATGTTCACTAATGCTATTCTTTTAGTAAGACTTAGTTGCTGTCTATATACATTTATACAAAGATGTTCTCCTTCAGTTATATAATGGAACATGTATTCTTGAGAAATTCCTTTACTCTTATAAAGTGACTGTTTATATATTAGCATTTACTCAGTTATAACGTGTATTGGAATCTTGATTTTGCTAACTTGGCCAAAGGCCTTAAGCAGTTGGGGTTCACAGTGTTTAACCTTCAATGTGAAAGCAATAAGGAGGACCCCACTCTACTTCGTAGAGGACGGTGGGGAAAATGTCATTAAAGAAAGAACAAACGTCCAGGTTCGTGGGACAGGATGTTGTCTCTTGGCGTGGAACCAGTGGGTGTCACTTTTACAATCGGGGGAGTTTTTTACCATGGGGAAGGCAAACTATGTACATACTTGTTTCAACATGTTAAATAAATATTGAGAAAAGTTCTATTGTGTGGAAAGATTTCTGTTTGAAATAGTTTTAGGAAAGTTGCACGTGCGGGGTTAAGAAAAACAGGTCTAGGACAGTGACAATGTCATGGGCTATTCATTCAAATATATATAGTCAAAGTAATACATTTACTTCGTTAAGTGCACACATCTATGGGAAGCTCTTAGATTAAAAGCATATAAACACAATCGTTTGGTCACAATATTTAAATTTTATTACATATTACACAATGTAAAAACATATTAAAAACATTTTTCATAAATATGATCACCACAATGTTAAAAAGTCAAAGAATCAAGAGGTCGACGCGGCGTTTCGGCTTTTTTCTAACCTTCAATGTGAACGTTTTTTCCTCGGCCGAAGTGTTTTTTTTCTCTCCAGGTGCCTGGTACGATGACCTAATGAATAGAAAAAGGCTCTTTGTATGAAACAGATAGGGAGTCAAGGGTGGCAGAATTACCTGCCAGAAGGAAGGACTGCTCTCTGTTCAGAATGAAGATACAAATATAAAGTTGTCTCCAAATATATGGATCAAAGAAGACGAGGTACGAGTGTGTCTTTCAAAATGTACATCAAAAGAAAGAAGAATTATGAGTGTGTTTGCCAAGGAGAGTATTGTTTGAAAGTGGTCATTACTTGGGCCTTTGAAAATGGTTTAGGAGGGTCTCAGAGGGTATAACTGGGCAATGATCTGTAACTGAGCAGCAGACTTACGCTGAGATGTCTCTAGGCTAGGAGAGGTTTAGTACCCTGCTCTCTAAGCTTTATTTTCGTTGTGCGGCTTCATGCTATGCAATACTTTACTTTAGAAAATGTCTACTAAAGTTTTCCATGCTGACATTTTCCACCTTATGAATCTAATTGGGATATAGTTTTGCATTCTTAGTGTAGCTTGAATAGGGAATTAGAAAACCTCCTGCATTTTAGACAGGGGAAGCAGAAATGAAATCTTCACTTCTCATAATGCTGTATTTCATTTAATTAAGACTATTGCTACTGAAGTTCTAATTGGTTACTTGCTATTTAGAATGAACTTTGTCCTCAGAATCGCAAGTCCTTTGATGAATCTGTATTTTATGCGCTGTTTCTGAGACTGACTCACATTACTTTGGCTTTGCATTCATAATGAATCCATATTCAACCTGATCTTGTGACTCTGAGCTTTACTGTGTGACCAAAGTGGTTACACTGTAATTGTGAATTTAAACTGAGACCTAACTCCTTTATTCCTCAAACTCCCTACAAAGATAGGACGGTGGGGACAAGAAGAAAGGTCCAATTCCCTATGCTAAAGCATATGGTAGCAGAGTAGGATGGGTAGAGTCTTGAGATAGGGAGTTAGTGGTCTTTGATGAAGATAGGTGTGGCCAACGGCCAGAGCAGCTGACTCCAGAGCACGTGGCTCATGGTTCGATCCCTAGTGCTGACAGCCGCCCTGGTCAGCATCATATGACTCTGGGCAATAGCTCACTTAATCTCCCCAATGGCCCCCTGCGCCTGGATACCCTTAAGGCTGTTAAGTTTGCGCTTTACAAATGTGGAATGAAATAGTTAATGTTCAAGGTTAGGTTTATTCCAGTCCTGGAGTCCATGATTCGATTTGGCAATTTGCAGAATTCCAGTGTCAGGTAGCGATGTAAATAGCAGCGGAAGAGTGAGTATCAATAGGGTGGTGTGAGTATGGCTTACGCTTAGCTTGTGCTGTAATAATAGTTGTGTGATGTCTGGCGGAAGTGTTGTGAAACTTTGTAAATGTGGTGTTTAATGTGGTAAAGTTGTTAATAGGTCCAATGTGGCCTAAGATCCCAGGATAGCATTAAAAGGTGTAGAAGACACAGTATTATATTTGTCTGCTGGAGTTTTGTGGGGTTTGTCGTGAGACATTGTTGACAGCCCAATTAAGATAGGGATTTTGTGTGATTGAGGAGTACGATTAGTACAGTGGACCCTTTGCGCAGGAGAATGCTTTACTGTTCAGGGTGATTCTCTGAGGTCAAGATTTCGCTTGAATGTGTGTTTGTTGAATCTTTTTTGTGTGATAGAAATTCTGTTGATTTCTTTAGTGAAGCAGACAATGGTTGTATAAATTTGGTTGTATGAGTAAAGTTGAGTGTGTTCATGAAAATATAAAGTAGGGTGAACCGCTGCAAGAAGTGAGATCAGCGTCACATTGTGCGGTGCTGGAATTGGTCAGTTGGTGTGAAGCAGCGCTGTTATTGGTTGGTTACATCACACTGTTCCGCACTAGCATTGATTGCTGATTCTGAAAAAAAATTGTGCGAAAACTGTTGTTTCTTTGTTGATTGAATACATTGATTGTGATTATTGGCATATTGAACAAAAAATTCAATGTTTAAAAGTGATACAGGATCTAATTAAAGGAGATGTGTCAATACCTGTAAGAGAGGGAGAAGAGGCACAGCCTGAGGATACAGCAGGTAATTTTATGGTGATAAATGTAGGGTTCCACACTTGTGTTTGGCTTAAACAAGGGCACAAGATTACAGAAAAGGAGGGTGCTCTAGCGTTTTCTCGCTATGGTACATTTAACTTACAAATTATTGAAAATTTGAGACAAATTCTGTAAAAAATTAAACCACAGCCTAGACCTGCACAATTTAAAGCGCCTAATGATTAGTAGCCTGCTGCATATGAAAGAAAGAGAGGTATCAGGGAAAAACTAAAAGGACAGTACATACGTATGCAGATTTGAAATGATATGTAGAACAGAAAAGGCGGAAGATAGATGTAATAGAAGGAGCTAAATTATATCCAGGATTAATGGGCATAGAGTTTGGGAAGTAAAGGAAGAAGAAAATGAGAGGATACGGGTTGAAAGAAGTAGCTGAGGGAGCTGAAACTGACGAAAGCCGCTATAGTGATGATCTCTTGGATGTCTTGTTGTCAGAGCGTCCACCTCCGAATAAGGAAATACAAGTAAGAGAAAGTGGAAGTTTAATGACTAGCGGAAATTCAGAGGTTGCTACTGAACCAATGAATATGAGCTCTAATATAGTGGGGGACACCTTTATAAATGTGAACCAAAATACAGCACAAGGTAATTCAGGGACTCTATAGCCCCAAATGGTTGTACATTCTAAAATATACCAGATGCTCTTATTGTTCTAGTCACAATTTGACCCATAGTCCCAATATACAACCCTAGTGACACAGAGAATGTCACATGTGACATTCCTGTTTCAAATGAGACAAGACCCCTATAGAAGGTTCTGACTAGACCAAGTGTGAAGTTTGTTCCCTCAGTTCTCATAAATGAGACTACTCCTGGTGGTGTGAGTGCAGCTCCATCAATGAATCAAGGAATATTTGGACCTATACGGTCATTTGTGGGATTGCCAGAATTAAGTTCTCTTGTATGGGAAAAACCTTTGAATGTTCAGAAGAGCACGCCTAAGGTTAAGACAGTGTCCCAAGCACCTGAGACAACACACATACTGACAGATCAGAATCTAGATGAGTGGTTAGGAGAACACAATGTTCCTCTAAGAAAATTTAAAATTCCTTCAAATGAGGCTCAGAGTACAAGCAATAAGTCAAAAGACAATCCAGTCGACTGCAAGGGCTAATTTGGTAGATGTAATTAAGTTAAAAATTGAATTGGATGAAATGATAAATGGAAGTCGTAAGTTAATTCTGACAAACGCTTATCAGCCAAATTAAAATGTGTTTATATGTAAGGATGTTACTCGAAGAGTAAGACAAGCTCATGAGAAATTGCCTGAATTGGCACATAAATACAAGGTAGGTTTAGAACAGACTAAAGTTTTACAGAAAAATCATCAACTTAAGTACTCTGATCAAGAACTGGAAAACATTAGAATACCAGGGTTGAAATTACAAATAAGAGAACTAATTCAAGGTTTTCAAATTTAGGGAACATTTGAAAAGTGGGAAGTCAAATGGTTAAGAAACAAAATCCCAAAAAGATTGCTAGGCGAACCACCTCCTCTGGGAGATGGAGGAACAGGTGTTAAGATTTTACCTTTATGAGAAGTGCCTATTGGAGGTCATGTTTATGTACCATGGAGTTAAAGTGATCTTGCATGATTCACAAACAATTTCCCCAAGTTGAGAGAGAAACCTGTAGATTGGTACAAGCAAGTTGGACAGTTTGTGTAGATTTCTAAGGCATTGTAGACCAATTTGAACACACTGTTTGACATTGTGGTTCCAAGTAATTTGTGGAAGGAATGTAAAATAGCGATAGAATGTACTGAGAGAGATCAATTGACTAATAGCCTGTCAGATATAGTAATGAGGAAGTACAATCAAGCGATGATGTGGTTGTAAACTAAGATGTCACCCCAGGATGATGATTTGAGTCTGGCTGATGCGTTCTGGATGCGTTGGAGTTTTTTCTGAAGTTTTGCGGTGGTACCGGCGTAGAGGGTGTTTCCGTAGTCCAGGCGGCTTGTAACCAGTGCGTGGGTGACCGTTTTTCTAGTTTCGGTGGGGATCCAGTGAAATGTTTTTTTGAGCATGCGAAGAGTGTTGAAGCAAGATGAAGAGACGGCGTTGACTTGTCTGGTCATCGAGAGTGAGGAATCCAGGATGACGCCTAGATTCCGTGCGTGATCCGTCGGGATGGGTGCTTTTCCAAGGGCCTCTGGCCACCAAGTGTCGTCCCAGGCGGAGGGGGAGGTACCTAAGATAAGGACTTCTGTTTTGTCTGAATTCAGTTTCAGACGGCTATGCTTCATCCATTCGGCTACCTCTTTCATTCCTTCATGTAGGTTGGTTTTGGCGATGTTTGGGTCTTTGGTGAGTGAGAGGATCAGTTGAGTGTCATCAGCGTAGGAGATGATGTTGAGGTTGTGTTGGCGTGCGATGGTCGCGAGGGGGCTCATGTATACGTTGAAGAGGGTGGGGCTGAGAGAAGATCCTTGTGGCACGCCACAAATGACTTCAGTGGCCTCTGACTTGAATGGTGGGAGGCGTACTCTCTGAGTTCTTCCGGCAAGGAATGAGGTGATCCATTCCAGTGCTTTTCCTTGGATTCCGATGTTTCTGAGTCGTTGTAACAGGGTGTTATGACGGACTGTGTCGAAGGCTGCGGAGAGGTCGAGGAGGATGAGGGCGACTGTGTCTCCATTGTCCAGTAGAGTTCGGATGTCGTCTGTTGCTGCGATGAGTGCGGTCTCAGTACTGTGTTTGGCTCGGAAGCCGGACTGTGAGGAGTTGAGGGATTTGTTGGCTTCGAGGAAGGCGGCGAGCTGGTTGTTGACAGCTTTCTCGATGACTTTGGCCGGGAATGGAAGGAGCGAGATGGGGCGGTAGTTTTTGAGTTCGGTGGGGTCAGCTGTGGGTTTTTTCAGAAGGGCGCTGAGTTCGGCGTGTTTCCAGCTTTCTGGGAAGGTGCCGGAGTTGAGGGAGCAGTTGATGACGTCTCGGAGGTGTGGTGCTATGATGGAGTCTGCTTTGTTGAAGATGTGGTGAGGACATGGGTCTGTGGGGGATCCTGAGTGGATGGAGTTCATTAGGCGGATGGTGTCCTCAGTGGTGATTGGATTCCAGTCATTAAGGATATTCAAGGGGGGTGAAGGTACGGCAGGGGGTTGGGTGGGTTGGTCTTCGGGTTGGTTGTCGTAGCTGTTGTGGATGTCTGCGATTTTGTCGTGGAAGAATGAAGCTAGTGAGTCGCCAAGGGTTTGAGAGGGGGTGATGTCGTTGGAATTGGCAGTGGGATTGGTAAACTCTTTGACGATGTTTAATAATTCCTTGCTGTTGTGGGCGTTTTTGTCTAGTCGGTCTTTGAATGCGGTTTTCCTGGCAGTCCGGATCAATTGGTGGTGTATGCGGGTGGCGTTTTTGAAGGCGTCCCTGGTGTTGGTGTTTGGGTCTTTTTTCCAGGCCTTCTCAAGGGAGCGACAGAGTTTCTTGGATTTCTTAAGATCCTCGTTGAACCACGGGGCGTTTTTGCTGCCTAGCTTGATTTGACGTTTTTTCAGAGGTGCTAGGTTGTCGGCAGTGTTGCTTAGCCATTGAGTGAGGTTAATGGCTGCTTGGTTGGGGTTCGATGAGTAGGCAGGGGGGTTTTGAAGAAGCGATGTGGAGATCTGGTCGATGGTGATTTTGTTCCAGTTTCTTCGCAGGGTAGGTTGAGGATGGTTGTGGGTTGTGGTCTTATTGTAAACGAAGTGAACGCAGCTGTGGTCCGTCCATTGGAGAACTGTGGTGTGACTGAAGGAAATATGTTTGCTGGAGGTGAAGATAGGGTCGAGAGTGTGTCCTGCGTGGTGTGTGGGGGTATTAACAAGTTGTTTGAGTCCGAGGTTGGCGAAATTGTCCAGAAGGGTGGTGGTGTTGTTGTCGTTGCTCTTTTCCAGGTGAAAATTGAGGTCTCCCAATAGGATGTAGTCCTCGGAGGAGAGGGCGTGTTGGGTGATAAAATCAGTGATGTCTTCAGTGAATTGTGCACGGGGTCCTGGTGGCCTGTAGAGGAGGGTGCCTCTGAGTGTGGTCTTGGGGTCGGTGTGGATCTGGAAGTGAAGGTGTTCGGCGCTAGAGAGGTAGACGTCCGAGCTGGTTGAGATGCCGATGGAGTTCTTATGAACGATGGCGATGCCTCCTCCTGTTTGGATGGTGCGATCTTTTCGGATGATCTTGTAGCCTTCCGGGATGGCTATGGGATGTCTGGGGCTGAAGAGGCGTTCATCCAAGTTTCTGTTAGGAAGGCGACGTCTGGAGAGATGGGGTCTAGTAGATTCCAGAGGTCGATGGCGTGGCTGTGGACCGATCGGGTGTTGAGTAGGATGCATTTTAGGTGGTTGGTGACAGATCTATGTTTTGTGTTAGTGGGTGTGGAATTGGTTTTTGTGCCGTCAAACTTGCAGGAGTTGCATGTGAAGGGTCCATGGGTGTGTCCAGGTGCGGCTTGGGCGCAGTTGGGGAGTCGGCCGGGGTTTAGTGCGAGGAGGGAGGAGGAACCGTATGTAATGCGGGTGGGCTGGGACATAAGGGAGCCAGGGGGTCTGGTGCTGGGCGCGGGCATGGCGCAGACGGGCGTAGACGGGCTTACCTTTGGCGCACCTTCGGCGCAACTGGGGCACGACCGCTGCGCGTGAACGCTGCGCGAGAAAGCATCTGTCATACATGGTTGGAGGAGGGGGAGGGGCGAGGGAGGGTCAGCAGGGAGGCGGGCGGGCTGTGGGGGGTCAGGCTCTGAGGCACCAACAACAAACAACAACACGCGTAAGATGGCGGCAGCGTGGGGAGAAACGCAACTGGAGGTAGGCTGGGGCTCAGGTGACTGTCTGTGCTAGCAGTAGGGTCGCGCTATGTCAATTAGCGTTAGAAAATCGAGCGCCGTGCAAACAATGCCCTCAAAGTTTTCCTTTCTGTGTAACAGTGAGCGCCGTGTCAGCAGTCCCCCAGAGGCTTTAGAAATGTCCCAGAACGAGTAAATATCCCTCGCGCTGCAGCGTTAGTCAGAGTAGTGAGTTAAATGTGATGGATACATTGGAGGGCAAGGATGAGACATTTTGTGTCAAGGTTTGTGTCAGGATTGAGACCTGAGATTAACATGATGATAGCACAGCATTTAATATGCTGACAAAATAAATCACTTGATAAAATGTTGTGTTATGCAAAGTACTGCAATGATAATATTGAAATGAAGCAGAAAAAGTTGAAAGAAAAATTTATGGTAGCATAGTGAAAGCAGCACAGAGAGGACATTAAGGTCCACCATTTGTCGCAAATGCACCGCCTATGCAGGGAGTGTATTAACAGGGAGTCCCTGCCACACAGAGTAGAGGTGGACTTCCGTCTCAAGTTAGAGGAAGAGAAGACGCTATTGATCCTAGTACTGGAATTGATGTGGCTACATTGAAAAAGTCCAATCTGTCATGCCTGCCTAGTCTCCGTGGACGATATAGACGAACTTCCGACACTGAGACCATTCCAAGATGGCCGCGCGGCATTGCGCATGCGCGAGGGGTTCGAGCCGGAACTTAAGCTCGTTTCCCCAGGCACTCAGCGCTTCACGCTCTAGTTCTTCTCCCACGAGTTGACGTTTCCGCTGGCCACTTCCGATTACACGCTCTCGTCTCAGCTTGGGCGTTTGTCCTTTGATTCTAAGCTCGGCTTCCTATTGCCGTACTCGCTGGTTACTTTTGTCCTGACTCGGGGGCATCGGTATTTCAAGTCATACCGCTACCGGTCTTACAAGTGACTATTTTCTGAATTCTAATTCAGTTTTCCTGATTCTTTGTTGTTGCTTATTTTTGCCTTCCTGATCCACACGCCGAGAGTCATCAGGCATCACAGTCTCCTCATTGGTCACAGAAGGAGTTCTAGGCAAATTACAGCAGTCCCAAGTTCCTTTTGATTAACTTGGGCACTGCTTCTGAGTTATCCCCTCGCTCTGAGCCGGCTGTCTTATCCCCGGTGTCACAGTGGTATTCTTCACCCTGTTTCTTGCGGACTCGTCATTGGGCCGGACTATGGTCCCGCCGAACGGCCGGTATTTGCGGAGGCAGGGGTGAGGAGTGTTGCGTGGCATTGTGGGCTTTGTGGTCCGCCAAGCGATATCCCTCATTTCCCTTTATTATCCTTATTATCTGTTCGTTTTCTGGACTTCCCGGATTCTGGCATTCATCACAGTACTGAGACAGGAGGAACCGGTAAAGCGCTTGTAGCGCACTCTATTTACATTGTGTTCTTACTATACAGTCATAGTGTTGATGTATGTAATTTTGACTCTCCAGGCTACTACTGATGTGACCCTGACATTTTATACACTACAAGATCTTTTGCCCAGAGATGTTCGAGTTAGGTAAGGAGTATTTTGGCAACTATATTGGTATGTACCAAGGTCTTTACCAGAAAGAATATCTTACATCCCTTAAATCCAGGCCACATTGGATGTCCATAATTCCATGGTCATATTTGAGTTTCCAGACGAGTTCCTATGTGCATTGATTGACACACTCTTGGGCTCTCAGGTAAAGAGAGGTTCATATATTGATATTGGGGAATTGTGGGGTGACTGTTATTGTATTAACCCATTATTCCTTGTAGCTTCACCTTCAGACAGAAGCAGAAGAGAGCAGTGTCCGAAGAGTCCAGTGTTTTGTCTCCCCCTACTTTCCTTGTTTTGTTCCCTCCTTTCCCTCCATATCACCCTTGTGTTCTAGTGTTTGATAGACACAAGTGGTGTAGGGGGGACGGGTTGGGGCTATCGTCGGCTCCTGGCACTCCTGAGGAAACCACATACAGAGTCTTTACACAATCCATGCCACTGCTGTAATAGGTTGGGGCATTGGAAGTAAGAATGTTGTTTTAATCCAGCAAATCAAGGTCAGAACATAGAATTTGTGCCTCAACAACTTAACAGTCCTATCCAGAAGCAGAATGTGCCTAGACCAAAATTTTAACATTCCCCAAGCCCCAGTAATGCAGGTTCCGCATCCTGCGATGATGCAGCAAGCTGCTTCGGGACCAATGTTTGTTTCAAATCAGGTTCCAAATGTAAACCAGAATTCGCTTCAGGGAACTGATCCATATTAGCAATATCCCATGTTCGAGACTGTTGACAATTTTGGTATTCATCAGTCAGCTTGACGGTCCCTGGGGGGGAAGGAGGATTGAGTACTTGGCACAGTCCTAGAGGGAGATCAGAGTGGCCCTTAAGTAAATGGTGAGGTAAATGGCTATGATGTGTAATTTTTGGTTGATACTGGGGCTACCCGTTCTACTGTGAGATCAATGTAAATTTAGAACTTACCCCTCTAAGGAAGAACTATCCAAGTTGTTGGAGTCACTAATCAAGAAATGAGAAATTCTATTACCAAGAAGTCCTTGTTAGAATAGGGAATTTTGAGGGAAATCAGCAGTTCATGTTTTGTGATTCAGGTCAGTGAATCTGTTAGGGGGAGACTCACTATGGAAGTTGAATTGTACTGTTTACTGTGCACCAAGAGGTGTGGAGTTTGACACACAATGAGGATGTGGCTTTTAAAATGGACAATCATACTCAAGTTGTTACAATGTATCCTGTGATGACAATTTAAGATCTGCCATTAGACTTTAGAGACAAGGGAAAAGTGTGGTATATCAGACTCATTAAGGGAGTTGAGCCTATCCACACTGGTCAAATGCAGAATTTCCCAGAACTCCACAATATAATTTGTCTCCGAAAACAATTGGTGGAATAACTCCACTGATTGAGTCCTTGATTCAGCAATAAATACTGAAAGAAATTATGGGGAGTTCATGTAACTCACCCATTATGGGGCTGCAGAAGCCTAGCGGTAAGTACCACATAATGCAGACCCTATGCAAAATTAATAATATTGTGGTCCTTTGTTGTCCCCGGGTACAGAATCCTGCTGTAATATTGCTTCAAAATCCATGCAAGGCTGAGTGGTTTTCTGTTATCGATATATGCCAGATATGTTTCTCTATACCTTTGCACGAGGACAGTTAGTTCCTCTTCTCGTTCCAGCTAGGCAATGGTGTCTTGGCATGGTGCAGAGTCCCACAAGAGTCCTTCTATTTTCAGCTAGATCCCTAAAAAGAATCTGGAGTTCCTGGCACAGCCTTGTAATTCTGTCCTGGTCCAATATATTGACGACGTTGTTGGTTGCGTCAAATACTCCTGAAGCGTGCAAGGTTGATACCATTGCACTGCTAAACTACCTGGCTGAGAATGGACATACAGTGTCCCCTGGAAAGTTGCAGTACTGTCTGAAGGAGGTTCAGTACCTTGGTCATCATATTGAGAAAAGAGTCAAAAAGGTGTCACAAGACAGAATCTTGGTAGTTTTACAAATGAAATCACCAACAACACAAAAAAAGAGGTCAGGGTGTTCTTGATAATGGCGGACTACTATCGCCATTGGATACCCAACTTTTCCCTGGTGGCCAGGCCTTTGCAGAGACTGATACACAAGGATGTGTCAGATCTGGTATTTTGGGACATTGACTGGCTGCATCCCAGGAGTTGAGATAAAGTATTTGTCACGCCTGGCGTGACGAATGCCGGATTATAACAAAGCGTTTTCGCTTTTCTGCAGTGAAAGGGAAGGCAATGTTCTTTCAATACTAACAAAAAAACATAATGTGTGAATCCTGCTACATTGTTGCCCATTCCTAATGGTGATTAAAATGAAGTGAAGCATGACTGTCTCAATGTCACTGAACTATGCATCAAGCAGAGACAAGATATCCAATATAAGCCACTACCTGAATCTGATTATGCACGGTCTGTGGATAGCTCGTGTTTGTGAGACCATAAATAAAATTTGCGAGCTGCTTATGTGGTTTGCACAGTTTCAGGAGTAGTAGATGCTTCATGGCTCTCATATGTATATTCAGCTCAAGTGGCTAAACTGATTGCTCTTACTAGAGCATGTTGGGTCTCTGACCAGCAGAGAATGACGATTTTTATGAATAGTCTTCGGTGTGGTTTATGATTTCAGATAGTTATGGTCCCAGAGAGGATTTATGACATCCTCAGGTTCACCAATACGAAATGGGGAGCAAGTTCGAAAACTCCTCGAGGTATTACAAATGCCTGCTCAGATTGCTGTTATCACATTTTCAGTAGATTGTTAGGGCGATGATTATGTAACTGGTAATAGGTATGTGGACCAAGTGGCTAAATATTTTTCCTATAATGCTTGTGCTTTTAATGATGAATATGTAAATGAAGCAACAGACAGAGTCAGAAGAAGAACAGCAGAGTTGGGTCAACGAAGGTTGTGTTAAGAGGGACAAGAATGAGATTTGGGTTTCAGCTGATGGGAGATCCATGACATTATCATGGTTCCACTCATGTAGGAAGGAATGCGATGATGAGGTTGTTTCGACAGACCTGGTTTAATCTAAGATTTAGGTTAACGGCTGAAGCATTGTGTTACAGGTGTGTTGTGTGTCAACACAACAATTTAGCAAAAAGGACTGCAGTCAAATTGAGTCACATTGGGAGGTCTAGTGGTCCTTTCAATAGGATGCAGCTAAACTTCATAGAGATACCTGTGTTTAATGGGTTGAGATACATGCTGGCTGTGGTGTGAATCTTTTCACGGTCAGTCGAGGCATACCCTACATGAAGAAATAATAGTTTGACAGTTGCAAAATTGTTGTTGAGGAAATTAATACCTAGGCTAGGTTTTCCGACTCTGCTGGAATCTGACCAAGGTACCCATTTCAATGACAAATACTTGTGGATGCTGGGTACTGCACTGTAAGGGGAACAGAGACTGCATTGAAGCTACAGGACTGAGGCTTCGGGTCTGGTCCAGCAGGTCACTGGAACTTTGACATCAAGGCTTTCCAATGTGTGTGATTCTATGTCAGTGAAATGGCCTGATGCTTTGCCTTTTGTATTGATGAATCTTCGCAGCATACCTGATCGAAGGACAGGATAGTCCCCTCATGAGATCATCATGGGTATGGCATTGATACTGCCTGCAATGCTTGTCAAAATCACTGATGATCTAATACTTGATTATTGTAAAGTACTGGCTGATGTGGTGCGTTCTGTCTCTCATCAGGTTGAAGCTGTTATTGCCCTCCTCATCAGGAGCAATGCCATGACCCGAGTCCTGGTGACTGGTTCCTGGTTTGGAAACATGTGAGGAAAGGCTGTCTGGAGACTTGCTGGTGGGGGCCTCACCAGGTGATCTTGTTTACTATGACTGCTGTGAAATGCGGTGGTCTTCCCACCTGGGAGCATGCTGCCCAAACTCGCCAAGTTCTGTGTCCCCTTGATGAGAACATCACCTCTCCCAGAAGCATCAGCGGTAGTCAAGTGGCCATGGGAGCGGGTTAGTCAAGCTGTTGGAGACTCGCATGAATTCGAGATAGCACTTGTTCAACGTGAAGAGGGTCTTGAAGTTTCGGTTACTGAGGTTGAAAAACTAAGCTGGTCGTATGACAAAACATGAATCAGACACAGATGAATGGCTTAGTTCTGTTCAGTCGTTGAGTGACAGCTGGCAAATGTTGGCCTAGACGACAAGAGAGGGGAAGTCTGATCTCACAAGGAGAAGGTGACCTTAATGCAATTCAAGAAGATACAAAGAATTCTGGGTGACGGCAGCGAAGAAGGAGAAGGAAACTGTAGAATCCGCTTTCAATAAATCCAGAAGTAGATTTGGTTGTGAAGAAGTTGGGTTTAATAAGAAGCAAGAAAATCCCACCCATCAAGGCTCAGCAGTCAGGTGCAACTGACTTCAGGCCCCTTAAACATTCTATCTCCATAGTGGAGCTCCATGGAGTTACTTAAAGGAAAACACATAGACTAAGGAACCAACAACTCTGATCTATGTACAGTGAAGATGAAAGAAGAGTTAACATTGTTACAGAAACACACTCAGGTCAAAGAGGGCGAGGATGCCTTGTCGGAGGTACTCTTCTGTTCTGAGTGGACATATTTCTTTGCAAATGACCAAGAGTTCGAATTGTCCAACTCCTGGAATAGTTGTGGAAATTCATCTTAATCTGAGAGAATTCGATTTACAGTTTAAGCTCATGTTAGTAAGACTGAGTACCTTGAGGTATTTAATTCTGAGCTTGGCTGAGTTTCATTTCCTGGATGCCAATGCGCTTTCTGTGTTAGTCAATTAACTGAATGCTTCCTTTCGGAACTGATCGTTAGTGAGCTGAGCCTTATATAATTGTTTTTTCAGCATATCTTTATTGGCATTTCAAAGTTTGAAGCATCAGTGAGATAGTTCTCCCTTCCCTCCACCCTCTTAGCAGCCGGTACATCAGCTTTTATAATCCATTATGATCATATTTACATTCAATGCAGAAAACCGCAGTCGTAGGCTTTTCCTCTATGTATGACAATGAGTAACAATTATCTTCCCTGCTAGCCCTCCCTGTCCCATCCTGTGTCAATTTCTCTGGTTTGCGCAAGGTGCAGGGGCGGACAGCTCCTCCGCTAAGGTGGAGCAGTGTCGCCCCACTGCCTTTTCTCGGCACGGCAAAAAAGGAAAAATGAAATAATAATAAGATGTTATTGTCATTTTATTTTCTGTGCTGGTGCAGTTTTGTAGGGTGGGGCTAGGCAGGCTGCACCGGGGGAGGAGTGGTGGCACCCTCCTAAGTGCGCATAAATGTTTGGCTGGACCCCTGGGGCTAGCCAAACATTCATGCGCACTTTGCATGTTCTCCACCCAGGCTGCTTTAGAGAACATGCTCAGGCTTCCATTCTCCATCTGAGCGCCAAACTGCTGCGCTCAGACCAATCACAAGGCTGCATTGCAGGGTAAGGGAGCCTGGGTGCTCACCAATCACAACGCTGCAATGCACCGTTGTTATTGGCATAGGGGAGCTTATCCTGCTTCCTGCTCCAACAGAAGCTAGGAAGAGGACAGAAGAGAGGCGACAGCCAGCCGGCAGGCGGGTAAGTGCATTTTGTTATTGTCATTTTCTTCCCCCTTACACTTCCCGTCCACACTGCTGATTCACGGGAGCAGCTTCAGCTAGCTAGGTGTGCCATATGTGTGCATTGCCCATAGCAAAAAAATTCCCTACTGGGGCCCCCTGTGAGTCATCCGTGATTCAATTCATCAGGGGTCCTCTATTCCATCCAAGGTTTGCGGATCCCTTAGATCTGCTAGCATTGAAGTCCATGCTCTTATGTCGTCCTCCAATCTGTACTGACATGTTTCACGTGTGCTGCCTCTGCCATCGCTAATTAACACAAGTCCTTTATCCAGGTCTCTGCGAGGGTAGGTGTGTGGCATTGCCATGTTATCAATTGTTTTGCTAAGACCAGGCCAAATAGAACGAATTTCCTGCTCAGCTTCTTTTTGTGGGTGTTTGTAGCAGCCCCAGCAACACTGTCCATATCTCCCTGGGCACTACCCACCCTGTGGCTCCCTGCAAACGAGTCAGTATCGTCCTCTAGTATAACATCAGGGTAGGGCAGGACCATGCCATATGTATAAACTCGATTCAGAAAAGGGGGTGGTGGTGATGAACCGAGTGTCTGAATTAAGCAGACCACTCTTACCCAGTCCAAAGATCAGGGCTTAATCCATCACCGTTTTTTAGCTCACTGCACCATCCCAGCTCAGAACTTGGCTATATGCAAATGAGTCTGAACTGGCCCAGTGCATCATGGGAACAGGGCAGACCAAACTACCAAGCCAATTCTTATACTGGGAAGGAAACAAGC
This sequence comes from Lissotriton vulgaris, assembly GCF_964263255.1. NCBI lineage: Eukaryota > Metazoa > Chordata > Amphibia > Caudata > Salamandridae > Lissotriton > Lissotriton vulgaris. The sequence goes on along the minus strand of NC_141700.1, from coordinate 508,237,181 downwards.
TACCGGGGACCGGTTTCTGGCATTTCAGCCGTCTTCGGCCCGGCTTGCTTGAATCCTGATGGTGCAATGAGCAAGGGACTCACATCTGAGTATACCCTTCCACGCTTAGGGTGGACAGACTGATTTGCATATAGCCAGGTTCTGAGCTGGGATGGGGCAGTGAGATAAATAACGGTGATGGATCAAGCCCTGATCTTTGGACTGGGTAAGAGTGGTCTGCTTAATTCAGACACTCTGTTCATCACCACCCCCTTTTCTGAATCGTTTTTGGCCACTATAGGTGTGGCAGGGTATACTCAGACATGAGTCCCTTTCTCACTGCTCCATCAGGATTCAAGCAAGCCGGGCCGAAGACGGCTGAAATGCCAGAAACCGGTCCCTGGTAGCTTGTCTCCTTTCTGGTGAAGAATTGGCTTGGTAGTTTAGTCTGCCCTGTTCCCATGATGCACTGGGCCAGGGACAGACTGATTTGCATATAGCCAGGTTCTGAGCTGGGATGGGGCAGTGAGATAAATAACGGTGATGGATCAAGCCCTGATCTTTGGACTGGGTAAGAGTGGTCTGCTTAATTCAGACACTCTGTTCATCACCACCCCCTTTTCTGAATCATATGTATAAACTCAGCATCCATAGCTCCGGATTGGGGCAATCACCTGAGTGGTCTAGAAAAATTCTGCACATTGTTCACAGTGTAAGATAAGTCTGATGTACAAAATTATATTGAATTAGTTTGAGGTGCGCGTTAGTCCGGACTCCCTGATGAATTTTCTGCCAATCTTGTATAGTGAGAGGATCCAGAATTATGCAGTTTCGTTTTGAATCTACAGGAAGCACCCCCCATGATCATCGTCTCTGAGTGCCCCATATGAGTTGGAGACCAGCCGACGGACCTAAGCCATATATAGCATGACTTAGTGCAGGGGGGTCTTCCCAGAAGGATGGCCAAAGCTCGCGAGCCACACTGGAAATCTTACCGTACTGTAGTAACTGTCCGATCACCAGTGCGAAGGAGGTCTCTGCCTTTCTCCAGGTTATAAAGTGCCCATCGTCATATAGACCTCCCATCAGTTGGCAGCCCCCCCCTCCCATCTTCGTATCAACAGGGAGTCTGCTATTTTCTGGAAGGGCTTCACCACCCATAGCAGCATATCTGGGGCATATGGCACGTGTTGTATCACCCTGCAGACCACGTGTTCCCATATCTCCTCAACATGTTCTATGACATAGGGGTGGCCTGCGGGTACCCCGGACCCAAGCATCAAGTGCTCCGGCATGGATCGCTCTCCATAGGTACCCTTCAGGAGCTGTTTTTCCCATTTCTCATTATCGTCCAACTAGTGGACCGAGTGTAGCTGATGGGAGGCCATTTAGTAGAGCTCCAAGCGGAGCACCTCTAACACCCCCCCAATCCCACGTCCTCTGCAATGTTTTCAAACATATGTGTTTTCGCCGGAGTCCCAGAAGAGGTCCACCATCAGTCCATCTAGTATTCAGAAGTACTGTTTGGGGATTTTACAAAGGGAATGTTGAAGGGTGTAAAGACATTGTGGTGGTTGCCAGCACAAGGACACTGCAGGAGGCCTTGAAGGTCACTGTCAGGGGACACTGCATTAGTAAACATGCAGGCATTCTGAGGGATATCCAACAACAATTGAAACGAACAGAAGCCGACATCACAAGACTTGAACAGGAATTTGCAGACATCCAAGATAAAACACTACTAGCTGAAATAAGGTCACAGATAGATAAATAAAACGAATATGCGGACGATGAGATAAAATACATATGGCGCAAATATACGGCTAGAAACTATGGAGAGGGTGGGAAGCCTGACCGAGCACTGTCGTTCAAATTTTGACCTACCCACACTACGGCGTACATTACACAGATCCAAAATGCTCAGCGTCAACCAGTATATGACACTCTAGCTATTCTAGACTGATTCACTAAATAGTATGCTCAATTGTACACTGCACGGGCAACGGTCCCCACATCTGACATACATGAATATCTCGATGATGTGGCACTTGCGTGGTTATCAGACACGCACAGTGATTACTTTTGCCACCATATTACAAAAGATGAAATTGTAGATGCCATTAATTCTCTCCCAAATAATAAAGCTCCGGACCTTGATGGCCTCCCGGGAGAATTTTATAAAGAACTAGCAGCCCGTCCCGACGTTGTCCGGGAGCAAAAGGCTGCTTCTGGGCCCCTGCCCGCCCCGATGTTAAGGCTGCTTCAGGGCCCCCTGCAATACTGACACCCGTCACAGTTTTTATTTCGTGCAGCAATTGTGCCTGCCACCAAATTATATTTACAACAAGGGGTGGTGAGGGACAGAGTCTCTGAATTAAACAGAATACTCTCACCCAGTCAAGAGATCAGGGCTAGATCCAACACCGTTTTTTAGCTCACTGCACCATCCCAGTTTCAGAACCTGGCTGTATGCAAATCAGTCTGTTCCTGTCCCAGTGCATGATGGGAACAGGGCAAACTAAACTACAAAAGCCAATTCCTACACTGGGAAGGAAACAAGCTACCGGGGACCGGTTTCTGGCATTTCAGCCTCTTCGGCCCGGCTTGCTTGAATCCTGATGGTGCAATGAGCAAGGGACTCACATCTGAGCATACCCTTCCACGCTTAGGGTGGACAAAAATATTTACAACAAGGGGTGATGAGGGACAGAGTCTCTGAATTAAACAGAATACTCTCACCCAGTCAAGAGATCAGGGCTAGATCCAACACCGTTTTTTAGCTCACTGCACCATCCCAGTTTCAGAACCTGGCTGTATGCAAATCAGTCTGTTCCTGTCCCAGTGCATGATGGGAACAGGGCAAACTCAACTACAAAAGCCAATTCCTACACTGGGAAGGAAACAAGCTACCGGGGACCGGTTTCTGGCATTTCAGCCTCTTCGGCCCGGCTTGCTTGAATCCTGATGGTGCAATGAGCAAGGGACTCACATCTGAGCATACCCTTCCACGCTTAGGGTGGACAAAAATATTTACAACAAGGGGTGGTGAGGGACAGAGTCTCTGAATTAAACAGAATACTCTCACCCAGTCAAGAGATCAGGGCTAGATCCAACACCGTTTTTTAGCTCACTGCACCATCCCAGTTTCAGAACCTGGCTGTATGCAAATCAGTCTGTTCCTGTCCCAGTGCATGATGGGAACAGGGCAAACTAAACTACAAAAGCCAATTCCTACACTGGGAAGGAAACAAGCTACCGGGGACCGGTTTCTGGCATTTCAGCCTCTTCGGCCCGGCTTGCTTGAATCCTGATGGTGCAATGAGCAAGGGACTCACATCTGAGCATACCCTTCCACGCTTAGGGTGGACAAAAATATTTACAACAAGGGGTGGTGAGGGACAGAGTCTCTGAATTAAACAGAATACTCTCACCCAGTCAAGAGATCAGGGCTAGATCCAACACCGTTTTTTAGCTCACTGCACCATCCCAGTTTCAGAACCTGGCTGTATGCAAATCAGTCTGTTCCTGTCCCAGTGCATGATGGGAACAGGGCAAACTAAACTACAAAAGCCAATTCCTACACTGGGAAGGAAACAAGCTACCGGGGACCGGTTTCTGGCATTTCAGCCTCTTCGGCCCGGCTTGCTTGAATCCTGATGGTGCAATGAGCAAGGGACTCACATCTGAGCATACCCTTCCACGCTTAGGGTGGACAAAAATATTTACAACAAGGGGTGGTGAGGGACAGAGTCTCTGAATTAAACAGAATACTCTCACCCAGTCAAGAGATCAGGGCTAGATCCAACACCGTTTTTTAGCTCACTGCACCATCCCAGTTTCAGAACCTGGCTGTATGCAAATCAGTCTGTTCCTGTCCCAGTGCATGATGGGAACAGGGCAAACTAAACTACAAAAGCCAATTCCTACACTGGGAAGGAAACAAGCTACCGGGGACCGGTTTCTGGCATTTCAGCCTCTTCGGCCCGGCTTGCTTGAATCCTGATGGTGCAATGAGCAAGGGACTCACATCTGAGCATACCCTTCCACGCTTAGGGTGGACAAAAATATTTACAACAAGGGGTGGTGAGGGACAGAGTCTCTGAATTAAACAGAATACTCTCACCCAGTCAAGAGATCAGGGCTAGATCCAACACCGTTTTTTAGCTCACTGCACCATCCCAGTTTCAGAACCTGGCTGTATGCAAATCAGTCTGTTCCTGTCCCAGTGCATGATGGGAACAGGGCAAACTAAACTACAAAAGCCAATTCCTACACTGGGAAGGAAACAAGCTACCGGGGACCGGTTTCTGGCATTTCAGCCTCTTCGGCCCGGCTTGCTTGAATCCTGATGGTGCAATGAGCAAGGGACTCACATCTGAGCATACCCTTCCACGCTTAGGGTGGACAAAAATATTTACAACAAGGGGTGGTGAGGGACAGAGTCTCTGAATTAAACAGAATACTCTCACCCAGTCAAGAGATCAGGGCTAGATCCAACACCGTTTTTTAGCTCACTGCACCATCCCAGTTTCAGAACCTGGCTGTATGCAAATCAGTCTGTTCCTGTCCCAGTGCATGATGGGAACAGGGCAAACTAAACTACAAAAGCCAATTCCTACACTGGGAAGGAAACAAGCTACCGGGGACCGGTTTCTGGCATTTCAGCCTCTTCGGCCCGGCTTGCTTGAATCCTGATGGTGCAATGAGCAAGGGACTCACATCTGAGCATACCCTTCCACGCTTAGGGTGGACAAAAATATTTACAACAAGGGGTGGTGAGGGACAGAGTCTCTGAATTAAACAGAATACTCTCACCCAGTCAAGAGATCAGGGCTAGATCCAACACCGTTTTTTAGCTCACTGCACCATCCCAGTTTCAGAACCTGGCTGTATGCAAATCAGTCTGTTCCTGTCCCAGTGCATGATGGGAACAGGGCAAACTAAACTACAAAAGCCAATTCCTACACTGGGAAGGAAACAAGCTACCGGGGACCGGTTTCTGGCATTTCAGCCTCTTCGGCCCGGCTTGCTTGAATCCTGATGGTGCAATGAGCAAGGGACTCACATCTGAGCATACCCTTCCACGCTTAGGGTGGACAAAAATATTTACAACAAGGGGTGGTGAGGGACAGAGTCTCTGAATTAAACAGAATACTCTCACCCAGTCAAGAGATCAGGGCTAGATCCAACACCGTTTTTTAGCTCACTGCACCATCCCAGTTTCAGAACCTGGCTGTATGCAAATCAGTCTGTTCCTGTCCCAGTGCATGATGGGAACAGGGCAAACTAAACTACAAAAGCCAATTCCTACACTGGGAAGGAAACAAGCTACCGGGGACCGGTTTCTGGCATTTCAGCCTCTTCGGCCCGGCTTGCTTGAATCCTGATGGTGCAATGAGCAAGGGACTCACATCTGAGCATACCCTTCCACGCTTAGGGTGGACAAAAATATTTACAACAAGGGGTGGTGAGGGACAGAGTCTCTGAATTAAACAGAATACTCTCACCCAGTCAAGAGATCAGGGCTAGATCCAACACCGTTTTTTAGCTCACTGCACCATCCCAGTTTCAGAACCTGGCTGTATGCAAATCAGTCTGTTCCTGTCCCAGTGCATGATGGGAACAGGGCAAACTAAACTACAAAAGCCAATTCCTACACTGGGAAGGAAACAAGCTACCGGGGACCGGTTTCTGGCATTTCAGCCTCTTCGGCCCGGCTTGCTTGAATCCTGATGGTGCAATGAGCAAGGGACTCACATCTGAGCATACCCTTCCACGCTTAGGGTGGACAAAAATATTTACAACAAGGGGTGGTGAGGGACAGAGTCTCTGAATTAAACAGAATACTCTCACCCAGTCAAGAGATCAGGGCTAGATCCAACACCGTTTTTTAGCTCACTGCACCATCCCAGTTTCAGAACCTGGCTGTATGCAAATCAGTCTGTTCCTGTCCCAGTGCATGATGGGAACAGGGCAAACTAAACTACAAAAGCCAATTCCTACACTGGGAAGGAAACAAGCTACCGGGGACCGGTTTCTGGCATTTCAGCCTCTTCGGCCCGGCTTGCTTGAATCCTGATGGTGCAATGAGCAAGGGACTCACATCTGAGCATACCCTTCCACGCTTAGGGTGGACAAAAATATTTACAACAAGGGGTGGTGAGGGACAGAGTCTCTGAATTAAACAGAATACTCTCACCCAGTCAAGAGATCAGGGCTAGATCCAACACCGTTTTTTAGCTCACTGCACCATCCCAGTTTCAGAACCTGGCTGTATGCAAATCAGTCTGTTCCTGTCCCAGTGCATGATGGGAACAGGGCAAACTAAACTACAAAAGCCAATTCCTACACTGGGAAGGAAACAAGCTACCGGGGACCGGTTTCTGGCATTTCAGCCTCTTCGGCCCGGCTTGCTTGAATCCTGATGGTGCAATGAGCAAGGGACTCACATCTGAGCATACCCTTCCACGCTTAGGGTGGACAAAAATATTTACAACAAGGGGTGGTGAGGGACAGAGTCTCTGAATTAAACAGAATACTCTCACCCAGTCAAGAGATCAGGGCTAGATCCAACACCGTTTTTTAGCTCACTGCACCATCCCAGTTTCAGAACCTGGCTGTATGCAAATCAGTCTGTTCCTGTCCCAGTGCATGATGGGAACAGGGCAAACTAAACTACAAAAGCCAATTCCTACACTGGGAAGGAAACAAGCTACCGGGGACCGGTTTCTGGCATTTCAGCCTCTTCGGCCCGGCTTGCTTGAATCCTGATGGTGCAATGAGCAAGGGACTCACATCTGAGCATACCCTTCCACGCTTAGGGTGGACAAAAATATTTACAACAAGGGGTGGTGAGGGACAGAGTCTCTGAATTAAACAGAATACTCTCACCCAGTCAAGAGATCAGGGCTAGATCCAACACCGTTTTTTAGCTCACTGCACCATCCCAGTTTCAGAACCTGGCTGTATGCAAATCAGTCTGTTCCTGTCCCAGTGCATGATGGGAACAGGGCAAACTAAACTACAAAAGCCAATTCCTACACTGGGAAGGAAACAAGCTACCGGGGACCGGTTTCTGGCATTTCAGCCTCTTCGGCCCGGCTTGCTTGAATCCTGATGGTGCAATGAGCAAGGGACTCACATCTGAGCATACCCTTCCACGCTTAGGGTGGACAAAAATATTTACAACAAGGGGTGGTGAGGGACAGAGTCTCTGAATTAAACAGAATACTCTCACCCAGTCAAGAGATCAGGGCTAGATCCAACACCGTTTTTTAGCTCACTGCACCATCCCAGTTTCAGAACCTGGCTGTATGCAAATCAGTCTGTTCCTGTCCCAGTGCATGATGGGAACAGGGCAAACTAAACTACAAAAGCCAATTCCTACACTGGGAAGGAAACAAGCTACCGGGGACCGGTTTCTGGCATTTCAGCCTCTTCGGCCCGGCTTGCTTGAATCCTGATGGTGCAATGAGCAAGGGACTCACATCTGAGCATACCCTTCCACGCTTGGGGTGGACAAAAATATTTACAACAAGGGGTGGTGAGGGACAGAGTCTCTGAATTAAACAGAATACTCTCACCCAGTCAAGAGATCAGGGCTAGATCCAACACCGTTTTTTAGCTCACTGCACCATCCCAGTTTCAGAACCTGGCTGTATGCAAATCAGTCTGTTCCTGTCCCAGTGCATGATGGGAACAGGGCAAACTAAACTACAAAAGCCAATTCCTACACTGGGAAGGAAACAAGCTACCGGGGACCGGTTTCTGGCATTTCAGCCTCTTCGGCCCGGCTTGCTTGAATCCTGATGGTGCAATGAGCAAGGGACTCACATCTGAGCATACCCTTCCACGCTTAGGGTGGACAAAAATATTTACAACAAGGGGTGGTGAGGGACAGAGTCTCTGAATTAAACAGAATACTCTCACCCAGTCAAGAGATCAGGGCTAGATCCAACACCGTTTTTTAGCTCACTGCACCATCCCAGTTTCAGAACCTGGCTGTATGCAAATCAGTCTGTTCCTGTCCCAGTGCATGATGGGAACAGGGCAAACTAAACTACAAAAGCCAATTCCTACACTGGGAAGGAAACAAGCTACCGGGGACCGGTTTCTGGCATTTCAGCCTCTTCGGCCCGGCTTGCTTGAATCCTGATGGTGCAATGAGCAAGGGACTCACATCTGAGCATACCCTTCCACGCTTAGGGTGGACAAAAATATTTACAACAAGGGGTGGTGAGGGACAGAGTCTCTGAATTAAACAGAATACTCTCACCCAGTCAAGAGATCAGGGCTAGATCCAACACCGTTTTTTAGCTCACTGCACCATCCCAGTTTCAGAACCTGGCTGTATGCAAATCAGTCTGTTCCTGTCCCAGTGCATGATGGGAACAGGGCAAACTAAACTACAAAAGCCAATTCCTACACTGGGAAGGAAACAAGCTACCGGGGACCGGTTTCTGGCATTTCAGCCTCTTCGGCCCGGCTTGCTTGAATCCTGATGGTGCAATGAGCAAGGGACTCACATCTGAGCATACCCTTCCACGCTAGGGTGGACAAAAATATTTACAACAAGGGGTGGTGAGGGACAGAGTCTCTGAATTAAACAGAATACTCTCACCCAGTCAAGAGATCAGGGCTAGATCCAACACCGTTTTTTAGCTCACTGCACCATCCCAGTTTCAGAACCTGGCTGTATGCAAATCAGTCTGTTCCTGTCCCAGTGCATGATGGGAACAGGGCAAACTAAACTACAAAAGCCAATTCCTACACTGGGAAGGAAACAAGCTACCGGGGACCGGTTTCTGGCATTTCAGCCTCTTCGGCCCGGCTTGCTTGAATCCTGATGGTGCAATGAGCAAGGGACTCACATCTGAGCATACCCTTCCACGCTTAGGGTGGACAAAAATATTTACAACAAGGGGTGGTGAGGGACAGAGTCTCTGAATTAAACAGAATACTCTCACCCAGTCAAGAGATCAGGGCTAGATCCAACACCGCTTTTTAGCTCACTGCACCATCCCAGTTTCAGAACCTGGCTGTATGCAAATCAGTCTGTTCCTGTCCCAGTGCATGATGGGAACAGGGCAAACTAAACTACAAAAGCCAATTCCTACACTGGGAAGGAAACAAGCTACCGGGGACCGGTTTCTGGCATTTCAGCCTCTTCGGCCCGGCTTGCTTGAATCCTGATGGTGCAATGAGCAAGGGACTCACATCTGAGCATACCCTTCCACGCTTAGGGTGGACAAAAATATTTACAACAAGGGGTGGTGAGGGACAGAGTCTCTGAATTAAACAGAATACTCTCACCCAGTCAAGAGATCAGGGCTAGATCCAACACCGTTTTTTAGCTCACTGCACCATCCCAGTTTCAGAGCCTGGCTGTATGCAAATCAGTTTGTTCCTGTCCCAGTGCATGATGGGAACAGGGCAAACTAAACTACAAAAGCCAATTCCTCCACCAAATTATGCCATAACAAACTAAGCAGCGGGGACAGGGCCACCTTGAATAACGCAGTGTCACGCCTCTGTCTTGCTTTTAAATGAAAAGGGGCTTGGCAAAACTACTCCCCCAAAAATAATTTTTAAAAATGGAGCCCATTTGCTGCCTGGAAACAATCACCATGCTCACACGGCATTGCGTCTTTGAATGTGCTGCTAGATCGCGTTGCTATGAGTGAACACCAGCAAAAAAAAGGAACGGCTTCAGTGACCGTCCTTCCATTATGTAGACTTTTTTCTGTATCGAGGCCCATAGCAAAGGAAACAGCTCCCAACTCGAGAGTTGCAACGATTGCACTGCACCCGAAGAGGGTATCGGAGGCATTGGCATTTTTATCAACATTCTATGCAAAAACACTTATTTAAGGTGCAAAGTGAGAAATGATCTAAATTTAACAAATTGTCTGCTCCTTTCCGCGCTCCAGGAAGTCCCTTACCTCGCGTCCCCACTGTCGCCGCCGCTAGGTGCAAAGTGATTAATTATCTAAATTTAACAAATTGTCTGCTCCTTTCCGCGCTCCAGGAAGTCCCTTACCTCGCGTCCCCACTGTCGCCGCCGCTCTCTTCAGTGCTCCTCCCGCCGAACTTCGCATTAGTTTTCCTCCCGACGGCTCCGCACATTTCAGTGAACCTGATGTGGGTTCCACGCCGTCTTTACTTTTCCTCCCCACGGCTGTACTCCTCGCGCTCCTGATGATGTCAGCACGTTCGCGCACAAGGCCGGCGCTACTTCCAAGGGACTACTTTTTTTTGTAAGGTATATTTTTTAAAGAACGTATATTTTTTTGGGGTATATAGCCTATGTCACTCTGCAGACCCTGCCAATTCCAATGATGTATTGGGTGTTTGGATTGGCGCTGTGGTTCCCGAGTTTACCCGCCTCAAAGGTTCCCAGTTCTTACTTTATAATAGTAGTATAGATTTCGAGATCTACTGATATTATATCTAGCCAAGATATATGAAGAGGTTTATGAAGAGTGCACACTTCTGGCTTCCTTAAATAAGGCTCTACTGATAGCACTACCAAAACCGGGTAAAGATCTTACCGAATGTATGGCGAAACGGGCAGTGGTGAGGAGATGGGGATCGAGGTCTGCTCCTACTGTAAAACTGTGGCTTACGGATCTAGCCTATTGCAGGGACCAGTTCCAAGTGTATGAGGAGGAGTTGCCTGAAGCCTCTCGCCCTAAAGATTTTTGGGGCCCTATAACAGCGTATCTGCTGGCACATCCTGATTTATTTTGAGGGGCGATGCTCCACAAGTGGCACAGCTGCGGACATTCTAATTGAACTATCACTGACCAGGAAATACCCCACTACTTGACCTAAATGCTGTGTTATGATGTGTTTGGGACGATGCTACCTGTTTGTAACTGCCCGCTATGCAACACATGCTCCAGCCGCGTTGCCTTGGAAAGGGGCTCTGAAGTACTCTCATCGCCTGGTTGATGTTCGAGGGGAGGCGGGAGGGGTGGGAGGTGTTTTGGTGCCTTAACGTATTTACTTAGATATGTACGGAGATGTTTTTGCCGCAGTAATAGCATTGTATTGGTTTATGCATATGTACGTTGTGAGTGATGCATTTGTCAACAAAGGACAAATGTTGCTCTGTCAAAATTCCAATAAAAAAAAAGAGGTAAGAGACAGAAGAAACCTAGCCAATATCAGTTTTATAAATTGACAGCAAATAATACAAATTTAATCCAAGTTGTACAATATGAACTGAATAAGGGAAAATGGCCATACCTGAAAGGCTTTGCAGTTTGTGCTTTCCTGCACCGTTACCAGACAAAATGAGCACATATATGCCTCAAGTTCCCTCTATAAAATCAGTTCTGGTTGTACGTGGGGAGTTTACTTCACCCCACTAAAGCTTAATTACATTTCCAAAAACAAGTGCACAAACAATTCTGCTTGAAGAAATCATGTTTATTAAATTTTGAACACACTGTTCTTACCAGTAAGTAATTATGTTCAATAAAAAAAAAAGATCTTATCGAATGTGAATCGTACAGGGCGTTATCTCTGATAAACATAGACGCCAAGATACTGGCTAAAATAATAGCGACTAGAATACAACCGCTACTGTGCAACCTAGTGCTACAGGATCAAGCAGGCTTCATGTCTACACAATCCACTACTCATAATATACGTACTATATTCGCGTTATACCACCAGTTACATCCGGAAATAACAGACGCTGCGGCTCTATTAGACGCAGCCGAGGCATTTGATTCTGTGGAGTGGGATTTCATGTTTGTCATTCTTTGAAGGATGGGGTTCCTGGAACCATTTTTAAAATGGATATCACTGCTATATGCTGCACCTAAAGCGCGTGTTAGGATAAACGGGAAAACATCAAGCCCAATAGTGATAACATGGGGCACCAGACAAGGTTGCCCCTTGTCACCAAAGTTGTTTGCGTTAATCCTGGAACCACTGGCTTGCAAAATTAGACAGAAACACTTCGAAACTGCCCTACAGTTTGACCACCGACCTATCGGAATAGCGCTCTATGCAGACGATATGGTTCTTTACACCACACACCCTAATAAGAATCCGCTAATAAGAGAATATATTTGATATGAGCAATTTTCAGGCCTTCGTATAAACTGGGATAAATCAGTTGTGATACCCCTGACTGCTGACACCCCAGAACCTAATCTGGAGTACCCTCTAAAATGGCACACAGATCCAGTGAAATATCTAGGAATTTGGATTCATCGCGATCCAGAACTAGTAGTCAGAGAGAACTACGGTAGAGCACTAGTGAGATTGGAGGAGCAGGTGGATAAATGGATGAAAATGCCTCTCTCCATGGCAGATAGGATAGCTTTACAGAAAATTATCATACTGCCTAGGTTCCTATACCTGTTCTGGAATATACTAATATAAAGAACTAGCAGCCCGTCCCGACGTTGTCCGGGAGCAAAAGGCTGCTTCTGGGCCCCTGCCCGCCCCGACGTTAAGGCTGCTTCAGGGCTCCCTGCAATACTGACACCCGTCACAGTTTTTATTTCGTGCAGCAATTGTGCCTGCCACCAAATTATGCCATAACAAACTAAGCAGCGGGGACAGGGCCACCTTGAATAACGCAGTGTCACGCCCTGCGTCTTGCTTTTAAATGAAAAGGGGCTTGGCAAAACTACTCCCCAAAAAATAATTTTAAAAAATGGAGCCCATTTGCTGCCTGGAAACAATCACCATGCTCACACAGCATTGCGTCTTTGAATGTGCTGCCAGGCCGCGTTGCTATGAGTGAACACCAGCAAAAAAAGGAACAGATTCAGTGACCGTCCTTCCATTATGTAGACTTTTTTCTGTATCGGGGCCCATAGCAAAGGAAACAGCTCCCAACTCGAGAGTTGCAACGATTGCACTGCACCCGAAGAGGGTATCGGAGGCATTGGCATTTTTATCACCATTCTATGCAAAAACACTTATTTAAGGTGCAAAGTGAGAAATGATCTAAATTTAACAAATTGTCTGCTCCTTTCCGCGCTCCAGGAAGTCCTTACCTCGCGTCCCCACTGTCGCCGCCGCTCTCTTCAGTGCTCCTCCCGCCGAACTTCGCATTAGTTTTCCTCCCCACGGCTCCGCACATTTCAGTGAACCGGATGTGGGTTCCACGCCGTCTTTACTTTTCCTCCCCACGGCTGTACTCCTCGCGCTCCTGATGATGTCAGCACGTTCGCGCACAAGGCCGGCGCTACTTCCAAGGGACTACTTTTTTTTGTAAGGTATATTTTTTAAAGAACGTATATTTTTTTGGGGTATATAGCCTATGTCACTCTGCAGACCCTGCCAATTCCAATGATGTATTGGGTGTTTGGATTGGCGCTGTGGTTCCCGAGTTTACCCGCCTCAAAGGTTCCCAGTTCTTACTTTATAATAGTAGTATAGATTTCGAGATCTACTGATATTATATCTAGCCAAGATATATGAAGAGGTTAATGAAGAGTGCACACTTCTGGCTTCCTTAAATAAGGCTCTACTGATAGCACTACCAAAACCGGGTAAAGATCTTACCGAATGTATGGCGAAACGGGCAGTGGTGAGGAGATGGGGATCGAGGTCTGCTCCTACTGTAAAACTGTGGCTTACGGATCTAGCCTATTGCAGGGACCAGTTCCAAGTGTATGAGGAGGAGTTGCCTGAAGCCTCTCGCCCTAAAGATTTTTGGGGCCCTATAACAGCGTATCTGCTGGCACATCCTGATTTATTTTGAGGGGCGATGCTCCACAAGTGGCACAGCTGCGGACATTCTAATTGAACTATCACTGACCAGGAAATACCCCACTACTTGACCTAAATGCTGTGTTATGATGTGTTTGGGACGATGCTACCTGTTTGTAACTGCCCGCTATGCAACACATGCTCCAGCCGCGTTGCCTTGGAAAGGGGATCTGAAGTACTCTCATCGCCTGGTTGATGTTCGAGGGGAGGCGGGAGGGGTGGGAGGTGTTTTGGTGCCTTAACGTATTTACTTAGATATGTACGGAGATGTTTTTGCCGCAGTAATAGCATTGTATTGGTTTATGCATATGTACGTTGTGAGTGATGCATTTGTCAACAAAGGACAAATGTTGCTCTGTCAAAATTCCAATAAAAAAAAAGAGGTAAGAGACAGAAGAAACCTAGCCAATATCAGTTTTATAAATTGACAGCAAATAATACAAATTTAATCCAAGTTGTACAATATGAACTGAATAAGGGAAAATGGCCATACCTGAAAGGCTTTGCAGTTTGTGCTTTCCTGCACCGTTACCAGACAAAATGAGCACATATATGCCTCAAGTTCCCTCTATGAAAATCAGTTCTGGTTGTACGTGGGGAGTTTACTTCACCCCACTAAAGCTTAATTACATTTCCAAAAACAAGTGCACAAACAATTCTGCTTGAAGAAATCATGTTTATTAAATTTTGAACACACTGTTCTTACCAGTAAGTAATTATGTTCAATAAAAAAAAAAGATCTTATCGAATGTGAATCGTACAGGGCGTTATCTCTGATAAACATAGACGCCAAGATACTGGCAAAAATAATAGCGACTAGAATACAACCGCTACTGTGCAACCTAGTGCTACAGGATCAAGCAGGCTTCATGTCTACACAATCCACTACTCATAATATACGTACTATATTCGCGTTATACCACCAGTTACATCCGGAAATAACAGACGCTGCGGCTCTATTAGACGCAGCCGAGGCATTTGATTCTGTGGAGTGGGATTTCATGTTTGTCATTCTTTGAAGGATGGGGTTCCTGGAACCATTTTTAAAATGGATATCACTGCTATATGCTGCACCTAAAGCGCGTGTTAGGATAAACGGGAAAACATCAAGCCCAATAGTGATAACATGGGGCACCAGACAAGGTTGCCCCTTGTCACCAAAGTTGTTTGCGTTAATCCTGGAACCACTGGCTTGCAAAATTAGACAGAAACACTTCGAAACTGCCCTACAGTTTGACCACCGACCTATCGGAATAGCGCTCTATGCAGACGATATGGTTCTTTACACCACACACCCTAATAAGAATCCGCTAATAAGAGAATATATTTGATATGAGCAATTTTCAGGCCTTCGTATAAACTGGGATAAATCAGTTGTGATACCCCTGACTGCTGACACCCCAGAACCTAATCTGGAGTACCCTCTAAAATGGCACACAGATCCAGTGAAATATCTAGGAATTTGGATTCATCGCGATCCAGAACTAGTAGTCAGAGAGAACTACGGTAGAGCACTAGTGAGATTGGAGGAGCAGGTGGATAAATGGATGAAAATGCCTCTCTCCATGGCAGATAGGATAGCTTTACAGAAAATTATCATACTGCCTAGGTTCCTATACCTGTTCTGGAATATACTAATATAAAGAACTAGCAGCCCGTCCCGACGCTGTCCGGGAGCAAAAGGCTGCTTCTGGGCCCCTGCCCGCCCCGACGTTAAGGCTGCTTCAGGGCTCCCTGCAATACTGACACCCGTCACAGTTTTTATTTCGTGCAGCAATTGTGCCTGCCACCAAATTATGCCATAACAAACTAAGCAGCGGGGACAGGGCCACCTTGAATAACGCAGTGTCACGCCCTGCGTCTTGCTTTTAAATGAAAAGGGGCTTGGCAAAACTACTCCCCAAAAAATAATTTTAAAAAATGGAGCCCATTTGCTGCCTGGAAACAATCACCATGCTCACACAGCATTGCGTCTTTGAATGTGCTGCCAGGCCGCGTTGCTATGAGTGAACACCAGCAAAAAAAGGAACAGCTTCAGTGACCGTCATTCCATTATGTAGACTTTTTTCTGTATCGGGGCCCATAGCAAAGGAAACCTCTCCCAACTCGAGAGTTGCAACGGTTGCACTGCACCCGAAGAGGGTATCGGAGGCATTGGCATTTTTATCACCATTCTATGCAAAAACACTTATTCAAGGTGCAAAGTGAGGAATTATCTAAATTTAACAAATTGTCTGCTCCTTTCCGCGCTCCAGGAAGTCCCTTACCTCGTGTCCCCACTGTCGCCGCCGCTAGGTGCAAAGTGAGTAATTATCTACATTTAACAAATTGTCTGCTCCTTTCCGCATTCCAGGAAGTCTCTTACCTCGTGTCCCCACTGTCGCCGCCGCTCTCTTCAGTGCTCCTCCCGCCGAACGCCGCATTAGTTTTCCTCCCCACGGCTCCGCACATTTCAGTGAACCGGATGTGGGTTCCGCGACGTCTTTACTTTTCCTCCCCACGGCTGTACTCCTCGCGCTCCTGATGATGTCAGCACGTTCGCGCACACGGCCGGCGCTACTTCCAAGGGACTACTTTTTTTTGTAAGGTATATTTTTTAAAGAACGTATATTTTTTGGGGGTATATAGCCTATGTCACTCTGCAAACCCTGCCAATTCCAATGATGTATTGGGTGTTTGGATTGGCGCTGTGGTTCCCGAGTTTACCCGCCTCAAAGGTTCCCAGTTCCTACTTTATAATAGTAGTATAGATATAGATGGTTAAATAAGGCATTCTTTGTCCGAATACGCTCTATTTTACAAAGACTAACATGGGCAGGAAAGCAAGCCAGGACTAGTTGGAAGATTCTGACCCAACCGTATCACCTAGGGGGCTTTGAGGTGCCAGACCACCAATTATACTTCCTCTGAGAGTAGGCTCAGCATGCAAACATTTTTGGACAAAACCTCAGGCGCATATCCCAAACATTGCGGTAGAAAAAGATAGTGTACATCCCAGGCCATTGACTGCTTTTAAAGCGGATCCGATGACTTATACGCCAAGGGACACGATACAAACAGCTCAGTGCACCTCAAGGGCGTGGCACGCACTGGCAAGCAGAGCGCATAAACTCCCGACCTATGCACGGGCGTTACCCTCGGCGCGACACCCCAAGCTTACTGTCACGCAGGAAAAAAAATGCACACGCTGCTGGCTGAGATAGGACTGACTACTATGGGCAATATGTTCCCACATAATAAATTCAATGAATTAGTGAACCCCTCACTTTGTGCACATTAGTCCTCCCTGAAGAAATTTGCATATTTGAGATTACGTTCAGCAATTAGGGCACTATACACTACATTTCCAGAAGAACCCATGCAACTGGACACGTTACAAACACTATTAACAGCACCTACACGTAAAATAATTGTGACATGCTTATACAACACAGCCCACAAGAACAGGCTGAGACGCCAAAAGTCACGGCAAGCAGATGGGAAATAGCACTGGGCAAAATAATAGACGAACATGACTGGCAGTACAGCTGTACACAACTTACACTCCTCACGTCAAATTGCAACCTGCAAATTATTCATTTTAAGTTCCTCCTCCAGCTATACCACACACCGGCTAAGTTACATAAATTTGGACTTAGAGAGACGGATAATTGCCAGAGATGTAATGCACCAAGTGCTGACTTTTTACATATGTCATGGTCATGCCCCCAATTGCAGATATATTGGAGTGATATCACAGCCACACTAACTGAGATGCTGACAGAACAGATCCCCAACACCCCCTTGGTGTGTTTACTAGGAGCCAGGAAACTCAAACATGCTAGGCGCAGGAAATTTCTGGCAGTTGCATTACTGCTTGCTAAGAGACGTATAGCTATACGGTGGGGAAGCAAAAGACTCCCAAGACTTAAAGACTGGATCACAGATATGACCTACTGCAAGGAGACATGAGAGACCTACGGAGAAGACATCCCACAAGCCTCCAAGCCCAGGGACTTCTGGGAGCCACTGGTCCAGTATCTGCAGTCATATTTAGAGCCCGAACCCACAGGTTGACCTACCAGACCGCACTTTAACAAACCAGCGGGACAGGCGACCAAACTGAAGAAGAAGATGCTTATAGATGGAGTGCTGTAGCGAAAAAGGATGGTTGTGGGACTTTTATCAAAACAGGTACCCATCTGCTGAAAAGAAGGGTTAGAAGTGATGTAAGACAAGTATACAGCACATGTAAACCTAATTCAATAGAAAGTATGATGTATTTCATGATATGTAACTGCTGGTTGGGTGAAAAAAATAAAAAAATTAAAAAAAACATTGTGGCAGAATAATCATCTTTGCTATAGCTATCCTCTCCATGAGGGACAGGGACAGGTCCTTCCAGAATTTTATAGAGCCTTGTATACCCACTAAGACTTTCCCTGTATTGAGGTTCAGATATTGTAGGAGGCTGGCTTAGTATATGGTGCCCCGTATGTAAATGCACCACCCTGCACTAATCCAGTCAAACCTGATGGTGATTTTAGTGGTCTTAGACAACCATAAAAAGGTCTTTAAGTGGTAGCTGTGGAGAGCAGCCTTCAGGCTTGGTCCGGAAGGAGTGTAAATCAGCTTGTTTTCCCAGTATTCAATCTTATGGTATAGGTTAAGTGAAAAAGAACCGAACTGTGTAGCTATAAAAAATATGTATTTATTAGTAACACTCACTAACAGTACAATATCACCTACCTAGAGATATATGCACAATACACACAATACTTTGTCAATAAAATACGTAAATAGCACAATATACACAGTGGTCTCAAGGGGGAGACCAAACCATATACTAAAATAGTGGAATGCTAACCACGACTTAAGTCAGGAATGGACCCAGAAGACGTAGAAGAGTGGGGAACCCAAGGAACACGACTGCATACTCAATGGAAGTCCATGGGTAAGTTGCGGTTGTAATTTTAAAGAAGGACAACCTTTTCCAGCGGACCCTGAAGAAACCCCATGGAAGAAGGAAGGTTGGAGAGTAACCTCACCTGTGGATACCACAGAAAGCAGGATATCTACATTAGGGAAGTCTGTTGCATAGGTGACAGTAATGTCTGAATTCGCCGTAGACCACAATGGAGGACTTAAGGAAGATGCCACTGGCGAGGAAGGTGAAAGTGTCTTGTGGAATCCAAAGGTGGATTCCGGATGAGAGGTACCTGCAAGCAGAGGGGACATAGTATTTGCCACTCAAGAGTGACCAGGAGGCACGGGAGACGAATGTCCACCAATGTCGGTAATGCAGGAGAGTTTGATGGTGCCCTTGAAGTTGCAGCTGTGCGGACCAGGCAACGCTGTGGAAGACCAGGAGCCGTTCACAAGGTGTCCCACGTCGAATGTCGAGAGCCAAGGGGTCAGTGTCTTGGCAGCAGCAAACAACGTAGTCGACAAAAAAGGTGCAGTGTTGGGACCAGCAAGGTCCAATTGACTCACCATGAGTCTGCAAGCCAGAGTAGGCCCAGAGCAAGCAGGGGAGCCCACTGGAGTTAAAGAAGACCCTCAAGAAGACTCACAGAGGTTGCAGGAGATGCAGGTGGACCTGAAGCAGCTCACCAAAGGATGATGGCCCACGATGCAAAGGATGCAGTGCAGGCTAAGATCTTGGCTGCAGGAAATGCTTGAGGCTGGAGCTTCTTGGATCCCGAAGATCTCTGGAGGGTAGGGTCAACAAGCCTTGGCAATGGCAAGTCAACGCTATGCACAGGGGTACTGCTCCAGCAGTTCCGACATGGAATACTGGCTTCAAACTTGCTGTAAAGACAGTGTCGGCCACGAGGGAGTTGCAGAACCACCACCTGTCGGAGTCGTGGGAGGTCAGGAACAGTAGACCAGTCAGCTTCGTTGCGGTGCCTGCAGATGCAGGGGAGTGACTCCTTTACTCCAAGAGAGATTCCTTCGGGTGTCTTGGATGTCCACAGGCCTGGTAAAGAACCTGTATGGAGCACAGACGCTGCAGCAGACTTGCAGGACGACGCGACCAGGGGCAGCAGGAGTTATCCAGTTGCAGTCCCGGTTCCCAAAAGCGAAGTCCAGCGATGTCCAGAGTGCCCAGACAGTCAAAGTTGAAGTTGTGTTGGATCTGAATCTTGTCCCACGATGAATCTAGGGAGCCACCCACAGGTAAGCCATTTTAAGTACCCTAAGGAAAGGGCTGGAATGATTCAGGGGTCCCTCCCAGAGGAGTGGCTGGATACTTCCATGTCCTTTGCCCAGTTTTACGCCAGAGCGGGAGCCAACGTTCCCGTACTGGTTTGACACCAGCCAGGAATCTCAATGTAAATGCCAATTTCTGTAACGGACCTGCTAAATTTTTTAAAAATAAGGTAAAAGTTATTTTCAACGTTCTAACCACCAGCCCGAACCCAGTAGGTACCTGCTCGAACATTAACCTACAGTTAGCAGCTTCCAATGGGCCCAAAGTAGGAAGTGCTATTAGTGAAGCCAACTCCTTGGAAATCGATTTCTTAGTGCCCCCTCTATCTAGGAATACCAATCTTCTGGCGTTTTCCCTTCTTACAATTGGTCAAGTAACCAACCTATTTAATCAAATCAAATCAGGGTCACCATTAGACCCTTGCCCCCCCTAGAGTTTTACATCTAGTCCCTGCTATAGTATTATTTTAGGAGTTTTGTATAGCGCTAGCTGGACCCAAGGGTATCACAGCGCTTCACAACAAGTAACTTACGTGCAAATGGGCAGTACAGAGAATATAGAGGAACATAGCGAATCAGACATATAAGTAGTAAATGGTACCTGAGCATGCAGACAACGAATACAACATACGTTCCTTTATGATCTTTAACCAAATACCCACCTTGGTTACTTCCCCAAAAGCTGGAAAACTGCATCAAATTTTTCTCTTTTACAAAAACCAAATCTGGATGCAGACAACCCCAACAATTACAGGCCAATCTCCTGACTTCCCTTTCTGGTCGAGCTGATAGAGAAGGCCATAAACACAGAGCTTTCGCTTTTCAGCACCAGACAATGGAATGTATGGGACAGGAAAGTGATAGTAGGTAGTTGTTAAACAGCCAGGTATTAAGGGCCTTCGAAAGGTAAGCAAAGTTTTTTTGGTCTTTAGCGTCAGAGGCATTGAATTCCAGAGCTTGGCAGTCGCTGATGAAGACTGTAGGGAAGTCCTTGTTGCGCCATCTGTGGCAGACACACGGCCCTGGGAACATCGAGGCAGCAGCTGCACAGTACTGCTGCTGCCACCCGTCACGTACCCGCCCGGAGGCGCTGAATAAATTGTTGTGAGGCCTCCCGCAACGCGGCAATCCTTGTTGCAGCATCTCAGGCAGACCACAAGCCCCAGGGAGACATGCGGCAGTAGCCGCACACTGCCATCGCAACCACCATCCCATCCGCTCCCTGAGGCACTGAATACATTCTTCTGAAGGCTCCTGCAGTGTGGGAGTCCTTGTTGGGGCATCAGGGGCAGACCACGAGCCACAGGGAGCATCGCTGCAGCAGCCACACACCACCGCCACCACCATCAAGTCCTTGCCTGGAGGTGCTGAATAAATTGTTCTGTGGGATCCTGCAGCGTGGAAGTCCTTGTGCGGCATCAGAGGCAGACATCTAACCCCAGAGAGCATCGCAGCAGCAGCTGCACCTCTCCGCTACCACAACTGTCATGTCCATGCCCGGCAGGCGCTGAATAAATTGTTCTGTGTGCTCCTGCAGAGCGGGCCAAGAGCGGGCCGTCTGCAGCTGTCACTGGCAGGAAGTGGCTGGGCTTGGCCTGCCCTCTTGGTTTTATAACCCCTTCACTGTGTGGGGGGGGGGGGGGCACGCGCGGCACCGCTGTGCTTGTGACGAGCTCGGCTCGTCATGAGGCACAGTGCAGCTGCACTCATGACGAGCCGAGCTCGTCTCAGCCAAACCCGTTTTTGAACGTTCAGCACAGCGGGGAAATTATCCCCGCATGCGAACGTTCCGACAGCCGTGACGAGCTCAGATCGTCATGAGTGCAGCTCAACCGTGCCTCATGACGAGCTGAGCTCGTCAATAGCATGGAAGAGGATAAACAAAGCCATTGTGGAGCGGGGCTTGAAATAACCCCGATAGTGGAAACTCAGCGCCGCAGACCAGGGCGTTGTCACCCTACAAGTAAGTGACATTGATGTTGACTTGTTTTTAGGTGCCTGGAGGCCTAAATTAAAAATGGTTAAATGTATGCAAGGCTGGTGGCACTAAACCTTCTGTTGAGCCAAGGGCTGTTACTAAACGGACCACCATAGATTCTTTTTTAGCACGAGATTAGGTGCTTTGAAGAAGGAGATAGACCAGGCCGAAAGGCGCTAATAGTTGTGCGCACCTGGGCCAAATGGGGAAGGGGAAGTGGTGGTACCTACTGTGGATCAAGTTTTGGAGTCAACAAACAATCACGAGAGCCTGAGCGAAAAACTAGCGGAGGGCTGTGTGTGTGGGGGGGGCGTGATCTTTCAACTAATCAACTTCGGAACACTACGAGAGGGGCGGTACCTTTGTTACCACCAAATTCGACAATCTTGACCACAACCCTCCCGCCTGCGGCAAAACGCGACAGAATGTCCTGGAATAATATAACCACATCCACAGCCACAGACCAGACCTTCCCGGACCCGCTAAATTCTCCGGGAATGATTGATCACAAAATGATAATGATATGGATAACCTTTCCTGGAAACCGTTCTGGGACAAACTAACAGTTATTGTAAACATGCTATTATTGCGACTTAAAATAAAGTGGCTAAATTGGAGGGGGATTTGGAAACCTTGTATACCTAGCATACAGCCCCTGGTGGATAAGGCGGTGCAATCAAAAAATATTAAGATGCTGAATGACAATACATTGACCATAATCAACAGGGGTATACCCAAATTACCCTCTTATACCTGTGTATGGGACGTAGTTTTATACAATGAAAAATGGTATAAAGGAAACAATATAAATTAATTTATAAGTAGAGCACATTTAATTACCCTCTCCACAATTAATATTATTCTAAATGAATGTATCAAAATCTATTTATAACGCAAACCATAGATGGCGCCTAATCCATAAGGAAGACAAAAAAATGACATATCATGACATTCTATACATCAACAAAAAACAAAAATACATATCACAATAACCCTAGAAAATTATTCTCACTAGTGTCCCCCCTAAACTTCTGGGCGAACCACTTAGAGGTAGTCGAAGTGAAACACCTAAGGCTTGTAGTCTAGTTAACCTAGCTCTAGTGTGACACCACGCAATTCCACAGTTCCCTATAATTCCAATGGCTCCTCCTTAGAAGTGTTGACGTGACCACGTTTCAGCCTTTCTTCTTAGGCCTTCTCGGGACAGGGGTTTATACATTAATATTCCAACAGACCGGGATACAGGGTTTTAAGGCGCTGCATGTGTATCTCAGCGCTCAGGATACAATTACCTCCCTCTCTGTGAAATGGAACACCATCCACGTAGCTGTTTTGGTAAATGTTCCCCCATTGAAAACCGATACCAGAGAGTCTGTTGAAGGCTTAAAGAATAAAGTGGTTCACTGGCTTATTACTAAATGCGTGTTCGCACCAGCTAATGCAGAACACATCTTTTTTACACACGGAGTGAGGTGGACTGCCCCACAAACAAAAGGTTTTGAGGGGGACTGCATTATTGTTAATTTTCAAAAAGTATAGCTGGTGATATCCACGCAAAGGCAGCACTATTGCCACCGGTTGGTCGAAATGTGGCTGTATTACCACTGGGGTTGTTCTACCGGCATTTAAAAAGTTATAATCACCCCCATGCTAATCTTCAAAATGTACAGGCAACAAGGCTACCCTATTCTCGTTCCTATGATTTACCTCTGTCAAACAGATACCAAGCACTGAGTACCATGGAAGACAATTCTGTCCTGTAGAGAAGATATATCTAAGGCACAGGAGTGTAATTTGTCTCTTAACAGTATTTATTGCGGCCCTGGACTGGTCATCAAGTATAGCGGGGTGATATCTAAGCCTGTAAATACTAACTGTGACAATCGCCCCATCCCCAGTATAGCATCAACTGTAGCCACAACCATGATTCCAACGAATGGACTTGTGGGTGGAAAATGTAGGCTCGCCACATGGAATGCATACGGGCTCATGAATAAAGTAGGGACCCCGACTGGAATAATTTTATATCTAAATATGATATGATATACATGCAAGAAACATGGTGCACAAAGCCTGTATATGTTGGAGGGTTTTCCTCATACTTTTTAGAAGCAACAGCATCACACGCTGGGCAGGCAAATGGGGGGCTTTTGACCCTTAATTCAAACAAAATCTCAGTTAACCCAGATCCTCACTTCCAATTACTGGGGCTGAATAAAAAGGGAGAGAAAGATGTTGTTACACTAAATTATTACAATAATGTTTTCGATTTAACACGTGTAGGGTGGCAACGATACTTGATCATTGTTTGGAATCCTTTTTAAGCTCTATAAGTACAAATTCTATTTTCTTATGGGCTGGCTGGAGATTTTAATATCCAGGCATGTGCTCTATCAGATGCATGGTCATATGGCTGCATTGATCAGGATTGAATAGGAAATGACCATTTCTGCCACAGCGAGTATTATGGTGAAGCCTTGAACTTCATTATTGTCAAATACGATCTACAGCTTTTGATGTGTGATTGTGACACTAATGGAAATTTAGTCCCAACATTTATTGGTAGGAATTCGACCTCTATTTTTGACCATGTATTAATATCGGCGTCAGCAAATGCCATGTACCCATCCCAGTAATGGCGACAATAAATCATCATAATCTGATTTCATTGTTACTTTATTTATTCAATATGTAATTTATTTCAAGTGCCGTTTGGACCACTGAGCGTGCTTTTTTCAAATAGCAGTTTTAGTTTGCTTGTTTAATTTTAATTTTACTTTCACCTTCATGAAGTCTGCACATATTTCCGGCATGTTGTATTTATTCATTTTATTAATTTACAAATTCACTCATGAGCCGCACAAAAACGGTGGTTGGATTATAATTGTGAAGTTAAGCATCGAGTAATAACAGTATAATAAGATTATATCTAAGACTGTGTTGGATATTGGGAAATTATACGTCATCTGTTTTATTTCAGTTACCCCTGAGGAATGGCATAAGTTGCCCGAAATACATTGGGTCATAAAGTAATATCTACGCCGCGTCATAAGAAAAGAGGAATCCCCCGTTGTTGTACGGAAAGGCCTGGATAGGTATTCATGGAACCTGGACAGATGAAGATATGGTCGCACAGCTTTTTCTTGACACATAGCGGGATTTACATTTCTCCAATTACATAAATTGCTTAATTTCTTTCATTTGGAAGCACAAGACGTTCTCGTAGATGGGTGTTTTGCTTCTTCAAGAATGTCATTATCCTTATGAAGGTTTGGCTGGCCGTATGAAATGAGTTGGAGATCCAAGCTGCAAATTCTAAGATGAAAGGCTTGGAAGAAGGATCTGACCCCCAGACTTGTGAAGGCAAGGCAACTTCCAGTGTGGACCCTCAGACATGTGAGCCAGTGAACCAGAATCAGGCAACCACCATTGCTGGGGCCAGTCTTGTGTTATTAGAGTTGGCTGTCCCTAGAGTCTGTCAGCTAGACAAAAGTACATACTAGATTCTTCATTCTTCCAATATGGTTGCAATGGGAGACTGTGCAAGTCTGTCTTCCCCTATGCCCGAATAGACACTATTGGTCCTCTAGGCACCCTCGCAATGGTATCATGTGCAGGCAAGCATGTGGGACCAGGATGGGTCTCCAAGAGGTAGATCGCAAGCTACCAGTAGCGTGCCAGCTTCCACGATTAGCTCGTACAGAATTGCCTGTCAGCAGGCTTGAGACTATACAACTCAACTTTTGATAAGGCAGCTATTTAAAACGCTGCGGCTGTTTCCATGAGGGCTTGAAGGCTGACAGTACAGAATGATCATTTTATCCTTTCTTGCCTCTCCGTCCGATCCCAATCTTCCTTATTGCTTTCATGTCTTCCCCTGCCATTATTTCTTTTACCTCTTTCTTGCGGCCTTTTTAATCTACACTACCTCTTACTTTCGCTCCTTTTTTGTGCATTCTTTTGAGTTTCTTTCTCTGAGAATTTTTTTTTTAATTGAGGGTTCGTGCAAATTACAACACTACATGGCTGTTGAATACGAATGCATAATACAAAATGATCAGAATACTCACAGATACATTATTTGATACAGAGATAGATACCTTCAAAAGTGCAAACTGCTAAATATTTAAGAATAAACATTTCTCTTCGGTCTCTCACAACACCCAGTTGCAAAAGAGAAGTACTATCTAAAAGATGCAACATCTGGACAATTAGGTATAAGCCTATGAAGGGTAAAGCAAACATGTAAAATAATTTACTACATTATTTAATTCAGCGATAGATACCTTCGCTCCTAGGAGATAAGCACGACCAAACATTCTGAAACTGACCCTAACTATGGTCTATGTCCCCAATAAACGCCAGCATTTCTCATACTTTTTGATGGAACCTGATCTTATTGCATATTTTTTTTCCAGCTCCTTGGTTTTGCTTAACTTCGCTCTCCACGCTTGATAAGAAGGCACCTTATCTGATCGCCAACATTGTAAGATTAAAGATCTTGCCACCAAAGCTGCAATATACAGGCATTCTTCTTGTGCTGTAATATTAGGAGAGCATTCCAGAACCACAATAAGTACATCTAAGGAGATCGCAGTGTCCAGAATAGTTCTGAGATAAGTTTATATTCCTTCCCAAAAACTGCTGATCTTCGGACATTCCCAAACAATATGTGACCAGGTGCCGCCACCCTCTTTCGCACAACGGAAACACTTGTCGTCAATCTGTGGGTATATCTTATAGAGAAAGGAAGGGGTTCTATAGATCAAACATTTTGAGTAGAACTGCATGCGTTTGAAGTTTGCACCTCTGAGTGTTGATGCATTCAGTTTATTTATTCTATTCCAGATTAATTTTGATACCTGCATCCGTTCCCTTCTCCACCAACTATTAAGGATTTTTTCATATATTGAGAGGGTTATTTTTGTCAATAATTTTAACCCAGGCACTAATCTTCTGTTGAACCAGGGAATCAAAAACTTCACTTAAACTTGCTCTAACGATACGTTTTTAATGTCAAATTTATTTAGCAAGGGTTTTTTATAGCAAGGGTTTTATTCTGATGAATGACCAATTCAAGATTGTTTTAGAGTGTGAAAGCCTCATTTCGATCTCTAGCCATGACTTCCAGCAATTTCCTGCAGTGAAATCCCGAATCTGCAGTTATCCATTTTCTTCCCACATCTTTAAAATACTGGGGCTCTAAGAAATGCCTTTCACCCGTGAAGAAATAGGATCATCTAGTTGAATTATTAAATCTCTGGATATTATAAAATGTTAAAAAATCGGTTTTTTGTTTGTGTCCTTTGGAGGGTCTTATAGCATACTTTTTTTAGGGTACTTGGTTATTCTAGTAGGGTCATTAATATTATATTCCTTTAGGATCTTTTTCCAGAATAAATTGTCTGCCTCCTGGAGGTCCAGAGTAGAAATTCTAAAACTGTGATGTGCAAATGGCGAATGATAATAATTCCCAGTATTTGAAAAGGATAGCCCTCCTTCTGCAACAGGGTACCTTAAAGTGCTAAGTGCCAATCTCTGTATCTTATCAGACCATAAAAAAGAAGAAAACATGCTATCTATCTCTTTAAAATAGGCTGCTTGCAATGGGCACGGGCAGCACTAAATAAAATGTTTTAAAGTGGAAGAACAGACATGCAAATTAATGCTACTCAACCCATTATTGATAGAGGGAGCTGGTTCCATCGTATTAACAGGCATTTCACTTTTTTCAACAACGGAGTATAATTTAAGTGGAATAGATCTTCAATTCTCTCCGTGAAGAAAATTCCTAGATATTTCTTTGGGAGAGTATTATATACATGCCTAAATTCTAGCAATAGAAAGTCAACAGAGCAGTTGCACAGTATAATCTCTGATTTAGTCTTATTTATTTTATAACCTCCTATTGCTTGAAAATCTGAAAAAATCTTCATGATTTCCGAGTGTCTGTTTTTGAGTTTAAGAAAAGAACTATATCGTCGGTGTAGAGTTTTATATTGGTCATGACTTGTAACGGGGCCGTATGCGCCTTTTTTTGTCTAATTGCTATTGCAAGTGGCTCAATAAATAATGCAAATAATATCAGAGAAAGAGGACACCCTTGCCTAGTGCCTCTATTTATTTGACATGTACCTATATTCACCGAATTAATTCAAATTCGCGCTTGAGAATTTGTCTAAAGCTGTCTTATTAAATAACCAAACTCCTTTGGAAAGTGAATTTTCCTAAAATCAGAAACAGACAATCCCATGATACTAGATCAAACGCTTTTTCGGCATCTAAAAACCAGATCTGCGCCTCAGTCTTATTTATGTGAAAAAAATCCAATGCTTCCAGTAAAAATTTGTGTTGGTATGTAGCTGTCTCCCAGCCACAAAACCACACTGATCCCTCTCAATAACTGAACCTACCATTCTATTTAGCCTATTAGTGAGGACTTTTGTTAATATTTTATAGTCAGCATTTAAAAGGCTTATAGGCCTATAGTACGTTTTCACTATCTTTACCCTTCTTTAAAATGCTGCCCACTACTGCTGTGCGAAAAAACTAACGGCGGGTTGCCCCCTTGTAATAAATAGTTTGCTAAGTTTAAGATTTCAGTATTTAGAGTTGAAGCAAATCTTTTAAAAAATTCAGCGGGAATGCCCGCTTCCCCATCGCTTTACAATTAGGCAAGGAGCTTATGACTACATCAAGTTCTTCCATAGTAAAATCAGCTAATAATTCCCTACCAAAAAAAAAAAGGGGTGCCGCAGCGCCAGGTGTTTGTTGCCTGCTAGTAGCACAGGCTCTTTTTGTTTTCCTGGTGCCAAATCGTGCAGCGGAACTGAACTTGTCTAAAATCAAGGAGGAGAGTTGGGCCAGACGCGAGTGAGAGTCGCGCAATCAACCTCCAGGACTCCACTTACCAGGATCCACCCTGACGCCCACACCTGCAACGGGGCTCGAGCACCGCCCCCCTGCTGCTGACGCTTTAAACCACCTCGCCGCAGCACCAGGTGTTTGTTGCCTGCTAGTAGCAAAGGCTCTTTTTGTTTTCCTGGTGCTAAATCGTGCAGCGGAGCTGAACTTGTCTAAAATCAAGGAGGCGAGTGGGGCCAGACGCAAGTGAGAGTCGCGCAATCAACCTCCAGGACTCCACTTACCAGGATCCACCCTGACGCCCACACCTGCAGCGGGGCTCGAGCACCGCCCCCACTGCTGATGATATTTATTGCGTGCACTTCTCTGCAGCGCGGGAGCATCCCGGGAGAAGCCCGGGACAAGGGCGGGCCGTCTGTGGCCGTCGGAGCCGGTGTAGGCCGGGCTGGGCCACCCCTCTAACCACCACCGGTATAACCTACGGACTTCTAATAAGTATTTGGATGAACTGTATTGTATTTTGCATTTGTTGTTTTTGGGACTTCTGCGCCATATCAGGATAAGAGTATAGCTCATGCCAATGTCAACCCGCTCTGGAAAGGGTAGGCGGGTGGGGGTGGGGGGGGGGGGTTGTGTTAGTGGTACACTTGACCAGTTCATCACCCGAGCATACTCCGTCCTTGAAAAGGAAATCACCATCACAGAGCGCCGCCTCTCACTTGAACCTCTTAATCACAAGCGCTCTTCTCTAGGGCCACTAGAATTGGCCGTCTCCCCTGCCAATACTGACGAGCACACTGAAGGTGTCATCCCTAGTAAAGCCCTGCCAAATCCATGCACAATAAGGGCTAGCCTGGAGATGCTTAATGTACTAGAATCTCCCAGGCCTGACACATCTAATGAGGAACACGCCTCTACTAGCAACCCCATAATCCCAGAGGGCTCTCCTGTGCAATTAGAGTCAACGACTGTTGCAGGTGCTAGATTAGCACCAACTAAAAGGAAAAGAGCCACACGTGGCCTAAGGGGTGGATGTTTTAAAACCTCTAAGAAGTTTAAAGCAAAAATCTTTAAAGGAAGTGAGAAACCATTGGGGTCAGGGAAGCCAGAGAAACTCATGCCAACTAGAGGAGGAGGACATTTTTTGACTGGTAGTCAGACTATGCGAAATTCAACTGAGCTGGAAAATGTTAGCCCAAAGCCAACCTCTATTACAGGTACCTTACCACAGATTCCCCCCCATTGCCCAGTTAGAGAAAATTGTGAAATCCCTGATACTCGAGAGAGTGAAGGTATTAACGGAGAGGCTGGACAGATTTGAGCAAGCCACACTCGATAATTTTTTTCCCCTCAAAACACTAATCAAATTACATCTAACAGGCAGGATGTGTGTGAACCGAAGGAAAACTCACTGGTGGTTCTTACATCCACAGAGGCGAGGGTATCCAAAACGCCAGAGGTGGCCTCTGGGCCCATGTCAGGAATGAATGCTGTAGTATCAGTTACACCAACTAACTGTGCACAGCAAACTAGCTTAATCTCCAATCTGCCCATGGCCAAAGGGCCAAAAGGACCCTGTCAAAGTCTACCCATGCAGAGACAGGAAACTTATACCATCTCAAGTAAAATAGCGGGACATAGTAGTAATTCACCTGTATTAGCCCAAAAGCACATCTCGGTTGTGAAGGGTGACACCAACTCACCTCATATTAACCTACCGCCAGAATGACTGCCTTATGTAGTTGTGCTTACAGGAGTCCCACAACTCAAGGCCG
This sequence comes from Lissotriton vulgaris, assembly GCF_964263255.1. NCBI lineage: Eukaryota > Metazoa > Chordata > Amphibia > Caudata > Salamandridae > Lissotriton > Lissotriton vulgaris. The sequence goes on along the minus strand of NC_141700.1, from coordinate 508,206,653 downwards.
GCAAACTAGAATCATACCATGAGCTTAAAAACCAAACTACGCATTGGTTAAATGAGAATAGACCTCTTCCAAGCCAACTTGACGGCCAGGTTCTCCATGTTCGAAGGGTCAGTTGGGTTGGCAATAGGACCAAAGATGCTCCGAGGGGTTTGCATCCTGGTTAATTTCAGGGACGCCTGGGTCGCAAGGTTTATCTGTAACCAACAGTATGGCCATGGTAGTATAGGAATCGGCACATACGACCGAAGCTATTTTCATTTGCAATCTGTACGTTCCTTGAATGTTCGCCACCAGTTTTGGGGTGGGAGGCAAAGTGGTTTCTACCCTAATAACCATTACACCCATATGTCCTTTGTTCCTAACGGAGGTCTAGATGTACATGGGAAGGGTCGTGGCTATTGACATGGCGATCACCCCCTGACAAAACGTTAACAATTGTAGCGGATATGATTAGGTTTAGAGAGTTGATGGAGTCTTGCAAACCACCTAGGCCCACCCACATCCTTGACAGTACTTTTTCTTTAAATGTCCTTAGCTCCATGAATATGCCAGTGTCTGATATTCCACCCACCCAGAACAGCCGCAGGTTTGTTGAGCCAGAGGGCCCATTACTGGAGACCCAAATGAAGTCCAGTATGCTTGCCACACAGCCCTTCCTGGAGCCAGCTGGAGCCGATACTGCTTTTAGGATTCTCAGCTGGAATATAGCGGCTAACTCCAGGAAACTAGATCTACCCGATTGGAATACTCTGATTGAGTCTTTTGCGATATGTGTCTTTCAAGAGACCTGGAGTTTGGAGCCTTGCCACAAGGTCGGCTATACCACTTACTTTGTACCAGCAGTTTCCCCCCCTACAGGGAGAGGTCGCCCCTCAGGAGGTCTTCTCATATGGGCTAGTATCTCTTTGGGTTGTCAAATTTTGCAAAAGCAAACTAACTCTCAAGATATATTAAGAATCTCAGCTAGGGGGCCTCGGAGAAGGCGAACACTAGAAATATTTAATATTTATGCTGGGGGCACTAAAGGTGGTTCTTCATCTCCCACAGTCACTATCATTGAAAACGAACTTAGGCAGTGTCTATATAGCATGCATATCCTGGTCGCGGGGGACTTCAACTGCACATTTGAGCCCCTTGCGGCAGAGGACATCTTGGACATCACGGAAGATGATGCTAGGAGGGGTATACCCACATTAACACTCCAACCGATAAAGAGGTGGTCCCAACGGGCCATACAGCTGAACACCTTAACCATGGAATTTGGCTTAAGGGCGGTAAATGGCAGAACCATCTTGGACCCTACACCTCCCAAATTGATCAGGCAAAAAATTCCGCAAGAAAACTGTTTCAAGTGGTTAACCAACTCTCAAACCCCCCGGCCACCCCTTCTGACCTATCTCAAACCCTCTGCAACTCCCTAGCAAATTTCTTTAAAGACAAAGTCACCTCTATCTTCTCAGCCTTCACTCAAAAATCTCCGTCCACTACTATAAACAATCAACCATCTTCCACTAACGCTCCATCCTTCTCTGTGTTCAAAGCTGTCACAGAGGAACAAGTCCACCGCTTAATTTGCAGCACCAAATCGGGCTCCCCCCCAAGACCCTTGCCCTCCGGCTATTCTCAATCTTATTCCAGAAGCCATCTCCCCTGCTTTGACGAACATTTGCAATGCTATGTTCAACACCGGCTCATATCCCACAGTCTGGAAAAAGGCTATCATTAAGACACTCCTGAAAAAACCAACCCTCGACCCCGCCCTCCCATCCAGCTACAGACCCATAGCATGTCTCCCCTACCCAGCAAAAGTATTTGAAAAAGCTATGAATATGCAACTCTCGAAATTCATTGATGAAAACAATCTACTGGATGAAACCCAATTTGGGTTTAGGCAGGGACACGGTACCGAAACTGCCTTAATAAAAGCGGCAGATGAAATAAGAATGACATTGGACAAAGGAGGAGCGGCAGCACTAGTACTGCTAGATCTTTCCGCAGCCTTCGACACGGTCGATCATGCCACACTGATCGACCGTGTCTCAGCAATAGGCATTCAGAACAAGGCCAAAGAACTTCTTGCCTCCTTCTTAGCCAACCGATCACAGGCAGTAAAAATGGGCCCTTTCACCTCCCCCACTTTCTCTCTTCCTTGCGAAGTACCACAAGGCTCCTCGCTAAGTCCGACCTTGTTCAACATTTATGTCTCGGACTTAGCGAGGGTGATCAAGTCCTACGGCATTGCAGTCACGACCTATGCCGATGATACCCAACTGGTCTTATCCGTACACAATGACAGAGCGACAATCGCTGCAAACTTTCAAAAAGGAATGCTCGCAATCAGTTCCTGGATGTCATCAAATTGTCTTAAATTAAACTCTGATAAGACAGAGGTGATGACATTCGGGAAACTGGAACCTACCTGGTCCCCTCGTTGGTGGCCAATTGAGATGGGACCTCCACCAGAACCGGTCACCAAGGTTCGTAACCTTGGAGTTATCTTCGATAACAAATTGACCTTTCACCACCATGTCAACTCCGTAGTCTCCACTTCCTTCTTCACTCTGAAGAAAATCAAAAAACTTCTTCCTTACCTTCCCATTTCAGCTGGCAAAACCCTTATTAGCACTTTGGTTTTTGCCAAAACAGACTACTGCAATGCCCTCCTGCTTAATGCCCAGGAGAAAGTTCTTAACAGGCTCCAGCTAGTACAGAATGCCTCAGCCAAAATTCTATTGAGCATACCTAAGTTTACCTCCAGTTCCTCGTATATCCAACAGCTTCACTGGCTCCCCGTCAGGAGCCGCACAAAATTCAAGGCATTGTGTATTGCCTATAAAGCTGTCAACAACTTAGGCCCACAGTTCCTCAAAGATGCCCTCTGTCCGCTGGAAAATCTGAGCACTCTTCGCTCTTCCTCAACTCATCTACTCAAAATTCAACGGACAAAAAAGGCCAATTGGGGTGACAGATGCTTCGTCATTTCCACAGCTAGACTCTGGAACACACTCACCCTTTCCATTAAAACGGCCCCTACGCTCATTAGCTTCAGGAAAAAATTAAAAACCTGGCTCTTCCCACATTAAAATCTGCCATAGCTATCGTTCTGTTTCATTGAGCACCGAGACACCCCCGGGTATTTATGCGCTATAAAAATTGCCAAAAACATAAACTTAAACATAAACATAAACCCATCTGGAGCCCAAACGTTTAATAGGGTAAATCACTCCTCAAGGACAGACTATATCCTCCTAGACTTCAAGCTTTGGAGCCTTATGCATGACATGGAAGTCTTGACCACTGTGGATAGTGACCATAATCCGCTCTCTCTGACCCTGCACCCCTTGTGGCCGTGTGTAAATGGGCCGGTGGAACCAATTAAAACATTGTCAACTTCAGAAGTTTGTCCATCAAACTGTGGGAATGGTGTAAAGTTGCTCTGGACGAGGGGAAAGTCCAAAATATAGGGGCCCTTCTGGCAGCGGCCCAGATAAAGTTGGACACTATTACCTTTATTACCTTTATTACCTTTATTATACCATTATTCTTTGGAAGTATCTGTAGTTTTTTGTGATACTATCAAGGCATTGGGTAACTTATTCCTAGTTCAAAGCAGAGGTACCTCACAAAAGGAGTGCCAGAGACCTAAGGGTAACCCGGCTGGTACTCTAAAAAATGCTGACAAAAAGAAATCTGCACTTATTAAAGCAGTTAAATGAAAGTCCTCCGAGCTGATCCAGCTGACTAGGAAAGACTACAAGCTGACTATTATCGAAGGTAAGAAAGATTGGGAGGACCAGTACTGGCAAGCCCTAAATGAAGCCAGTGCGGGGAGGGATTCTAGTGGTTTCTGGAACCTAGTAAGGGCTACGAATAGGCCCGTTAACACCCTGATCACGTGTAACATCACTGGCCAAATGTGGTTTAATCACTTCTCGACACTTTATACCAATCATCTGGATGACAGACAGGGGCCAACCATACCAACTCTAATGGACCCCATAGGGGAGCGCGAAGCCATCTTTTCACAGCAAAGGAAGTGGAAAATGTGATCAAATCTTTAGTGCCACATAAAGCAGCAGGCCCAGATGGGTTACCGGGGGATTTGCTCTGTCTCAATTATATCGAATGGGGGAGGCTTATCTCAACTTTACTTAATGCCATCAAAAATGGCGCTGCAATCCCAGACTCTTGGAAGGGGGCAGAGGTCGTCCCAATTTTCAAGAAGGGCGCTGGGACGACCCTGCCAACTATCGTCCAATAAGTTTAATTGACTCTACTCAGAAGGTCGCGGGAAAGGTGGTACTTGGGAGATTGCTGCAGTGGGTTGATGATAATAAAATCCTTTCGGATTATCAAGCAGGATTTAGGACCGGCACAGGGACCATCGAACAGGCATTTAGATTACTGCTCATATATTGGAAGGTGGTCCTAATAGGCAAAGGCAGTCTTTACCTTGCGTTTATCGACCTAAAGACTGCCTTTGACCTGGTGCCCCGGGATCGTTTGTGGGGGGTATTGTCCGAATTGGGGATGCCCGCGTATATCTTGTCAATATTGGTGAGGCTCCATACTGGAAATTTTGCGCAGGTGAGGTGGGGTACTCAGGGCCAGAAGTCAAATAGAATTCCAGTGAATAGGGGTGTCTGCCAGGGATGTGTCCTTGCCTCCACTCTGTTCTCACTTTATGTGAATGGAGTGGTGGAGCACTTGCTGAAAATCCATCTGATGCACCTTCCCTGGCGGGCAAGCGAATTCCAACCCTCCTATTCGCTGATGATACCCTCCTCCTCTCCAAGTCCCCAATGGGTCTACAGAGCCTCTTGGACAGCTTTCAGTCCTTCTGTACTTGCAGAGGGCTTATAATTAATACTGATAAGACCAAATACCTGGTGTTGAACCCCACTAAAAAACTCGGACGACCACCGGCCCTGAACCTTGTGCCCCTGGAAAGGGTTGCGGAATTTGACTATCTAGGTATCCGCATATCAGATACAATGCAGTGGAACCCACACTTACAGAAGATGTTATTAAGCCACAAAAGGGTAGTGGGGCACTCCTTAAGGAACAGCGCTCTTCTTCAACCAAACCTAAATCCCCAGTTATAGATATTTATAAGGCTAGAGGAGTTAGCGCGGCCCTTTATGGGGCAGATCTGTGGGGTACATGCAACATAGATCAGCTATCCAGATCAGAGAACAAATTCTTTAAGGACTTAATGGCACTCCCTCAGAGTACCCCCACGGTACCACTGCTACTCGACTTGGGGTGCGTTCGATCAAAGATCAGGCACAAATCCGTCCGCTCCTACTATGGGCTCGGTTATGGCGAGTCCCAGAATTAGCCAACTATGGGATGGGTTGTTGGAAGTAATGTCGTTGTCGGGTTGGTCCAAAATCAGTTGGCTCAAAGATATTACATTTTTGCTTGGTGAGTTGGGCCTTGGGGATGCCGGGGTAACTAGATCTGCTCCCCCCAAAGCGGTCCTGAAGAACCTTTATTGGAGCTGGGTAACCAGTAAAAGCAGCTCTGACTCTAAACATGGCAGAGCAACTGTTGACTTTCTGAGGATCAAGGATGTGGCAGTTCGGGAACTGTAGGAGGGTGGATACCTGACTATGGTTACCCCAGATTTTTTACCTTGTGTTTAGCTGGTTTTCGACTTAGTTGGCCTGGGATCCTGCTAATCAGGGTCCCAGGCTATCTGCTCTCTCTGTAAAATGGACTCCATGCACCCTAGGTGCATAACCAAATTGGTACTGGACACCTCATCAGCCCCTGTACAGTGCACTATAGCAGTGGCGTCACTAGGGGGGTGCGGGGGGTGCGGACCGCACCGGGTGACACCATGACTTGGGGTGACACCGTGGTCTGTGTGGACAATAATCTTGGCCGGCGGCTGGGTAAGGTTCGACAGACAGTAATATTATTTTGCATTTTGGTGTCACGGAGTCCATGACACCAAAATGCAAAATAATATTAGTCTCTCGAACCTTACCCGGCCGCCGGCCAAGATTATTGTCCAATTAGGCTACGACGTCAGCGACGTTCGAAACGTCACTCACGTGACGTTGCTTCCGAGCCCGCCGTTTTCAGCACTGCTCCTGGGGTTTTGCAGAGGAAGACAAGCGTGCACCTGGCACTGCACAGCCTCCCACTACAGTGCCTGCATGAGACAGCCTCCCCCTTGAGTGCCTGTATGAGACAGCCCCCCCCCCCTCGAGTGCCTGCACGAGACAGCCCCCCTTGCATTACAGCATGAGACAGCCTCCCCTTGCATGCCTGCACGAGACCGCTTGGGTGCTGGTGGTGTTTCAACCATGCGCCAAGGCCTGACCCTCCTGCTGTCTCTGCCCCGGCCCCCTCCCTGGGGAAGGAGAGCGTGATGTGAAGGCACTGGCCCTACACCCTGGAGTCCCCGTGGAAAAAGCTGAGCGGCTAGAAGCCCCATGCTGGAGGGGCGGCCCCTGCCTTCCAACACAAAGTGAAAGCAAGTGGCAGAGTGGAGGAAGAGGCGATGGGCTCCCAGGAATAATTCCTTCCAGAGCTGACTGCTGCTGCGCGACTTTCCGTCACATCTGAAGTCTTGGAGAGAATTCCCCAGCCTGTAAGTTACTTTTTTTTTCTTCCGTGTTTTCGCCTCATCTTTGCCCATCCTCCCCTTCTTGCTGGGTAGGAGTGGGTTAATGCTGGGCGTTTGTTATGGCCACAGAGAGCCCGAGGCTTCCCTTGTTTTCTTTATTATAGAAGAGGGTTGTCTCTCTTTCTCGCCTCTTGCTCCCACAGACAGGCTCATTACCTGTACTGAAATTATTCACAATAGTTCCACTATTGCATACCCAATATCATTGTGTTCCATAAGCACCTCAGCCCAATGCTGCAACCCTCGTGGTAAGGTGGCGCAGTGGGTTAATGCAATTGTAGCACCAATGTCCAGAGTGTCTAAGTGGCATGTTTAAAATCCAGCGGGACTGACTTGGCGTTTCACCCTTGTGATGTTGAACCATGCACCCTGTTCTTGACATTCAGAGTTCGAAACAAACGTTACGTGTACGAATATGCGTGTGTAACTTGTATGGGTTGGGACATGTGAGGCGCATGGCAGCGGTGCGAGAGTGTTGATTTGCAATGAGAAGTCACTTTTTGGCGCAGAGCCTTCATCCGCGCGCACAGGCAAGGGGGGGCAAACATGCATTCAAAAAGAGTTGTTGCCAACAGTAGTCTAGAAAGCTGAGGGGAAGGGGAAAAGATTGATGAGGGAGAGAAGGAAGGCAAAGGAGAAAGGAACAAGGAAAGAAAAGGAAAGTAAGACCCAGCGATGAGGAAGACCGGAAGAGAAGGGTTCGAAAGGAACTAAATTGAACATAGGAGAGAGTAGATGGCAAAGCAAGTAAAAGAGACCTGGAGTGAAAAGGCAAAATAAATGAAATGGAGAGGTACTGAGAGCGAAGGAAGAAAGATTTAGTGGAGTAAATAGAAAGAGAGTAGAGGGAAGCAATTGGTAATGAAAGTAGGAGACGGGAGAGGAAGGGAAGAGTGTTTAGTGCTAGAGCTTTGGCAAGATAGCCCCTGCGAGTGGGCGCTAGAGGGGCCCCCTGGACCCATCGAAGGACCCTGGAGCGACCAGCGCCTCCTTCTAATTCCCCCCTCTCAGACGCAGGGCGACGCGCCAGGGCCTTGGAAAGATGGAACCAGGGGCTGGCCTGGTGACACCAGGGGAACGGCGCGGCTTCCCAGCAGACTGGTTCCCCCGGAAGCACGCCAGAGGTCGCATGTCACGCCTGACATGGCTGGCACTGCCCCGGCATCCTGTCGTGAAATCTCCTCTGTCCCCATATGAACGCCAATTGAATTATGCAGCAAGAAAAGGGACATTTGGCCTAATAGTGGCCAAGAGCGACACACACTGTACGGCCACGTAGGCGTCTCACCTCAAAATTACCAGTTTAGCACATGAACAGAGCAATTTGCAACTAAAAGGAGACCAGTGCGCCTTTGTATGCAGCCCCCACTGTGTAGCAGCATGTGTGTTACTCTCCTGTAGTGAAGTTTGATCCATGTGAACTAGAAGCACATTTCTTGATGAAATATGCATTTAATGCATCCGGCAGTGAATTATGTGGCAAGTGCGGTAAACCCACATTTACACAGAAATCAGATAATTCCAGTGGCCCTGCCATTAGTCTCTGTAACTGCAAATTCACTTCTCCCCAGGTTACTTAGGTTGTGTACGATCTGATGCAAAACTGAGAATTCCCCAAAATCTGAGCTTTTGTTTTGCATTCTTGCTCTTGCAGTCTTCTTCATTCTGTTATAAACACGTGATTACAAGTACCATAATGCACCTGGACTGAATGACCTTCATACATTGAACTGGTAAACTTGAGCATTCAGCTCTGACGAGGCAGATGTGGGGGCCATGTAAGGGTATCTGGGGGCATCATGGATTCATGGGGTAAGTCGTGAGGGGGTGACACCATGAGTTACCCGCACTGGGTGACACCAACCCTAGTGACGCCACTGCACTATAGGTGCCCAGGGCATAGGTGCATCCAAGGCCTACCAGGGGCTGTAGCATATCTTTTGCCACCCCTGGCTGGTACTTAAATTGACACAACTGGCTGATCACTCAGCTGGGGCAAGGTGGTGTAATTACCCCTTGCTTAGATATAGTATACCTATATCTAAACCTATATCTGGACACATATATACCTATAAGTCACTCCTATGGCAGGCCTTAACAATCCTGGAGGCAGAGTGCTTGGTTTTATGTGAGATGGTGCTCTAGAATGAGCTGAGCCTGTCTGCAGCTGTCGGGACCAATTCCCTTAGCTGTTCCGGGATATTGCCATACCATATACTCTTAAGTGCATTATAATCCTTGCGGTTACTTGCTTACTTTGGTTTGGCTTTATCAAAACATGTTGTGTTTGGTGTCATACGTTTTGGAATACTACCCCCTTGCCAGTCCTGGGGACGGGGGTAGAATTCCACCCTTCTAGAGGGAGAAGACATGTTACTTTACTAAAACGAGGTTTATCCTAACCAGAGACTCAGCATCACAAAATGGATGCTGCTGCCACAGACACGAGTCTGACCTCCTACTGCTGCCCGAAACTTGGCAGGGGAGGCCTGGACAAAGGGTTTCCTGTCACAGGGAGGTGCCACACCTCCCCAGACAGGAGATAGTGGATTGTAGCAGGGAGGGTTGAAAGAAACTAGACACTGCCTGGGGAGCACAAGGCTTCCCATGCATAATCCAGTCAAACCAGTTCTGGGGCACTCCAGCCCCAGTCCTGGTGCGAAACTGGACAAAGGGAAAGGGGTGTAACCACCCCCTTCCTGGGTCCCACCCATAGGAGGGACCTAGCAGGTAATCCAGCCCACAGATTTGGAATAAAGGTGGGAGCAGTGCCAGCGCACATCAGATTATCCTGACTGAAACTTTGATACAGAACTCTGGACCCTTCGACATCCCACTCGACGTGGAAGACTGAAGAATCTCCCTTGTGGTCAAGGAGTGACCACCCTGTGCAAACAGGCACCATCCAGAGCCTCACTGTTTGCTTTGTTGCAGTTCCCGCCGGAACTTGAGCAACAGAGATCGACAAGACCCAGCTTTCCTGCCTTCCAACAACCCGATCCACAGTCCCAGCGAATCTGAGACCCGTGGAGGCGACCTGAAGCGTGGGGCCAGCCATCTTGGAAAAACCACGAAGTGCTGACCGTGCAGCTCCCGAGGCTCCCTCGATGCTGTGCATTGGGGTTTGAGAAGCCCCAGCCCGAGCAGCTTTTGCACCAAAGCTCACCCCTCCACACTCACCGAGGGCTGCGTGGGGCCCTTCTGCATTTTTCTGCTCGAATCGTTGGTCCGGTCGCTTGCCCGTCGGCTAGTGGCCCCAGTAGCGACGAACCTTTGAATTTACACTGCTAGTCTGGTTGCTCCAGACTGGCCCTCGCTCCCCTGAAAAGGAGCACCCACTCTGACCTTGCTGGTCCGAGTAAGAAGCGATCTTTGAATCCTGCCTGGGTTGCATTTGCCAAGGCTTGTTTGCTCCGATCCGGTAGCCGACACCGCAGACAGCTAGAGCCTTTGTGGGACAGCTCGTGGTCCACTCCTGGACATCCTCGGTGCCCCAGAGTCCACGTGGCAGCGGAGACAAGCTTGACAACAACCACATGATTGCGCTCGACATTGCCTGGTTCCTTCCTGGTTCCACCCTGGTCACTGTTGAGTGACCCAGACTCTGTCCCCTCTGCTTTCAGGTACTCTACATCTTTGATCCACCCTTGGATCGAACCGGACTATTCTCTCCTGGACGCCTGCAGCATCTTCATCTCCAGGCACCATCGAACTGCGTGACGAAACCAGACACACTTTGGCACCTATGCACCCGCTTCCTGTGGGTGAGGTAACTCATGAATGCCGGTGCTCCTGTATTGGTATACACCTCTAGTGTCTAAGTCTAAAGTTTGGTAGTTCTAGTCCTGTCGGAAGACTCTTAAAACAGTAACTCGATAACTTTTACGCACCATTGACTTTGCATTGGGGCATGCGTGTGCTTTAAGCGCTACACCCGATTCCCAAGGCCCCAGGCCCCAGGCCTTACCACTGTTCGATTAGTGATACTTATACCACTTTTTTAATATATGGTTTGAGTGGCCACCGGCCTCATCCATAATTGTCCAACTTTCATATGTTTAACTGTGCTTTTGTTTAAACGCTTGTGCTTCTAGACTCAAAGAGTATAGAGGATTATTCCGAGAATAAATAAAAATATTTTTATAATATATAACTTGTGTGGTGTCCTTTCATTTGATATTACAGGATTGCATTTGGTAAAACAGCTGGCTTCACATGCCCTCTTGAGTTTATCCTGAAGGCTGCTTAATCCATGCTACCCAAAGGATAGCTTGCCTACAAGGTTGACTTACAACCACTACCATAAGGGATTGTTTGGACCGATACAAGGTGCCCCCAGAATTGGAGACATCATATATCAGGCCAACGTATCACAGGAACCCTACCTTGATATTATTTTGAAGCCAACTGACAGGGCATTGTATTTTAAATTCAGGGTAGGAACGCTCCCAGTACGTGAACTGATTGCACGCTGGCAAGTCCTGTTTCAAACTTTACCCTTTTGCCCAATCTGTATGATTAGAGTAGAGTCCGTTGCTCATATTTTGTTCGAATGCCCGGCATACAAATCACAGAGGAACTGCTGGTTAAAACCAATATGCAGAGAACTAGGCACTAGACATCATATTGTAGCATTGCGTATTCTGATGTCAGAAACTCGGCCTTTGTATGTATGCGGACTGTCAAAATTTTTAAGATGGGCTTGGTCCATCAGATCTAAAAGGCTAAATGAAATTATATAATCAGTGTTTTTATATCCAATTTTTTATGCAGTTTTTATTCTCATTGTATATTATTTTTAACTAAATTGTAACTCGAGTATTGTATCATTTGTTGATATCAAGTTACTGTACAATGCTGTTTTTAAAGATATGTTTCTATCGAAATAAAGCCTTATACCTACCTACCCTACAAAAATGTATATGTAAGATAGGGACTAGCATGTCATTAAAAAAAACCATGAATCAATTCCAAAGGTGCGTTATAGTCTGATTGATAAATTCCCTTATAATGCCGGAGGAAAACTTTGCCTATATCTGGTGTCCTGCTCGAGTGCGTTTTAGGTTCATCAATCCAGATACTATCAATCCTATTGCGCACCTTATTCTCTTTTGCCTGCCAGGCTAACAATTTCCCTGTGTACTCACTGTCTTCGTAGACTGTCTGCAGGTAAGTACTGCTCGCCATATCCCCTAACCCATAATAAAATTCTCTCATTTTTCTTCTTGTCTTTATTTTACTCCTGCTATATTTTTCCTCTTTTCTAATTTCTACCTCTACTTTTTCCTTTTCCTCCATTTTCCCCTTAGTTGTTTCTTCCTACTTTTTCTTTTTCCCTTTTCTCTGAATTTCTTTTCCTCCTTATTCTTTTTCATCTTTCTTTCTCTTAATTTTCCCAATAATTTTCATTTTACCTTTCATTCCTCTTCCTCCACTTTCTTGCTCCTTTCATCATTTGTTTTTCCTTCCTCCCCTCTTTGATTTATCTTCTTCCCCACTTCCTTCCTTTGAGCCTATCTTTCTTTCTCTTCTTTTGTTTTTCTTTCCTTCTTCACTATTTTCTTTTAGTTTTATCTTTGTGATCTTTCCTCTGCTCTTTGTCTTTTTCTTGTAGTTACATACTGTATTTGTTCTTCTATTGTCCTCCACTGCTGTCCTTTATTCTTCGTCCTTCCCGTTTCATTGTTTTCTTTTTTTCTTCTACTCTTTCCCTTTCTTATTCACTTTTACCTTTCCTTACTTTCCATCCATTTGTCATTTTTTTCTCTTGCTTTTTCCCCTTTGTTGTGCCGTTTCTCTTTCCTTTTTCTTCTTCGTTTGCCATTCTTTCCTTCCTTTGACTAATTTTATTCTTTACATTTTCTTCATCTTCTTTTGCTCCTTCGTAACCATTTTTATTCTACTATATTCTTTCTCCTTTTGTCTTTTCTTTCTTTTACTGTCTTTTTCTGCTTCGCTCTTATTTTCTCTTTTCTATCTCGTCTTTTTTCTCTCATTCTGGCCCTTCTTTTTGCCCTCTCTCTCATTTTCTCACATTCTGTCTCTTTCTCTTAATTTCCACTCTGTTTATCCCATTTGCTGTCTCAATAGCAAAGGGACAAAACTGATCCTTAGGGACTCCAAGAGTAAACATTTTGCAACACAGCTCCTGTGCCATTAATTCTGTATGCCCTCTGCAGCAAGACTAGGGGCAGTGTAGGAAGCTGGCCCTCTATATAGTGTATTGACACGAGGTACACTGTGCAGAGAGTCTAGTGTGTTCTAAATTGGTACAGAGGGTAAAGCAGATAACAATAATGCTCTATTTGTGATAGTGTGGACGAGCAGTTAGGCGTATCAGAGGGGAGTTGGTGCTAAGCATTTCTTGTACTTATAGTGGCAATAAATGACATACACACTCAAAAATAAATCAGAGATCAATTTGCAAAATTAACAGATTTTTGTATAATTTTTAAGACCAAGAACTTTTTTCACAGGTAAGTGCTTTTTAAGATATGATTTTTTAAAGTTTGGAAAATAACACTTTTGTGCGCAATTGCGCACAATAGACGTTTATGGAAATATAGAAATACTATCTTAAAGTTGATTCTCAGAGTTAACCTTCTGGTTTCGGGGTAGTAGTAAGGTCAGGTCAAATGTTCCACCAGGAAATTGTCAGGAGTGTCCCGGATTCAGCAGGAAGCAGGGTGCTGAGGTAGATGGTGTGCTACAAAGAAGGGGGTCACTTAAAAACACGCTGCACAGAGGGGTTACAGGTAAGTCCGGGGGACCCCAAATGAAGGAATAGGGTTCCAAAGGTCACAGGCCCATGGGAGCACAGTTGGTTTGTTGGTACCCAGGCCAGGCGGGCTGGGTCCAGTGTAAATATGTCAGCCAGGCTCAGCGCTTTAAGATGGTCTTCACAGTCAGGAACCGGAAACCACATTGAATCATCTTGTACTGAAAGTGTTTGTTCCCCCATAGGGAACCTGAGAATCCTCTGATGTCTGTTTGCAATTGGAATTTAGTATTAAACTTACTGAACATCTATAGCTAATATTACACACACATCTACACTTAAGTGAAATTAGTGATAATGAGGTCAGTAGGCCAATATATTCACACAACGAAATAAGTAAATCAAAAGAAAAGGACTTTCAATTTGCCTCTTTCCTTTCAAAACCCTAAGCTTTGGCAGACTGGACTTTGGTCCAGCAGATTTAATTGTGTGGTAATCTATAGTGAGTAGCCAGTCTCATCCGTGGAGAAATAAAATGGAAAAAGGAACCGATAAAACCCTATTCCGATAGATGAGGTCAATCAATCATAGAATGCTGGAAGGAAAAAAAAAAAAAAAAAAAAAGAGTATAAAAAAGAAATATGGAACAAGCTCCTATTGACTAGAAAGCTACCAAATTGCAAAGAGTTTTGGATTGTGATAAATAGACTGGACTTGGGACAGGCTCATCACCAAAATGCAGAGATCTCAGAGAAGGCCTGGGAGTCCATTATCAGTGCAATGTACTCCTTACCAGCCAACAGACTGACAAGCGTGAACCATAATAACAACCTAAAGTTGGCTACGGCATTGTCTGAAGTTGTTCGGGGGACCCAAAAAGCAAAACAAAGTACTTCAATTGAAAGCAATCACACTGGTAACTCTAAAATACAAAGTTCAACCACCCTTCAATTAGACAATGAGGAGTACTTATCGAACGTCAAGAGCCTGGAAAGTGTTAAAGGAATTGAAGGCAGAGGGAGCACCTAGCCCACAAAGACTACCATATGTGCTATTTAAGCATGATCTTAACTTTTGGGCTTGTTATTTAATGCCCCATTTCAACTAAATTTATCAGACAAATGTCATTCCAACCTCATTGAACGGTAACATATGTCACCCCATTTATAATAACGGCAGTCACTCATCTCGGCTTAACTACAGGCTAATAGCGTTAATTGATGTAGACTCCAAACCATATGCTTCCTGCAATTTGTCATGAGGTGCCAAACAAAAACTAAAGCAACTGACAGGGCATGATGTGATACTGGTGGATTTGTAGTCCTAAAAGCAGAGAAAAGTATTATTTTTTATTAAAGTGCTCTGTGGTTCCGCACATGGAAGAAACCTATTGTCCTCAAATCATTACTATTAGGGTTAACAAAAGAATGGAGGAGTGAAGGGTTTGTTTCCAATGCTTCATGAGCCTCCTCAATCATTCTCAGTCCAGCAGGGACCTATGCAAAGAGACACAAAACCAGACACTACAGGGGTCAAGGGAAAGTCTTGCCACAATGCAGGGTCCATCAGACCCAACAGAGCTCAGGGTATCTTGAATGTAAGGTGAGCAAAGGCTTAGTCCCTTTGACTGGAGTCACAGAAAACAGTGTTATACAGCACAACAGCATTGGCAAGATCTGAAACAATAACATTTTAACGTGACTTGCTGAAAGGCTACCAACCACTCAATGCTTATGGAGGAAGGTTAATTGCCTTAAACTGATAGTGGGACATATTTGCTCCTTAGATCATTAACTTGCCAACAGGTTTTTCTGATGACCCCTTGAGGCACTCTAGCTAAATACTTTTATTCGTAATTTAGTGGTCATCGAGAAGGCCAACAAAGCCCACCTCTTCGAGTTTATCGATGCCAACTGTTATGCTACCGGGTTAGGCCCATGTAGTGAAGCAGCTCATTTCTTACATTGTCCTTTTTTCACAATAACATTTCTGCCATGAACTTTTGCACATATTTGCATGCACAACAATGTTAAATTAGTTTCTCTGAAACTACTATGTTTACATATCTAGCTTTGCACAACGTTATCACGAGGTTCCGAACACCATGTACAAGACCCTCCTAAGCAGAATGTACAAATATTGTTTCTATCTTTATCTATGGGGCTACATGGCTATCCATAACATTACTAATCTATACGCACATCGCAAGGCTGCTTTCCATTATAAATGAAGAGCATCCTATAAGATAAGTAGAGTATGCACTTCAGCTCACACGAAGGGTCCCTGCATGCTGAGACTACATCACACAGCTGTCTGACATCTCCCTACAGTTCGTGATGAGACAGGCTCTTATATTCTCTCCCGCCAGGTAATGGGGTTGGATCGTCCCTTGGGGAGATGCTTGGCTTCACAACTACACACACTCTAGGTAGTCTTAGAGTAGGGTTTGCATAGTAGAAGTACGCCTAATTACTGCTTTGTTTATGTGCCTGCATCTATACACTTTTTACGCTTTTGATGCTTGTAATCACTTTCATCTACTTCTGTCTACTGATTATTGCAGCACATGTATTCTATCCAAGAATAATGTTGGTTCAATAAATATATTGAAAACGTCCCACTGTGTATTCTCTGCATATTTCTCTGAGCACTAGTAAGCACAAGTGACTGAGCGAAAGGTTCTGATCTGTTTCCACAATCCCCGAGGATACAGGGTTGTCATGTTCAGTGGTTACCTGAAACCATTTCCTCCCTGTTAAGGTTAGGGGGTTTATAGTGGCACTGTGCCCGGAATCAGTCTAGGCACTTCACCCAAAATGCATGTTGTCCAACAAACGTACAGATCCTATGGATTAGTAGGCAATACACTACAAAACCATGTACTGGACTCCTCTCAATCCAACTTCCGAAGCAACCACAGCACTGAGACTGCCCTCCTCTCCGCCACCTATGACATCTGCTCCCTCCTCGACCGGGGAGAATCAGCAGCCCTCACCCGCCTTTGATACCGTCTCTGACTGCACCCTAATCACAAGACTTCACAACGTCAGCATCCACAAACAAAGCCCTGGACTGGATTTGTCCCTTCCTTACCAGTAGAACACAGAGAGTCAGACTTACCCAGTTTCTCTCGGAACCCACATAGATCAGCTGCAGAGTGAATCAGGGCTCCTACTAGAGCCCCAGGTTTTTAAACATCTACATGGCCCAACTCGCAGCCTTCTTCAGAAGCCACAGATTCAAACATTGTTTCTTACACCAATGACACTCAGCTGATTCTCTCCCTCACCAACAAGCCAACCACCGTCAAAACCAATTTTCACAATGGGATGAAGGTTGTCAGCACCTGGATGAGACGGCTGTCTCAAGCTCAACTCGGACAAGATCGATGTTCTCACATCCTGGGGCCCAACACCTCAGTTTGGGACAACTCCTTGAGGCTCGCCAAGTTAGGAAATCCCCCCCCACATCCACTGACCATGCACAAAACATCAGCATCATACTGGATTCTTCACTTACCATTAACCACCAGATCAACGCCGTCACCTCATCATGATTCCACACTCTTCGCCTGCTTCAAAATACCTTCAGATGGATCCCCACTCAGATCAGGAAGACAGTCACCCACGCACTCATCTGCAGCAGACTCTACTATGGCAACGCACTCTAAGAAGGCACTACCCAGAAACTCCTCAGAAAACTTCAGAACATGAAGAACGCCACAGCCAGACTGGTCCTCAACCTCCCCCACCACAGCCACATCTCTGAACACCTATGAGAACTCCAATGGCTCCCAGTCAACAAAAGAGTCACCTTTAAGTGCCTCGAACATGCCTACAAACCCCTCCACGACACCGGACCAGCATACCTGAACCACGCCTCTCATTCCACACACCCACCAGAAACCTGCGCTCTGCCCAACTGGCCCTGGCCACCGTCCCTCGGATCCGCAAGACCAGAACCGGAGGAAGTTCCTTCCCCAACCTCGCCACTAGATCCTGGAACGTCATGCCTCTTCACCTCATGCTCTCACTGTCCCTGATACAATTCAGGAATGATCTCAAGATCTGGCTCTTCGAATGAACCACAGCGTGCAGTCGGACCTGCAACCTCATGCCCCAGTGCGTCAAGACCCTCACGGGCGAGTAGCCACGCTTAACAACCACTGGTTGATTAATTGATTGATTCTCCTTAACAAATTCCCAGTTCTCCAAAACCATACCCTCACTGAAGAACTGTAAAGTGCCACTAACAGGAAATTTCAAAGCAAGTTGGGTGCAAGACATACCCAGTCAAAAAGCAGAGCATAGAGCAACATTACATTTTACCACAGCCTTCTACCATCAAGCAGTCCTTTAAAAAAGCTCATCTGAGGTCAGTTTAATGTAGAAGACATACAAAACAATTACGCAGACAACCTCTCCAAAAATCTTTTTATTGTACTGTATGAGAAACACAAATCATATTTACCATCCAACCATATCTGTTTTTGTAACACATGGTATAAACTGCAGATTGCATTGTATCGTTTAGAGAACTTCGCAGTAACATAATGCTCCTGGCAGCAGTCTGGAAGAAACTGAAAAAGCTAACTTTCAGCAGCTTGTGAAATTCTCTCCAAAATCTTTGGTAGCAATAAGAATTTTCTTTGCAGAAAAAGGTTAAGGACTCATTCACTCAATTCAATAAGCTTTATTTGGTTGAAACAAAGCAACCATAAAAGCACAATACATGATAAAAATACATGAAATTAATAAAAGGATCAAAATCAATAAAAAATCTAATTTCGTTAAAACATCATGCAATACACAGTAAAATAAAAGTGGCACCACCTCAGTTCTCTTAGTCTAAACAGTAAACTCCTAGCAGCTTTTTAGTGAGATAAAATGGCACCACTTCAGTTCTCTTAATGTAAACAGTAAACTCATAGCTGCATTACGTGGACAATTGTTAGGCATAGGCGGTTTTTAGTGGCAAGATCCAAAACACGTAGGCATAGAATGTGCAAAGTGTATAGTGCTCAGTTAGTATAACCATCTCCAGACTTAACCCCTTCCTTGCGGCCGCGATTTCCCCGCAGTGCGGCACTTCCGCAAAACGGGTGCGGCCGCGACGGCAGCAAGGAAGGGGTTAAGGGGACTGGTTAATTACATTAGAACATCAGGATTTTATCGATACTATTTATATATAGTGTGAAAAGTAGGGGGGCCAGTATACATCCTTGTCGCACCCCTCTAGCTGATTTAAAAGGTCCTGTACAATTTCCCGTATGGGACGTCCTTACTGCCGCATACAGGTCCTGATGCAGGTCAGCTAAGAAGTATACCAAGCTAGGATCTAAACCCATGTCCAGAAGAATGGTCCACAGCCTCGATCTATTTACTAAATCGAAAGCCGTGGACAAGTCCATGAATCCCATATACATGGAGCCTTTAGTTGCAATGGTGTACTTACTTATCAATAAATACAGGTTAAGGCACTGATCCATTGTGCCTCTTCCAGATCTGAACCCATATTAGGAATCCGACAGGATCCCCTTCTCTGTCACCCAATTTGATACCTTATTCAGGATTACTTTGCCTAAGATTTTTACGGCAGAATCAATTAAGGAAATGGGCCTGTAGCACCTTGGACCATTTCTCTGCCCCTTTTTAAAAACAGGCATTTAATCGCTTTTGACCAGGACTTGGGGAACCCCTGCGAGGCACTAACATTAAAAACATTATTCAGGATATGGGCCCACATTTCCACATTACTCTTGTAAAAATCTACTGGAACCCCATCGGGTCCAGGGGCCTTATTGCTAGCAGAGTCAATTATTGCCTTCTTGACATCCTGTACATTAAAACCCTGTTTAGCATGTGTGTATTTTCTGACTAAGAGCTCCAGATTAATACACTGTTCTAACGTGCCTAACACCTTTCTAAAACCATATTGTGCCTGAGCCAAAATACCATGCTCCACGACCCACTCCTCAAGTCTTATTAATAGAACCCTACTCATAATTTTTACTGAGGGGTCAAAGCAAGTTGGTTGCAAGACATATCCAGTCAAAAAGCAGAGCATAGAGCAACATTACATTTTACCACAGCCTTCTACCATCAAGCAGTCCTTTAAAAAAGCTCATCTGAGGTCAGGTTAATGTAGAATACATTCAAAACAATTACGCAAACAACCTCTCAAAAAATCTTTTATTGTACTGTATGAGAAACACAAATCATATTTACCACCCAACAATAACCCACAAGTGGCCTAGCAGCACAACCTGAACATTATCTCTTACGCCAACGACACCCAACTCGTCCTCTCCCTCACCAAAGACCCTCACACCGCCAAAACCAACCTTCACGAGGGAACTCTCTACGCAGGAATCCCGGCCAAAAACCTGCAACGACTACAACACATCCAAAACGCCTCAGCCCAAATGCTCCTCAAGTTTCCCCACCACAGCCACATCACCTCCCACCTGTGAGACCTTCACTGTCTCCCCGTCAACAAGAGGATCACCTTCAAGCTCCTCACCCACGCACACAAAGCACTCCACAGCACCGGGCCGGCCTACCTGAACAACAGACTCAACCTCTATACCCCCCCACCAGTCCCGCTCCACCAGCCTCACCCTTGCCGCCGTCCCACACATCCAACGAAACTCCTCCGGCAGCAGATTCTTCTCCTTCCTCACCTGGAACACCCTCCCTACCCATCTGCGGCAGACCCAAGACCTGCTCACCTTCAGAAGGCTCCTTAAGACCTGGATTTTCGAGCAGTAGCAGCACCCCCCCCCCCCCCCCCCCCCCCTAGCGCCTTGAGACCCTCACGGGTAAGTAGTGTGCTTTACAAGTTCAGTGATTGATTGATGTCTGTTTTTGTAACAGATGGTATAAATCGCAGTTTGCATTGTATGTTTTAGAGAACTTCGGCAGTAACATAATAGTCCTGGCAGCAGTCTGGAAGAAATGAAAAAGCTAACTTTCAGCAGCCTGTGGAATTCTCTCCAGAATCTTTGGTGGCAATAAGAATTTTCTGTGCAGAAAAAGGTTATGGACTCATTCACTCAATCACGGACTTCTTGCTGCTTGGGCACCACGTAGATACTTTAGGCTACAGCGTTTATATAAATGTGGCAATGAGAAGCCAGAGTATGGGGTTCATGAGGAGGGAGTTTATAATGGTTTTGGTGATTTCTTATGCCAGAGCAGCTCCAATTCCCAAAGACACAAGGACTTGGAATACATGGTGCTCTTTGTCTGGTCAGTGTTCAGCTGCTACAGATAAATTCTTATACCTCTGATCATAACCATGAGAAGGAAGTGGTGCCTCTTCATCTGTGACACCAACCAGGTACCTGCACTTAGCACATTCCTTTAAACCTTACTGAAGTGTAAACAAAAGAGAAACTCCTCATCAAATCTCAACTAAGCCCTGAAGAATGGGGAGAACGCTGCATCTTGTGATCTGTAGTCACTCAAAGAAATACTGACAAGGGAGACGCCGCGTTTGGCACCAGCACCGAGGCACCACTCGAGGGCAGGACTACAAGCCCCAGGAGAGAGCGGGCCCGTGACACGACCGGCAACCCCTCCCCTTCCATCACCGGGGAGCATTTCTGGACCTTGCGCCTCCCGCTTCGCGGGAAACTCCACGTTTGGCATCAGCACCGAGGCACCACTCGAGGGCATGACTACAAGCCCCAGGAGAGAGCAGGGGCAGTGACACAACTGGCAGCCCCTCCCCTTTCATCACCAGGGAGCTATATAACCATCAGCGTTTTCCCGCGTCGCGAGGCGCGGGTGGGCGCCGGGCAAAGGGCGGGCCGCCTGTGGCCATCCGGGTCAGGAGGAGGCGGGGCTGGGCCAACCCCCTTGTTATTTCCATCTACAAAGAATGGGTAAGCGTAAACTTCAGCGCTCTCATGATCAGGGGTGCGCAAGAGCTAAAGTACCTAGAAGGTCTGCATATATAATCTCCTATTTAACCTCTGCGGTGGGTGTATTGTCATCTGAAATTGCCATAGCAGAAAAAAAACTTGGACTTGAGCCTAATATCGTAAATCTACCTAGCTTATCTCCCCTCCCCTTGAAAATCCTGTTCCTCTAGAGCCTACTGTCCTTGTAAATAATCCACCCGGCGCCCCGGAGATTGAGGATGTTACCCCAGCAGAGAGGGTGCCTGTATCCCCTAATGATACCCTATGTGAACTACCTAGTACTGACACTGTAACCAAGGGCAATCCCAATATCCATAACAAAAAGACAAAGAGAGTTACTAAAAGGGTGTACAAACGGGACAAAACTTTTAAGGGAGACCCTCTGGATAATGACCCAGTTCTTACTAAGAAAATCCAGTCTACTGTGCGGGTCATGGTCGAGGAGATCTTTACTACTAGATTGGAGAAGGATTTAACAACAGTTGCCAAGGACATTGTTGATACCTTGAACATTTGTGTTTCGAATCTGCTGGAGAAGTGTGACCGTATCAAATCCTTTTTAACGTCGCAAATTCAAATATCATGCATCACCCAAACATCTGTCCCGACCGGATGTCCCTCACAGTCAGGGGTGGGGTTAACTGGGAGGTCTGGGTTAAACCTTATGCCTGCGAAGCCTGAAATGGGAAAACATTTCGAATCAGTTATTTGTCATGACTCAACAACCACCCAGGAAGGGGAGCAGGAGAGGTCTGCTACAAGGGAACCCAACCCTGAGTTAATTGCACCCCTATCTAAGCTATATGAGAAACCCGGGGCTTTACTGCACAGGCTTAATACAGCGAACCAACCTTATATCAACCTCCCGCCGGCGGCAGCTCCGTTAGTGGCAGTTCTTGTGAGAGTCCCCCCCCCCTCTGGCAAGTGGGGAGGTGGAATCGACCGAAGCATTATCGTTGACCAGAAACTGGTGCGATCGTAATTGCTCAGGTGACTCCGGAATCTCCTCTTATATTATAATGGCCAGACGGGTGGGGTGGATAGGGGGGATTAAGAAGGGCGTAACTGGGGATTGTGTAATTGTGAACTTTAATAGTCCCCATGCAGCGTCCCGCATGTTGTGGGATGCTTCAGATCTTAAGGGGGATGCTGTTGGAATAAGAGCATTACCACTAGGGTATTTTTACCCCCCACATCTCTCAAGTAGAATAGCGGCAAGGATCAGCTGCCCAGAACAGCCCATGGGGAATGCTGCTCCTAACATTCAGAATGCCTCAATTGGGGTTGACCAGTCCAGCTGGAGTATCGCTAGAACCTCTACCCAGTTAAATATTAACCAGTCAAACCTTAGTAATACTACCACCCTTCTTACTAATAGATTTTCGCCCTTGTCACGGCTTGATGAAAATGATTGACTAGGCCCATCTGAAACTTGTACCCCAGCCAAGGAACTCAGTGCCCCTGAAGAGCTTGGGGCTACTATAAGACTAATGAGCTGGAACATCGCAGGGTTACGCTCTAAGAGGTAAGATGTTAATTGGTTAAGTTTTATCTGTACCCATGAGATTATAGCCCTACAAGAAACTTGGGACACTGATTGTAACCTGTGGGTTGACGGATATAGATCTTACTCCAAGCCCGCCTGTCCAACTACAGCAGGTAGAGCAAAGGGGGGGTTGATGTTTCTTATATCAGTTAACCTTAGTGCCTCGGTAAAAATAATAGATTCAGCTTCACCAAACTGTTTATTAATTGAGCTTACCCTGGTGAATCACCCGAAGACTTTAATTATCAACTTTTATAATTCTGGTGAATGTGTGACCCCAAATGAACATTTGTGTTATTTGACACGGTTTTTAGAACTATATAAAGTTCAGTATACCACTTTTTTTTACATTATCCTTATGGGAGATTTTAACATTCATTTATGTAACCTTAACTGTCTTATAAATGTACCCTATGGCCCCCCCCATTTTGAACATACCCCCAGAGGGGAGGCACTGGAAGAACTCCTTTTACATGCAGATCTCTACGAGCCAGGCTTTTTTGATAAAGATGAGCGGGTTGTAACCTTTGAAGCTAGAGGTTGTGAGTCTATTATTGATTATATTTTTATATCCCCTGCACTCTTAGGGATTACACTGAAGTATAAGGCATCCCTCTCCCCTTTTAGTAACCACAACCCAGTGATTCTAACGCTGGAAAAGGGGTTCTGTCCGGAGGTTGTTAAACCTATACTGTCAGGCTCCACCTCTGTGGTTCCAAAAGACCAAGGGAGGAGATTGAAATGGGCAAAAATAGTTCCTGTTCACTTCCATGATAGTCTAAATTATAAAGTTAAGGCAGAAATCAAGGACTGTTTAGACCCTTTAAATCCGGGTAGGGATACCATCTCAGTCTTAGAAACCATCTGTAGACAAGTCGCTACTGACCTCACCGCCACCCAGAGCCCTAGAGCAGGACAGGTAAATAGATGGCTTGATTCCAAATGTTCTAGGGCCCACCAAAACTTGGTTAAGTCATTTAAAAGTGTCCCCCCCGGGATAAAATCCGTATAGCTCGTTCGAGAAAAGAACATAAACTTACTGTCAAGACACGGAAGAATGAGGTTAAAAAGATGGCTTGGGATGCCCTAAATACGCAAGAGGTCCTTAAAGACAGTTCCAAGTTTTGGACTATTGTGAATAGTCCCCTGCTTACGGGGGATGAAAATGGGGCACTTGATATTAATATTTCAGATGACGAATGGCTGACCCACCTTGAAGGCATCTATTCTAGCAACGAGGGGTTTGAAACCTTCCAGGTGCCTGTTAGTAACCCTCCCCTACCTGCCCTAAGTTTTAATGTACAGGATGTCAAGAAGGCAATAATTGACTCTGCTAGCAATAAGGCCCCTGGACCCGATGGGGTTCCAGTAGATTTTTACAAGAGCAATGTGGAAGTTTGGGCCCATATCCTGAATAATGTTTTTAATGTTAGTGCCTCGCAGGGGTTCCCCAAGTCCTGGTCAAAAGCGATTATAGTGCCTGTTTTTAAAAAGGGGCAGAAAAGTGATCCAAGGTGCTACAGGCCCATTTCCTTAATTGATTCTGCCGTAAAAATCTTAGGCAAAGTAATCCTGAATAAGGTATCAAATTGGGTGACGGAGAAGGGGATCCTGTCGGATTCCCAATATGGGTTCAGATCTGGAAGAGGCACAATGGATCAGTGCCTTAACCTGTATTTATTGATAAGTAAGTACATCATTGCAACTAAAGGCTCCATGTATATGGGATTCATAGACTTGTCCACGGCTTTCGATTTAGTAAATAGATTGAGGCTGTGGACCATTCTTCTGGACATGGGTTTAGATCCTAGCTTGGTATACTTCTTAGCTGACCTGCATCAGGACCTGTATGCGGCAGTAAGGACGTCCCATACGGGAAACTGTACACGACCTTTTAAATCAGCTAGAGGGGTGCGAAAAGGATGCATACTGGCCCCTTTGACAAAAACTCAACATTGGCTGACTCGTAACCCCCTCAAACTTATCACACTCAAAACTGAATTATTATTGATCTCACCACCCAGTATCGCTCCTAGCATTAAAGACTGGCTCCAACACATTTCACTGCGTTGAACTACAATCCACATGATTGACTCAGCAAAAACCCTAGGAAAAATCTTGGACAATAACCTCTCCATGCAGAATCATATCAGCGCCTCCATCAGTGACTAATCATCAACTACATGCATTAAGAAAACTAAAACCTTTCCTTCCAGTGGTAGATCTCAAAACAGCAGTTCAAGCACTCATGCACTTATCTCTGAGCACTCTGCATTGCATTTGTCAGCATTTTACTTGCCTCATTCCTTGCTGTCCGGCCCGCCTTGTCCCTGTTCTGTCACGGCTTGTGCCGATTGAGCGGAGGGACTATAGGCTTTCTTCCGCTTGACACGGTACCAAGAGGGATCAGTTCCGGTCAGGTCAGTGTTCTAGTTGTTATTGCGGCCTCCCCTGCCTATTTAAACCAGCTTGGGGCGCCAAAGGCAAGCCCGTCTGCACCCGTTTGCGCACGACCGCCGCCAGGACCCCTGCATTTTATATACTGCATCGGGTAAGGCCCAATCCAACACTATGTTGAATTTCTCTAGTGCCGAGTTGCGATCTCTGAATACTCTCACCCTACAAAGTTTAATATGTCCTTTCCACTCTGCAGCATCCTCTGCCACTCATCAGTCCGGCACCCAGAATAGTAATAATATACCCACACCGACCACTGGCATTATAGATACGAGTACCGCTGACACAAATGGAGCCCCCAAATCACTAACGGCACGATTTCTTAATGCACGGTCCATCCCTAAACACACATTAGACCTCTGGAGCCATTTGGAGGCCGAAGATCCCAACATTTATTTCATTACTGAAACATGGCTCCACAGCCACGCCTCTCCTGATGTCACTATAGCTCTTCCCCCTCAATATCATCTAGTCAGATTAGACAGAGAAGTAGGTAGAGGTGGGGGCATCGCAGTTGCAACCAAGGCCCCCTTCGAGATTATTACTGTAGAATCCTGCTCCACCAAGATGTTGGAAATATTAATTTTTAAGATTAGAACTCCTGAATCGGCAACACGGAGAGGAGCCTTAGTCTACAGACCCCCAGGTCCAAAAGCGAAGTTTGTAAATCAATTATTGGAATTGGTTGTACCACATGTATTAGCCGCAGATAATTTCATCTTAATTGGAGATTTTAAATATTACGCCGAGCAATTGTCTGATCCAGACCCCAACCAGTTGGTTGGAACATTGGAAGCACTGGGAATGACCCAGAAAGTTGTAGGCCCCACCCATCAAGCTGGACACACCCTAGACTTATTGTTTACTAACTCTACCAAACTGACAATCGAGCCATCTTTACCACTACTGTGGACTGATCGCCACTTATTAAAATGTTGTATGCCCATGAATTATTTTAGAATTTGTAGGAAGAATAAATCCATTTTAATTTGGCCCTGGCGCAAATCAACCATGATGCCTTTTCAGTCCACTTCAACCTACAGCAGGTACGCTATACTGACACTGTGGAACAGGCCGCAACTGCCTTTGAAGACGCCATTGCATCCACACTGGACGTGGTTGTCCCTCTAGCCAGGGTTAAAATTAACGGGATAGCCTCGCCATGGTTCACGGCAACATTAAAAATTGAAGGAAAAAAAACATTAAAAATTGATGAACAATTTTGCAGAACAGCTGAACGCCAATGGAGGAAAACTAAAACTGATGCAGATCGAAGGAAATATAAACAGTTTCAACACACCTACATAAAGAACATTAAACTGGCAAAGAAGTTGTATTTGACTCAGCGGATAAATAATACAGCCCACTCCAGTAAAGAGATCTACAAAATACTGAAAGAGTTCACCTCTCCCCATGTAGAGCAGTCTTCTATCCTTCCTACACAAGAATGGGTAGACTCTGCATCTTCCTTTTTTGACGATAAAGTTAAAACCATCTACTCATCTTTTCCCCAAGGCGACAGAGATACTCATCAGCAGAATAGCAGCCTGTCCATGCCACTCCTACAGCCAGAATTTAACGATGTGCCTCTGCTGTTGGAATTTGCACCTCTAACAGGTAATGAAGTGTTAGGTGGCTTAACTAAGATTAAATCAGGTTCCCCCGTGGACCCCTTCCGACCCGTCCTTGCACAAAAATCTGCCCCAACTCACAAACACACTAACTGAAATCTTTAATATTGTCTTGGAACAAGCCTGGGTCCCCACTCGATGGAAAAATGCCCAAGTTAAGCCTATTCTTAAAGACCCCAGTCTACCAGTTACTTATAGTCCCATCTCATTGTTACCTTATTTTGGGAAGGTATTAGAACATCTAGTCAATAAACGCCTCACTGCCCTCCTTGAGAACTATGGTCTCCTGGACCCTTCTCAATCCGGTTTCCGTGTAGCTCAAGGCACGGAAATTGCAGTTGTATAGATGACCGATAACATCAGGCTTGCACTGGATAAAAGAGAATCAGCAATATTGGTCCTATAGGACCTATCCGCGGCCTTTGATACCATCTCCCATAGCATCTTGAAACATCGACTCTGGAAGGTGGGAATTAGGGCTAAGGCCCTGGAATGGTTGAGAACTATTTAACAGATCGCTCAACTACCATCCTTATTGACTCTATATCCTTGTGCAGTTGACCATTAAGTGTAGGTGTCCCACAGGGTTCCTTCCTCAGCCCTATGCCGTTTAATCTCTACTTAACACAGTTGGCAGGTATCATTAGATCATATGCTTTTAAAACAGTGTCATACGCTGATGAAACTCAATTACTTATCACCTTTGGTCCAGATTACGGGGACACAAAATCTCTTTTTAAAAACTGTATGGTCCATGTGAATGATTGGATGGGCAGGTACAAAATCAACTTAATGGCAGCAAGACCGAGATTATCCTGTTTGGTAGGGCGGAGGAACACTGGTCACACGACTGGTGGCCCTTGGCATTGGGACCATTTCCATCTCCCAAGCAAGCAGTGCGCAACCTTGCAGTAACCATTGTTAACACACTGTCCATGAAAACTCATGTTAACACGGTACTCAGCACTTGCTACGGGATCATGCGTAATCTCCGCAGTAATCTTCAATGGTTACCCATCGAAGCCAGGAAACCTCTGGTACAAGGTCTTATTATCAGTTGCCTCGATTATGGGAATGCACTGCTGGTTGCACTCAAAGAAGATCTGCTTTCCAAGCTCCAGATTCTTCAGAATACCGCTGCCAGACTCATTCTAAATCTCCCTCCTATATCGCCCTCTGCTCCCAACCTTAAGACTCTCCATTGGCTTCTGGTGCAGCAGAAAGGTCATTTTAAAATTCTGTGCCTCACACATAATATCCTGTATGATATAGGCCCTAGATATCTAGCCAAGAAACTCCAATGGTACAAACCCATCAGACCCCTAAGATCTAGCACCAAATACCACCTTGTCCTACCATGCATCCGAACATCCCGAAACAGCGGTCATTCATTTTCTTACTTGGCCCCTAAGCTTTGGAATAAGCTACCATTGCATCTTCCATCCATAGTTGATCATAGATGCTTCCGAAGAGAATTAAAGACTTGGCTCTTTCCCCAGTAAACTCGTTATTACATCATCTTCTTGCTGAAGTTCTGCCCAGCACCATGAGACCTCCCCGGTGATATGTGCGCTCAACAAGAACATTTGACGTTTATGCTATCAAAATTAGACTATGGTAGTGCTAACCTTGTGTGCCTTCTGAAAATACAACTTGCACCGTTGAAGGCCACCATAAACACGGTGGCAAGGCTCATCACTGGTTTAAAAAAAAAAAGGAATTATCTCACCCCCTGACCTCCAATCACTGAACTGGCTACCCTATGAGTTTAGAATCCACCTCAAAATTGCTTGCAAGACCCATAAAGCTCTTTACCACAACACTCCTTACCTGGCACAGAAACTGACCCTACCTAGCGGAAAAAGAAGTTTGTGAAGCACAAGCTCCCATCAATTAAAACAACAACAATTCAACAAAAAGAAAGCTTACAATCAAGCCTTTTCTGGAATTGCCTCTAAAATCTGGAACTCTTTTCTCTTTTCCTCCGGAGACCAGGTCCAACCCTTCCACATCCATCTTCAAAAAAATGAAGTAAAACTTCTACTATCTAACATATGCTTTCACATTGAGGATATACTTCTCTGACCCCAGGTGTGACACTGTTTTTGCTCCATTTTTGACGTTCTATTTATCACTTCTACGTCCATACCAGCTGGGACCTGAACTGATCTTCCATTTCCCAACCATCTACACACTAATTGTTGCAGATCACCCAGACACCCATTAGGGTTTTGGCCCTGCCAATATTTACCAGTAATTATGTGTTCCTGGCTTCCACTATAAATATTACTTCCATGACTAATACAATGTATTTTTCTATTGTTTATCGCTTGTATCATAACTACCTTTTGTTATTCTTGTACAGAGCTCCGACACCCAGAACGGTCTTGTTAGCTCTAAATAGAACTCTACAAATAAAATGAACTTCTGAGCAAGTCTTAGTGTACAAGAAACAAATCATATTTACAACCAAACAATATCTGCCTATTTGGTACCACATATTTTGTTACAGAATTTATATTTTTCATTTCTTCCAGACTGCTACTAGAAATATTCTGTAACTGCCTAAATTCTCTAAAACATAATGCAAACTGAGAATTATACCTTCTGGTGGAAAAATATTTTCACACAATCTTCATTTTATGAATACTCCATCCGATTTATAAACTTTATTTCGGTCAATCAGACCCTCAAAAATGCCAACATACATATACATAAATTATTGCTGATGATATATTCCTGATTCATTAAGTTCATCAAAACAACTCATTAAAACATAACCGCAATTGTGATAAAAGTTCCCTGCTTTCTAAAAGGTCTATATATAAGACGGTGCAAGACACACTAGCTTCTATGGGCAGGCATGTAGAGCTATGCTTTAGTCAGTCAATATCTGCCAGGCGGGATGATGGAGTTGGCTTATTGGTTTTTGAGTTAGGGCTGCCCGAGGGCGTGTGAGTAGCCAGCTGCCTCTTACATTGGATGTTCGATGTAGCTGGGGGAAGAGTCCTAACTTCCAGGGCAATAAGATCGTACACTAGGCTCTCATCAGCTAGGATCCGTTCAATGGCATATGTTGGATTGTTGTATAAGACATTTTTGCACACAGTATGTCCTCCCTAATCATGGATCTGCACACTCTAACATGCCTGATCCAGTGGATGGTTTTATTGATTAGGGATTCCTCAGTCTCTTCCCTTATGGGGTGGTTATATTTAGGGACATTGATCATAAATATCTGTTTAAGTAGCAGGTCCTACCCAACGTTGCATGCTATTTCACCTTGCTGCTTCTCTACGCGGAAGATGAAAAGGGTGTGAGTGTCTATGTGATACCTCTGATGCTGATTGAACTACCTTATCCCTCACTACATTTTCAGCCGTTTCAGCTCTACAATTACTCAAACCGGTGTTTAAAGTTGTTGATGGGGGAGTATTATGTATGGATGTATGAGATAGCTGTTTTCTACTGGGGGCTTCCCTCGTGTACTCTAATCTAGCTAATATGACCTGGTTTTTGGAATCTCCTAGCCTATCTAGCAACCTGTGGATAAGACCCGTTTAGTGTCCCAATGGTGGTTTTCAGGACGCTGACCTACTTATGTAAGTCGGAAACGGAGATAGCAGCTTCAGGATTAACCAAAAGTACATCGCCAAGCGGAGGGGGAGTTCCGTTCTTGCCCCCCCCATCATTTATGTCCCTAGTTACAATGCTGGTTTCCAATACATCTTGCAAAGGTGAACCATCTATTCCTGCATAACAACTCAGTAGCAGAAGATGATAAGTCAGTGACCATATTTTGTAGAGCAACCTGAGTCGTAGCCGAGGCTTCTTGAGACTGAGGGCCTTCACCAGCATTCGCCTGCCTAAACATAGATGGTATGTGATCCTTTTTAACCGGGGTCTCGGGTGGTTTTAGCACTGTACACAGCATCAACAGGAGTTGGAGCCAATAGATCCTCACACTCAGTCGGTAAATAATCAATGCGATCCATAAACGCTGTCCCCCTCTGATAAACTGAGCCTTCTTGGATTTCTTGGCTTTCGTGCCCCCCGTCCCCCAACCCCCTCTTGACAACCTTTCTTTTCCCCATGGAGACTTCAGGAGGTTTCACACGTGTTAGATCGGGGGGCAAAAATTAAAATGCAAGGGGAGATGGCAAGCTCACAAGCGGGCTCAGCCGATAGGAACAACTAAAAGATTGCAGAATGTTTTAGAATGTACATAGTGATTTTTACAGTACCTTAGTGAGACCCCCAAGACACAGGTGTCAGAGGGTTGGCCCAGCCCAGCCTCATACAGGCGCGCAACGGAGCCTCACAACTTGCTTTATGCGCTTCTGGGCAACAAGGGAGCCTGGGGTGTAGTGAGCCACCCAGCTCGTATATTACTTTGTTGCCACATCAACTCCCTGGGCTGGGCGCGGACAAGGGAGAATAAATAAAAGCTGACGACACGGAGCCAAGTCAGAGTGTGGCGGTGTCTCTGTTCCCGGAGCAAGTAGGCCCAGTGTTTTAACAGGACCCGGCAATATCCCTGCATGACCCAGCAGTGCTATCCCTTACCCCCACCATCACATTGGAGACAAGGCGGGTGCTGTATTCCAACGCGTACCCCATCGCTACGCACATCGGCATTAAGGGCAAGTACCAGTGTTCCTGCGGAGCCGCAACAAGGGGACGAAGATCGGCAGGTTGTGCTGGTGTAGAGACAGACGTGCTGTGGAGGTGTGAGGCCCTATCGAGGGAGCGGGTGCGGTGAGGCAGCGGGTGCACAAGGGTGCGCTGCTGATCTGGCCGCCCTGGCGCTTGCAGCCCCCAGAGTGAGTGGGATACTGGAGCCTGCCTGCAACCGCAGAGATGATAGAGGGACACCAACAGAGGGGGTGAGGCGGCGCATAGGTCGCGGCACGAGGGAGTGAGCGAAGGCCCTGTGCATGAGGTGCTGCGAGGGACAGCCAGGTGGGAGGAAGCAAAGAGCACGCAGTGCTGTGGCAGTGAGAGGCTGCGCACATGATGTGGAAGTCAGCTGACACCATAAAGAAGACGCAGATGCCAGATGTAAAGTTTAACTTCTTTATTATCTCAGAGCGTCGGGGAAACGCTCTTGCTATTGTCGGGCTCGGCCGCTATCTAAAATGGCCGCCCTTCCGGTTCCGGTCTCCGCCCACCTGGGAACACTAGACCGTCACCACATAACTCCCCCCTTTAGCACCCACAACAATATGTGAAATAAAGTTCAACAGAACAATCTTACTTGATGCTCATTGTAAAGTCATCGAACTTCTTAGGAACTCTTACGACTCTGCCGGCTCCAGTCCTTACCACTTCCTTCTCACTCGCTCCTCCGCTTACTCTATGGGTGGTGTTTTGCCCATTTCTCTCGCTGTTGCTTCCTTGCTCCAATTCACGTTTACTCATGACCAGTTCCTTACCACTATTATTCTGAGTCGTCTCTTCTTCTGTACCTTTGTCTTCTCCTTCCCAGGTGTTGCCATTCTCTCTTTCCTCTCTTTGCTCTTCTTCCCTTCTTTCACTTACATTCCCTTGCACACCTTCTTCTGGGTCCAGTCCTCCTTCCGTAGTTGTCTCCCATTTTAGGATATTGTTACATTTAGCCATCCGGTCTTGTGACCATACTTTGCCATCGCTTAACAGTGCTGATCGGGCGTATGGTTCAATGACCTTGAGGGGCGGCGTGAACTTACTTTCTCCCTTCCTTTTCAACGTCGCTAATTTCACCCTCACCCAGTCTCCCTTCTCTAAGGTCACTCCTTGCACGTTGCGCCTTTTGTTGTAATGTTCTGCGTATACTTCCTGTGCTCTCTCTATATTCCTTTTCACCACTGCAGGGGACCATTTGCTTTGTATGACCAAGTGCCTCCAAGCCATGTTGTCCTTGGTGAACGGTTCTCTTCCCTTCAACACTTTGAATGGACTGTATCCTGTGCTTCCGGGAGTGATGTGGTATGCCCATAGCATTTTGGGTAGTTCCTTCTCCCAATCTTGACCTGCGCTGATAGCTGCTTCGATGGTTCCCATGATCACTCTGTTGAACCGTTCGGTCAACCCATTCCCTGCCGGGTGGTAGAAGGGTGTGTGTTTTACCTCTATCCCATTCTGGGCCATGAACGCCTCCCATTTGGCTGACACAAACTGCGGTCCATTATCACAGGTTATCACTTTGGGGATACCTTCCTTCACAAATATCGCATTCAGGAATGACAACACTGTGTCTGTGTCCACCGTTTCTGTTACTTTCACCTCCGGCCACTTTGAGTATCTGTCTACCATCACGATGGCGTATTTCTGCACTCCTTCGATGTTGAGTATCAGTCC
Source organism: Lissotriton vulgaris (assembly GCF_964263255.1). Taxonomy (NCBI): domain Eukaryota; kingdom Metazoa; phylum Chordata; class Amphibia; order Caudata; family Salamandridae; genus Lissotriton; species Lissotriton vulgaris. The sequence goes on along the minus strand of NC_141700.1, from coordinate 508,173,395 downwards.
TATGATGTCAATAGATACCGTTTCCCAGGGGCTACTGGGCATTGGAAATCTTCCCAACGGCGGTCTTATTAAGGTTTGAGATTTGTCCACTCTGGAGCATGACTCACACATCCTCACATACTTCTCCACTTGGGCGTCAATCGCAGGCCACCAGTATGCCTGCTTTGCCAACACCTTGGTCTTCGTAATTCCTTGATGTCCTTCATGCAGGATAGCCAATAGGTGAGGAATGACTTTGTCCCCCCTCAGAAAGAACGTGGAATTCTATCCAATCAACAGTTCTTCTCTCACCTCCCAATATTTCCTCATCTGTCTGTCTAGGTGTCTCTTGTCCGGCCATCCATGAGTCACATACCCTTTGATCGACTCCAGTGTTTCGTCTTGGATGTATGCTTCCGCCCATTCTTGTTCGCTGATGACTTGTTCCAAGTCCTGCATGGTCGCCACCATGTACCCTTCCCATCTGGGGGGTTCCTGTTCGTCCGCTCCTTCCTTGGCTGCCGCCCTACTTAAGAAGTCGTTCAAAAAGGGGTGGTGATGGACGGAGCATCTGAACCAATCAAACACTCACACCCAGTCAACAGATCTTGGTTTAATCCATCACCATTCTTTAGCCCACTCTGCCACCCCAGTTCGGACATATGCAAATCAGTCTGACCCTGTGCCACATGGGAACAGTCCAGCCCGAACTGCCAAGCCATGCCTTCCCTGGACCGGAAACAAGCTTCCGAGGACCGGTTTCTGGCATTACAGCCGTCTTCAGCCCGGCTTGCTTGAATCCAGTGGCAAAGTGAGCAAGGGACTCACGCCTGAGCTTACCCTGCCAACTTATGGCGAACAAATGGGTTCAAAAAGTGGTGGTGATGGACGGAGCATCTGAACCAATCAAACACTCACACCCAGTCAACAGATCTGGGTTTAATCCATCACCATTCTTTAGCCCACTCTGCCACCCCAGTTCAGACATGGCCATATGCAAATCAGTCTGACCCTGTGCCACATTGGAACAGTCCAGCCCGAACTGCCAAGCCATGCCTTCCCTGGACCGGAAACAAGCTTCCGAGGACCGGTTTCTGGCATTACAGCCGTCTTTAGCCCGGCTTGCTTGAATCCAGGGGCAAAGTGAGCAAGGGACTCACGTCTGAGCATACCCTGCCAACGGTGATGGATCAAACCCAGATCTTTTGACTGGGTGTGAGTGTTTGATTGGTTCAGATGCTCCGTCCATCACCACCCCCTTTTGTACCGCTACTTAAGAAGTCAGCGACCCTGTTCCTGGGGCCTGGTATGTACTCCACCTCGTATACATAATCCAGCAGCCTTAGCGTCATCTTCGCTATTCGTGGGGTTTCATGTGCGTGTCCGTTTGAGGTAAGCACTTTTATCAGAGGTTTGTGGTCCGTGCGCACCAAAAACGTAGCCCCCCATAGGAATTGTCTGAAACGTTCCATCGCCCACACTACGGCCAGCATCTCCTTTTCAATTACACTGAACTTTTCTTCATTGGGCGCCAAGGATCTAAATGCAAAGAAAACTGTTGAGACCTCTCCAGTACTTGATTTCTGCATCAGCACCGCCCCCAGCCCTCTGTTGCTGGCGTCTGTGGTTAGTATTGATGCTGCTGACTGATCAAAACCCTTGAGTGGTATGGCTTCGCTCATTTCCTTTTTTAATGTCTCAAACTCCTCTTGTTCTTCCTTGTCCCATTTGAACCCGTTTCTCTCCTTCAGTAGTTGTCGTAGGTGGTGGGTTTTTGTAGCAAAGTGTGGAATGAACTTGCTGTAAAATTCAGCCATTCCTAGGAATGACCCGACATCTTCCGTTCTAGAGGGGGCCGGTGCATCCTTTATCGCCGCCAAGTTAGCCTTCTTTGGCTCAATTCCTTTTTCGATGATTTCATGTCCTAGGTAAGTCACGGATGGTACACCAAACTTGCATTTTCCCCACTCAGCTGTGAGTCTATTGTTCTTTAGTATCCCCAGTACAGCATGCAGCTTGTCATTGTGCTCAGGTTTGGACCTCCCCATTACAAGTATATCGTCCTGGAAGTACTGTACTCCTTCCACCTTTTGGAACATCTTATGCATGAGTTTTTGAAAGAATGCTGCCGCTAGTCCGAATGGCATCCTCACGAATTTGTAACACCCGAACGATGTTATGAAGGATGTGAGGTGGCTGCATGTGGGGTGCAATGCTACTTGATGGTATGCCGAGGATAGGTCCACCCTGGAAAACCACTTTATTCCTTTGGTTTTCGTGAGCATCTTGTTAATGCGTGGCAGTGGGAATTTATCAACCAGTATGTTCTTGTTGAGCTCTCTGAGGTCCACGCACAACCTCACCTTCCCATTTGGTTTTTGTGCTACTACTAAGGGTAATAGGCATTCCGCACTTTCAATAGCTTTTATTATGCCTCCTTTCTCCAACCTTTCTAGTTCTTCTAGTACTGCTTCACAGCATCGGAACGGTATGTTTCTGGCCTTGTGGCTCACAGGTTTGGCTCCTTCCTTCAAGTGTATCATGTGCATGAATTTTGTTAATTTTCCTATTTCCCCACTGATCACTCCCGGATACTCTCTCTTCCATGCCTCTCCCTCGTATCCTTGTTCCGTATCCGTAAGCATCACCTTCTCCACTCCTTCCAGATTGAGTTGAATGCCCAGGGCACCTTGGTCTTTCCATCCGAGCACCGAGGGCCCCTTTTCCGACACATAAATCTTGCAGTCGGCTTGGCGTCCTCTGAATTCAAACAATAAAGGACAATATCCTAACATGGGTATCATTTGTCCTGTGTAGGTGACTGGTCTCAAATCCATGGGATGTAGCTCCTTCCTTATTACCTCCAGGAATTCTTCTTCCCATACCTTTCTTTGCACGATGGTGATGAGAGATCCAGAGTCTGCCACTATGTCAATTATCACCCTCCTATGTTCATTTTCAGTACCGGTTTGTTGGACCCCTTGCAGTCCACATCCAATACTTGGTCCGCTATATAGAGAACTTCTTCCAGATACTCTTCACCTCCTTGCGCCTCTTCTTCGTCAGCGCTGACCTGGTCAACGTACCTGAACGCTGCTCCTCTGGGTTTTCGTCTGCAGACTTTTTCGTAGTGGCCAAATATTCCGCAGTACGCACATTTCGCTCTGAATGCAGGGCACACTTTGGCATTGCCCACGTGATGTGCTACCACACCTGTAACAACTTGTTCTCTTCTCCCCACTCGTCTTCGGCGGCGCTCCCCCATTCTGCTGGTTTCTTTTAGAGTATTGGCTTCTGGTCGGACCCCCTTGTTTAGGTTTGTCCCCTTTGCTGTTCACCATCACTCTGCACACTGTTAGTTTGCTCCCTGTATCCTTCCTTGCTGCCTCCGCGCATCTTTTGGATAATTCCGCTTTCTTCACTAAAGCCCATACTTCCTTGAGGGGCGCATCTCCATTTACCCACAATTTTTCTTGTACCGTTGTGTTTGACGTGTGCATTATGATTTGATCCCTTACCAGTTCATCATGTAGGTCACCGAACTTGAAAGTTAAGGCCACTCTTCGTAGCGCTGCAACATATTCGTCAATGGTCTCACCGCTCTCCTGCTTCCTCTGGAAGAACTTGCACCTATCTATGGCCACACACACGACTGGTCTATAGTGCGCATCTAGATCTTCTATCGCGTGTTGGAATACATCTGTGTCCGTCGCTTGCCTTGTTATCGTCACTATGTTGTCGTACACCCTTATTCCTTCCGGCCCTAAATTGTGCAGGAGTATCTTCTTTCTCCTTGGGCTGGAGAATTCTGCATCGCCTTCTTCCTCTAGTGCCGACAAGCAATTGAGGAAGTACCTCTTCCAGTCCTCCCACGGCATCGTGGGTTCTCCTCTTTTGGGTAGGAAAGGCACCATGCCAGTGAGTGATGTGGAGGGTGTAGCCATACTTCCGTTGACCTTTGGCAGGGCACGGGCTTGCCCGTTGTTACTGGGCGGGCTTCCTGGTGCTAGCCCTTCTTGACTTGCTCCCTCCTGGGCCCGGCTGCCATCATCGCTGTCTGATGCTCCTTGGGCGTCCAGGTTTGCTCCCCTCCTTTTCTCCCTGGTCGGGTTGTTGGCTCACCCCTAGACCAGTCCGACCGTTTGGCGCACTTTGCTTCTCCCGGGTGGTTCCGGTAGCGGCTGCGCCTTGGCACCCTCGTGACTCCGAGTGTGGAGTGTCGCCTCGCGCTGTGTGCCCCTTAGAGTGCGCTGCCCGAGGCTTCCTGCCTCTGCTCGCAGCTGGGCTTATCCTTGTCCTTGCGTGCTCCACAGCTACCTTGCCCCCTTAATTGGCGTTTCACCTGCGAGCCGTGGCTACGCCGACCTAGTGTGCTGCTCACGTGGCACGTGCTCGCTCTTGTGGCCTTGTGCGTTGCTCACCCTCTGCCACGCTCCAAGTTCTATGCCATGTGGGCTTGTGCGATCCTTCCTTCTCTTTTTTTTTCTTGTGGGTCCTCGATCTGTGTCAATCCCATCCTCGTTGCCATTGTGGAAGTCAGCTCACACACCATAAAGAAGACGCAGATGCCAGATGTAAAGTTTAACTTCTTTATTATCTCGGAGTGCCGGGGAAACGCTCTTGCTATTGTCGGGCTCGGCTGCTATCTAAAATGGCCGTCCTTCCGGTTCCGGTCTCCGCCCACCTGGGAACACTAGACCGTCACCATACGTGACTGATACTGAGGGAGACGCGGAGCACTACAGAGAAACGTGCTGTGTGCTGGGGGAGAGACGCTAGGCCCCCATAAGACCACAGAGAAAGGAGGGCCTTGCAGGGACAACAAGGGGGGAACACCCCTGATTTAACGAGCACAGGACAGAGGTAAGCTGCCAGGAAAGAGCCCAGCGCGCCAGGAGAAATGTCGAGACCTGCAGATGGAGGGGCCGCAGAGCCAGCGGACCAGGGCTCCCGCATGTCCTTGAGGGCGCTGCCCCCATTCAGCCAGCTGGCAGACCCGGCTACGGCTGCGCCATGCTGACGAAAGTGGATCAGACAGTTGGAAAATTATTTTATCGCCAACAGGGAGAAGGACAACGCGGTAAAGCGCTCAACTATGCTCCACATGTGAGGGGAAAAATTATGCGAACTTTTTCAGGATCTCCCAGACAAGGGGTACAGTAATGACTATGAAAAGGCTGTAAGAGCACTTAATCGCCACTTTGATCCACAAGTCAACCCGGACTTTGAACATTTCAAACAGCGTCAGGCGAAGCAGAAGGAGGAGGACTCATTTGACATGTTCCATGCGTGCCTCAGGAAACTGGCGAGTTCGTGCGTGGGGATTGAACGATTGTTGGAGATCAGGGCACAGCTGATATTAGGGTGCAAGTCGTCGGATTTGCGAGAACTCATACTGCGCTAACCCGGAATATCGCTGGACGACATCTTGGTGCTGGGGAGAGCGCACAAACTGGCCGACGGGAGAGCGGGGTAGATGGAACTGGCACTGGTGCGACGATTGGTTGCTCAACTGGTGCTACGAGAGTCCCATTTAAGAGGAGAGGGCAGATGCCATTAGGAAGTTCAGCGGCCGTAGCAAGGAGGGTGCCAGCGGCGGCGGCTAACGCACCGGCAGGAGAGGTTTTGGAAATTGCGGCCTGGAGAGTTACCCACTGAGGGGATGCCCGGCACAGGGCAGGCAGTGCTTGAAGTGCAACAATTATAGTAATTTTACCAAAGTCTGCATGGGCGCAACTAGATCTACAACAGGGGGAGGTCGACAGAGAAAACAAAAGTCCACGGTGAGCACTGTGCAAGAAGTGGAGGAGGTGGAGAGTAGGTGTCGCAGGATGAATGTCACGGAGGATGAGAAGGAGGAGGACGTATTTGTGATCTCGTACACCAGAGGGGCTACCAAAAAGAAACGCCAGCCCCCAATGTGTCAACTATGGTTGGGAGACAACTGCATCAGAGCACTCATCGACACTGGAGCGTCCGTAAATATCCTCGATGCGGCTCAGTATGAGCGACTGGTACCAACACCGACACTTCTCAAAACCAAAGAGAAGATCTTCACCTATGGGGGAGATACGCCCGTTAAACTATTGGGTGTCATCGAGGTGGAGGTGAGGCACGAAGAACAAGCGGCGCTAATCTGATTCCATCTAACACGAGACAGCGCAGGATCCATCCTAGAATGCCACTTTGTCGAAGATCTGGGGTTAGTGATGTTTGCAAAACAAGTTAATCAATCTCAAGCCGAGTCGGTGATGGCAGAGTTTCCGGAGCTGTTTGAGGGTTTAGGCTGTTTGAAAGGGGTCAAAGTCAAACTCCACATAGTTGACACGATCAAGCCAACAGCATTCAGGCATTCCACCTGAGACCTCCAGTGGAAGCAGAGTTTGAGCGGCTGGAACTGGATGGCGTCATTGAAAAAGTGTTAGGCCCTCCTCCCTGGGTGTCACCGTTGGTGATTGCCCCTAAATCCAAGCAACCGGGGGCAATCGCCTGTGTGTGGACATGAGGTTGCCCAACAAAGCAATCGAGAGGGAGCATCATATCACACCCACCATAGATGAGATTGTCGCTGACATTAACAGGCCAAATGGTTTTCCAAAGTGGACTTAAATTCTGGCTATCACCAATTGGTTCTGGAAGAGAAAAGTCGCTACATAACATTCTCGACCCATGTCGGACTTCGAAGATTCAAGCGCCTCAGTTTCAGAGTATCTTCAGCGGCGGAGGTCTTCCAGGACGCCATTAGGGAAGCACTGTCTGGTTTGGTGGGCGTTATCAACGTCTACGATGATGTCCTTATTATTTCCAGTTCCCTCGAGGAGCATCATGTGAGGCTCCGTGCGACGATGCAATGACTCGTGGAACAAGGTCTGACCCTCCACAAAAGGAAGTGTGAGTTCTACACAAATGAAGTAGAATTTTTGGGATATCGATTCTCGGCTCAAGGATTGCAGGTGGACCTGGCCAAGGTGGAAGCAGCAGCAGTACCACAAAATAAGTCTGAGGTGAGGAGCTTTCTAGGGATTGCTAATTACTGTGGCAGATGCATTCCACATCTGGCCACGCTATCGGAGGCACTCAGAAATCTCAAGAAGAAGTACGTCAGATGGCAGTGGTCCAGTGTGGAGGCAAAGGCATTCACAGATATCAAAGAGGCGTTGCTGATGGGGGCAACTGTGGCTTATTTCAAACCAGCACAGCCAACGGAGGTGGTGGTCGACGCCAGCCTGGTGGGGCTAGGAGCGGTGTTATTACAGCAAGGACACGGTGAAGAGTGGGTGCCCATTGCCTATGCCAGCGGGGCACTAACGCATGTGGAAACCTGGTACGCCCAGATTGAATGAGAGGCTCTGGCCATAAGGTGGGCATGTCATCATTTTGACATCTACCTGTGTGGACACTGATTCAATGTAATGACCGATCACAAACCACTGGTGCCTCTGTTAGGAGGCATGGCCAGGAGTGGGGCCCCCCCCTGGATCGAGCAGTCGGCGGTACAAATTTAACGTTATAATTTCAACATCATCTACCGTCCAGGAGCCAATAACCTCACGGATTACCTGTACAGACATCGCTTTGCCAACCGCGCGGTCATCCCAGCAGAAGTGGACCAAGGGTCAGAGTCATTTATGAAGCAGATCATGGAGGCGGCGTGCCCCGGGCACTGTCAATGAAGGAAATAGTACAAGCCCCTCAGGACGATGCATGTCTCCAGGCAGTGAAGGAAACCTTGCATACCCACCAGTGGAAAACGTTCCTCCAGGGGTTAAGTAGTCTGACCGAGGAAGAGTGGGAGGCCATGCTTGGCCTATGGAGGTGTCGAGAAGAGCTGAGTGAGGGGGGCGATGGAGTGATACTACGAGGTGCTCGTCTGGTAATACCCACCCGGCTCTGGAGGAGGACATGAGACCTTGTCCATCAGTGCCATCAAGGGATTGAGAAGACCAAGGCCCGTATTCAATCTAAACTGTGGTTCCCTGGTGTGGATTGGATGGTCGAAGAGAAAGTTAAGGGTTGCCATGCGTGTCTGATAACAGTCCCAACACTTCCCGTAATCACTGAAGCACCCAGGACTAAGTCCTGGGCTAACACTAGCATGGACTTTGGAAGCTTCCCGGATGGGAGGCGTACAATTGTCATGATGGACAGCTACTCCAAATTCCCAGCGGTGGAGGTGGTGCAATCAACGGCCTTTGAGGGGTTAAAGCCTGTGTTGGAGAAAACGTTTGTGCTGCTAGGAATGCCCAAGGAAGTACGCACTGACAACGGACCACCGTTCCATGGGAAGGAATTCAGAGATTACATGAGCCTCCACAACATCCGTCATCGCAAGATAACTCCCCAGTGGCCCCAAGCCAACGGTGATGTGGAGAGGTGTATGAGGACTGTAGACAAGGCTCTGAGGATTGGTGTTGACCAAGAAGAAGATCTTGAAGGCTGTCTGCATAGATTGCTAGGGGCATATCTTCAGACCCTCACTCTACCACGGGGTGCGCTCCCAGTGACCTGCTGATGCAACAAGCGGTGAGAGACTTGGTGCCCACTAGCCAGCGATGGGTGCCTGCGGTCCTAGACAGTGACCAATCACAAAGTAAACGGAAACAGAACAATGACCGGGCCTGTCAACGGCAGCGAGCCCAGGACTGCCATCTTCGCCAAGGAGACCAAGTGGTTGTGAAGGACCAGTATCCAGGTTCAAAGTTCCGCACCCCTTTTGAGAAAAAGCCCTGAAAAGTGATTCATGTGCAGGGGTTCATGGTCACAGCAAAGAGAAGGGAACGTCAGATATCTAGAAACGCTTTGTGGTTCAAAAAGGTGGTGAACCTAGTCCCGGGCGAGCCTAAGGAAGTGGGCTATGCAGCGCGGTCTACGCACCTCAGGAAGAAATCCATGGTCAAGAGCCAGAGATCGAGGAGTCCGGTGGTGAAAAGGAACCACACAGCGCGGAGATACCTGCCGGCACCACCATGGAGGCTGAGGTGGGAGTTAACCCTAAAGGAAGCTGCCCTTACTGACTAAGGGGCAATCCTCAGCCAAGCATTCGGCTGAGAGACTTTTTGTGCTGAAGTGAACTCGAGAAGGATGTTGTTGGTTAAGACACTTCTCAGTGACCGTTTATTATGTTGGTTTGTTGTGTTGATTTCCGTATTTTAGTTCATTGTTTGCAACCTGTTGGTTGGATGGGATGTAGTGAGCCACCCGGCTCGTATAATACTTTGTTGCCACCTCAACTCCCTGGGCCGGGCGCAGACCGGGGAGTATAAATAAAAGGTGACATCAGCGCTCGTGGCTGACGACACAGAGCCAAGTCAGAGTGTGGCTGTGTCTCTGTTCCCTGCGCAAGTAGGCCTAGTGTTGTAACGTGCCCCGGCAATACCCCTGCATGACCCCGCAGTGCTATCCCTTACACCCACCATCACATGGGGGATGTGGTCCGTGCCCCAGATCACAGCTCACGACAAGGTAATGCGGGTTCCACGCTGCAGGGCCTCACAACTGGCTTCATGCGCCTCCGGGCACCTGGAAATGCGGCAGCAACAAGGGATTATGGGGGATTTTGTACGTGTCCCAGCTCATGACGAGGTAAAATCCATCCAGTCTTTGGACTGGTCTGAAAAACAAATTCCGTAGAAAGGAATCTCCAGTGCCTACAGGTGTCACGATGCAGGTTAGCCACAACTCTGATTCTGCAGATGTTAGCTCAATATGTCATATATTACACAATACATTTTTTTCTATTTCTTATCAAGGCAGGAGGGAAGGACCTAGAGAACCATAACAGTGACATGTGCTTGTTTCCATACCTTGGTATCTTATTGATCACAGCACTAGAATATTGGGCGGATAGAGGACGATGAAAAATCAATAGAAAGATTATGTATACACCAGAAGGAAAATGGTACTTGCACTGTAATCATCTGTTCGCAGCATGCAGTGCTGTAGATTCATACACTTAGCATACTCCTGCCATCTAGTGTTGGGCTTATATGTTTGAAAGTTTTTTCTTGTTTTGTGGTGTGACTCCTGTCGATGTTCGTTGTACATTGGCACAGACTCCATGTTAGATTGTTTTCATACAGCAGGTCAGAATATGTATGGCGTGGAAATATAAGTGAGGTGCTTCAAGTGCAATGCGTGGTAAAATACAGTAAGAGATCTGCAAAAGGCAAAGGCTTCTGGAAGGAGGGCGGATGAATTTGAATCTACAGCACTACACACAATGAACAGATACAGGGTAAGTAGCATTTTCCATTTTTAGCATGTGTAGCAGTAGATACACATGCTTAGCATAGACTATAAAGCAGTGCCCTCTAGATCTAGATGTGGCTAGCATGTGGATGATGCAGATGTCTTAAACAAGGTTTTTAACACAATCTGGACCACCTTTGCCTGTTGACGGGCTAAACTGATAAAACAGCAGAGCTTGTTAAAGGTGTGGGGAGGAGGGCTATGATTGTTCTCCTCTTGCAGGTGGAGTGGGCCCTGGGTGGAACAGGTATAACCATGTTTGCTTGAAGATAGCAGTTCTAAATACATTTGACTATCCACCTATAAATGGCCGCCTGGAAGATGGATGCCCTCCGAGGCTTTGCAAAGCAGACAAATAGCTGTTCCAATTTCTGGAATGGGCTAATCCTGTTAATATAGTACATAAGACCTCTTTTGACATCTATGTGTAGTACTCTCTCTATGATGACATTTACTTGCAGGAAAAAACTGGGAGCTTTATGGAAGTGGAAGGGTGAAACCACCTTGGGAAAGAACTTAGGCCTAGCTCTAGGGACAGTCCTGTCCATGTGAACGTGAATGGAGGGCTTTTGTAGGGTGAGCGCTGTAGTTCACGGAAGCATCCAAGTGAGGTAATGGCCACCAGAAAAAACACATTCCAGAGAGCTGAAGAGGCATATGTGTAGAGGCTTAATAGGTGGTGCCATAAGCCTTGTGAGAACATTGAGATGCCATAGGAAAGAGGAGACGACACTGGGGAAATTATCCTAGAGACCATCCATGAAGGTTTTAATCATCGAAATAGTACAGAGGGATGAATGCTTCCTATTATGCATGTAGGACGCGACTGCTGCTAAGCGTAAACGGATGGCGTTGTAAGCAAAGCTTGCACTTTGCAGAGAAAAAGGCAGGGGTTAATATCTTGAAAGGTACGTTTTAGTAGATCCAGGTTCTAGGAAATACATTGGTGAACAAACATCTTTCATTGCACACCCCAGACCATCTCATGTTATGGGCTGTCAACCTTCCTTTAAAATGGACATATATTCATGGGGAAAACTGATGTACCCAAGTTCTAAGACCTCAAGTGCCAAATTGCAAGGTTGATTAGCCCACCATCTGGATGGCCGACTCGACCTTGCTTCTGCATAAGAAGGTCTGGCCTGATTAGGAGCATCGCACAAAGCTGACTGACATCTCTGGTAACGTGGAGTATCAGGACTGTGTGGCAAAGTTTGGAGCTACAAGAATGAGTGTCACTAATGTTTGAATCAACTTCCTAGCCACGTAGGGAAGCAGTGGGAGAGGTGGGAAAGGTAAGGCAAACATCCTAGACTAATTCTTCCATAGTGCATTGACCATGGACTGGAGGCAAAGTTTGGGCATTTTCTGCGCTCTCTGTGGTGGGGAACAGATCTATTTGAGTGGGTACCCCAACATTGAACGTATGTGTATAAGAGTAGGGACTGGAGTTCCTGCTCGTGGACTTGTTGGTGCGTCCTGCTGAGCAGGCCTGCACAGCCGTCTGGATGTTCCACCTCGAGGTTTATTTTGTGGCAGAGGGCCCAAGGCAAAATACTGTGGGCCAGCTGAGGGTAATGTGTGTTGCACTGCTTCTGTGGGTAGTACATGCCAGCCATGTTGTCTGTCTTGACTATTTTTCCCAGACAAATTGAAATAAGGCTTTGAAAGCTAAGTGAATGGTTAGCAGCTCCAGATAGGTGATGTGGCCACCATGTTGTTGAGGGCCACACTCCTTGGACAGTCATTTTGTCGAGATGCACGCCCCACCCTGTAAGAGGAGGAGTCCACTGCAGAGAGCAGTCAAACATGACCTGTACCAAAACTAGATCTTCCCAGTGGTCCAACACTTGTGCCCAATGTGCAGCAAAGCACTCTTGTAGGGGGGGACAAATGAAGCCTTATGAAACAATGGAGATGCATGAGGCCATCATCTCAAGGAGCAAGAAATTTTTCAGAGTGAGACGATTGTTGGGCAAAAAGGGTATTGGCAGGAGCAAATGACTGTAAACCTGTTTGCTGGGGTAAGCTTTCCCTGTGACTGCATATAACTTGGAGCATAGGATGGGTTGGATCTGCAGAGGCAGTTGATGGAGTTTATGGTAAACCAGGGATATCGCTGCCTGTGTGAGAGAAGCACTGCAGCCTTCTGGTGGTCTTGATCAGCCAATTGTTGACACTCTTGGGGCTGTGATGACCCCAAAAGGGATATGCATTGGTACTGTTGCCCACTTACCACAAAGCAAAGGTACCATCAAAGAAGGGGGTGGATGGGTAGGTGGAAACAGGTGTCATTGATATTGAGCAATGTGATGTACATGCCCCATTGAAGAAGGGGAGGGGATGACATCCTGGAGAGCAATTGAGAGGCCTGAGGTCAAGGACAAGACTGAGGGAGCTGTCCTTTGAGGATGAGAAACTAGAGAGCAGACATGCTGCTTCCTCTATGTTGCAGTAGTAATACCTCTGGCACCCTTCTATTCGTGAAGGAGAGAGAGGTGTTCTTTGCTGGGAGCAGGTTACATGGTGGTATGTTGAGGTGTTGTGTACAGCTCAAGGCAATTGCAATGTAGTTCCAATGGTAGGATCCACTATTGAGAAATGATATCCACCCAACGAAAGAGGAAACGGTGAATACTTGCCTTGATGTGTGATCAGAGCGGGGGTGTGGGAGTCACTGTCTAGAGGTGGCAGCTCCTTTAATGGAGCCACCTTTTGCCCTTACCCAAGGTGCAACCCTATAGAAACCTTTACTGTATCCCTTGCCAACTTGCGTGTAGAAAGGATTGCTGCTGCCTCAGGTAGGAATGTAGCTACTTGGGCGAGGTTGCTCCTTGATGTATGTACACTGGGTCATTATGAGAGGATTTAAATTTATTTTGACCGGTGGGGGGTCAGTACACTCTACTTGACGTTATCAAGAGCAGATATTAACATGCACTTGTGCATGAGGAGGAATTGGACTGCGCCCTCAGATTTAAAGAGTGCCTGCACAAGGAAGTTGTCCACCTCATGAAAAGTTGTGGCTATTTGAATGTTCTCATGATAGGCCGTAGTTTCATCGGGGGATGAGGCTCTCACTGAACAGTGGTCTAGATCAAGGTCACTTGTGCATCTACATTATAGTCATCTCAGGGATCATCAGTGGGGCAGTGACCTGGCGGCTACTCATAAGGGTTGAATGGGCCTTATGGACTGCTGTAATGACGAGGACTGAGGTAATGAAAGCTTGTAATGATTTATTCTTAGATTAGGAATAGAAACAGGCAAGTGCCAGATAGCATGACTCCCAGTTTATAACACCCAACAGCAAGTGAATGCTGAAGGTAGAACCCTCAGTGACATTCCTATGGTTCCATGAGCCACTGTAGCACAAGCCATTTAAAGGAGCAAGTACTATACAATAACCTATATACAAAGTGTTACACAACACATCCCCCTCCTCTTCATGAGAAAGGAAAAAAATGATAAAACAAACTAGGGAAGCTGGGAAACGATGGGAAAAAGGTAAGGAGGAAAAACAAGGGAAAGTGGAGATAAGAAATTGCATATGAATAAGATTTCATAATATAATCTTTCAACCACATAACATTCTTTCAACCAACCTGGAAGAACTCTCCTCCTCCTACTTAAACAAGTCGTAAATTCTGTAGAATTCGCACACTCATGAAGAGGTTCAGTGTTAACAGAATTACCAGCAGAATTACCACCAGCTGTCAAACACCCTTCCCACTGGTTAAAGCAAAAGTAGAAAGGTTGGAATTAGTGGAGGGAGGCTCATAGTCGATGGTTTGAGCATCATAGCGGACCTCATTTGTATAATCATCCAAACCCAGATGAGATTGGAGATTACTTTTGTCAAAATAATCTCCAACCCAGTCAAAATTGGATGAATGTGGAGGCTCTGGGGTATGCTCCACTATTAGATGATTAACATCCAGACCAACATTTTTGAGATTCCACACCTTGCCGTCTTTGAGTCTAATAGCATTGCGTAGAACCTCCACAACTTGTTGAGGAGAGTCAAATGTGCTTTCTCCTTTTGGGACCTTAATAGGTTTCTTGATTCGAACCCAGTCACCCACCATAACTGGAACATGTTTTGTGCCATGCTGTGTATCATAATATTCTTTACTTTTCATATGTACAGATCCTACATTTCCTTTCACTTGAGTGGGAGACCATTGTTGTACTTTCCCTTCTAAAAGCCAACTTGGGTTAAATTTACACCTGAGTGTCCTTCCTCTCATCATGGTGAAAGGTGATAGTCCTGTGGTAGAGTGAATAGTAACTCTATAAGCCCAAACGCCTTTCTGTATCTCAGTTTTCCAATCTAATCTTTTACTCATGGCCGCTTGAATCACACCATTCATCACTCTATTAAAAAGTTCCACTGTACCATTTCCACTAGGATTGTATAGAGATGTTTTGTGGTTCACACCACACATTTTTCGAAATAATCTTGAGCCAACTTAGACGTACATTTTACTCCATTGTCTTTTAACACAGAGAGGTAAGCCTTCCATTACAAATGTTTTATCCAAAAACTTTAAAACAACCTCTGTGTCGACTCTTTCAACAATCTTAACAATTGGCCATTTTGAAAAAATATCAATTACTACCTGGCAATACTCTTTCAAATCCCCCACAGGTCCAAAAATGTCAATAGCAATGGTTTGCCATGGAAGACTGGGAATTAACCCATCACTCATAGGTGGTCTCAAAGTTTTTAAAGACCTGTCTTCAGAGGAGCAAATAGAATGTGCTTTGACAAAAATCTCAACATCGATGAACGCAATACACCCCAAGGGTCCACACATTCTTCCAAGGGAATAGGTAGTCTAGACAAACAGTCTGCAACCACATTGTCTCCACCAGGTACATAGATGATCTTATAGATATATTCTTTCATTCTCATGGATATTCTCGCTATTCTAGCAGAAGCTCCACACTATCTTCAATGGTTAAAATACGCACCAATGGTCGATGGTCCATGCGTATTACTACTGGTTTCCCCCACACAAAAGCACAGAAATGTTCCAAAGCCCAGGCTTCTCTTTCAATAATGGGGTACTTGGCCTCTGCAGGGGAAAAAGCTCTGGAAGCAAACAGGATGATCCTCTCCTTGCCATCTGTCCCTTTCTGTGAAAGAACCGCTCCCAAACCTATATCACTAGCATCCGTGGTTACCAAACATTCTAAATCGGGGTCAAAACTACTCAACGCATTCACACGTTGTAAATCAATCTTAATCAAGTTAAACTCTTTGTCGCACTCTGTTGACCATTCAAACTTGACATTCTTTTTAAGGAGTAAAAGTATGTTGTATACTTTGAATGCAAAGTTGGGTATAAACTTAGCGCAGTATTCTGCCATATCCAGAAATGATCTGATTTCTTCTTTTGAAGTGGGAGTAGGTGATCCAAACATGGTGTTCACAAGTGACGGTTTTGGCTTCACCCCCTCCTCACTTATAACATGACCTAAATACGAAACACTTCTTTGTGCAAATTTACATTTTGTGAGTTCAACTGGTAAACCTGCAATCTGTAACGTCTGAAACACCTGATCTAGAACAGAGTCATGTTCTTCCTTACCATTAGCTGCAATCAAAATATCATCTTGAAAGAAACATACACCCTTCATTTTGCCAAAAAGTCTGTGCATAAGACGCTGAAAGACACCAGCAGCTGATGCAAGGCCGAAAGGCATGCGCTTGAACTGATAACACCCAAAAGGTGTAATAAAAGCTTTAAATGCTCTTGATTCAGATTCTAACAACATCTGATGATGAGCTGTGGAAAGATCGATGGTAGAAAACCAGGTAGCTCCCCTCAAAGATGACGCCATTTCTTAAATTTTTGGGAGGGGACATTTTTCAACCACAATGTTATTGTTCAGATGGTGCAAATCAATACATAGTTGGCTTTTTCTGTTGGATTTTCATGCGATCAAAACCGGAGATATCCATTCAGAAGTGTCTATTTCCTCAACTCCTTTAGATAATAAATCCTGTAGTTCCTTGTTAACTGCATCTCTTATAAACATAGGAATAGGTATTACTTTATGTACTTTAGGCTCTGCGTTTTGTTTGAGTATGATCCTGTGTTCAAATCCTTTCAGTGCACCCAGTTTCTTGCCAAACACATTAGGAAACTTTTTACTTACCACCTCACTTAACTTACTAGTCTCATCCATTATTAGTACTTTTTCCTCACTGTTTGGATCCAGATTGATGTGCAAATTTTTCTGATCCAACCACCCTAGGACCGAAGGTCCAACTTTGGTAACATATAATTTACCTCTGGCTGTTCTCCATTTAAAAAGAAACGTGAACCATCTGAACCCCAGCATATTTATCCTCTCACCAGTGGAACTTACCGGGTTCACATCCGAAACATTCAAATGATGCCCAATTTTCCCAACAAACTTTTTCTTCCACATATCCTCGTTTACAATAGTGTATGGGGATCCAGAGTCGGCATATACATTTACTGCAACACCACCTAAGGATAACTCACATATAGGTTTCCCTTTCAACGAATCGTCTACTACATTCAAAAGAAAATTTCCTCGTAAATTATTGACACAATCCTCATCTACATCAGGATCTTCTACAGTATCTTCTCCATCACCCCATACATACTTCACATTACCAAGTCTAAGACACATTTTGCTAAAATGGCCTAAAAGACCACATATACCACATGTTTTTTAAAGCAGGGCACTGTTTGCTGAAAGCTAAATGTTCTCTACTGTCACAGCGATAGCATCTTCTATCTTCCGGTTTCCTGTCTCTGACAAAACCCCTTTGCGGTTGGTTCAAACAACGTCCAAAAGATTGTTGAGCTTGTCTTTTCCCCGGAAACTGTACTTTGAAAATACCACTAGAAGACTATGGTATGTCTTTCTCTGACTCTTTAACCACTGTGGCACATCTACCAGACATCTCTGATTTCCTCATGATGGCCAGAACATCCTCTAAAGGAGCATCTCCATTCACCCATAAGCGATCCTGACTAGGTGAATTGTTATTATGCATAACCAACTGATCACGTATTACCAACTGATCACGTACTACCTTCCGGCTCCTCCCCCCTCCGTTGGCTAAGCTTTCGCCACGTGCAGGAAACTGAGATAATCTCGCTGATCTCGACCTCCAAACCATCAGCTCACATCTCAGATCCCATTCCCACCTCACTAATCAAAAAAATGAAACTCACCTTAGCACCTATCTGGGGCAAAATCATAAACAGCTCCCTACAAAGCGGAGTGGTCCCCGACTGTCTAAAAATGGGACAAGTCACCCCTTTGCTGAAAAAACCCGGTCTTGACTCTACTGACTTGAACAATTTCAGACCGATATCTAACCTCCCTCTACTTGCCAAAACACTGGAACGATGCGTTCTCCTGCAATTGACTCATCATCTGGATAACATCAATCTCCTAGACCCCCTCCAATCCGGCTTCAGACAAGGCCGCAGCACAGAAACCGCGATGCTGAACATCATAGACGATATTCACGGCTCCCTTGACGCTGACAAATGCTGCCTCCTCATACTCCTTGATTTATCCGCAGCTTTCGACACGGTGGACCATAGGCTCCTCATCAAGACTCTGCAAGTAAGAGCTGGCCTCGGCGAGGTAGTTCTCGATTGGTTTTCCTCCTTTCTACACAACCGCTCGCAAATAATAAAAATGAAGAATTTCACCTCCGAATCCCAGCAAGTCAACAGGGGTGTCCCCCAAGGATCAGTACTTTCTCCTCAGCTCTTCAACATCTATATGGAACCGCTCGCCAAACTACTCAGGAATGCCAATATCCACTTCCACCTCTACGCGGATGACACACAGATCTACCTGGAAACCTCTTCTATTAACGACATCCACCGAGTAAACGCCGTCTTAAATGATGTTCAAGATTGGCTGACAAAGAACCACCTGAAACTCAATCCCGACAAGACCGAAACTCTTCTCATCTCAAACAAAGAAGACAACCCTCAAATCATCGAGTGGCTGAAGTCGATCGATGCTCTTAAAGGTTCTCTCACGCTAGCTGATTCCGTAAAATCTCTGGGCTTCACCTTAGACCCCAAACTAACCTTGACAAACCACATTAAGAACTCGGCAAAAAGCGCATTCTTTAACCTCAGACTGCTGAACAAAATCAAACCTTTCATTCCCAACAAGGACCTCAAACTAGCCACGCAATCACTAGTTTTATCTAGACTGGACTATGGGAACTCAATCCTAACAGGCATCCCCAAATCACACCTGGCCCCATTAAAAACAACATTGCATGCGGCAGCAAGAATGATCACAGGATGCAAAAAATCCGACCACATCTCCCCTGCACTCAAAGAACTTGAATGGCTCCCGATGGATATGCGTAGCACCTTCAGAACGGCCTGTCTAACCCACAAGGCCCTTCACACCGGAAAGCCAGAATACCTGGCTAACAAACTCACAAAAGCTGGCCAAAGTAGAATCCTGAGAAGCTCTTACTCCCTGCTGCTCATCCTACCAAAAACCAGAAAGAAGAAAACTGCGGACTGCTCCTTCTCAGGAAATGCCCCCAAAATATGGAACTCTATCCCCCCGCATATCAGAACCATACCGTCCTATGCGGAATTCAAGAGCCAACTCAAATCCTTGTTCCTCATCCGTTCCCTAGGTCCTGGGTAACTAGGATCAACATCCACCCCCAGAACTATGTGAGAACTCAGTATCCTATTGCCAAGAAGTCCTACTGTACGAACTGTCATTTGATGATCACCTTTATTTGTTACTTGTCTTTTTGTCCACCTTTTCATGCCTTTACTGTAAAGCGCTCTGCTACCTTCGGGTCTTGTTAGCGCTATAGAAAACTTCTAAATAAAATAATAATAAATAAATAATAAAATAATAAATCATCATGAAGGTCTCCAAACTTGCAGTCAATGGCGAATTCTTTTTTTAGATCATCAAGCCAGCCATCCACCATTTCTTCTTTACTCTGCTTCTTTTGGAAAAACTTATGCCTAATTACCCCTATGCAGACTTTAGGAGCAAAATATTTATCCATGTCTTTTAATGCACATTCAAAAAGTAATTTTTGGCATACGAGAGTATGTTTTTAATCCCACAGGGCCTAAAGAGTGGAGAAGTATTCCCTTCTTTTGTTCTGCTTTCATTTTTCCTACCTCATCAATAGCACATATATAATTCACAAAGTACTCCTTCCACTCCAACCACTCGATAGTTGGTTGGGAACCTGTAGCCCAAAAAGGATGGGGAGAACTAATTGTAAAACTCTATTGTGCCATGGTTTGCTCCTCTATTTCAGCACTTATAGCTTGTTCCACATCTCCAGCACCATGATTACTTAGATCCATTTTTTTAAATTTAAATTTTTTTTAATTTTTATTGCAGATTCAGAGCAATTACAATCTTTTGGTCCGGCTCTCCCACCCCTAACAGATATCATACTCAGGTTGCAAAAGAATCATCGCACAGCCATTTAGCCCACATCCCAGAGACTGGGCGGCAATCAATAGTAGGCATTGAAAAATAATAAACAACGGAAACAATGACATCTGCTCAGCAGGTGTTCTAGGATCTGCTTTTCTATATTTACCCAACCACTAACCCCAACAAATAACTCGCCCCATCTCAAGAATGACAGTTGCAGACGAACATTGCCATCATTCTGCAGTGATCCTCTCCCACCAACAAATATCCTCTTACGTGTGTTATCTAAGTGTCCATTGCCATATGTCGATCCCAAATCAGGGGAACTCTGTTCATATACACTACAGTCAAATACCCTCAACCTCGGCACTTGTAGTCAGTCATTCGCTTTGTCAACGTTAGGACCCCTACCTATTCTCCCCCCCTACCCCAGTCTACTGTTGGTGTGGGCATACAGGGCCATCCCGGCTGGGCAAGCGCCGAAGGATCAATGCTCGTCTATCATCATATCACATGGAGTCCCTGGCAAGAGTTTCATACCCTAGTCCCCCTTACTATCTCTGGAGTCGCTCAGTGTTTGTACCAGTCCCTCCCATGCCCGTGCCATTTCCAAACTTTTTACATTAGCTGTACGAGATGCTTGCCTCAATCTTACAGTACTTTCACTATGAGCCCATTTATGAAATTCGGTAGCCCATCGCCTACTAGACGGCCCCTCTTTCGACTTCCAGTGCCAGGTGATTTCCCTCTGGGCTAAAATAAGACCTAAATCAATAAATTTGCTAGTGACTTTCGTTGTCTTCGTGTGAGGGAACCAGAGCAAGAGGCAGGTCGCCATGTCGTATTCCACCTGTCTATCAGTTACGTCATTCAGCATCGCACCCACATCAGACCAATACGACCACAGTTTCGAGCAGGACCATAGCATATGATCCAACTCCACTCCTGGCTGCAAACATCTAGGACACTTCGCATCCTCCACATGGAAGTACCTCCTAATCCTCCCTGGGGTAAGGTAAGCTCAGTGCACTACGAAGAAATGCACCTGTTGAAATCGAGTGTTTCTGCACCCCTTCCATGCCCTTCTCAGGATCTGCCCCCACGTCGTGTCCGGTATGGGCTTCCCCACACTCTCCTCCCATGTTTGTTTTAAGGCTGTGAGGGGTTCTAGTCCTTCGTGAAGCATTCTAGAATGCAAGCAAGTGACCGCCTTAATGTTCCCGCCGCCATTACCACATATTGGCAGGCCATCGTGGTCGGTGGCTCTGACTGCCCCTTCTTCCAGTGTTTCTTTATTGCCGACGTCACGGCCATATGCAAAAGGAAACCCCCATCCGGAAGACAGAACTGATCTTGCACTGCTCGAAACGGCAACAGCTCTCCATCAGCGTAGAGGTCACCAATCATTTGTAGCCCAATCTCCTCCCATTCCATGAGTGGGGACCAATCCTCCCCATGTGGTAATGCCGTCAACATGCCCAGAGGTATCTCAGGTGCATAAGGATGCGCCACTCCTGCCCTTTTTTGGCTTTTATTCCAGCATAACCTCAGAGTTTTTTCTTCCAAGGTCAAGTCCTTCAGATCAAGCTGCTGCTGCATGACGAGGTATGACAAGACATGCCTAGGTATCCCTGCTACCGGATTCTGATCTGGGCCCCTAAACACGTTTGCGACAGTCTGTGTAAGGACCTGCAGCTGCACTGCCAGATAGTAGAGTTCGAAGTCCGGAACCGCCATTCCTCCTTCCGACTTCGGCTTCCGCAGCATGTCCAGCGCCACCCGTCTACTCCCGCGCCCCCACAGAAAGTCGATGGTGAGCGACCGCAGTTCCCTAAAGAACCTAGGCGGAATCCATATTGGCAGTGTTCGGAAGTAATAGAGCAGTCGTGGTAGGGCAACCATTTTGAGCAGCGCCACTCTTCCAACCACTGAAAGTGGGAGGGTGTCCCAGAACGTCACGCAGCCCCTTAGGGCTCTAATACAGCGTCCTATATTCCCTTCTAGCATGTCATCGGCACCATGATTGATCCGTACTCCCAGATAGGTGAAGCACGACCGCTCCCATATCATGTCTGCGATCAGTAGTGCTTGAGGCGTGTCAGCTCTGAGAGGGAAAATACACGTTTTGTTCCAGTTCACCCTAAGGCCTGACAGCGTCCCGAAGTCTACGAGCATGTCCACCGCTCCCTGCAGCGCCACAGATGTGTCCTCTATGAACAGCAATAAATAGTCTGCATACAATGAGATAAATTGCTGGTCTCCTCCACACCTGATGCCCACGTATGCCGTCCCCGTCCTAGCCAGAATAGCCAAAGGCTCAATTGCCAGCACGAATAATAAAGGTGAAAGTGAACATCCCTGTCTCGTTCCTCTCTTTACCGGATATTCTTCCGATATTACTGAACCCAAACGCAACCTAGCGGTAGCCGAGGAGTATAGGACTTTGGTCCATTTCCTAAACTGAGGGCCCAGGCTGAACCTCTCCAGCACCCTGTCTAAGTACTCCCATTCCAGGCTGTCAAATGCCTTTTCTATGTCTATGGACAACACTGCCGGCATCTCATCCACGCTCAGATCACTCCCCAATACTCGTATCAGACGGCGAATATTAGCCGATGTATTCCTAGTGGGAATAAACCCATTTTGGTCCTCATGGACCCTTGCCGACATATGTGGGAGCAGTCTCGTGGCCAATATGCGGCTCAGAATTTTATAGTCCACCGACAGCATGGACAGCGGTCTGTAAAAAGTCCCGTCAGTGCTCTCCCTACCAGGTTTCAACAGGGGGACGATCAGTGCCTTCCTCATGGACCCGGCAGTCGGCCCTCTCCACCGCCTCGTTATAGACCTCCTGCAGTTGGGGCCCCAGAATGTTAATATACTTGACATAGAATTCTATCGGGAGTCCGTCCACACCCAGTGTTTTGTTTCTCGCCATCTGGGCAATTGCTCCTCTGACCTCCGCCAGTGTAATAGCATGACCCAGGCTATCAGCATCTTCCTCCAGCTGTGGGAACTGTACCCCAGCCAGGTAGTTCTCTATGTCCCCCTACTCCTGCCCTCAGGTGGCTCCGATAAAGGGTTGTATAGTATTCTAAGAAGCGTGAGAGGATCACTGTTTGGGAATAGACTATCTCTCCCGTTTCCGTACGCACACTTAAAACCGGGCATCCCCTTGAAACCGGGTTCGCCAGCCTTGCTAGTAGCGTGCCTACTTTGTCCCCCTCCGCATGCACCTTCGCTGTGTAGTGCCTGTAGTCATAGCAACGCAACCTTTCCGTCAGTCACCACTAATTCCTTAGCTTCTAGGAGCTGCGCCTGCAATTCCTTGTGTCCTGGCCTCTGCTTCTCTTTGTCCCTCAGTGCCTCCTCTGCTTTCCTGACCTCCGCCAGTACCACTGTTCTTTCCCCAGAGTGCGTGCTAATGCATATCCCCCTCATCACCACCTTGAAGGCATCCCATTCTATACCTCTTGTAGACGCCGTCCCCTTATTTATAGTGAAGTATTGTTCTACACCCTCCCGAATCTGAGCGCTAAAAACCTGATCTTCCAATGTTTCTGGGTTCAATCTCCAATTGGGGATCGCAGTCCTCACCCGCTGCCATTGAATGGAGATCAGTTGGGGGTTAAGATCAGAAATGGTCCTAGCCAAGTATTCTGAGTGAGTCGCCAAAGGAGCCACCGAGCAGTCGCATAAGATCGTATCAATTCGAACGTGCAATTCGTGGAGTGCGGAAAAGAAAGAATAGTCCCTTTCCCCAGGGTGGTGTTCTCTCCATATCTATCCTGCCATTCCACCCTCTGTCTCGCTATTCTGCGTACCGGGGACTCAACTAGTGGTGGGTGCGATCTATCTAGTGTGATATCAGTAATCGAATTAAAGTCACCCCTCAATATTATTGGCCCCTCCAAATAATGCGCCAGGGCGCCCGCTAATGTGGCGAAGAATCGGGACTGATCTATGTTCGGGGCGTAAACACTGCAGAGCACCACCTCCCTGCCATACAGTCTCCCCTCTACCGCCACATATCTGCCGTCTGGGTCTATAGCTTGATTTGTGACCTGGAAGGGAATCCCCGCTCTCACCCATATTAAGACCCCTCTAGCAAATGCCGAATAGGCTGTACCAAACACCTGACCCCTCCATCTCTTTTTGTAATGCAATACATTCTTGTTTGTTAAGATGTGTCTCCTGGAGCAGTGCAATCTGAATCCCAAGTCGCACCAATTATGCATGCACCTTATGACGCCTAGACATTGTATGCAACCCACGTACGTTCCATGCGATATATTTCAATTCAGGTAATGTCCCCATTGCCATTTCCCTCGACGTCCCCTCCCCCAGACCCTGCCAACCCACACCATAACTGCTAACTCCCCCCCTATGAACATCCCATAGAACCCCCATTATCCACCCCCCAGAACAGGACCCAATAGCTAAGTATCAGCCCCCATCCAAACTATCACAACAATTCACACCAGACTATCCTGCAGTAGCCACTACACGTTGCCTTAAGGGCAATAGGAGCCTGGTTCGACTCAGATAGGCGGCAGCACCCTCCCCAGCCCCCCACCCCACAATCCCGCTTTGTAGCATGGTACATTTGTGATGTTCAAACAAGTTACCAGGTACTCCAGCTCTTCTGGTGTCAGTCTTTGAGCGGACAGTTGCCCAGAAGGCCATACAGTCTACAGATCGTCTGCCGTTCTCAGTGTCACATCCGGTCCCTTGGAGCGGTCGACATCCGATAGTTCCATGCCTGAATGTCTTCTGTCGTCCTCTGATTCTGACCCCCTGACCGAGTCCTCCTTCTGAGACCCCGTTATCGCCGCTAGCGCATCCTGCTTGTCTGCGGCCAGTCGTGCCTGCAGTTGGGCCTGTTGAGTCTTGGTCCTCTTACGGATAAGTTGCGACTGGGGCATCCTTGGCGATTTGGGCTGTTCCCTGTCTCCCTTACCCCTACGATCTGTGCCTGCTCTGTAGGATTCAAGCCAGGACCAAGCTTCCTCAGGCGTCAGAAAGAACTGTGTCGTGCGGTCCATGATGATTCGTAATTTGGCAGGAAATAACAGTGAATACTGGATCCCCTCATCTCTGAGCACTTTATTAATTGATAAATACGAGGCTCTGCGCCTCTGTATTTCTTGTGTGTAGTCCGGGAAGATCGTGACTGTGCCATTCTCCACTTTAAAAGGTCCCACTGCCCGCGCATTCTGAATCAAGAGATCTCTATCCTTGTATTGAAGGACTCTAGCCACAACAGGTCGGGGTGGACGGCCCGGCAAGGGCGGCTTGGCCGGGACTCTGTGCGCCCTCTCGAGCATGAAAAAGGGGGAGAGACCCCCCGGGGCCACCTGCGTCCTGAACCAATTCTCTAGATAAGTTATCATGTCCGTACCCTCAATTTTTTCCGGTAGGCCGACCACTCTTACATTGTTGCGCCGATTTCTACTTTCAGCATCCTCTACCTTTTTCTCCAGCATCGCCAATCGTTGCAACGCATCCTCCATCTTGTGTTCTATTGTCACTACCGCTGGCTTCAAGTCTTGAACCACCCGTTCTGTTTCCTTCACCCTGTCCACCAACTTCGAGTGGTCAGCCCTCAGGTTTCCCAGCCCCGTCGCTACCTGCGTGATGTCGTTGTGCAGGGAGTCTTTTGTTGCTGTGATGGCCTCTAGGATTTTATCTAATAGTTTGTTCAGCCTTCTTTCTGATACCGTGGTCTCAGCGTCATCCCCGTGTTCCTGGGCGTCTACCTGCCCCACCGCGTCTGCCCACCACCTTTAGGCTTCATTATAAGTGGCAGAGCGTCTATTATGCTACAGGGAAATGTCGTCCTCTTCAGACCACCACTCTCATGACAATGGTGCAAAAAAAAAAATAGTCTCGTTGCACACTACAGAGTAATGTAGACGAAATGATATATAAAAAAAAGGCTTGAAACATATACAAAAAAAAAACAATATTTCGGTCATGATCCGCAATCTCACCTGTTTTTAAATCATAGTCCCCAAAAGCATTGCTCCGAAATAAATCCCTTGCTGGAAAATTAACACCGAGCTGAGGACGTGCTGTCTGCTTCGGTGAAATTCTCCACAGTTAATATGCCTCCACTAAAATGGCCGCTATGCAAGGTCACTTAACGTGACCTTGCGTGATGACATTACCCGAAATGCGCTCCTACCGCATCTGCTTCACACGTTATGCAGAACACGGATCAATGCACGAGAAGGAACTCCGCCACTGCTCGAAAGATGCAGCCGATGGCGGTTCCCCAACTGTCACCACACAGCAAATAAAGGTAACTTTCGAGTCTCACCTTAAAATTTCTGCTTTAAAGTCCTCCGCAATAAGATGAACACACGCAGTGCTGATCCTATTCAAAGTTGGTTAAACCCAGCAGTTGTAGACTCAAATTGGTCCAGAATTTCAGAAAGTCGATTCAGTCATGAATAAATAATCCGTGGATAGCCTGGTAGCGTTTCCAAAACTATCGTCACCAATTCTAATGACGAGGACTGAGGCAATGAAAGCTTGTAATGATTTATTCTTAGATTAAGAATAGAAACAGGCAAGTGCCAGATAGCACGACTCCCAGCTTATAACACCCAACCGCAAGTGAATGCTGAAGGTAGAACCTCAGTGACATTCCTCTGGTTCCATGAGCCACTGTACTACGAGCCATTTAAAGGACCAAGTACTATACAATAACCTATATACTAAGTGTTACACAACAACTGCCTGGCTCTTACTATGAAAGAAGGTACCCCTCTGACGACTCTGGTGAAGCGGGTGGTGTCCATGGGTCTTGCAGTGTTGGGAGAGGTGGGTAGGGGGTGGGGGCAGAGGTGGGCTGTGTGGCAGAAATAAAGGACAGATGGCTCTTTCCCTGTGCTGCTTCTGTGCTGGCTGGGGAGGGAGCTTGGCAGAAAGTTCCCTCTGGAAGGCCACTCTCCTGTTTCTAGGAAGAGGTTCTGGAGGCACTGATAGAAGTGGTTTTGACATCATATTTTGCTAGAAGGTGGGAATCTCAACGTCCTCATCTCAGTGAGTTGATGGGGACTTTGAAGTGGCTTTGCCTTCAGCTTTGGCATCCAAGAGGGCTTTAACATCAAGGCAAATTTCAGCATCAACTGGATCTTCTGCACAGGCGTGGATGGTCCCTGGGACCAATGGTGTTTAGTGTCCATGGAGTGGCTCTGGCTCGACGGGCTGATGGGGAATCAATACCCTTTGGTATAAGCTCACTGTTTAAAGCCTTTTGCTAAAACGAACCATAGACAGGAGGTGGTTGAGGCCCCTGACTCGCCTATTCTTTGCGTCTGTGCTTGATACCAGACTCCCTTGGGAGTAGTGCGCTACATCAGCATGGGACTTCTTTGGGGTCCTGGCTTGATGGCATACTCATGAACCTGGGAGTGGTCCTGGTGCATGAGCTGGTTTTCTGCACCGGTTCAACATCCTCCCATCTCCTAGTGGTCGGACTTCCTCAAACACATGGTCTCCAGTATGGGAGTTGGTTGTATGCCAGGGATACCAGGCAACCCAGCATCTTGCTGCTCTTGTGCACAGGGGATCTTTTTCCCTGAAATTGTTAGGGGTCTCAGAGGAGCTCTGGTGGTATATCCTCCGATGTACCCAGCGCAGTTTCCTTTGATACCCCAGAGTCTTTTTAGATCTGAAGGTGTGGTACAACGCACAGTAGGTGTTGTGGTAAGGGGACAGGCACAGATTGCACACCTCATGGTGGTCCATCCACAGCTATTTCAAACTGCTGCACAGGTGTTGCAGGGATTCTGCACAAAAACAGAACTATGTGCAGGAATATGGGAACTTGGTGTATAGGGACTGAGTCTTCCTACCACCTTAGTACCAACGAACCCAGGACAGGCTAGCTATAGTGTCTCACTTGCTCTCGTACGCACTCACAGGGAAACAAATGATTAGGCACGCCAGAACACAACACTCCCAGATCTCTCAGGAATCGTGGTAACAAGACACACCCTTTCGCTCACTCTTGTACTTGTCCACAATAAGATCTGACAGAAACACAAAACAGTTTAAAATGTTATTTTTATTTTATTTAAAGTGCCCTAACATGCAGTATATGTGCCAAAACAAGCAGAAAATGCACAGTACAAATACAGTCACCATAGCAGCTAGTCCATACATCATGAAAGGAGATGAAAAAGACAATTGAGAAAGTACTATAGTGCCTAACCTCCCTCCCCTTGCTAAGAAGAAGTATTATCATATTATAGAAGATCTCTGGGCTTTGTCAGCAGACTCCATACCTCAGCCTATAGATGGTAGATCTACATCATAGGTGCTGTCTCGCTCTTCTCCCTGGAAAGTTCCTTCTCCAAGTGTGTCTCACTTATTCGTGTACCCCACTAAAAAAAACAAATACACTGTCCAAACAGCTGCATCGGTATGTTTTGGCTAAGGTTTGGCCAGAACTAAACAGCAAGGGGCATTGTTGTTCGACCTTGCACATAATGTTAGTCAAGATCCCAGGAACATGCAGAGAACGAACCGAGTGATAAGTTCTCATGTGAAAGCAGTCATTGAAAGTATTGCAAAAATAAAGACGCGTAGTAACATGCACAAAACAGCAGGCAAGCTGCAGCGTGCTCATGCTTAGTTAGTGAAAAACGACAAGGTCCCTATGAGCCACGTGACACCCTCCCTTTGGCCGGAGCCTTAGCCATATGCAAAAAATCAAAGGTAAGCAGAGGCAAAGCGTCTTAGTCAAGATCCAATTGGTATTATTATGAAGGCTCAAAAAAAAGATGTATTGCAAGGTTATGTTAAAAAAAAGTTAATTGCCAATTGGGTGTTCAAACAATGCTATCCATTCACAGTTAGTGCTCAAATTCAAAAATGTTGCGAGAAAAATGGAATGCCATGAACTCCAGAATGTTGTCGGTCCCTTCCATCGTAAAAAGGTATGCCATCCAGTTGAGAAGGTCGAACAAGCACACATACTTCTCATATCCAGAAGATGTTGGGAGCATTTCAGGGCAACCTGTGTTAACCTTGATGAAACTGTGGTCTATGAGGTGCTGGGCAAGTGCACAGGTACTCAAGTCTGCTGTTGGTCCGAGTACAGGTTCGCAAACCAAACGCACACCCCTGGCACATTCAACAGACCCATTAATACATCGTATTCCAGGGCAGCGTGTGTGTGATATTGGAGAGCCAGACATCCATTACCCATTGAAAAGGGCACTGAAGGCAGTGGAACACAGGTTGCACACAGGTGAAGTAGGCATAACGCAAGGTCACACAGTGGTGGACAGAGCGGGGCTATAGAGGTATTCCGGCGGTGCTAGCACTTTGACAAATGTGTGACTATAAGGCAGCACCAACCGCCTGATCCGCATATTGCTCAATTAAAACAAGCAGTAGAAAATCTACTGAGGACACAGTGAAGACAGGTGAGCGCATTAGGCTTCACAAGAGTGCATGGAGTGTGCCCACCCTAAAGGAGCAGGGATACTAAGTAATAGATAAATAGGCCCCAGACCCACGTGGGCTCCTAGCGAGGGCCGAAACATGTTGGCACTTTAGAAGGGATACCACTGAACAATTAAATTCAGAAAAACCCAACGCTTTCACGTTTTTATTCATGCCCCAGGTACCCTCCGAATAAAACACATTGTTTGGTATACCTGAAGATATTTTTATTATCACTCATCTGGTTCCCTGCATGACCAGTATTTTGCTTTACATAAGAACTCCCATTAAATCTGTGGATGAGTCTGCCCGGGTAGTACCATCTTACCCGGGTGTGGATAGACGCCTATGATGAAGCATGTCACGATAAGTGTGTGAGGCATCTACACCAATATCTTTGGATATCCCACCGACCAAAGATAAAGCGGAGGGAGACTACCACATCCCTTTAGAACCCTAGTTATTCTCCCTTTTTTCTCTTAAAAAAGGCCTGAATTCCCAACGGTGATTCATATGGCAGCAGTTGCTTATATTTGATAAGAGTGTACCTGGGAGATTGCAACTGATCTACTTCTCTCTCACTCTCTCTTGCGTAAAAAGATAACGGAAGGTCAGCCAGTAGTGAATGGCAAAAGACATCACTGCCTTAGCACCAAAGAGCTGCCTCATTCGATCAGGGTACAGTTGCAACTGGACCGGGTTTGGCAGCTCCACAGATCGAGCATTCAATGTGAAGCAATAATAGGAGAACCAGCACGCCGCAAACCAACAGGAGCACCATGGGAAACCCTCCGAAGGCACTGGAAAAATGGCCAGAATTACTCCAAAAACACTCTGAAAGGAAGAACCAAGGCCTGATCCCACAAGTTTTAAAAAGTGAGCAAGGCCCTCTGTATCAGACACATTAAATATTTGGTGTATTAATTCTTCACAATGGAGTGGGAGATTTGTGTTTAGCAGTAAATCTCACTTGCGGTTCTTGCCACCTGCAATTCGAAGGTGTCATGAGCTGATGTGAGAGCGACTTCCTGTTGAAACAATAGCCCCAGAGTCTGCTAAGTTTTATGAAATCTGTTTTCAAAGTTGGAATGGAAGGCCAAAGTGAACTATCTACACTCCCTTGCAGGATGGAACAGGACATTGCTGCAACATGTAACTCATTGAGAAACTATTACTATATATGGGATACCAGCTCTCAAGCCACAGCAGTTGTGGCTATTCAAAATAAGATAACTACCGTTAGAAAGCAAAGTTAATACAGAAATCATAGCCGGGACAGGGGTACCCCTTAAAAAACAAATTAGATTAGGAGACGAAATGTTACAGGCTCCGCTCCGTCTAGCTTAACTTGTTTACAGAGTAGGGATTGTCCGACTGTGGAATCACAGTCCTCAACTGTAAGAAAAAAACTTTCCTCTCTGCGTGCGGACATCTATAGGTGAAAGATAACAACCATAATTTGTGAATATAATCATTGCAGAGGAGCTCATATCTCCCAACGGGGTGATGTTTCATACCTGCTGTGAACTGAAAAATTAAGATAGGACGAAATAACCCCATGTATTAACCACACAGCTGAATCAGTCTCGGCCACCGAAAACGGTAACTGTTCTAATTGTTCAATATGTAACAATGTGAATGTGGCATCTTTCATAAACACAAATTTCTGTTTGTCAGTCAAATTTAAGGGCAAAAAAGTGTAACCCTTGGCACGTTTCCATTTTTAAGTGTTTGCAATGTCAAAGCAAACTACCTCACCGAATGTACCTTATTTTGACCATGATACAAAACAGACCGCTCATGTTGAACAATATCAATGACAGATGATACAATATTATCTAAATTATATATAAGGGTAGACAGTGTATTAATGCTATTATCTACAACTGCAAGGACTTTTTCTAAATTTGCCTGGTCAATTTGGCAGAGACGCACCGCAGCTTCCATCTGCGACAGTTTCCAAAATTCATTGTATGCAAAATAAATTAAACGTTTTGTCCGAGGGGACTTGGGACCTAAACGAAAATCAGCCAAATCGATGTCACCAGACAAATGAGAAAGGTGCTGTTTCACGGACAACAGTATGGAATGTTCCAACTATTGCTGACAATTTACCCACTGAATATTTGTTAACTATATGCGAATATGGTAAGTGTGGAGCAGGTCTACTTTGTGTAAAACCAGTTGCAGCATTGAAAAAACATAGTTGATATGCATTGTAAGTCGTCAGCCACACTAACCATCCCAAGTGGTCAATATTGGAAAAGTTAAGTGTGCTATTTTGAAATAAGACCGCTAAGTCTTCAATTGTGTCATTGATGTGTGATTGCCATGTATCATATGGAGCCAATAATGGAATGGAGGGAATATTTAGATCTTTGGCCGTGGCTAAACCAAAACAAGTAGTCTGTTGTACAGTGTTATTTAAAAATAAGATTTGAGACGGTATCAGACATGCAAAGCTACAGTGCCCTGCAGTTGCCAATTTCAAGTACTCCAAATGGATTTTAAATCAATGATGTTCTTCCAATGCTCATAACCCTTCACGGACAAAGCATTCCTGAAGAAAATCGAGTAAACCAATTTCGTGTGCGTTAACATAAAATTTGTTTGGGGAAGCATTTTCAATTTATAAAAATAGGACTGTGGGTCAGACAGATTGATTTGATTGAAAATTATTTCTATAGCGCACGTATACCAGCGGTTTCTTGGCGCTGACTCTAACTGGATCCAAAGCTAGTAGGCAGAGAGGGGAGGGGGAAAGTTAGTTAAAGGACTTTTTGAACAGGTAAGTCTTAAGGTGCTTACGGAATTGAGGGTACTGTGTAATGGTCCGGAGTTCAAGGGGAAGGGAGTTCCAAAGGGTTGGGGCAAGGGTGGCGAATTTAGATCCTCCCCACTTCTTTCTCCGGAAACGGGGAACAGTGAGGAGGGATTGGGAAGACGAGCGAAGTTCCCGAGTAGGAACGTAAGGAGTGATCTCGGACGAGATAAAGGCCGGAGCCAATCCAAGTCGAGCTAGAAAGGTCGTAGTTGCAAGCTTAAATTGGACCCTGGCGCCCACAGGGAGCCAGTGTAGTGATTTCAAGAGGGGGGAAGAGTGGTGGAATTTAGGGAGATTGAAGACCAGGCGGGCTGCCTGGTTCTGGATCTGTTGAAGACGCCGCAGGCTGTAGGCGGGGATGCCGGCATATAAAGCATTGCCGTAATCCAGGCGGGATATCACCATGGCCAGGATTATAAGCTTGAGAGCAGAAAAGGTGAAAAAGCGAGACACTCGACGAATAGTTCGCAGGGAAAGAAAAGAGGAAGATACCACGGAGCTAACCTGGGAGTGAAGGGTGAGTTGCGAATTGATTTTTATACCCAGAGTTTTGACAGAGGAGGAGGGAGCAGGAGAAGTACCAAGAGAGGGGGGCCAGAAGAGGGAGGAGCAGGGGCTGGATGAACCACCCGTCAACACCAACTCGGTCTTATCAGGGTTGAGTTTAAGGTGGTTGTGGTTCATCCAGTCCCTGATGTGAAGCATGACAGATTGAAAATTTAGCACAGAAGAGGGAGAAGAGAATAGATTGAAAACAAGCTGGAGGTCATCCGCATAATTAAATACGGCGACCTCCATCTGTTGAAGGGAAAAGATGAGGGGGGCAAGATAGAGATTGAACAAGAGGGGGGAGAGGGAAGAACCCTGGGGAACCCCGCACTGCACTGCCCGGACGTCCGCCGTAAAATCACCCAGACGGACAGCCTGGGTGCGGTCACTCAGGAAAGAGGACAACCAGACTAGGGCGGTCCCCCCGATCCCCGCCGCCTCGACACGGGACAACAAGATGGTATGGTCAACCGTGTCAAAGGCGGCTGAAAGATCTAGGAGCACAAGGGCCTGGTGCTGATTGGTGTCCATACCCTCCCTGAGGTTGTCCAGGACCGAAATGACAACGGACTCCGTGGAGTGCGCGGGGCGGAAACCGGCCTGGCGGGGGGCAAGGACTCCATACGTCTCCACAAAGGAACTCTGAGCG
The DNA here is from genome assembly GCF_964263255.1 of Lissotriton vulgaris. Taxonomy (NCBI): domain Eukaryota; kingdom Metazoa; phylum Chordata; class Amphibia; order Caudata; family Salamandridae; genus Lissotriton; species Lissotriton vulgaris. The sequence goes on along the minus strand of NC_141700.1, from coordinate 508,140,234 downwards.
CGGGTGACATAACGCTCGAGTACCTTAGCCAGAAATGGCAAGAGGGAGATGGGGCGGAAATTGGCGGGGACAGAAGGATCAGCCCCAGGTTTTTTTAAAATGGGGACAATTGCCGCCGATTTCAAAGAATTGGGAACTACACCTTGGGCAAGGGAGCTATTTAGGAGATGGAGGGGAGGGTCCGGGCAGGTAACAAAGATGTGACGGAGAATATGGGCCGGGCAAGGGTCAAGAGGAGAACCAGACTTGACCAAAGGCACTAGGGTGGCCAAACTTTCTCTAGTGATGGGCGGAAAGGTGGTGAGTTCGCCCTTGGGAGGGGGGCATTGGGGGTCCACAAAGGAAGGGGAGGGAGGGGGAATGTTGGCCTTGATGGTGGTAATTTTGTTGATAAAATAGTCATTCAAGGAGAGGCAGAGTTCTTCGGACGGGGCAGGCTTGAGAGTTGTTCTGTCCGAGAATGCCAGGTCGTGAACGATTGTAAATATCTCCTTGGTCTGGTTTTCCGCAGCTAGGATTTTAGAGGAGAAGTATGATGTTTTAGCCTCCAAGATGGCTTTTTTATATTGGGTGAGAGTGTTGGTATACTCCAATTTCAGAATGGGGCAATAGTTTCTTCTCCAAGCCCGTTCTGCGCGACGTACTTTTAGTTTGATGGTTTTAAGCTCGACGGTAAACCATCGATTGGCGTTCTTCCCGCGTTTGGAGGTAATACGTTTGAGCGGGGCAACGGAGTCGCGGCCAGAGGAGAGCCATTTATCTATGGCATCCACCTGGGAGGAGGTGGAAAGGCCGTGCAGGGAGGGAATGGAGGAACTAAGAAGGAGAGAGAAACTGTCTGGGTTAACTCGACTCCATGATCGGACCCAGGTGTTTTTGGGGCAAGGGGGCTTGGTAGGGGGGAGAATGGGAAGAGAAAAGGAGATCAAGTGATGATCAGACCAGGGGCAGGGCGTGATTGATAGGGATTCCACAGGGCAATTCAGGGACCAGACCTGATCGAGCGTGTGACCTTTGATGTGGGTGGGTGAATGAACAAAAGATGTAAAGTTAAGGGAGTGGAGGGTTTCAGAGAATTCCTTGGAGGATGGACATTCTGCTGGGTCAGATGGCCAGAAGTTAAAATCTCCGAGAAGCAGAATGGAGGAGTTGTTAATTGTAATTGTGGCCAGGACATCCAGAAAGTCAGAGAGGAATTGTAGCGGGGATTGAGGAGGACGGTAGGTAAGAAAACAGGTCAGAGGAGGAGAGATGGAGGAGGTACGAATCACCAAGAATTCAGAGGTCGCGATGTTGGGCATGGATAAAGTTTGGAAAGGTAGGTCGGTACGTGCGATGACCGCTACACCGCCCCCAGCTTTGCCGTGAGGGCGATCCGCCCTAAGGGCGTAGTAAGTGGCCGGTAGGGTGGATAGAAGGGCGGGGAGGGAGTCATCGCAGAACCAAGTCTCCGTGAGGAAAAGGAGATCTGGGGCATGGAGATCTAGCAGGACCGAGAGCTCATGCGCATGGGCGACAGCCGACCGGGTGTTAAGATAGAAAACTTTGAGTGTTTTAAGAGTTGATAGGGGGGCAGTGCAACAGGGCGGGGAGGGGGTCCCAACAGCGAGAGGGGGAATAAGGGGGGTGGTGGTGGGGGAGAGTCCATGAGAGGAGATACGGGAGAGTGTTGAGGCCATAATAGGCCAAGGTCCCTGGAGGTTTCGCAATTGGTTCGGGGAATAGATGGTACGCGGGGCAGAGTGACAAGCCCCTAGCCCCGGCCAGTCGCGGACGGGCGCAGACGGGCTTGCCTTTGGCACGCCTTCGGCGCGCAATCGTCGCGCCCGCTGCGCTCGTCCGCTGCGCTTCCTCCCAAGGCACATATTTTATGCAGATTTGTCAGGTGGTGTTGTTGAGGGGGGCGTGGCCGACCGAGGGGGCGTGTCACGTGGCACACCTCACCCTCGAGACTGGCGACCCGGATCAGGTGCTTCGTTGCAGCGTCAGCGCGCTGTTTGTGGAGGAGCCAGGAAGTGCGAGTAAGTAGATAGTTTTAAAAGCAGACAAAGTATTACACAAGATTTTTTTTAAAGCAAAATGTAAGCTCCCGGCTTTTCGCCTCAGGAGTCCAGCTGTAGTGACGCGCTACGGGCGCTGCGCGCACTATTTGTAGCGTTTTGAGGGGGCGTGGCCGACCGAGGGGGCGTGTCACGTGGCACACCTCACCCTCGAGACTGGCGACCCGGATCAGGTGCTTCGTTGCAGCGTCAGCGCGCTGTTTGTGGAGGAGCCAGGAAGTGCGAGTAAGTAGATAGTTTTAAAAGCAGACAAAGTATTACACAAGATTTTTTTAAAAGCAAAATGTAAGCTCCCGGCTTTTCGCCTCAGGAGTCCAGCTGTAGTGACGCGCTATGGGCGCTGCGCGCACTATTTGTAGCGTTTTGAGGGGGCGTGGCCGACCGATGGGGCGTGTCACGTGGCACACCTCACCCTCGAGACTGGCGACCCGGATCAGGTGCTTCGTTGCAGCGTCAGCGCGCTGTTTGTGGAGGAGCCAGGAAGTGCGAGTAAGTGGATAGTTTTAAAAGCAGACAAAGTATTACACAAGATTTTTTTAAAAGCAAAATGTAAGCTCCCGGCTTTTTGCCTCAGGAGTCCAGCTGTAGTGACGCGCTATGGGCGCTGCGCGCACTATTTGTAGCGTGTTGAGGGGGCGTGGCCGACCGAGGGGGCGTGTCACGTGGCACACCTCACCCTCGAGACTGGCGACCCGGATCAGGTGCTTCGTTGCAGCGTCAGCGCGCTGTTTGTGGAGGAGCCAGGAAGTGCGAGTAAGTGGATAGTTTTAAAAGCAGACAAAGTATTACACAAGATTTTTTTAAAAGCAAAATGTAAGCTCCCGGCTTTTCGCCTCAGGAGTCCAGCTGTAGTGACGCGCTATGGGCGCTGCGCGCACTATTTGTAGCGTGTTGAGGGGGCGTGGCCGACCGAGGGGGCGTGTCACGTGGCACACCTCACCCTCGAGACTGGCGACCCGGATCAGGTGCTTCGTTGCAGCGTCAGCGCGCTGTTTGTGGAGGAGCCAGGAAGTGCGAGTAAGTGTATAGTTTTAAAAGCAGACAAAGTATTACACAAGATTTTTTTAAAAGCAAAATGTAAGCTCCCGGCTTTTCGCCTCAGGAGTCCAGCTGTAGATTGTAACCAGAAAAAAAAATACACAAATTTACTTTGTTGGGGCATCGAACTTCCCTGTGACGGTGTTGGGCACTTCTCCCATTGGGTATAATTAAACAAGCATTGGGATAGCCAATAGATCTCGCCTTTGGGACCTTATAAGTGTTTAGCCATGCAGCAGTTGATGTTGCACCAAGGATATTGTGCTGCATAACTAAATACTTATAAGGTCCCAAAAGCGAGACCCATTGGTTATGCCAATGGTTGTTTATTTTGAGAGGAAGAGTACCAGCACTTCTCAAGAGTAACGTATTCGTTCTAATTGGAGAGTATCGGCACTTCGCAGAAACAAGAAGTACCGCAACTTCTATTTTTCCATTTCAAGCACTGACCATCAGTAAAATCTATTGATGCTGCTGGGTGGGCAAGATCAAGCAAAAAGGACGATCTGTGTGTGTGTGTGGGGGGGCGGGGGGGGGGGGGGTTCATGTTAAGCATGTGGTTTGCATAGAGGGCACTCGGCCTACCAGCCCGACATGATTCAGTTCGTAGTGCGCCTGGAAACAGCTGTAAATCGTTATGGGTGCTTTAAAAATAATGAATAAATGTCAGTCTTGTGCCTCTTGTAAAGCCTCTGTGGGCGTGGTATAGTCAGTACACTGCTTCTCCAGACTGTTGGGTTTGCAGAACAGCCAGTCATATGTTAGAGAAATATGCATGGGAGACTGGTAGGGCTGGGGCAGAGCCAGAACTATCATCTTACATTCCCTCAGAGACTGGATGGTCTAGGACACAGGCAGGGCACATGTTAGATTAACACCTCTCAAAGCCTGGTTGGTGTGCGAGACAGCCAATCACATGCTCATTAATGCCTCTTAGAGGCTGGTTGGTGTGCAAGACAGCCAATCACATGCTCATTAATGACTCTCAGAGGCTGGTTGGTGTGCAAGACAGCCAATCACATGCTCATTAATGCCTCTCAGAGGCTGGTTGGTGTGCAAGACAGCCAATCACGTGTTTATTATTGCCTCCCAGAAGCTGTGTGGTCCGGGACACATGCAGTCACATGTTACATTATTGTGCCTCAGAGACTGGTTGGTCTGGGGCACAGCCAGTCACTCGTTAGATTATTGTTAAGGTAGGTATCACTTGGTCAATGTTGGGGTCAGTCACACATCGGATCAGTCCTTCACGAAGGCCAGTTGGGCAAGGGCCAAGTCAGTATCTTTATTCTGTTGGGCACAGCACATGTTGTAGGCTCTCGTGCAGCAGTGTACATCAGCTGTGGAATGTGCACACTTCTTTCCCGCAGTGTCTCCTAATACAACATATCCCAAGCTGCCCAACACACACATTCTTCCTTGAACCTGCACTGTGAACACAGCCACTCTGACACTGCTGAGCACCACTCTAAGTCCTCTTTCCATTTCAACGCATCTCCAGATATTGCAAATCTCCTTTAATGAACTTCATCAAGCCACTTCATCTCCCCACCGCCAGTGACGCATCGATCGGGCAGCACTATTGGCTGCTGGTAAATGATTAGCAATAATCCATTGTAAAGGTTTGCGTGGCCCCGGGCTGGGGACGTGTAGCTGATCAAACACTGTCAAGGCTTGGATCCTAATGCAAGCTGATGGAGACTGATGAATGAGTCTGTGAGTGGTGAAGGTTTGGCAATCAGAGCAGTGCAGACATCATTGCTTGGCCTTTTCTGGCTGCGGAAGACGTGCCACTGGACAGTGTGGGGCGGAACTTGCATTGAGTGACATGAAACATGCAGGAAGGGGTGCGAAGCTAGTAGAGATTAGTGTGGAATGTGCCTTGACTGCTATAAAACCAGCAGAAGGTGGTGTGCAGCCTGGAGAGAGACGAGTTACTTAGTTTGAAATTGCAATTACTGGTGTGAAACAAACAGTAGAAAGTAGAACCTCTGTACTGACCTGTTTATTATTCACAACTTAGAATAAATCTAATACATTTCTCTAAGGATGCAACATGAGTGGAAATATTCACATAGACATAGAATACTTTAGTTCGTTATTTATTATCATTTAACTTTTATGATCAAGAAAACATTTCGAATAAACAAAGTGGAATCCACTCAAAGTGATAGTGATCCCTAGAGTGATGGGGAACACACAGTGTTTTTTAAATGCCCCTCACACACCAACAGGCCCCTTGGTGTCATGCTTCATCATCGGGGCCTTCGCACCCCTCTACGGGATGCGGCGTGCTGCGACTCGCGGATACGCAGGAGCACTTGGAAGTGAACTATGTGTGGGGGTTTGTGTGTATAACCAAGGTGTGAGTGAGGTGAGGTGAAAAAAGTGAATAATTAAAAAATACCTGGCACGTGGGAGAAAAAATATTTTAATTAAATCCCCGGCTGGTATTGTTAAAAATAAGTGCAGGGCGTGGTTTAATAGATACGAGTTAGGGTATCAAAAACACTGTTTTAAAGTGTCAACATGTTTCGGAGGTCACAGCCCCCTTCTTCAGGACAAGGGTTAGGCACTTACCCTCCCTTACTCACATGCGAAATGTAAAAGTGTTTAAAAAATAATTACCACAATGTGTAATATTCCTAACAATGTTTATATGTTAGTGAAATGCAGTTGCGCCCAATTGGCGATAGAACCTGTGGAGAGAAATACACAGATAAATACAGGATCTGGAACGAACAGATCAGTAGAGAAGAAAAAACCTTCTCTAGATACAACCAGGTCAAACCAAAAAATAATGGGACCCTGTGAAAAAGTAAAACACGTCTGGACATATCACAGTACTGACACACATATATACAAAACACAGAATTACTCTCTGCTCAGATGGAAAGAGAGCAAACAAAGAGAAAGATAAGTCTTACTTAGAGTTCTCAACTACTAGACCTCATGAGCCTAAGCGTATTTTGGGGATCCTTCCTTTCTGCTCAGAAATGATCTATAAAACATGAGTATTTGGGGTTTTAGTTGTAAACTCGGTACCAAATGCACCAAACTAATTAAATAAATGCTCGTCTCTGACACCCAAAACTCACGGTTACAGCAACTGCTAATCGCCTGCCTTCCCTCAACGCGGCTCCGATGAAGTGAGCATAGAACGTGTTAAAGGCTCTTAAATACACTGTTCCTGGGAGTGGTTGGTAGAAGTTAATTGAATGATTAGGACCGGTAAATGCCCAAACTAGGCGATCGTGATCCCCCAGGGTCCGGTGTTGCGCTCCCGTGAGATACTAACTGGTGCGCATGCGCATTGCGGCTGTCTACTACGCATGCGCGGTCTAAAAGCCGATCGCGCATGCGTGAAATGCGAGCGCTATCCTAGATACCGGGGAAGCCGGCTGGGATAGAAAAAGAGTGCCTAGGTGTGGCGCCACTTTCGTTCCTAAGACAGCGTGCATTTATTTAACTGATAGTGACAAAGAGGGCTCATAGTGTCTGATGGAACGTGGGGAGACATCGTATGTTGTAGAAAATTATTATACAACTAGTGAGTGGTCTATTTTCTCAGGAGTGTCTAGATTATTGGTACAGAAATAGGTGAACATTATCAAAAAGCTGACAATAAGACCTAATGAAACCCCATATATCATGGTTTTGGATCTAGACAAAGAAGTACATTGGCTGTCAGAAAAACGTTTATCTTAACAGGTTCCACGGAATGGAGTCGTTTAGCCCCGTGGTGTCAGTTCCCAACCGGAACACCCACCGTTGTTCTTTTTCCAGAAGGCCTACTTCAGAGTGTAATTGTTCAAGTACCGTCCACTGTAGTTCATTCACACAGTGTTGGTGTTCGATGAAGTGGGTTGACATTTTTGTTGTGAGTTTCTTACACCTGATATTACTTTTGTGTTCATTAAGTCTCACTTTCACTGGTCTGGTGGTCATACCCACGTATTCTTTTCCACATGGGCACGTGATAAGGTATACAACATTCTTGCTGTTACAATTTGTGAACACACGTTGCTCCCACTGTGCACCATTGGAGAAGGTCAAAATCACGCTCTTTTTAGTAAGGTGGCAGTTGTTACAATTCCCACAGGGATGGTGACCATGTATGCCCTGTAATCTTGTTTGGTCTTTCTTCGGAGGCGGTGGTCTCGTATGCACTAGCATATCTCTCAAGTTCTTACCCCTTCTATTGGCAAAAAGTGGTTTTTCAAAAGTTAGGCCGCCACTTGTCAAAGTGCGCCAATGTTTATTGACCAACTTAGTGACTTGGTTAGTCACTGTACTGTATGTGGTAACACATACTGTTCTCTTTTCAGTTTCTTCACTTCTCGGATTGTCCTCTAGGAGGGCCTCACGGTTGTTGTTTCTGGCCCTTTTTGATGCTTTTTTGATCACAGTTTCCGGGTATTTTCTCTGTCTCAGTTTGACACTGAGATCCTTAGCCTGAGATTGATATTTAGCAATGTCACTGCAGTTCCGTCGTAGACGGAGGAACTGTCCGTAAGGTAGGTTCTCTCTCAGATGACGCGGATGAAAGCTGTCGAATCTGAGGAGACAGTTCCTGGCCATTGGTTTGAAGTGCGTTTCTGTTTTAAGGATTCCTGCTTCGTAATAGATGTTTAAATCCAAAAAGACCATGCTTTGGTTTGACACCTGGTGAGTGAATTTCAGAAACGCATTCTGGGTGTTTAGCCAGTCAGTGAACTGGGTTACCGTGGTCTCATCCCCTCATCCAATCTCAGGCTAAGGATCTCAGTGTCAAACTGAGACAGAGAAAATACCCGGAAACTGTGATCAAAAAAGCATCAAAAAGGGCCAGAAGGGAAGGCAGGCGATTAGCAGTTGCTGTAACCGTGAGTTTTGGGTGTCAGAGACGAGCATTTATTTAATTAGTTTGGTGCATTTGGTACAGAGTTTACAACTAAAACCCCGTATACTCATGTTTTATAGATCATTTCTGAGCAGAAAGGAAGGATCCCCAAAATACGCTTAGGCTCATGAGGTCTAGTAGTTGAGAACTCTAAGTAAGACTTATCTTTCTCTTTGTTTGCTCTCTTTCCATCTGAGCAGAGAGTAATTCTGTGTTTTGTATATATGTGTGTCAGTACTGTGATATGTCCAGACGTGTTTTACTTTTTCACAGGGTCCCATTATTTTTTGGTTTGACCTGGTTGTATCTAGAGAAGGTTTTTTCTTCTCTACTGATCTGTTCGTTCCAGATCCTGTATTTATCTGTGTATTTCTCTCCACAGGTTCTATCGCCAATTGGGCGCAACTGCATTTCACTAACATATAAACATTGTTAGGAATATTACACATTGTGGTAATTATTTTTTAAACACTTTTACATTTCGCATGTGAGTAAGGGAGGGTAAGTGCATAACCCTTGTCCTGAAGAAGGGGGCTGTGACCTCCGAAACATGTTGACACTTTAAAACAGTGGTTTTGATACCCTAACTCGTATCTATTAAACCACGCCCTGCACTTATTTTTAACAATACCAGCCGGGGATTTAATTAAAATATTTTTTCTCCCACGTGCCAGGTATTTTTTAATTATTCACTTTTTTCACCTCACCTCACTCACACTTTGGTTATACACACAAACCCCCACACATAGTTCACTTCCAAGTGCTCCTGCGTATCCGCGAGTCGCAGCACGCCGCATCCCGTAGAGGGGTGCGAAGGCCCCGATGATGAAGCATGACACCAAGGGGCCTGTTGGTGTGTGAGGGGCATTTAAAAAACACTGTGTGTTCCCCATCACTCTAGGGATCACTATCACTTTGAGTGGATTCCACTTTGTTTATTCATATTATCAGGGAGATCGAATCCACTGACTCTCTCTCTCCCCCCTCCTGTTAAAATCCAAGAAAACATTTCATCATTTTTTTCATATTTTATAAATATTTCTGTGCAAAAGACATTATTAACAAGTGCAAGAAACTTGATTGCGACCACACAACGAAAAAAGTACTATCAAAGAAACTTCATACATTCTTCATCATTCATACTTAATCTCACATACTCTCAATTGTGACATAATGCAAAAAAGACAAACAAAAGACAACAGTACAACTGAGATCCCAGTTGGTTCTTTCTAATTTAAGTGTACCATTCTTTCATCTTTGGTCGAATTCAAATTCGTAAGTCACTTGTTCGTAGGTTTTTTTTTCTCTTTGTGGTCTTGTTATGCAAGGGTCTCAGGTGTATATGGCCTACGTACGTTTCGGTGAACCTAATATCCCCCAAAAAAACAATAAAAAAAACAGTAAATATCTGTGGGTCTGGACAATCATTCCCCTTACCCCCACCCTCCCCACCCCCCACCACACGACCCCTGCGAACGTCGCAGATCCTTCTGTTATCAATCACCCATCCGCAGAACCCACCCCCACTGACTTGAGCATATCTCCCACGTCCCACGACATGACCAACTCTCACCCTTTCTCCCCCCCCCCCCACTCTCACTCCCCACTACCCCACTCCATCGGCCAGACTCACGGAACATACCACCTCTCTCAACCTAACCCCTTATCCGCTATCCCCTCCCATTCTTAGCCCCCACCATCCTACTGTCACTACTTCCCTCTCCAGCCTACACTCATCCCTCAACGCACTTGCGCCACATTCCACAAGCACCATCACCCACACTATCAACCACCCCCTGTCCTCATCCTCGCCCCCGGCTCACAAACTCTTTCTCCCATCGAATGCTACCCCACCTACTAGGACCCCAGAGCCGTGCTCCATCGCGCGCACTTCCTGCCCCATTCGATCCAGTGCCAATCCCATTACCTTACTCAAACACGCACCCACTGCTCTCGCTTCCAATTCCATCCCCAACCCAACTCTGGACATGATCATCTCCACCCTCCTACAAGTCAAAGAAGAGCTCCATACCATCAAAGAACTTCTTCTCACACACCCCAGGCACCCCCTACCCTACACTTCCCCGCCCAACAAGGACTCCACTCGCCCCTCAAACCATTCCACGCGTCTCCCCCCGCGCTGGCCCTCTATTCCTGATCGCAAGGCCACCGGCCGCCCCCGTCGCACCCCAATCCCCCTCTCGGGCCGAGACTTACACACTCTACTCTGCTCATATGGCCCAGGTCCCACAAAACGCCCACCCACCACACACCTCCCCATACCCACGATTCCTACAAATCCCCTCAGGCCACCCACACTGAACAACAGGAGCTCTGTCCCCTGTAATCTCAAAAAAATCCCCCTCTCCTTAGAACATTCACCCACGCTCCTCACCCCTAGACTAAAGTGTATCCTGCTCAACTGCAGATCGGCCCGGAGACACTCCCCTGGCATCGCGGATCTCATCTTATCAAGGGACCTCGACCTAGCCATTCTGACTGAAACGTGACTAACTGAAGCATCCACACCTATAATGGACATATTAGTCCCCCCGAACTATCTCATTATTAGACTAGACAGGAATGGCAAGACGGGTGGGGGAATCGCATGCATCTACAGGAGCAACCTCGCTATCACTGAAGGCCCCTCCCCCTCCCTCTCCTCCTGCGAACTCATCTGCCTTGATATTACTAGTGAGGGCAAACCTGTGTGCTCCCTTCATGTTATTTACCACCCACCCGGGGACAACCTCCCCTTCTCCCAACAACTAATGGACACGATATCCACCAACGCCGGTCGACAGCTCAATCAAATTTACCTGGGAGATTTCAACCTCCACTGGAACGACCAGAAAGACGCAGTGGTGAAGAGCCTTAAGAGTTTCCTCAACGCGCTTGACCTCACCCAAATCTGCAACGGTCCAACACATGAAAAAGGCTCTACCCTTGACCTTATCATCGCCAAAGAAGACTCTACCCAGCTGGTGGCAATCGAACCATGTGACTGGTCAGACCACCACATCATCACCTTCTTCATCAACGAAAAGGTCAAACTTAACCCAGCTCAACCTGCCAAAACCAAGATTTGGAAGAGGGACATGAAGAATCTCAACCCAAACTCCTTGCCTGCCCACACAGGCAGTCTCCTCCTTCCCCCGATGGACGTCTCTGATGTGCACTCATTGACGGACCACTACCTAGACACCATGTCTGCCATAATCAATGAAGCCGCACCCCTGCAACTGAAGAGAGTAGCCACCAAGAACTCGAGCCCATGGTACGATGGCAGCCTCAATGAAGACAGACGTGCTATGCGCATGGCTGAGCGCTCGTGGAGATCTGACCCCTCAGCACTGCACCTTAGAGCGCTTAAGAGTAAGAGAAACGCCTACTTCAGAAAAATCAAACGCTCGAAATCAGTCTTCTTTAGCCAACAGCTGGATCAAGCTAAAAACCGACCTAAAAAACTGTTCGAGTTAGTCAAAACCCAAACCAAAACGCAACCTCCACAACCTAACAACTCAACAAAGGCTATTCCAAGTTGTGAAGACTTTTCTGCTTTCTTCAAACAAAAGAACGACACTATAAGAAGTGATCTCCTCAAGGATGTAAGTCGATACTCCGGCTCCATAGGCATAACTAGCACTCAACCTAAAAACAACGCTTCATGGTCGTCCTTCGACACCTATTCTGAAGAATCAATTCACAAGCTGCTTGTCACCTTGAAACCCGCCAATCACCACACAGACCCCCTACCTGCCAATGCGGTTAAAATCCTCACCCCCCTGCTCCTCCCACTCTGGACTAAAATCATCAACTGCTCCTTGCAACAAGGGCTCATCCCAGACTCCCTCAAGATTGGGCAAGTCACGCCTATACTCAAGAAACCCACAGCTGACCCGACCGACCTAAACAACTATCGTCCTATCACCAATATCCCCACTCTGGCAAAACTGTTAGAAAAATGCGTACAACTCCTACTGACAAAACACATTGAGCAGTTTGAGCTCCTCAACTCTCACCAATCAGGATTCAGAGCAAAGCATAGCACGGAAAAGGCCATCACCCAAACATGGCTCAATCATCTAACCGCACTCAATGTCCAGCCCACCTTCGTGGACTCCGCGAAATCCCTTGGCATCACACTGGACTGCAATCTCGACATGCAGCAGCATATTAGCAAAGCAACTAAAGGAGCCAACTTCCAAATCAACACGCTGAGAAAACTCAAACCCTTTCTTCCACCCAAGGACTTCCAAACTGTTGTTCAAGCCTTAGTCATTCCTCGGATAGACTACGGTATTGCGGCTCTCAGCGGGCTCCCCCTTACAACAACGGCTCCCCTAAGAGCCTCCCTGAACGCGGCCGCGAGACTCATCACTGGCTCAAGAAAACACTCGCATATATCCCCTGATTTAAAATCCCTAAACTGGCTGCCTATTGAAGCCAGAATTCAGCTGAAAATTGCCTGTATGACGCACTCGGCCATACACCACAAGTCACCCAACTACCTCACTCAAAAGCTGACCATTTCAGGAGGCTCAAGATCCAACAGAAGCACAAAAACCCTCCTCCTGAAACCACGGAGATTCCAGAAGGAAAAAACATACAAACGCTCCTTCTCAGGAATGGCGCCTAGGATCTGGAATGCACTCCCACCAGAAACCAGGCTTATCCCTTCCACTGTACTCTTCAAGAAAGAGGTGAAGGCCATCCTTCAGGCTAAATTCACCTGAATTCTATTGATACTGGACCAATGACAGTACTTGGCCTTCTGATTGCTTACCTATGCGAGTCTCTTTTCGACTGCTCTCGGATCTAAATCATCGCATGGATGCTATATTATTCGTTTCCAACTTGGCTATTGGGTTGTACACTATGACTTGAGTGCCTCACTAACTTGCAACGCACCCATTACTGACTACTACTCTGCTTTCACACTGTGTTTACTCACCCTCTGGGGTGCTATAATCTTACCCGATTAGACATTGTACTGCTTCCATATTTTCGTTTCTTGATTGTTATTAGTCTGCATACTCTTGTGTGATTGCTACCCTATTTTGCAACTCACTGACTACTGAATTTTATATTGTTTCAAGAGACTTGTTTACCCTACCTACTGTTTATGTAAAGCGCTCTGATATCTGCAAAGATCTTGTTCGCGCTATATAAAACCTTAAATAAATAAATAAATAAACTTGCTCTCCTATGGCTGGCAAAAAAGGCTCCCTGACAAAATAAATGAAAATTAATCATAAATGTGACTCAAGCACAACAAGATACTTCCAGGGTATGAAAGTACCCATCAGTTATCATCCGATACCACCCTTATCATCTGGGACTCCTCACACCAAGGAGAAAGTACTTGCAGCCACTTGATATTTTTTGAAAGTGGATGCACCAGTGTTTGAGGGTGTGTATGGAGGGACGATGTTCAGATAACTATGTAGCAGTGCGTAAAAAAAGGTGAAAATGTGAACGTGGTGAAGTGTATAAAATTGAAAAGTTGAGAGGAAAAAGGGTTTAATGGATGCCCCTCAAGCTTCCAATGTTTAAAACCAGAGCGGGAACATAGTAGGTTAAACAAATAGCTACTATACAGATATCATAGGTCGACATGTTTAAGCAGTGTGTGGACCCAAAAGGTATCCTGCTGCTTTCATCAGGACCAAACATCGCTACTGCATGAATGAAAGTGAATTAATATTAAAATTATGTCACCTGGACGTCCTAGGTGCATACAAATCCTCCAGGGTACTATTAGGTAGGAGGATGGTACATCGCCTCACCTGCCTACGGCTCAGGTAGGTAGAGCACCGCTCTGACCGTCGGTACTCCGGGGGTCCCTCCGAGACGGCTCGAAGGGATGCCCGGAGTACCGTAATATTAATTCACTTTCATTCATGCAGTAGCGATGTTTGGTCCTATAGTAGCTATTTGTTTAACCTACTATGGAGCTGCTGACAATTTTGGGGGCAAACAAAAACACCATTGACCAACTCACCCGGACCCCGCAGACACCGCTGCTCTCCCCCGCTGCCGCTCTGGTCATCGCTGTCGCCGAGCGGGGAGAGCCAAACTACCACACCCAGCAGCCCTTGCTGGACCGGGACACCGCCTACCAGCTGCTTTCGCGCCCGGAGGCGCATAAGAGGAAGCTGACTCTCCGGTGGAGCGGGAGCTGCTGACAAGTTTGGGGGCAAAAAAAAACACCATCGACCAACTCACCCGGACCCCGCAGACACTGCTTCTCTCCCCGGCTGCCGCTCTTGTCATCGCGGTCGCCGAGCGGGCAGAGCCAAACGACAACACCCAGCAGCCCTTGCTGGACCGGGACACCGCTACCAGCTGCTTTCGCACCCAGAGGCGCATAAGAGAAAGCTGACTCTCCGGTGGAGCGGGAGCTGCTGACAAGTTTGGGGGCAAAAAAAAACACCATCGACCAACTCACCCGGACCCCGCAGACACTGCTTCTCTCCCCGGCTGCCGCTCTTGTCATCGCGGTCGCCGAGCGGGCAGAGCCAAACGACAACACCCAGCAGCCCTTGCTGGACCGGGACACCGCTACCAGCTGCTTTCGCACCCAGAGGCGCATAAGAGGAAGCTGACTCTGCAGCGTCGCGGGACCACGGGCGGGCGTCGCCGGGAGAAGCCCGGGACAAGGGCGGGGCCGTCTGCGGCCGTCCTAGGCAGACCGAGGCAGGGCAGGGCCACCCCCTTTACAGGTGACAATTTGGACCATCCCTTTTACCAAGGTACTGTGCATATTTGATAAATTGACTGTCCCCTGATATACAAGAAAGTGTGGGCCACTTTCGTGTCGTGTTGTTGTATATTGCAGTATCTACTAGGGTATTCTGCGGTTAGCAATGGACAAAAGAAAGGCAATGGAAGGGGGGGGCATGTTACTATAACTATAAAAATGAAGAAGTCTAAAAAATTGCTACATGCTGCCTCGAATTGTGTAACGTCAAGCATCAAATCTATTGTTGAAGACTGTGAGGACATTTTATTGATGGCCCCTACCCCAGGAAACACGGATAACCCTGACCCCTTGGTTGAACGTTTATTGCAGAAAAAGAGTAAAATAATCCCAGCTATTTTCTCTAAGAGACCAAAATCCAATTGCTCAGTGGTTGAAATGCACCCTAACCCTGTTAACCCAATTGAGGCTAATTTTACAGAAGCATTAAGAGGGGTAAATATGAGTGTTAATACCGAACTTTCGGCTACATCAACTGGAAATATAGAAATGTCCTCGCAGATAATAGCATGTGATATGGGAATCACTTGTACTAACCGCTTTTCTGTATTGGAAGGGGAATCCAGGGAATTAAGTGAGGTTTTATCACAAGGGCCTGGGGAGGCTGCTGAAGCTGTGCATAACCCAGGTGAATGCTCTAGATGTTCTAATTTTAATAATTTGATCATGATGAAAATGGAAAGCCTGGAAAGGGATATAGCTTTCATTAAGAAAATCACGATGAATTTTTTAAAACAGGAGGAACAACATACACCAAACACCACACATCCAGTGTTAGTACCCGTCCCGGTAAAAACCCCTAGTTTGCGAGCGGCCCCACTAAATCAAACAGTAGGAGTGGCCCTATCTAAAACGAATGCACAAACAGCCCCATCATGTGTCTCTAAAACCGTAGTAGAGCTAAGACCTAATATCCCAGCTCATAACCCCCCAGCTAAAACACTTTCTAGGCAAACCACCTCAGGTTCTTATGCTGAAGCAGCAAAACTGAGGGGGGCAACACTACAATGTAGAAATTTACAGGGTGATAAAAAATATCATAGCAATATGGTTGAAACAACCAATTGGAGTAACAAGCAGATAAACACACTACATAGATCACCTTCTGATATTGTGTACATGACTGGGGTCAAGAAGCTGGGAGTTGTTAACACCTATGAGAATAGCGAATCCATACGCAATAAAGTCATCCATTGGCTTCGCCACGTGAGAGGGTGCAGATCAGTTATTAGGGAAGACATGATTAATGTTAAAAGACTTTCTTTGCCTTGCTCATTGACAGACTGTATTGAGATACAGTTTGGCAATACAGCAATTGCAGATAATTTAGTAGCTTTAGAGTACCGGACATGCCCACCCAGGAACTCTAACATAAAAATTAGATACGCACCCCTATGGTCCAAATCTATGCCCGAGGAGGTATCGGGCCTCAATAACATAGACTGACCATTAAAGGATAACTACCCAAATAGTGTTACACAAACATACAATAAGCATAAGCCCGAGTGTCACATCGACTCCATCACAAGTCCACTAGACATGGAGGCTACGAAGATTAATGATGAGATTGCCCCCCCAGGTGGAGGAAAGTCCTAACGAAATGATCAACGCTCAATATCCCCTAATAACAAGCAGCTGGAAGGCCAGCCTTAGAAATAGCTAATATAGAGAGGACTACTAACACAAATATTATCAAATTGCTTTCCTGGAACATAGCGGGGCTTCAAAGATATATGGCAAATCCAGAATGGAACGAATTTATAGAGATGTACAACATCTGTATGTTCCAGGAAACATGGAGTATGTCTTCTCTGCATAAATGTGGATATTCCACCCATTTTATTCCGGCAACTAGCTCATGGAAAGGTCGCCCATCAGGAGGACTGCATGTATGGTTTAAAGTGGCTTTGAATTGGGCACTCACTGTGCATACCTTACCATCGCAGGATTATATTATATATCTCCATCAAGGGCTCCCATAATGGAAGCACGATGGAGCTATTTAATATTTATGCTAGAGGCTCCCCTGGAGGTCAAACTTCACCTACCATAGCCTTACTTGAGACGGCACTGGCGGGTATTCCCCCACTGTCTAGCGTTATTGTAGGGGGAGATTTTAATTGTACATATGAACCCCTAAGCGAAGAGGACCTCCTGGGACTAAATGAAGAGGATTCCAGACAGTCTATTCCGCCTCTAACTATAGTGCCAATTAGAAAATGGACGCCAAGAGCGATCCAATTAAACGCCCTAACACTAGAATACAACCTCCGTGTCCTGAATGGTAGGACAACCTCAGATTTAAATAGCAAAATGACTTATAATCGACTTAGCTGCCCATCCCGCATTGATTACATTCTGTTCGATACTAGTTCCTGGAGAAGACTAGTTGATATGGAAGTCAGACAGTCACAGGATAGTGATCAAAATCCACTCTGCATGGAAATAAGATGGGGGGATGAGAGCGAAGCATCAAATGGCCCACTTATGATTACAAAAGAAGTAGTCCCATCTAATTGCGAACGTAGATTAAAGTGGAACAGGGTGATGTGCCAAGAAGATAGTTTGACTTGTATTAAAGAAATAGTAGAGGCAGAAACTAGGGAGCTCCTATCCCATACTTCCGTTCAGTCACCGGAACAAAGTCTACATTTTTTAGACTCCTATAAAAATTAATAGAAACTGGCTCATTTTTTACTATAAAAGACACCAGTGGGCCAAGAAAGAAGAACCCAATAAAAAGTGGCTCCCTTTGGTACACAACAGGATGTAGGGAAAAGAGAAGGGCTAAAGCAAATGCCATTAGGAGAAAGGACGCCATAGCAGTAAGGACCGCTAGAAAGGAAAATAAGGATTGCATAAAAAGTGCAAAGAAGGAATGGGAGGAAGATTATTGGCAACAACTTAAGATCGCTGCCGGCCAAAAGAACTCCACCCAGTTTTGGAAGATGATAAACAAACTTGACAGGAGAGGAGCAGAGCCCCTCCCTAACCACATAACTGAGCAGCAATGGTTTTCCCACTTCTCAAATTTGTATTGTGGCGAAGATAAGCTAGGCCAATCATGGAGGGCACAAAATGATTTCATTAATGAGGAATGTATATCTGTAGAACCCTTTGCAGCTCGGGAAGTTTGACGCTATCAGGATTATGACCCCCCTCTAAAGCGCCAGGCCCAGATGGTTTACTGGGCGATTTGTATATACATGATCCCAAGCTGTGGTCTGACTTTATTGCTCCCCTAATGAACAAAATCCTCTATGGATATCCGGTCCCAGACTCGTAGAGGGGCGCCGAAGTTGTCACAATCCAAAAGAAAGGCGATAAGGAGGACCCTGCCAACTATAGACCGATTAGTTTAATCGATGCCGTTCAGAAAATAGTTGTCAGGGTCATTATAAATAGAGTAGGTATGTGGTTAGAAGAAGGGAATATACTGTCCCACTTTCAGGCGGGTTTCCGCCAAAATGTGGGTACAATGGATCAGGTCTTTAGGTTTTGGGCAATATACTGGAAATCAGTCACCATTATGAAGGGGAATCTATATCTTGCATTTATAGACCTTAAAAGCACCTTTGACTTGGTGCCTTGCGATAAACTCTGGAGGGTGCTGCTGGAAATGGGGTTTCCTCATTACCTTCTGGAGTTTATAGTCAAACTTCACCAAGATAACTATGCCAGAATTAGATGGGGGAATCAGAGACAGCTAACAGGGAGGGTCGAAGTGAATAGGGGGGTACGCCAGGGCTGTGTAATGGCCCCGACATTGTTCTCCCTCTTCATCAATGGGGTGGTAGACCATTTGAGGGAGGACATTGCCGATGCCCCGGTTCTGGCAGGGGAGAAAACACCTACCCTCCTCTTCGTAGATGACACCCTCCTGCTGTCCAAAACCCCCTCAGGGCTGCAGAAGCTCCTAGACCGATTTAGTCTGTTTTGTGATGAACGTGGGCTGACCATTAACACATCCAAAACTAAGTTGATGGTGTTGCCCCCCTCAAAAAAAGCTAAGAAAATCAATATTACCCTTAATGGCTCGCCTCTTGAGGTGGTGGAGGATTTTCACTACATGGGAATCAGAATTAACAATAGAATGAAATGGGACTCCCACGTTGCCAAGATGCTGTTAAATCTGGAGAGGGTCTTGGGAGCTATCTTGAGGAGCCAACGTATGTCAGTAAGTAGGCCAATAGCCCCAGCTCTGGCTGTATATGAAGGAAAGGTGCTGTCCTCCGCAGTCTATGGGTCGGAATTGTGGGGATGCGAAAATGTAACTGATTTGGTCAAAGCTGAGAATAAGTTCATTAGGGACTTAGTCTCCCTCCCTAACCCCATTGAAGCCCCCTTTTCAGGATATGGGCAAACGCCCGATCTTAGATATAGTTCGCCTTCGCCCTGTGCTGTTCTGGTTGCGCCTGAGAAGGACCCCAGAACTAGCAAATTATGCCTTGGTGATGGACGAATTGATAGCCCTGAATAGTGCAAACAAAATACAGTGGCTAAATAAATTGAGAGAAATGGTCACGAAATTGGGAATGGTCGAATCCTGGACTTCACAATCCCCTCCCCCTAAGCAAGTTGTTAAGAAAATCTATTGGGAGTGGGTCCACACCGAGGAACAGAAGAGCGCAAAATGGGGAGCTCTAACCTCACAATTTTTGGAGCATAAGCCCACTAGAAGATTTGAACCCCTATTAGATTTTATTCAAATACCAAGAGATCGATCAATTTTCTTAAAAGTGAGGTATGGGATTCTAGCCCTCAGTAAATTTACCATGGGATGGAAAGGAATATGGGCTTCGGATGGTACCTGCCCAAGCTGTCCATGTGAGATCGAATCCCTACCTCTTTGGTTGTAAAGCATACAAGAGGGCGAGATCAAGATGGCTGAAACCAATATGCAGCGAGTTGAGGAGACTGTTAACTACTACTAAAGAATAGACTTTGCCTGTACAGAAAGGCCATATGTATATTACTGTTGTTGCCCCCAAGTACCGTCACCAGAACTGTCCTTTTTAAAAAAAAATGAATATAGTATTTCTATTTTTAACTGTATTTTATT
This sequence comes from Lissotriton vulgaris, assembly GCF_964263255.1. NCBI lineage: Eukaryota > Metazoa > Chordata > Amphibia > Caudata > Salamandridae > Lissotriton > Lissotriton vulgaris. Next base: position 508,120,429 of record NC_141700.1, on the reverse strand, counting down.
CTATGAAATTGGATATCTTTATCATATATGTCATTTTTTACTAATTTGAATGAATGTATGTACTTTTATGATATGACTGTAGGAAGGTGGACAACTGACTATGGTTACCCCAGATTTTTTGCCTTGTGTTTAGCTGGTTTTCGACTTAGTTGGCCTGGTTCCCTGCTAATCAGGGCCCCAGGCTATCTGCTCTCTCCTTAAAATGGACTCCATGCACCGTAGGTGCATAACCAAATTGGTACTGGACACTTTGTCAGACCCTATATAGTGTACTATAGGTGCCAAGGGCATAGGTGCATCCAAGGCCTACCAGGGGCTGCAGCATAGCTTTTGCCACCCCTGGCTGGTTCTTAAATTGACAACTGGCTGATCACTCAGCTGGAGCAAGTTGGTGTAATCACCTCTTGCTTAGATATAGTATACCTATATCTAAACCTATATCTGGACACATATAAACCTATAAGTCACTCCTATGGCAGGCCTTATCAATCCTGGAGGCAGTGTGCGTGGTTTAACGTGAGATGGTGCTCAAGCATGAGCTGAGCCTGTCTGCAGCTGTCGGGAACAACTCCCCAAGTTGTTCCGGGATAATGCCATACCATATACTATTAAGTGCATTATAATCCATCGCGGTTATATGTTAACTTTGGTTTGGCTTGATCAAAACATGTTGTGTAAGGTGTCATACGATTTGGAGTACTATCCCCTCAACAGTCCTGTCGACGGGGATAGCATTCCACCCCTCTAGAGGGAGAATACATGTTACTTTACTGAAACGCGGTTGATTTTAAAACCGCCTCAGCATCAAAAAAATGAACGCTTCTGCCACAGACACGAGTCTGACCTCCTGCTGCTGACCAAAACTCAGCCGAGGAGGCCTGGACAAAGGCTTTCCTGTCGCAGGGAGGTGTCACACTACCCCAGAGAGGAAATAGTGGATTGTAGCAGGGAGGTTTGAAAGAAACCAGACAGTGCCTGGGGAGCACAAGGCTTCCCCTTGCATAATCCGGTCAAACCGGTTCTGGGGCACACCAGCCCCAGTCCCAGAGCGACCCTGGACAAAGGGAAAGGGGAGTAACCACCCCCTTCCTGGGTCCCACCCATAGGAGGGGACCTAGCAGGTAATCCAGCCCCCTAGATTGGTATAAGACTGGGAGCAGTGCCAACGCACTCAGATTATCCTGACCGAAACATATGAAACGAAACTCTGGACCCTTCGACATCCTACTCGACGTAGAAGACTGAAGAATCTCCCTTGTGGTCAAGGAGTGACCACCCTGTGCAAACAGGCACCATCAAGCACCTCGACGATTGCATTGTTGCAGTTCCCGCCGGAACTCGAGCGACAGAGTACGACAAGACCCAGCGTGCCTGCCTTCTAACAGCCCGATCCACATTCCCTGCAGAGCTGAGATCCGTGGAGGCGACCGGAAGCGTGGGGCCCGCCATCTTGGAAAGACCACGAGACGCTGACCGTGCAGCCCACGAGTGACCCTCGAAGCTGTGCATTGGGGTTTGAGAAGCCCTAGCCCTGAGCCACTCTTGCACCGAAGCTCACCCCTCCACACTCACCGAGTGCTGCTTGGGGCCCTTCTGCATCTTTTGGCTCAACGCGTTGGCCCTTTAACTTGCCCGTTGGCTAGTGGCCCCTGTGCCGACGAACCTTGAAACCTAACTTGTGAATCTGGTTGCTCCAGACTTGCACTGCTCCTCTGAAAAGGAGCACCCGCTCTGACCCTCCTGGTCCGAGTATTAAGCCATCTTCAAGTCCTGCGTGGGTTGCGCTTGCCAAGGGTTGTTTGCTTCAATCCGGACGCAGACACCGCCGACAGCGAGAGCCTTCGTGGGACAGCTCGTGATCCACTCCTGGACATCCTCGGTGCCCCAGAGTCCACGTGGCAGCGGAGAGAAGCTTCCCGACAGCGACCTGAAAGCGCCCGACATTGCCTGGTTCCTTCCTGGTTCCACCCTGGTCACTGCTGAGTGGCCCAGACTCTGTCCCCTCTGCTTTCAGATCATCTTTATCTTCGATCCACCCTTGGATCACACCGGACACTTCTCGTCTCGACGCCTGCAGCATCTTCAGCTCCAAGTACCATCAACCAGCGTGAAAAAACCAGACACTACTTCGCACCTGCGCACCCACTTCCTGTGGGTGAGGTAACTCAGCAACGCCAGTGTTCCTACACTAGTACACACCTCTAGTGTATGTGTCTAAAGTTTCATCCTGCTAGGTTAAGCGGAAGTCTCCTTTAACTATAACTTTATAACTTTTACGCACCATTGACATTGCATTGGTGCATGTGTGTGCTTTAAGCGCTGCACCCGAATCCCGCGGGCTTTTCCCGACTTCAGCATTGCTAGTCCCGACTGCTCCCAGCGATTCCCTAGGCCCTAGGCCTAACCACTGTTCGATTGGTATCTCTTATTCCACCACTTTTTAAATATATGGTTTGCGTGGCCCCTGGGCCTCATCCATAATTGTGCAACTTTCATATGTTTAACTGTGCTTTTGTTTAAACGCTTGTGTCTCTGCACTCATAAAGAGTACAGAAGATTATTCTAGTAATAAATACATATATTTTTATAATATATAACTTGTGTGGTGTCCTTTCATTTGATATTACAGGATTGTGATTGGTAAAACAGCTCGCTTAACACGACCTCTTGAGTTAAGCCTTTAAGGATGCTTAGTCCATGCTACCATTAGGATAGCTTGTCTATAAGGTTGACTTACAACCATCACCATAAGGGATTGTTTGGACTGATACAAGGTGCCCCCAGAATTGGAGACATCATATATCAGGCCAACTTCTCACAATAACTATATCGAATAAAGTATTACCACACAAAAGATTGGTGTCAGATTTCTTTGAGCATGTGTCTCACTGTAGAGAAGTGCCGCTTTTGGCATGGTTAGCCCCTTACATTTTTGCCAGATAACGGATTTTAACATGAGTGTGCCCTGGGTCCCTGCCAATCAGGTTCACAGGGCCTGTGTTCTTTCCCAAAACTGTACCTTTGTCTCCAAAATTGGCACATCTCTAGGAAGCTTGTAAGACCCTTGTTAAAGATATACCCATTACCAAAGAGCCTTGTGACCAGAGAATGCCTGAGGGCCTCAGCATGTATTATGCCACCCTCAGAGACCCCGCACCTTAACACCCACACATGCCATGGCAGGCTGTGTATTTTGGTGCAAACCAAACTGAAGTGTTGACAAGGCATGGGTAGGTCACCCCTCTAGCAGGCCTTATAGCCTTAAGGCAGGGTGCACCATAATACAGATGATGAAAGCTGCAAGAGCAATATGCCCCTTCAGTGGCTGTGACATTCACAGATAGTGTAAGTGCAGTGAAACCATTTTGAGTCCATGGGCTGGGATGGCTTTACTGAAAACCAGGAAGTCTGGCACCAATTTCTAAGCATATTAAATGCACACTGATGCCAGTGTTATATTTACTGTAAAATACACTTAGGGCACCTTAAAGATTCACCCTGAAAAACGGTCACTTTTAGTTATTGGCTGACTGGTACCCGCCAGCCAGCCACCACAAGACAGGTTTTTGAACTCAAGGGGTGGGAGCCCATTTGTGCTCTCAGATGTCAGAAACAAAGCCTGCTCTGAATGGAGATGCTTCACACCTCCCCCTGGCAGGAACAGCAACACTTGGGGGTGATGTGCTGATTTTGGCAGCGCCAACAAGTGGAGATGCCCACCCTCCATGTTTAGGAGGTCTCACTTCTGACAACAGGATAGGTGGGAAAATTAGTAAGCAGAGTAGGAGTGTCCACCTCAGCCTGGCACAACCCTAGAGTAGCCAGGCGCGGAGTTGAATCTCTCTCATAGAAATTCTCCATCTTGAATCCGAGAATAAGGCCCAATATGAACATGGATGTGACACCCCCTCCCCAAAGGGAGGGGGCACCGACAGTGTTTAGTAACCCTAGGGGACAGTAGACATTGGCTCCTACCCCTCAACCTCAGTAACTACCTTAAATTTAGTATTTAAGGGCACCCTTGAAACTCGTTCCTCAGGTTCGATGGCTCAAAAGACTACGACCGCTGCCATACCAGGAACTGAACCGCCCCAGACCAGGAACTGAACCGCTGCAGACCGAACCTGGCAAGAACCCGGCAGCCTGAAGCCAGTTTGATAACTAGAACTGCTGTCCTTCCAGAACCCTGCCAGACCTACAAAAAACCCCGGAGACCTAACAGCCTTTACCCTATCTACAAGAACCCCCCTTTGGGCTAGAGGCACTAACGCCGGCATGCGCCGATACAAAGACTACAATAGTTGAGGACAGACACTTGTGTCGACACAACTCACTACTGCAAAAGGAACCACAACACTGCAGCGCGCACTGCCAGAAGAAAGCACCACAGCTGGACAGCCTCCAAGACCTAGAGGGATCCTCTTGACCCAAGCTGACCACAGCTCTATTTCCGAGAACCTTTACCTTCCTCTCAGTGGCCCTGTCAAACTCCTCCTGTCCTGCCTGCTCAATTGTGGCCTCTGAGACGACACATCAGCAGAACTCCTCCAACCCCTGCACATTTTTCATACCCACGACGCTGGGCTGGTGGAGTCTCGCTTTGACCGACAGAGACCTGCTGAAGACAACCATGATGGTCTCGGCATTGGTGGCCCACTGATTCCCATTGTTCTCTGCTGACCACGAGAGTAAGCGCCATTGCCGGTATCGACCACTTCAGCACAGATGCTGAACTCTGCACCTGGCCACCCTAGCGCCGCTGGTGATGCAGTGCCCAGAACAAACTGACCCTTGCTCAGGGTCTGCCTAACCCTCAAAGACTGGTAACTAGTTATCAGTGTGTATGTTTATTTTGCTTAATTCTGCGGTCATGGTACATAGCACTTTCTTTGAGACAGGACCAAAATATCTCAAAATGGATTTAGTCACTACTCCACATCTACAATACTGCAATGTTCGAACTTCAACCTTCTCAGCATTCTGAAATACATATTGGCTAAGAAAGGGCAGTTCCTCTGTATTTGCCACAATAGCTTGTAATAAACTCCCACAGACCCTTAGATTAATAAAATATAAGAAGACCTTTAGGAAACAAAGTTGTAGTTGTTCATGCTTAGTTGTTACCACAAGCAGTGTACGTTGTTCCCAGGCTAGCAACCTCCTTAGGTAACAGCCAAGCTGAACAAATACCACCTAATTCATACCATCGTGTTGCATCTCAGTTACAATCAATATTAATTAAGCTTACCAAAGGACTTTTGGTTCAGATGTCATTTCTGAAGTAGAGTAATTATAGGAAAAATAGATTTCCGAACAAATTTGAAACTTAGAGGAGTATTGATAAGGTAAGGAATCTGTGGGAAAATGTATCTCATTAGAAATAAAATACTATAGAAAATTAAAAATAAACTTTTTACTGCCCCTATTTCTGCTGGATGCAAGGAGGCTTAGGTATCATGGTACTCTAGACATTAATTCCTAAACACACCTCAACCTTTTCAACTTAGAATTTCTTTAAAATTTGCCTTTTTGTTCAATTTCCTGAAAAAACACTGGCTGTGCACAGGCAGCGAAGGGTCAGAGGCACACGCAGAATTTAAATAAACTTTCGCAAGCCATATCTTAAAATCATCTTTATTAATTTGAAAGGACAGTTACACCTCTTGATTTCTAAACACCAGCAAGTTTCTGTTCTGAGTGTCCATGGCACAGTCACCTCCAAGTAAGGAGACAGGATCCCGGGGCTAGCGCCAAAGTCCAAAAAGGATTCTTTATGTTCAATTAAAAATTATTTCCACTTTATTCAAGTTACTCTGGTTGCCATGGAATAAAGGAGAATCAGACAAGTGGAGTAGGTCTTCCACGGACGACATTGCATGAGGTGGGCAGAGGAGTACCAGAAAATCATGGGCGGCTTCAAAGAGGCATCATAATAATCCATCGCAAAAAAATTTACATCAACAGTTTCTCCCCAATTCTGCAAAGAAAAAAAATATACATATATATATACCATCTGTCAATTTGGCTATTGGCTGCTGACTAACAAACATATCAAAGTATTCCTAAAGATTCAAGCAACTTCTCTTTAAATCATGGCCTCTAACCAATCTTACTTTCCCTGCCCTTCATGCATCCCAACTTACTAATTTTCCCCATACCAGAGTACTCTAGAAATTACAGTCTGTTCACCCTGGCACCTGCCCTGCTGTACTGAAGAATATGCAAGAATATGCCTTCCAGGTTCTCGCATACTTGTTGAGACTCCATTAGTTACTTGGGGTCAGAGACATATATGGCAATATGCCACAAAACCAATGTGTGAAAGTGACTGCAGAGGTGCAAGCATCCTGGGGTTGTTTTAAGTCAATCTGGAACTCCGGAGACATTTAAATAAATACATCTATTTTGGGGAATTGATATTCCTGGTTAATGATGTTATCCGACGGTATATGAAACTTAAACTGGGTTCATGCCTTTCTTTGTTTCGTTGCAGATCACAGCTTTCACAGCAAGGTTGCATGGTCAGGGCTTTCACATTGAGCAGACAGCACTTTATATTTGCACAATACAGAGAAAGGATTTGGCAGCGTGCTTGTCCATTTCGCACCTTTAATTTTATGAAGGTCCATATCAGGGGGAAATAAGTTGAACATTCCAGTTTGAAAGTGATGGGTCAGACGGCCATGCTCTGCATAATGTCACCTTGAACTAGGAACCAAGAGAACTATGATGCAAGAGATGCTACAGCTCCCTGTAATCTACAATTAGTGTTCCACAGTTTTCAGCAAATGTTTTCCTGTTAGCACAACAAACATGGATTTCGTCTTCCATACCATAGTTTGTTAAGTCTTAAAAAGATCAGTCACTGGAGTGCATGAAGTGGCGACAGTGTTGCCGGAAGGCCCGAGGTAAGATACTCATGAACTTGTATTTTACTTCCTTAAAACAAACCACACTGAGCCATGGCACATGTTTGGACTCCAAGTCTGGTTCCAAGTGACACCTTTTAAGAGTTGAAGTATATGAATGAAGGACAGTCAACAGGCAGTTCAACCGATAGTCCAATAACAGACATGGGTGGGTGGAGTCAGAGAACCACAGGAGCCAACTAATGATGCAGCCACATGATTTGATTGTTCCAAGATGGTGAGGAAATAAAAAAAAATCCAAGACCAGGGATAAAGGAAAGGATTGGATGCCTGTGGAGGCCAGTGCTGCGTGCCTTGGTTGGGGAAATCTCTTTTCCTCACTCTCACAGAAGGAGGGGGCAGAGGGCTTCAACTATACAGAAGGGCTGTACAAAGGAGCAGCACTGGGTAGGCACCTCTCCGAATGATGCGGGCCACTTGGGGTTTGGGGATTAAAAGGAAGCGTTGGAATTCAGGCTCTACCTGTCCTTTAGTTCTCGTGTCACTCGCTTGGTAAATCTGCCACACATAAGGCCCACGAGGAAGAGGATGCAGACACCTCCGCTGATCACAGAGAGAATATAGTTCTTGGAAGGAGAGGTCATCACTTGTGCGGCAAGATCAGAAAAACCTTCAGCAGGGGCTACCTAAGGAAGTGGAAAAATGATGGAAACAATAAATAATTGTGCATCAACAAACCATGCTAACAAATTTATGGAAAAACGTAGGCTATGGCTAGGATAGAGTAATATCTGATGCTCTGTAAAGCGGAAATATCAGCATGACAATTTAGGTAATGTTGCCTCTGGAGAGGAAGGTCGTTTTTATGTAAAACTGAAGCAGGGGGAAGTCTAGATTATTCAAAATGGTCACCCTATCAAAGTTGCAAACAGTCAGTAGATGAAACCAGCAAAGTGTCAAGTATCTTCGTGTAAATATCAATTCATAGGCTGAAACGGACGCTTACAAGGTTTCCAAATACAAATTGAATTCAAACGCCAATGTATTGGGCAGACAAATAACCTTCAGTTATATTATTTTATTTTGTGGGAAAAAAGAAATTAATCTAATTAGCTATAGGAGCCTGCAGGTGCCAGCAAAAATAGGAAACAGAATTGCCAAACAGAATGAACTACTACAGAGCAAATTCTCTCAGGGAAACCGTAGTCTAGTTTAGGTTGAACATCAACAAAACCGGGGTGGCTAAAGACTATAGCTCGAGCACTAAAATCAAATACTAGATATGAGATGATTAAAGCTAAATGAAATACAGAGTAAGGCTGCAAATACATTAGGGAATTGAGAAACTTGTATTTGGAGAATGCTAAAAAAGATAGTATGTATTAAGAAATAAGGTGAGCCTCAAATTAGACCAGGTACGGCTGAACTGTTGAGGACTGGAACAGTTTGTGGACTTGGTTGGATAATTGCTGGAACACAGTGAGGAAAAGAACAGTCATGGGTATGATGCTTCCTTTAATTTCCACTACGGATAGACTTGAATGCTGCCCATCATAATTATTTGCTCACTGTACCACTAAAGACCTGCCTGAATGTAAATAAAGCCTGCGCACTGCTTGAACATGAAAGTGAAGCCCGAACAGTTAGGATGTTTATTTTTCTTGCTAATATCTTTATTAGTACATTTTAATACAAAACATAACATGGCTCCGTTACCCAGCATATTGGTAGGCAAGTGCAACCACTCATACAAAGATACACAGAGTAGTTCAAGTGTGGACAGGTCGTGGATAAGTTGAGTGACCCTCCTGCAGCATGCGTGTTTGAATGCGGTCTATGTGAACAATCAATATCAAACAAAAGAAGGTGAGACAGAAAACAATGGGAAGGTCCATGTCTTTCCCCGTCCGGCCCCTAGAACCATGAGGGGGCGGAGTCCAGCATACAACAGAGCTGGGAGTAAACTTGCCCATGCTCCCTAAAGTTGGTGGTGGTGAGGAGAAGAAAACAAGTTACTTACCTGTAACTTCAGTTATCCAGTATTGGTATCTTTCATAGATTCATCCCCCGTCGCCGAGGTGGGAGTCCCACGGTATATAAAAAAGCAGTGCCAAAAGTAAATTACAGTAGTAGGCCCTATGAGAAGGCCTGAGGCCTAGATTGTAGTAGCCTATCTACCTCATTATGCTAAAAAGACCAACGTCTTTGCACCAACCAATCAGCTCACAGCACCCTCTAGAACGCTCTCTGCAGAGCCAGCTCTTCTCAGATTTTCGTAGCACAAGTGGGAATGAGTATCCCAAACTTAGAGAACTGACTCTCCGGGGAGGAGGGTGGGTGCATGTGAATCTATGAAAGATACCAATACTGGATAACTGAAGTTACAGGCAAATAACTGGTTTTCTTATCCAGTATTGGGGTATCTTTCATAGACTCACATGCCTAAATCAGAATAGCAAGCAGTAAGCCAGGCAAAAGTCGGTTGCAGATGGTGGGAGACTTATTGTGGTGCACCCCCATAAACTTATGTGTAACAACCAACAATTGCAAAGTAAATGATCTACTAATAAAAGTATGTCTAAATTCAAAAGAGTAGTCATCTAGTACTCCACAGGAAAGGAATATTAAATATGCTTTTCTTTTATATCAACAAAACTACTGAATAGTATACACACACACATTAGAAAAAGAACCAAACATTGTTACCTGAATATGTTCTTATGGAAACAGGTGGCATCAAGCCGCTTGGCCAACTGCCGCATCCTCTTGATTTGCTGATTGCAGGCAGTAATGTCTTGTAAACGTGTGGACATTCTTCCATGTCGCAGCACGGCAAATGTTCTCTAGCGTCACTCCTGCAAACAAAGCTGTAGATGCTGCTACAGCTCTTGTAGAGTGAGACCTTACAGTCCTTTGTAGTGGTCGGTTAGCTTTAACATGGCAGAAATGGACCGCAGAGGCTATCCATCTTGAAATTGTGGCTTTAGTGACTGCTTTCCCAGTGTTGTTTAGCCATAAGCTACGAATAGCTGATCTGACTTTCTGAAGCTCTTCGTTCTTTGAAGATAAAACTTTCAACATCGTTTAATGTCCAAAGAATGTAGTGTTCTTTCTGCCGGGGTTGTAGGATTTGGGAAGAAAACCCGCAAATTCACTGGTTCATTCAGATGGAACTGAGAAGGCACTTTGGGTATGAAAGTTGGATTTGTTCAGAGAGTGACACTCTTGAAAAAAAATGTAAGAAAGGTTATTCGATAGTGAAAGCCTGAATTTCTCATATTCTTCTTGTAGAAGTTAGGGCTAAAAGCAGGGTGACCTTCCATATCAAGAATTTGAGGTCGGCTGGATCGGTTCGAACGGGTGCTTCATCAACTGTGAGAGGACCGTGTTGAGTTCCCATTCCGGTGGTGAAGGTTTAATTGGAGGATAAGTCCGAAAAAGACCCCTCATGAATTGTTTTATCAGTGACGAAGAGCATAGTGATGGAGTGTCAGCCACTTTCCTGAACTTGCATAAAGCCGCTAAATGGACCTTTATGGACGAAAATGAAAGACCAGAGCGAGCCAAATGTAAAAGATAAGTCAGAATTTTCTCAGTTTTGAGCTTTGATAGGGTGTAAAGCGTTTGAAGCACACCAGGAACAGAAACGCTTCCATTTGAGACGATAGGTCTTCAACGTGCTCTGGGCTCGTGCTTTCTTCAAGATGTTCAGGCAGTCTTGAGGAATTTGTAGGTGTTGTTATTCTAAGAAGTTAGGAGCCATGCGTGCAACTTCAGAGATTGAGGGTCTGGGTGAAGTATCTGACCCCCATTGCGTGACAGTAATGTTGGCGCCGGTAGAAGTTTGATTGGAGGCTCCTGTGACAGCAACATGAGCTCCAGAAACCAATATTGACGAGGCCATCTGGGAGCAATGAGAAGGAGACGGCAGCTCTCCAATTTCATCTTGCGCAACACTCGCGGAATCAGCGGGATTGGAGGAAAGCCGTAAGCATAGATCCCTGACCATCTCATGGACATGGTATTCCCTCTTGACCCCTGTTGAGGATATCTGCTGGCGTAATACCGGCATTTCTTGTTCTGGTGGGTCGCAAATAAATCCAACGTTGGTTTGCCCCAAGTATGAAACACCTTGATCAATTGCGTGTTGTCCAGCTCCCATTCATGGCAATCCGACAAGGATCGGCTCAGTTTGTCTGCCAGGGTATTGTGCAGACCTTTGACATGTTCCGCCTTGAGAGTTATGTTGTGAAGCATTAGCAATTCCCATAACTCTTGAGCTTCTTTTGATAGTATAGCTGACCTTGTCCCTCGCTGCTTGTTTATATAAAACATGCTGGTGGTATTGTCCGTTCGGACTATGACTGAAGACCCCGCAATTCTGGGGAGGAACACTTGTAGAGAGAGGAAGATGACTCAACTCTAGACTGTTGATGTGGCATTTCTTGTGTTCCTGAGACCATTTGCCTTGCACCTACAAGTCTTGGAGATGGCCTCCCCAGCCTTCCATGAACGCATCCGTCGTCAGGACGAAGTCTGGAGGAGTTTGCTAGAATGCGAGTCCTTGTTTTAGATTGTGAAGCTGTGTCCACCATTAAAGAGCATCCACTATACGTGGGGTGACTTTGATAATGTCCTTGAAGGATCCTGTCGCTTGCTGCCATTGAAGATGTAGCTCCCCCTGTAGAGGCCGCATTTTGAGACGTGCCAACGGAATGAGGTTTATGGCTGAAGAACACATTCCCAGAAGAGAAGCAAAGAGGAGAACCGAAAGTGACTTTCTTTTGGATAGCTTTATGGCCAATGCCTGTAGACGGAGCTGTCTTTCTTGAGACAAGAATGCCTTGCATTGTATCCTGTCCAGACAAGCTCCTAGGAAAAGTAGGATTCTTTTCGGAACCAATTGAGACTTCTTTTCGTTGACAGTGAGACCTAGAGATGCAAAGAGATTGCGGCACACTTATGCACCCTGCATTTTGATGGACCTTTGACTAGCCAGTCGTCCAAGTACGGGAAAACCTGCATCCCTGATGAGCGTAATGCTGCCGCTACTGGGGCTAGGCACTTTGTAAAAAATCCTTGGCGCCGACTTGAGGCCAAATGGGAGAACTTTGAACTGATGATGGGCGCCAGCCACAGTGAAACGGAGATACTTTCGATGTTTTGGATGGATTGGGATGTGGAAGTATGCGTCTTCCATGTCCAAGGACGCCATAAAATCTCCCTCATTGAGGCAATTTAAAATTTCCGAAAGAGTGACCATGCGGAAACCCTGCTTCTTGAGATATTTGTTGAGGATGCGCAGGTCTAGGATCGGTCGCCATTCCCCCGATTTCCTTTTTATGAGGAAAAAACGGGAACAGAAGCCTGTCTGCCTCTGATGTATTGGAACTTTTTCTACAGCGTTCTTGAGGAGCATCGAATGAACTTCCTTGAACAATAAGTGAAGACGAGGGGGAGGGGGACCCCTGGGCGGAGTTATTGGTGGTTTGGAGACAAAATCCGGAGTGTGACCATGTTGTACTAAGTCCAGTACCCACTGATCGGATGTAATCCGCTGCCACTGTTCTTGAAAGGCAGCTATCTTCGCGCCCACAGGGAGGGAAGGAAATAAAGTTGGCGCCCGGCTGATCTCACTGTTTTCTGTGAGTGTCTCGCCATTGATTGTTTGTGCGCTTTCGTCCACCTTGGCGAGAGAAACTAGCTGTTCTGGACTGTCGATAAGAAGACTGATAACTTTGCCGGTACTGAGGCTGATATTGTCTGCCTTGTTGGTAGTAGTTTCCTCTAGAGGAGTATCCATGTCCTCTAGCACCTCTAAACAATACTCTCCTGTACTACAAAGAACCTAGGGATCTTGCAGTGCCAGTATCAGTCTTGATTGCCTGGAGAGTCTCGTCAATGTGCTTCCCAAATAGAGACTCTCCATCATAAGCCATGTCCAGGATCTTAAGTTGGACTTCGGGCCTAAAGGTGGTAGCCTTTAGCCAGCCCTGTCGTCTGAGAACTGCAGCTCCTGCCAGCTGTCTAAAGTTCGTGTTAGCAATATCCAAGGCGCAGTCGATGGTTTCTGCCGCTGCACGTCCCCCCTCCGTTAAAATCTTGCGTGCCTCCTGTCGTATATCCACTGGGATTAAATTAATCCAACCAGCCATCTCGGACCACATTTGGCGATCATAGCGCCTTATAATCGCTAAAGAATTTGCAGCTCTGATCGAGGCAGCAGCCATGGTGGAAAATTTCTTACCAATAAGGTCCAAACAACGCCCTCCTTATCCGGTGGTATAGTGATAGGGGTGGCTGGGTTTTTCGATCTTTGCTGTGCGGCCTGCGAGATGACCGAATCCGGCCACGGGTGTCCAATGAGGTATGCAGGACTAGTGAGAGGAGCGAGTTATTTTTTATCAATCCTTGGCAACACTGCTGGAACTGAAGCGGATTTTTCATCACCTTGACACCTTCCTTCCAGATATAATCTATAATAGGAATGGCTCTCGACACCTTCCTAGTTTCTTCTTTAAAATCGTGGAGGAAACATTCTGTCTGCTCCACTGTCACCGGCAACTGAAATCTAGTTGCAGCTCGCTGCATGAGATTATGGAAACACCTATGTCTTCAGGCGGTGAGTCTGAAGGCTGTGGAGTAGGTGGAGACAGCATGGGAATAACGTAATCCTCCCACGGATCCATTGGTGGATTATTAGGTAACTCTCCTTCCTCTACTTCTTCATCCGAAGAAGTGTCTGGTGTCTGCGTAGGCAAGGCAGGTTGATGAGTTTCCGTGACCAGAGACCTGGGAGGTGGAACGTCAGGTTTAGAGACTGACAGCAGGTTGGGCTGGAGGAATAACCTGTTGAGGTGGAAAGCGTTGCTTATAATCTGCCAGCATAGCCTGTAAATCTTGGATAAGGCTTGGTGGTAAATGACTGACCTCCGAAACTTGAGACCTCCTCCGGTATTCTATCTGATGAGGGACCACAATGTTCTCCTGATAATAATGTCCGGAATAAGCATCCTCTTCTTCATCATCCTCCTGGCATTTAATATTTAACTTTGAAGGATGGTGAGCTATTCCAAAAGCTCCTTCATTGTCATCCTCAAAACTCTCCTCTTCGCCATCAGCATAAGTCTCTAGGAGATGAGAGGGCATAAGTGGCGAAATGTAAGATCCTTGCTGTCTCTGGTATGATACTAGTTGAAAGGTCTTTGAAGAAAGCGGGGTAGAAAAAGCCTGTTTTACAGCCAAAGGCTTAAATGAAGCAGTATGTATTTGTCTTGATGCCACCGGTGATAACGGTGTCGCGGTCGTCGTCATGTTCTTCGTCGACGGTGTCGACAAAGGATTAGCAGTCGACGGACTCTACGTCGACGGGACCACCGTCGATTGACTCGACGTCAACGGGACAATCGTCGACTGGCTCGACGTCGTCGACGGACTCGTCGATGTTTGACAGGCTCAATGTTGATGGACCTTGCTTCTTCATTGACGAGACGGTCGTCGACGGTACCGTAGATGACTTCGTCGACGGGGGCTTCTTCGTTGTCAAGGCTGTCGTCAACGAGGGTTCTTTTAGCCACAATACAGATTCGTGTACCAGGATAGGAGAAGTGATGGCTGTAGTGGAGATCATAGCCGTAGAAGTAGAAATGGTAGTCACAGGTGAGGAGACAGAAGAGCTCTTACTCTCGGTTTTCTTAGTATATTCCTTGGTGGCTGAGGCTCCAGAGATATTAGATGGAGATCTCTGTGAAGAGCCTGAAGTGGAGTGGGAGGATTTAACCTGTTTTCTCCCCTCACTTGAATTAACCTCTTGAGATCCCACTCTCTTACTACTGGAGGTAGAGGCTCTGTCATCATCATCCGTAGAAGAGGATTTTAGCCACAAACGTACTCAGGCCTCCCTATCCCTTAAAGTTTTAGAAGGGAAGGTGTGGCAGATCTTGCAATTTTTTGCCTCGTGTTTAGGATAAAGGCAATAAATGCAGTCCTTATGTTGGTCATCAACATGGACCTTTATTTTCTTGCATGTTCTACAAGGTCTAACCAAGGCCTTCTGGTCAGACATCCTGAAGCTTTGATGAAGAAAACAGAGTCAAGACTCAGGGAGACTCCATTCCACACGACGTGCGGCCAAAATCTGAAGAGAGCTGGCTCTGCATAGAGAGTTCTAGAGGGTGCTGTGAGCTGATTGGTTGGTGCAAAGACTTTGGTCTTTTTAGCTTTATGAGGTAGATAGGCTACTACAATCTAGGCCTCAGGCCTTCTCATAGGGCCTACTACTGTAATTTACTTTTGGCACTGCTTTTTTATATACCGTGGGACTCGCACCTCGGCGACGGGGGATGATTCAGGCATGTGAATCTATGAAAGATACCCCAATACTGGCTAATATAAATTTCCTATTGCTGGGTGCCATGAAGGTCTTGCGGCAGCCCATTTGTACAGAAGAAGGAAAATGCTACTTACCAGTATGCATCTGTTCTTGACATGTAGAGCTGTAGATTACTAAACTTGTGCATAGATCGCCATCTGGTGTTGGGCTTGGATGTTTGCACTTTTTGTCTTGTAAGAAGTTTTATAGTCACAAGATAGGCGATTCCTCCTGGGGATCATAGTGTGCATGGGCATAGACTACCCGGAGATTGTTTTTTGCCATAGAGGGTGATAGTGGAGGTTGTGAGAAACAGGAAAGATGTCCATGTGTGATGTATCTAATTAAGATAGTACTGAAACAGATAGAGCGATCAGGTGAGGCAGGTGGGCGTATACAAATCTACAGCTCTACTTGCCAAGAACAGATGCTAACTAGTAAGTAGCTTTTTCCGTTCGAGGCATATGAGCTGTAGATCGTATACTTGTGCATAGACTATACAGCAGTTACCTCCTTAGCGGTGGCTACCTGTATCGGTTGCAGTGGTTTGAAAAAGTGTTCTTAATACATCCTGGCCCACACTAGCTTGTTGTTTTGTTTACACATCTACACAATAGTGATTTGTGAATGTGTGGTGTAGCCCAAGTTGCTGCTTTGCAGATGTCATCTAGGGGAATGTTCCTTAAGAATGCCATAGAAGCCCCCTAGTATGCGTGTCGAATGAGCTCTAGGGGGAATTGATAACGTAAGCTTTGCTTTTTTTATAGCATGTATGAATGCACTTAACGATCCACCAGGCAATTCCAGCTTTTGATATAGGATTGCCTTTATGTGGTGGTGAGAAAGATACAAAAAGCGGTTTTGTTTTCCTAATTTTTTTTTGTTCTTTCAATGTAGTTAAGGATAGCTCTTGACGTCAAGTGAATGGAGAGTCTGGTTGAGGAAAAAAGACCGGCAGATCAACCGACTGGTTAAGGTGTAAAGCAAAATCTACTTTTAGTAGGAATTTGTCCCAAGAACCAATTTATTGTAATGCATTTACAAAAATGGTTCTTGTATGGTTAATGCCTGGAGTTCACCAACTCTCCTGAGAGATGTGATCGCTATAAGAAAAGCTACTTTTCATGTGAGAAATTGCAATTCACATTTAAGCAAAAGTTCAAATGGGGCAACCATGAGCCTGGTAAGGACAATGTTAAGGTTCCACTGAGGAGAAGGTGGAACTCTAGGAGGAATTATCCTTTTAAGGCCTTCCATGAAAGCTTTGATGGCAGGTACCCTGAAAAGTGACAAATGTCTTTTGTAGGTAAGCGGCTATGGCGGCAAAATGTAATCGTATAGATGTGTATGCCAGATTACATCTTTGTAGATGCAAGAGGTAACAAATAATGTTTTGTGTTGAGGCATCTAGTGGATTGATTGCCTTATTAATGCAGTAGATAACAACCCTTTTCCATTTAGATGCATAGCACGCTCTAGTGGTAGGACGTCCAGCTTCTTTAATGATATTCATACCGTCTAGCAGAAGGTTGAGGTAACCTAAGACTTCAAGAGCCAGATCGCTAGGTTCAGTTGAGCTGGATCTGGATGCCTTATTTCACCATTGTTGTGTGAGAAGCTTTGGAGAAAGGTGTAACTTCTGATGTGGAACTACTGAGAGTTCCAGCAGGGTTGTGAACCATGGTTGTTATGCCCATGTGGGAGCAACTAGGATCATTGTGAGAGACTGTTCTTTGAGCTTGAGCACCAGTATGGGAATGAGCGGGAGAGGCGAAAAATTGTACGCAAATCTGCGTGACCAGCTCATCCATATCGCATTGCCTTTGGACACTGGGTTTGGATACCTGGAGGCGGAGGTTGGGCATTTTGCGTTTAGATGTGTGGCGAACAAGGCTATGTCTGGCTGGCCCCAACGTGAAAAAACAGATGTAGAACTTGCGGATGAAGTTCCCATTCGTGGACCTGCTGTCTGACGACTGAGCAGATCCGCAATCTGATTGTGTTGCCCTGGAAGATATTCTGCTAGGAGGTATATTTTTTGAGGAATGGCCCATCTCCATATGCTTTGTGCTAGGCGTGAAAGCTGCAGAGAGTGTGTCCTCCCCTGTTTTTGTATAAAGTACATTTCTGTTATATTGTCAGTCCAGGAAAGGACAGCTTTGCGTATGAGGTGTACTTGAAATGATTTTAGTGCAAGAAAAGTTCGAGGTGATAAATGTCGAGCGTTTTTTGCTGAAGGGTTCACATACGCTGAATGGTGTGGTTTAGAAGATGAGCTCCCCAGCCGGTGAGCGATGCATCTATTGTGAGCACTATCTGTGTAACCGGGTCTAGGAACAGCCGCCCTTTGGAAAGGTTTTGTGTGTTCCACCACTGAAGAGAGCGATGTGTGCAGCTGTCTACCAACACCAAATCTGTAAGCTGACCTTAAGCCTGGTTCCACTGACGTGCCAAACACTCATGTAAGGGACGCATTTGGAGTCTTGCATGAGGTACGATTAATATGCAAGAGGACATCATTCCTATTACTTGCATAAACACTCAAGCTGGCAGTGAGTGTTGAGGTTGAAACCTTGTTATGAGAGTTTGCATGGTTGCCATCCTGACTAGATTGGGGTATGCAGGGGCTTTTGAAGTATCTATTGTGGCACCCAGAAACTGTTGGGTGTGGGACAGTTCAAGATGTGACTTGGTGAGGTTTATTGTGAATAGTAAGCGGTGCAGCAGCTGGATTGTTTGGTGTGTGTTGTGCACACAATCGCTGCGTGACTTGGCTTTTATAAGCCTGTCGTCGAGGTAAGGAAAAACATGAATGAGTTGTCTTCACAAGTGAGCTGCTACTACTGCGAGACATTTTGTGAAGACCCTGGGTGCTGTGGTCATGCCGAAGGGGAGCACTTTGAATTGATAGTGCTGACCGTCTACTACAAACCGTAGATATTTCCTGTGAGCAGGGTGAATAGGAATGTGAAAGTAGGCGTCCTTGAGATCTGCGGTGGCAAGGAAAGTGTGTGTTGGAGTAATTGGAAGACCTGTTGGAGAGTGACCATGTGAAAGTGGCCGGATTGTATGTACAGGTTCAACGGTCTGAGGCCGAATATTGGCCTGAGTACCGTCCTTTTTTGGGATGAGAAAGTAAAGGTTGTACAACCCTGTGCCTTGGTGGTGTATGGGAACAGGTTCTATTGCGTGCTTTTGCAATAGAGAGAGAACCTCTTGTTTGAAAAGTGTGAGATGTTCTGTGGACATGGGACACTGCTGGGTGGTATGTGTGGAGGAGTAGAGGTGAGTTCCAGGCAGTAACCATTCTGGATAATTTGTCTCACCCACCTGTCCGTGGTGATGGAATTCCAAACAGGTAGGAACTGTGATAGTCTTCCCCCGACTGGAGTGGAGGGAAGTCACTGTTTTGTGGTAGGAGAGGAGCGGGTGTTATTACAGCGGCCTCTTCCTTTGAAGTTATTGCCTCTGTACCCCCCTCTAAAATAGCCTTTGCTAGAAGAAGTTTGAGTGGTGCTTTTGTATGACGAAGAATTGTCTGTACCAATGGTTTTGGAGACGCCTCTATAAAAGGAGCAACGAAAGGAGCCTCTAGTTGTTGGTAACTGTAGAGCCCCCATAGATTTAGCTGTTTAAGTGTCTTTCTTCATCTTTTCCAAAGATGTGTCTACAGTAGGGCCGAATAGGTGTTCTTGATCAAAAGGCGGATTAAGAATTTGAGACTGCACCTCCTGTTTAAAACCAGATATGGGTGTCTGCGCAGTAAAATACTTGTGTTAACGGCATGACATGCTGTGTACGCTGCATCAAGAGCACATTTAATGGAGGTGCTGGTAATAAGCTTTCCCTCCTGTATGAGGTTGTTAGGTTTTGCCTTGTATTGCTCTGGAAGAGGTTGTATTAATAGGTCTCCAGTTCATAGTAATGCGCCCTATCATACCTGGCTAGTAAAGCTTGGGCGTTAGCAATGCGCCAGTAATTCGCTGCCTGCGACGCAACCAGTTTACCAGATGTGTCTAGTAATTTGGATTCTTTATCTGGCGGAGGGGGCATCACCTGTTGTATAGGAGTTTACCAGTTTACGGGCATTTGTAACCAATAGACAATCTAGAGGGAGCTACCCCTTGATATAAGGTGGATCATTTGGAGCAGCTTTATATTTTTTAATCAACCCTGAGGTTGAGAACTCTAGCCCTAACAGAGTCTTTAAATACATCAGTGGCATGTTGAACCCCTTCGATGCTCATGAGAGAATGGCTCATTCCAGTTTCACTTTCTATGTGCTCAGGGGGCTATCTCAGCCCACCGTTCATGTAGAAAGACGGGAGAGGTAACATTGGAAAGGGGATCCCTGCTTGGGGATCGCCCCAGGAGGGCTATCCCCAAGCAGGGATCAACCCACCAGACACCAGGGAGGGGGGGAGGGGCCCCTTGGGCAAGGGCCTTTGCTTCCCCGAAATAAATTTGGTATGATTTAGTCTTTTTTGCAGTAACCCACTAGACGCATGGGATTTGTTTTGGGCGCATATATTATTAGGGTGGGGGCTGCCCATAAAGGGCATGTCCATGTCCCCACCCCCACACAATTCACAGCCTTTCTGCCCCCCAAGGGCAAAAAGCCCACTATACGCCAGGGACTTTTTACTGCCAAATTAAATTAGGGTGGGGGCTGCCCAAAACGGGCACGCCAATGCTCCCACCCCCCGGCCGCAAAAATAAGTCTTTCAGCCCCTTGCAAAAATGACAGCCTTTCCTAGATGGTCATCGAGCCCGCGGTCAAAAACTCATGGGACCCCCTAGCAAAACCAGGTTGGTTTGTGATATGTAATTTTGATGTCGCCTCAATAGGTTTTGGGCCCTTGCATGTAACGGGTCCTTGATCCACCCACGCAAGTTAGGCACCATTTTTCTCGGAAGACTTTGGGGAATGCGGGGTTGGTGGAAATTTGTGGATCCTCGCAGATTCCAGAACTTTCCACCACAGAAATGTGAGGAAAGGAAAATGCTACTTACCAGTATGCCTCTGTTATTGGCATGTAGAGCTACAGAGTTACACACTGTACATAGATGGCCACCTATGGTTGGGCCCGGATGTTTGCAGTTTGATTTTGTTGTAGAAAAGTCTTTGGAAGTCACAGGATAGGTGTCTCCTCCTTTGGATCATACTGCACATGGGCATCGGCTCCATCCCCAGATTGTTTTTCGCCATTAGGAAAGTGATGAAGTTTTACAATAAAGTAGTTATGTCCATGTGATTTGTATCTTATTAAGATAATACTGGAACAGATAAAGGTAGCCGGCGAGGCGGGTGGGCGTGTGTAACTCTGCAGCTCTACATGCCAAGAACAGATGCATAATGGTAAGTAGCATTTTCCATTCGAGGCATATGAGCTGCAGATTACACACTGTGCATAGATTGTATAGCAGTACCCACCTTCTGTGGCGATCACCAGTTTCTGTTGCAGTTGTTTGAAATCGAGTTTTCAGTACAGCCTGGCCCACAGTGGCTTGTTTAGTTTGCACATCTACACAATAGTTTTTTGTGAATGTGTGCGGTGTAGACCATGTAGCTGCTTTGCATATATTGTCTAGGGGAATGTGAAAAAGACACAAAAAGTGGTTTAGTTTTACGAAAAGTTTGTGTCCTTTCAATGTAGTAAAGCAATGCTCTTTTGAAATCTAAGGTGTGAAGAGCTCTTTCTGCGACCGTTTGTGGCTGCGAGAAAAATACGGGCAGCTCAACAGACGGATTTAGATGGAAGGGTAAAATTACTTTTGGAAGGAATTTAGGATTAGTATGGAGAACCACTTTATTATGATGCATTTGCAGAAAGGGTTCTTGAATGGTAAATGCTTGCAGTTCACCAACTCTTCTGAGCGAAGTAATAGCTACTAGGAAAGCTTCTTTCCAAGTTAGGAATTGTAATTCACATTTATGTGACGGTTCAAAGGAAGGTCCCATTAACCGTGTGAGAACAATGTTTAAGTTCCACACTGGTGAAGGTGGTGTTCTTTCTGGGAGGGATTATTCTTTTGAGTCCTTCCATAAAAGCCTTAATGGCAGGCACTCGAAAAAGAGATGGATGTTATTTTGTAAGTATGCTGCAATGGCAGCAAGGTGCAGACGTGTACGCTAAATTACACTTTTGAAGGTGTAATAGGTATCCTATGATGTGTTGAATAGACACATCTAAAGGATTGATGTGGTTGTTTTGACAGTATGTTACAAACCGTTTCCACTTAGCTGCATAACATGCTCTAGTGGTGGGATGTCTAGCTTCTTTAACAACGTTCATACAGTCTGGAGGGAGGTTAAGGTAACCAAACTGTATGATTTCAGGAGCCAGATCGCTAGGTTGAGCTGAGCTGGGTCCGGGTGTCTGATCTCTCCATGGTTCTGCGTTAATAAGCGTGGAAATAGGCTTAGTTTCTGGTGTGGTACCTCAGAAAGTTGCAGCTGTGTGGTGTACCACGGTTGTCTGGCCCAAGTTGGAGCAACTAGAATGAGTGTTAGAAAATGTTGCTGTAGTTTGCGTACCACTAACGGAAGTAGTGGTAGAGGTGGAAAAGCGTACGCAAATTTTCCAGACCAGTTCATCCATATCGCATTGCCTTTGCACAGTGGGTGTGGATATCTGGCAGCGAAGTTTGGGCATTTTGCGTTTTCGTGGGTGGCGAAGAGTTCTATCTGAGGTTGTCCCCACAGTTGAAAGAACAGTTGAAGAACTTGTGAATGAAGTTCCCACTCGTGGAACTGTTGTGTCTGTCGACTTAGCAGATCTGCCATGGTGTTTTGTACTCCTGGAACATGTTGGGCTAAGAGGAAGATCTTTAGTGGAATAGTCCATCTGCATATCTGCTGCGCTAACTGGGAGAGCTGCAGAGAGTGTGTCCCTCCCCCCCTGTTTATGTAGTACATGGCGGTCATATTGTCTGTGCGGACTAAGACAGCGTTGCCTGACACTTGCTTTTGGAATGCTTTTAGGGCTAGAAATACAGCTAGTAACTCCAAGTGGTTTATGTGGAGTAACTTTTGTAGTGGTGTCCACCTGCCTTGCATGGTGTGATGCAGTAGGTGAGCTCCCCAGCCGGAGAGCGATGCGTCCGCTGTTATGACTATTTGAGGAACTGGCTCTAGAAACGGTCGGCCTTTTGAAAGGTTTTTGATGCTCCACCATTGCAGAAAGCGATGAGTCCAACTGTCTACCAACACTAGGTCTGTTAATTGACCGTGAGCCTGGTTCCATTGTTGTGTTAAGCACTCTTGAAGTGGACGCATTTGTAGTCTTGCGTAAAGTACTATGAATAAGCAAGATGCCATCATTCCTGCATGAACACTTGAGCTGGAAGCGAGTGTTGCAGTTTGAATTTTGTTAGGAGAGTTTTTACACTTGATATCCTGGCTGGAGAGGGATAGGCTAGTGTTAATTGGATGTTTATTGTAGCGCCGAGATATTGTTGTACATGTGACGGTTGCAGATGTGACTTGGTGTGATTTACTGTGAATCCCAAGTCGTGGAGCAGTTGAATTGTGGCGTGAGTGTGTTGTACACAATGGCTGTATGAGCTGGCTTTTATGACCCAGTCGTCTAGATATAGGAAGACATGAATATGCTGTCTTAAGTGTGCTGCTACTACTACCGCTAGGCATTTGGTAAACACCCTTGGTGCTGTTGTGACTTCGAATGGGAGTACTTTGAATTGGTAGTGCTGACCGTCTAGTACAATTCTGAGATATTTTCTGTGCGCTGTGTGGATAGGAATGTGGAAGTAGGCGTCTTTGAGCTCTAGAGTGACAAGGAAGTTGCTTTGTAAAAGGAGTGGAAGGACCTGCTGGAGTGTGACCATATGAAAGTGGTCTGACTGTATGTACAGGTTTAGGGGTCTGAGGTCTAGAATAGGCCTTAGAGATCCGGCCTTTTTTGGAATTAAGAAATACATGGAGTAACGTACAAGTTACTACTTGTGTAACGATATATCTGTAAGACTGAGGAACTGAGTGCACAGTCCGGAGATTCCGGAGCGCCAAGCGTGGACCATTTTCCCCATTACTTTTCCCCGTCTTCTCTCATGTTCTTTCAGAGTGTGACCGAGGACCACTGGCCCTTTAAGGCGTCTAGCTTCTCGGAGGAACCGCAGAGGTCACATG
The DNA here is from genome assembly GCF_964263255.1 of Lissotriton vulgaris. NCBI lineage: Eukaryota > Metazoa > Chordata > Amphibia > Caudata > Salamandridae > Lissotriton > Lissotriton vulgaris. The sequence continues at coordinate 508,097,040 of NC_141700.1, read as the reverse complement.
GTCCGGAGTTCTTCAAATGGAGTGGCCCCGAGGAAAGCAGGCGTTCCCTGGGACCAACGGACGGAGAACGCCAGGAGAGGACATTCGCGGAGACGTTCTCGGTGTTGCCATGGAATAAAGCCGGAACACTGCACGAGGAGGAAGCCGTATCATCGGAGAAGTACCGGAGCAGAGCCGAACTCGAGAACGGAACAGCAGCCAGACCCTAGCTGGCAACGCGACAACTCGAGCCACGGCCCTGGAGGGACGTGGCTCCACAAGGTACGAGGGCGCATTTCCTCAGTCTGGGGCCGCGCACTAGAGGGAGCCAAGGGCGGGGATAAAATGGGTGAACTAGATGCAGGACCGTCTTCAGCGTAATAAAGCAGTGCGGCATAAAGCAGTGCAGCGTGAATCACTGGTGGCGGTAGAGGTGTTAGTTACCCACACTTCCCCGATATCCTGACAACAAAACCTGTGTCATGAACCACCCCCTTACAGGGTTCTTTTTGTTTTCTTATTTCCTTTCCGGGAGCGCTGACCATCTCCTTGACGAGCAAGACCTAGCCATTCTAGAGGAGAAGCGCTGCAGAGGACTACCCGTACCAGAAGCCCTTGCACCGGAGGAGTGATTTCTTTTGATTTAAAGACTGTTCTTGTTTACAAGATTATAGACTTGTCCGAAATACCTTAAGTGACAATAAACTCACTAGAGAAGCCACTCCTGTATCCTGGTCTGCTTCTCCACCACCCCAAACGTGGTGTCAGAAGTGGAATAATAGGTTGCCTCCACCATGGAAAACCTTATTCAGCAGTTGATACGGGGCCAGGAGAAGCTAGAATGGGCAGTGGAAAAACAAATGTCCTCTGCCAATGCAGACCGGGAACTTATAAAAGATGGCCTAGCTAACCATGCAGACCAGATATTGAAGGTAGCTGATGATCGTAGGGATTTAACGACGCAACTACAAATACGTGCGGGTACTGGTCCCAATGTCTCTCTCCAAAAGTACGCCACTGGAGAGGATCCTGATGCATTTTTGCTCAATTTTGAAAGGGCCGCACGCGCTTCTGGATGGCCCGAAGCAAAGTGGCCTTTCTTTCTTGCACCTCTCCTAACTGGAGAAGCACAAGCTGCGTACCAAGTAGCTAACCCCAATGGCAATACCACATATAAGGAGATCAAAGAACATTTTAGACCACATGGGTATGGACGCTGAAGCCTATAGAGTAAAATTCCGGACAGAAAGGCACGTCGTCCGACAATCCAAAAACATTGTACTTCAAGTTAAAGGCAGCTGCTGATAAGTGGCTACAACCCCAGAAACATTCCAAAGACGAAATCATGGCAATGATATACTTAGAACAATATCTCAAAGCTCTCCCGTATCCTATTCAGAGGTGGCTTAAACAACATCACCACCTTAGCCCAGAACAAGCAGTAGAGATGGCCACAACATTTTACAGAGTACAACCTAGAGCATTACCTTGGGACACAGAAAAGAGCCCAAAACCTACAAGCAACGTGGTTAAACAAGAAAAGAAACCGTTGAAGCCTGTCCCGGAGCCTATAAAACCCAGACCATTCAAGTTCGATCCTCCTCCGTTACGAAATCCACAGTGCTTTGAATGTGGAGAGTGTGGCCATAGTGCCAGGAACTGTCCCAGGAAAAGACCCCAGGAAGAACCTATGGACATTGGCTGTATACCACGATCCATTTTATATTCAGCAGAACTGGGCCCTAGTTTTCACGTAAATGTTCAAGTAGGGGGGGGCAACAATAAAGGCTCTACTTGATTCTGGATGCAAACAGTCAGTCATCCTTCAATCCTTACTTCCTCCTTCCCATGGGGTGTTGAAGGGGACAATACCAATTAGGTGTGTCCATGGAGATGTAAAATCCTATCCGTGGATGGGCGTTCCTGTGACTCTTCCTACAGGGCAAACTTTAGATGTTAAGCTTGGAGTTGTCCCTACTCTCCCAGAACAGATGATAATATGGCAGGACAATGCGTCCTTTCTTTCCCTCTTACAGGAACAGCTACAAAACCGGTCGTTGTCCGTGCCACAACGATCCAATCTCCTCACTCGAGCCCCTTGGCTCTTGGATACCAGTTTTAGATATGCTCAAAAAAACGACTCGACCCTTCATCCAGCTTGGGAACAGGCAGCACAGCCCTCTTCTTCCTAAACTTCGTTTCTAGTACATAACGAATTGTTATATAGGGTGGGGAAACAGGGAGACGACCCTCAGTTGTTAGTACCTCAAGCGTTCAGGGAGCAGGTCCTTTTTTTGCACATTCTCACCTTTTGGCTGGACATAGGGGGGCGCAAAAGACAACACAAATGGTATTACGTCATTTGTACTGGCCCGGAATATTTGCTCATGTTACTAAGTTCTGTCAGGAGTGTGAGGTATGTCAGAAAAAGAACCCGTATACACCACCGGCAGTTCCCTTACAACCTCTCCCGGTTATAGGTAACCCATTTGAAAGAGATGGAATGGATCTTATCGGACCCCTTCCACGCACAAAAAAAGGACATTTGTATGCTCTGGTAGTGGTGGATTACGCTACAAGATATCCGGAAGCTTTTCCATTGAGAACCCCACCACCCAGAATATTTCAGAAAAACTGATGGAACTATTTTCTCGAGTTATTTACCACAACATTTTGGCGACGTTTTGAGAATTATTAAGAACTTACAGCGTGCAAGAATGATAAAGAAGTAAAGAAACTAGAACTTTTGAAACTGAAAATGAAGAATCTGGGTATTTTAAATGAATGAAGATTATCTCTGCTGAAGCGGAAAACAAGAGAACAACCCTGGTAAGTCCCACCAGTGTCCCTTTCCAACGGACAGCCTACTAATCTAGGGTGTTGATCTGAATGAACATTTTATTCTGACAGATAGCGTGTGAAAACGCAGTCATTGGTAGTACGCTGTCATCAGACTGTGTGTCATGTTAATTCAACTTTACAGTGCTGTAATTTTGGAAAGGAGCAGCACGCAGTGGATGTCCTATATAATCAGGATGGCCTGCCTGTGTAGATCTGTTTGAGCTCGATATTGTGGCAGAATTGACAAATTTCACTAGTGTGTAAAAAACGCAGACAGAAATATTACCTGCATATGGAGAGTGAAAAGCGATCGAGCAGCAGAGACACGTTTTGTAGCGCTTGGGAGTGCTGTTCAGGGCTATAAATCACTGTCTGCAATCGAGCGGCTGAGACACGATTGTAAGAGGAAAAGCATTCTGACGGAATGAGTGAAGATTCAGCTTTCACATCGTGAGTCTAGAATATTAAAATGAACAACACGCAGCGCATGTATTTAAAAGCAGAGAGGAGTCATGCCGAAAATAAATATCAGCACGTACTTTGCGAATGTTTTTAAACAAATTTAATATAAGCGGCTGTGTTTGCAAGCGTAAAGGATTAAGCATAAAGTCTCGGTTTATACATCGCCATTGTTTAAATTAACTCTGATTTCACTGCGCAATCTGATGTGAAAATGCTTAACCGTCAACTTGAGGTTAAAAGAAAAGTGCGGGAGGAGCGCCTGAAGCCTACCTTCCTTCAGCTTCTTGTGACGTTTAGAGCAGCTGCGTGCCCAGAGCCATCCAGCACGACGCAGAATACGTGCCGCCTTTTTGCGATGAAGTTTGAAGCATCACCATGGCAACATAATTTCGTAAGCTGTGCGAGACATTTGGTGAAGTGACATGAAAGCGCGAAAATGGAGGTTGTAAGGGGTTCACTCGAAAGGTACATTCTAACTCTACTGCTACGTGGGAGATACTACTGGCACTTGGAGATCAGTTCCTTTAATTTCAAGTTGGAAATACTCCTGGCTCTGGCTTTTGGAGAACTATTTCTTTCGTTCGGATGCAAGCCTCCTGTGAGAGATCGCTCACCGGTGCACGAGACATTCTATTGCATTCTTATTGCTGGTCAATATCATTTTTGTCTTGTGTTCCTGTGAGTGTGTGTTGTGGGGTGAAGACTTCCCCGTGGTGGTTTGTCTGATCTGTGATGAGTGCCCATGTTCTGTAATTTAGAGTATTGTAGCTAGTTAGTGTTAAGTTACGTTATTTTGGTGTCTTTTGAGTGGCGCAGAGTTAAGTATTAATGGGGTAGTTTTGGCCTTGTAAGTGTTAAGTGCGCGAGTTGTAAGACGCGTTAGTGTAATTTGTAGGTTACATTTTGCTTAGAAGTGCGTAAATAGTAAGACGCATTACATTGATTATTAAAGCGCAATTAGTAAGACGCATTACATTGATTATTAAAGCGCAAGACGCATTACATTGATTATTAAAGCGCAAGACGCATTACATTGATTATTAAAGCGCAATTAGTAAGACGCATTACATTGATTATTAGAGTGCAGTTAGTAAGACGCATTAGTATTATTATTAAAGCGCAAATAGTAAGACGCATTACATTGATTATTAAAGCGCAAGTAGTAAGACGCGGTAGACTAAGTATTAAATGGCGCAGGTAGTAAGGCATGTTAGATTAATCATTAAATGGCTTGTTTAGCAAGCAAAGTTTTATGATGTGTTTGTTTAGCTTTTGAGAAAGCTCTGGTGTTAAGATGCGTTAGTATTTTTGTTTATTCATGCTGTATGTTTTGATGTTACTATAAGATTTTCAAAAGTTGTCAAAAGATGTTAAAAGTTGTTTATTTTTTCCTATACTTCTTTTTCTCTCAAAATTCCCCAAGGGAAGGGGTTATGTGCCATGTTCTATGGTTCATCCTTTTACATTGTTTCTTTGCTTTACTTATTCTTCTTCTCTTTTCCAATATGAACTGTCCGCTTTATTGCTTGTGTATCTTTCAAAATTTTAATTGCTTTATGTTGCAAGCAATTCTGTTTAATTCCTGTGAAGAAAAGGAGATATGTTGTAACTAGATTTATCTCCTTTTAGGTTGCTCAGCCAGAATGAGTGATATGTCTGCGTGGAATGTTGGTGTGAGTGATGTCAGAGTGAATAGAATGTGTGTGTACCTGGTGTGTGTGGAGAATGTCAGTTGGTGAGTGAGGGCTGAGCAACATCCATCAAGCTCCTGGTGGGACCTAATACTTATCTTATTGAAACCAACTAATACACATTCTGCTTGGATTAATTACCTGGCTACCATCTACTTTATATCTTCATTTACCACAACAGTTTTCCTAGGGAAATTCTCACTGATCAAGGAACTCCTTTTGTGTCAAAGTTAATGAGCCAATTATGTAAAACACTAGACATCTCACACATCAAAACCTCCGTTTATCATCCCCAAATGGATGGGTTGTGTGAACATTATAACGCCACTCTTAAATTGACACTGAAGAAACTCTTGTCTGTGGAAGGAAGGGAGTGGGACATGCTGCTTCCTTTGGCTCTGTATGTTGTACCAAGTCAGACTCAGGCAAGCCTAGGGTGTTCTCCCTTCCAACTATTGTACGGAAGAGAACCCAGGAGTCTCCTAGAAATTACTAGAGAAGTTTGGGAACAGGAAAAGGAAGAAGAAACTAAATCTTTTCTTGACTACACCAGAGGTCTGCGCTCCAAGCTACATAAGCGAAGGGAATTCGCTGATTCCAATCTGGAAAAGGCACAAACAAAACAACAACTACTGTACAATAGAGGGAAGAGGTGGAGACCGTTATCTGTGGGCGACTGGGTGTTGGTTCTGTTACCTAGTGCCATAGGTAAGACTAATCAGAAAAGGGGGTGGTGATGGACAGAGTATCTGAATTAAACAGAACACTCCTACCCAGTCAACAGATCAGGGCTTGATCCATCACCGTTTTTTAGCTCACTGCACCATCCCAGCTCAGAACCTGGCTACATGCAAATTAGTCTGTCCCTGGCCCAGTGCATCATGGGAACAGGGCAGACGAAACTACCAAGCCAATTCTTTTACTGGAAAGGAAACAAGCTTCCGGGGACCGGTTTCTGGCATTACAGCCGTCTTCGGCCCGGCTTGCTTGAATCCTGATGGTGCAGTGAGCAAGGGACTCATGTCTGAGCATACCCTTCCACGCTTATGGTGGATAAAAGCGTGGAAGGGTATACTCAGATGTGAGTCCCTTGCTCACTGCACCATCAGGATTCAAGCAAGCTGGGCCGAAGAGGGCTGTAATGCCAGAAACCGGTCCCCGGAAGCTTGTTTCCTTTCCAGTATAGGAATTGGCTTGGTAGTTTTGTCTGCCCTGTTCCCATGATGCACTGGGCCAGGGTCAGACTAATTTGCATGTAGCCAGGTTCTGAGCTGGGATGGTGCAGTGAGCTAAAAAACGGTGATGGATCAAGCCCTGATCTGTTGACTGGGTAGGAGTGTTCTGCTTAATTCAGAGACGCTGTCCATCACCACCCCCTTTTCTGAATAGGTAAGACTAAGGCAGGCTGGCAAGGTCCCTATAAAGTAACAGAAAAGGTCGGGCTAACATCGTACAAGATACAAGTCACCCCCAGAAAGTGTCAACTGTACCACATAAATCTTCTTAAGAAGTGGTTAGGACCCCCTCCTCAAAATATACAACATGTCGAGGACCTCTCCTCTTCTATGTCCATGCTAAAACACTTGGTCATTAATTCAGAACTAACCAAAGAACAAGAGAACTCTTTACAGAACATCCTGACCCCTTTTGCACCTATATTCTCTGATTTACCAGGGAGAACCGCCCTAGCAGAGCACACTATCAACACTAAACCAGGGAAAATAGTAAAACAGAAACCATACAGAATTCCTGCTGCAAGAAGAATGGCAATAGAAAAAGAAGTAGAGAACATGCTGGATTTAGGTGTTATCAAACCCTCAAAAAGCAACTGGTCTTCACCTACAGTATTAGTGCCAAAACCGGACGGTTCTGTCCGCTTTTGCATTGATTTTCGTGCTGTGAATTCTATATCAAAATGTGACTCCTACCCCATCCCTAGGGTAGACGAACTGATAGAGAAATTAGGGGAGGCCCAGTACATTACTACCCTTGACCTTACCAAAGGTTATTGGCAGGTTCCACTCAAACAGGAAGATCAAGAAAAGACCGCTTTTGCTACCCCTAGCGGCCTTTACGAGTTCACAGTCCTACCCTAGTGGAGAAGTGTGGCTCAGGGGTTAGAGGCGGCAGACCCGGAAGCTGAGATCGGTCCTGGACCAGGGTTCAATTCCCCGCCTCGGCGGGTCTTGGGCTAAAAATTCCACGGACTCGATAATTCTCCCTCCGGTGCCTTCTCGACTCAAGGGTTCACACTCTGCGACTCTGGGCAATAGCTTGCTTAATCTTCACAACGGCCCCTCGCGGCGGGATGCCTGACTTTCACCTTGTGGATACCCGCTGGGGCTATCACACAGGGGAATATCAGGACGGGTTCCCTAAGCAAGCGCCGGGACACCCACTGTGGGTAGCTGTGCGCTATATAAGCTCAACTACATTTACATTTACATTTACCCTTTGGGTTACATGGGGCCCCTGCTACTTTCCAACGGCTAATGAACCAGGTGTTGCAAAACCACCAGGAATATTCATCAGCCTACCTGGATGACAGTCATACTCAGTCCGGACTGGGACACCCATCTTCAGCACTGTACTCCGGTATTTGCTGATCTCCAAGCTGCCGGTCTGCATATTAATGCGAAAAAGTCAGAAGCAGGGTTCAGGAAGGTGAAATACCTGGGTTATCTCCTAGGTAATGGAGTCATAGAGCCCCAGTCAGAGAAGGTGAAGGCTATTGTGGAGGCCCCTTTTCCGTCCACAAAAAAAGAAGTTAGGGCATTCTTGGGGCTCCTTGGATATTACAGGCGCTTCATACCCCAATATTCTGAATTGGCGACGCCCTTAACTGACTTATTCCAAAAGAATGTCAAAGCCAAGGACTTTCAACAACCTACGCCTGTTGCTAGAAAGGCTTTTCAGGATTTAAAGACAGCTATAACTTCTGCTCCTGTTCCCCGCTCTCCCGATTTTTCAAAACCTTTCCTGCTACACACGGATGCATCCGAACATGGGTTGGGGGCCGTGTTGTCCCAGACCGCGCTTGACGGCATTGAACATCCTATTCTTTTCATCAGTCGGAAACTGTTTCCTAGAGAGCAAAAATACCCAGTCATTGAGAAAGAATGTCTTGCCATTAAGTGGGCTATTGAGAAACTCAGATATTATCTGGAGGGTGCCCACTTTCTACTCTTTACGGACCATGCCCCTTTACAATGGATGAGTCGCAATAAGGGGAATATTCTGCGTATTCTCAGGTGGTTCCTCTCGTTGCAACCTTATTCTTTTGAGGTTATCCACCGGAAAGGTTCTGAGAATGCGAATGCTGACTTCCTTTCCCGCTTTCCATTGTTCCCCGATCGTAAACAATCTGGGGTAGGGGTGTGTGAGGAACTGAGTGCACAGTCCGGAGAGTCCGGAGCGCCAAGCGTGGAACATTTTCCCCATTACCTTTCCCCATCTTCTCTCATGTTCTTTCAGAGTGTGACCGAGGACCACTGCCCTTTAAGGCGTCTAGCTTATCGGAGGAACCGCAGAGGTCACGTGGTCCGGAGTTCTTCAAATGGAGTGGCCCGAGGAAAGCAGGCGTTCCCTGGGACCAACGGACGGAGAACGCCAGGAGAGGACATTCACGGAGACGTTCTCGGTGCTGCCATGGAATTAAGCCGGAACACTGCACGAGGAGGAAGCTGACTCATCGTCGGAGAAGTACCGGAGCAGAGCCGAACTCGAGAACGGAACAGACGGGCAGCCAGACCCTAGCTGGCAACGCGACAGCTCGAGCCACGGCCCTGGAGGGACGTGGCTCCACAAGGTACGAGGGCGCATATCCTCAGTCTAGGGCCGCGCACTAGAGGGAGCCAAGGGCGGGGATAAAGTGGGTGAACTAGATGCAGGACCGTCCTCAGCGAAATAAAGCAGTGCGGCATAAAACAGAGCAGGGTGAATCACTGGTGGCGGTAGAGGTGTTAGTTCCCCACACTTCCCCGATATCCTGACAACAAAACCTGTGTCATGAACCACCCCCTTACAGGGATTTTTTTGTTTCTTATTTCCTTTCTGGGAGCACTGACCATCTCCTTGACGAGCAAGACCTAGCCATTCTAGAGGAGAAGCGCTGCAGAGGACTACCCGTACCAGAAGCCCTTGCACCGGAGGAGTGATTTCTTTTGATTTAAAGACTGTTCTTGTTTACAAGATTATAGACTTGTCCGAAATACCTTAAGTGACAATAAACTCACTAGAGATGCCACTCCTGTATCCTGGTCTGCTTCTCCAACACCCCACACAGACATTAGTTAGTGATAGATTCCTTACCTTAGAATATACCCAGGCATCAGACTGGATCCGGAAATTTTTGCATAGCAGTACCCATGCGCGTCGGTAGGCGTCGTCCGCGGCTCCGCTTCCGTCGTCCGCGGTATGATGATGTCGGAGTGCTTAGACGCTGCCTCTGCGCGCTGACGTCAGTTCTTATATACAGCTTTTCCGCGTCAGAAACGCAGAGCCATGATAAAACCCAACACTGGTGCCATGAAACTAGGGCCCTGAAAGGGGATGACCTTAACCCTAGATATCGATCCGCAGAACGGGGAGGATGGGTGGGTCGGTAAGGAATCTATCACCAACTAATGTCTCTTACAGATATATCGTTACACAAGTAGTAACTTGTGCATCTGAAAGAGACACAATCGTGATAGATTCCTTACCTTAGAATAGATACCCCAGCAATACCAACCCCGGTGGTGGGTCTGCGAACCAATAATCACACCAGAAATTCCTGGAGGACGGAACGGCCGAAGAAGCCATCCCTCCGGACTTGGCTGTCCAGGCAGTAGTGTCTTGCGAACGTGTGCAGCGAGGCCCACGTAGCTGCCTGACATATGTCCCGCAAGGGGACACCCCAGCCCAGGGCAGTAGTAGTTGCCGTCCCCGAGTGGAATTGGCCTCAGCCCAACAGGAGGTTCCATTTTAGCCAAAGAATAGCACGCCTGTATGCACAACACGATCCACCGAGATATGGTCAGTTTGTGCACTGCCGGTTCTTTCTTAGCGCCGACGTAACCAACAAAGAGTTGGTCATCCACCCGGAATTGGCATGTGCGATCCAGATAGAATGAGAGCGCACGTTTTGGGTCCAGACGGTGCAGCCTCTCTTACTCTTTCGAGGGATGCTGAGGCGGAAAAAAGGTGGGCAAGGTGATGGACTGCCCGTTGTGGAAGGCTGTGACTACCTTGGGCAGGAAAGAGGTTTGCGTCTGCAACACAACTTTGTCCAGATGGACAGAAAGGAAAGGAGGTTTAGAGGAAAGAGCCTGGAGCTCACTCACTCTCCTGGCAGAGGTGATGGCAACCAGGAAAGCAGTCTTAAGTGTAAGAAGACGAAGAGGACAGTTATGAAGTGGCTCGATGGGAGCGCACATCAGATTAGTAAGAACAAGGTTCAAGTCCCACTGAGGCATCACGAAAGGAACAGGAGGGAACATATGAGTGATGCCCTTCAAAAACCTATTTACAACTGGGGACTTGAACAAAGAGGGCTGATCAGGGAGCCTTAAGAAGGCGGAAATGGTAGAGAGGAAGCCCTTCAGAGTGCCAAGAGCAGAGCCCTGCTGGGCAAGAGAAAGAAGAAAGAGGAGAAACTCTGAAAGAGGGGCAGAAAGGGGATCCACAGCCTTTGCTGTGCACCATGCCCCAAATTTGTTCCACCTGCAGGCGTATACCGATTGTGTGGAGGGACGCCTGGCTGCCAGAATCACATTACAGACTTCAGGAGGCAAGTCAAATGGCTTCAACTGCGGCCGCTCAATCTCCACGTATGTAAGTGGAGACTGGACAGGTTCGGGTGTACACCCGTCCCCTGCTACGGCGATAGTAGGTCCTCCTGAAGAGGCAGACGAATCGGGGGATCGACAGACATGCTGAGTAGCTCGGGATACCAGTATCTTCGTGCCCAGTCCGGAGCCACAAGGATGACTTGAGCCCGGTTGCGCCTGATCTTCTTCAGCACTCTGGGCAGAAGTAGTGTAGGCGGAAAGGCGTACAACAGACCGCAGCTCCACTCGCCTCCGAGCGAGTGCCGCCTTGGAAATTCCAACGTGCAGAACTGATGACATTGTGCGTTCTCTTCTGTGGCGAATAGATCTAACCAAGGCTCTTCCCACTGCTGAAAGAGGCCTTGCGCCACGTCCGAATTAAGACGCCATTCGTGATCCATCATGCACCGACGGCTGAGTTAGTCTGCCCTGTCGTTCAGAGAACCTGCCAAGTGTTGAACCACCAGGGTCACGCCCTGATGTTCCAGCCACTGCCAGAGACACAGAGCCTCCTGGCATAGGGTCTACGGCCCCATCCCGCCCCGTTTGTTGGAGTACCACATGGCGGTGGTGTTGTCCGTGAACACCTGCACTACACTCCCCTGGACTGAGGGGAGGAATGCTTTCAGTGCAAGCATGATCGCTCGCAGCTCCAAAAGGTTGATGTGGAGCCGGGACTCCGCCGGAGACCAGAGGCCTCTGAACTCCGCCTCTCCCATGTGGCACCCCCAGTCCTGGAGGGACGCGTCCGGCACAACTACGTGCTCAGGTTGGGGTAGGGAGAGGGATCTGCCGCTGACCCAATCGCGGTCCGTGAGCCACCACTGCAACTGTCTTGCAGTGTCCTCTGAGATCAAAACATGGCCGGACAAGTTGCCCTGATGCTGGGCCCACTGAAACTTCAGGTCCCACTGCAGAGCCTGCATCCGCTACCTGGCGTGATGCACCAGAAGGATGCAGGAGGCCATCAGCCCCAGAAGATGCAGCGCCAACCTGACCGAGATTCGGGATAACGGCTGAAAGATCGGAATCAGAGCCTGAATATCCCGAACCCGCTGTTCAGGAGAATAAACCAGAAACTGCACCGAGTCTAGAACCGCTCCGATGAAGAGGAGCTTCTGCGAGGGACACAGGTGTGACTTCGGCACATTGATGGAGAACCCCAGCAGGTGCAGGAGGTCGGCCGTAGTCTGGAGGTGGCTGACGACTGTCTGGGGCGAGCCCGCCTTCAACAACCAGTCGTCGAAGTAGGGGGAAGACTGAAACCCCTAACCTGCGCAGAGGAGCTGCGACCACCGCCATCACTTCCGTGAACACTCGTGGGGCGCTGGTAAGGCCGAAGGGGAGCACGGTAAACTGAAAATGCTCGTGGCCTACTGTGAACCGCAGGTAGCGCCGGTGGGCCGGCAGGACGGGGACGTGAAAATAAGTGTCCTGCAAGTCCAACGCTACCATCCAGTCTCCCGGGTCCAGGTCAGCTAAGACCTGAGCAAGTGTCAGCTTCCGTTGACGTTCCGCAGGTCCAAGATAGGGCGTAGGCCCCCTTTGCCCTTCTTGGGAACCAGAAAGTAGTGGGAGTAGCAACCACACCCTACTTCTGGCCCAGGAACGCGCTCGATGGCCCCCTTGGCCAAGAGGGCCGTAACTTCCTCTCCCATAAGATTCAAGTGATCCCCCGACACGCGGTGGTACAGCGGTGGCATGGCTGGAGGGGTCGCCTCGAAGGGGAGGGAGTAGCCCCATCGGACGATCTGCAGCACCCTCCTGTCCGACGTGACAGTGCGCCAGAGGAGGAGGTGATGGCGAACCCTGCCCCCAACTGGCGTCATGTGGGCCTGAAAGCTCGGACTAGGAGGGCTTTGAGGCGGATGCTGTGGAGGTGAATGTGTACTGGCCTCGCCGTTGTCCCCGGGCACCGCCACGGCGGTTACCACGTCCGCCACCGCGCTGGATGGTAGTCTGAGGCCCGTGGCTGGCAGGACGTGAGGGGGCGCCCCTTCCTTGGCCACGAAAGGAGCGAAAGGCAGCAGTTTGCTGGCGCGGGGTCGACAGGCCCAAGGACTTGGCCGTAGCCCAGGAGTCCTTAAAGCGCTCAAGCGCACTGTCTGCCTTATCGCCAAAGAGGCGACAGCCATCAAACGGCATGTCCATAAGGGGGTTTTGGACATCAGCCAAAAAGTTGGCGGACCTCAGCCAGGCGTGGCGACGAATCGCCACCGTCGTTGCCATCGCCCTGCCTAGCGAGTCCGTTGTATCCAGTCCACACCGTAAGGAATACAGTGGCGCATCTCGACCCTCCGCAAGGGCGTGGGCGAGTTTAGTCCGGGCCTTCTCCGGACATTGTGGCAGCACGTCCGCGACCATGTCCCACAGAGAGTGGAAATAACGGCCCAAGAGGCACGCAGTGTTAACTGACCACAACCCCAAAACTCAGTGAGGAGAACATCTGCTTACCATACTGTTCGTAGCTCTTGGATTCCCGATCGGGGGGAGCCGTCGGGAATGCGGTCTGTATGACCAGGCTCTCAGGAGTGGGGTGGGTGGACAGGATGCAAGGGTCGCCCGGAGCCGGGAGGTGGCATCTGGCCACGTTCCTATCTACACGAGGACCTGTAGCAGGCCTGGACCAAGTGCCCAGAAGAACGTCAGACAAGGCCTCCTTAAACGGCAACAAAGGCTCCGAAGAGCTTGCTTGCGGTTTAAGGACCTCAGTGAGGAGGTTAGTCCTCACGGCCGCGACGGGGAGTTCAAGGGATAAGGCATTGGCGCCCGCGTTAACACCACACTATGTGCAGTCCCCTCCTCCGTAGCCACGGTAGGAGGGGAGACTAAACCAGTGTCTGGCGAAAAGTGTCCAAACCACTGGCATCCCCTAGCTCACCTGCCCAGTCCTGATAAGACTGGCACTCACTCCCCAGAGGGTCCACAGACTCCTCCCAATCCGCCTCGCCACCCATCTCCTGGTACTCCGGGTCAAATGATGGTGCCGGATCATCCAAGAAAAATTCTTCCCTGGACGTCGAATGCGGCGTCGAGCGGTGCCGCTCTGGCGTCAGAACGGGGTCGAGGGGGGGACCGGGAACGACATCGTCCAGGATCGGGGGCGACACCCTAGGGGCCGGCGGGGTCATAAGGTCGACCGGCGACGACCCGGATCCGGAACCGGATCCAGCGGGGCCCTGCGGCGTCAGGACCTAAGTCGCCGACGGCGCCGGGGCTGAAGCACCCGAAGGCGCCGTGGCCGAAGCACCAGGCCCTCTTGGGCTCCCAGCCGGGACCGCGGGGCCCGAAGGCGCTGCGGAACCAGACTGAGGAGTGAGCGACCTCCTGGCCATGAGGAAGGCATCGATCTCCTCCGGCGTCGCGTTCTACCCAGGGACCGGCGGGTATGGAGCAGGCCGCGACGCCTGCGGCTCCGGCGGAGCCGCGTGGGCGGTGTCGCCCGAACCCCTGGACGCGTCGGGGGGAGTCAGAAGAGTGGTGTCGCTTCTTTGACTTCTTGTGCCTCTTACCCGAGTACTTGGAGCCCGAGGAGTGGTGTCGACTCTCCGAGCTGTGATGACTTCGGCCCCGCAACTGGCCCCTCGACCTCCTTCCGGACCGGGATCTCGATCGGCGCGGGGCCGACTGCCGGAACTCGAGGCGCTTGCGGGACCACTCCCGCCTAGCCTTCGACATCAAGGCCTGGCAGTCGGGGCACGACTTGTCATAGTGGTCGGGCCCCAGGCAATGTAGACACCGGCGATGGGGGTCGGTAACCGACATCAGTCAGCTGCAGTCGACGCAGGGCTCGAACCAGGGCATCCTAACCGGCACCGTCGGAGTCGTTCGACTTTGAAGAAAGATCAAAAATGATCGAAAAAGTTTAGTCAAAAATTGACTAAGGGTACCACTTTTTCCGGGTCGGCGCTTGCTGGCGCGGAAAAAAGAACTGACATCAGCGCGCGAGGGCGGCGTCTGAGTACTCCGGCGACGTCATCCCGGCGCCAACGACGACGCCGACGACAGACGCAGAACCGCAGACGATGCCTACCGACGCGCAAGGGTACTGCTACGTAAAAGTTTCCGGATCCAGTCCGACACCTGGGGATATTCTGAGGTAAGGAATCCAATACTAACCTGTTTCTTTCAGATGGCTGTTTTTTTCAACTAATTTTCAATTTTTCCTATATTTAACTGTTCGTTTCTATAACACCTTGGCTGCTTGGGATATTCTTTTGCTGTGCTGGACCATAATGGAAATGGGTGTGGTCATGACGAGCTCAGCTCGTCATGAGCACACGAGCACCGTGCCTCATGACGAGCTGAGCTCGTCATGAGCTCGGAAGGGGTTAACGAAACCTTGAAGGATCTACACAACAAGCCCCTTGCTGAATTCAGAATTTTGTCTACTTTTCAAAAATGTTTAGCTTTCCAGGATCCATTATTGCTTTCTAACCCATGTCTACCATTAACTTTTGCAGGGAAAAAAACAGACGCTTTCATCTGTAGCCCTTTTTTCTCCGTTTTCCCCCCAAAAACTAAAATGTAGCTGTATTTTGGCTCATTTCTGGGTCCCCCTCCAGGGGAATACACAAACCCTGGGTACCTTTAGAATCCCTGTGATGTTGGAAAAAAAAGGACGCAAATTTGGTGTGTGTAAGAAAGTGGCTCTGTATGTACTGCACCAAAGTAAGGTACAGTGTGCACAGAGTCCACAGTCCCCAGAGGTATGGCAGAGGTTAAAGTTAGATATAACTTTACTCTCTAAAGTGGTAGCTTGGTCGAGCAGTAAGGCAGTATCAGAGGACAGTGTAAAGCATTTGTTGTACAGTCAGCAAATGGCCTCACACACTCAGGAAATGAACTCTAGGCCAAATGTTTGTGTATAAAAATAGATTGTTGTTTTA
This sequence comes from Lissotriton vulgaris, assembly GCF_964263255.1. Lineage (NCBI taxonomy): Eukaryota > Metazoa > Chordata > Amphibia > Caudata > Salamandridae > Lissotriton > Lissotriton vulgaris. Next base: position 508,081,368 of record NC_141700.1, on the reverse strand, counting down.
TTTTAGAACCACAAGTAGGTTTAAAATACTTTCTCAGAATGGAATGCTACAGTTGAATACTTTCAATGAGCAATAGAGTTTTGAATGCAATAGATACAGTTGTTACAATATGCAACACAAGTTAAACACAATTATAACATTGAGCTCAATGGGAGTTTTAAGTAAAATGCAATATCAATTACTTTACGTATATTTTTCTTACTCAGGGCTGGATCCTGGATTCAGCCCTGGTGCATCTCGTGTAAATAGTTGAAAGAAATCGTTTTTTTACACAGGCGAATTTTAAGGAATATTTGTATGTTTTTTAGTGAATATTTTTAGTGAATATTTCAAAGTTTCAAAACTCGACACTTAGAAGAATTTCCAAGTGAAAACCAGTCAATGTTACCCTATGGAGAAAATGTAGGGCATTGGTTTTCAGTTAAGTACTCGACTGGCAGAGTTAATTATCTTGGGTTAGACTCAGGGATCCCCCAGGGTCAGGTAGGGACGGTAGTTGCAACTTCAGCGGCACAGGGGCAGCCGGGTGCAGAGAGAGTAGGTCCAATGTTATCCTATGGAGGATAGGGGGCCTTTGGTTGGTGGCTGCTAGCAGGCAGACCACGCAGCTGTGGGAGCGGAGCTCCGGGTCACTTACACAGGGCAAGTGGGGAAGTGGGATAGGTCACTTGCTGCACTTCCAGTGGCACTCTGGCGGCTAGGTGCTGTATGCTTTTGGGCCTTCGGGCGCCCAATGTATTTCAATGGGAAAGCTGCAAGATGAACTAAGGCTGCAAGCTCGGGGACGGAGATTCTTCAGGTGCGACCTTCTGAACAGTTAAGTTGGGAAGCTGTAGGATAGGTAGACACCCTGGAGTTGGGCACAGGGGGCCGTGGGGCGCCGGGTGCAGGGCTGTCTTTTGGTGTCGGAAAATCTTACCCTCTGCTGGTCGCGGTTGGAGGGGTCTCTTGTTATGAGGCTGCAGGCATCGTCAGGAGCATTGAGGAGGGTCCTTGGGTGCTGGATTCAGGGTCACAGTCGCCGGGGGTACATCCTCGTGGTCTTGGTCCACTCAGGGACAGGCCGGGCTCGGCGGGTGCAGAGTGTGCTGGATTCGCGGTTCCTGGCTGGCACCAGGGGTTGTTGCTATTTGAGCAGAAACACTGCTTGTGGGAGTCCCAGTCTTTGGATGATCAAGGCAGTCTGGTCCTCCGGGGTTTTCGAGGTTGCGGACCACAGGAGAAATCAGAATTTAGCAGGAGCAGGTTCGAGGGTTGACAGGCCGATAGGGCTGGGGCCAAGTCAGTTGGTGTCGTCCTCTTGTTAGCAGCTGCACAGCAGGTCTTCTATCTTCTTGTATCGGAATCGGGATCCGAGGAAGGAAGGTTCAGGGTGCCCCTAAATACTAATTTTAGGGGTGTTACAGGTAGGGCAAGGACAGGGACCAATGGGTCCCTTTCCTGGGTTGAGTACACCCCCTTATCCTGCCACTAGCCAGTGGAAGGGGGCAGGAGCCTAGCTCTGATTGGGTAGGGCTCCCCATTCTCAAAATGGCGAGGGCCCGGAATTGTGCTTTACCTCGCCTCCCCCACCTGAGGGGTGGGGTTGGCAGAGGCTGCCACACCCCCTTTCCTCACTTTGTTTTTCCCACCTGTCTTCACGCCAGAGTGGGGGTCAGAACGGGTGGGGGCCAATTGCTGAGTATAGCAAATGGTCTGGAGAAGCTCACAAAAGGTGGCATGCCTTTGAAGCTTCCCCTGCCTATCCTGGGGAAGGAGGCCTAGCACCTCGCCCCAGGATGTGCATTTTTGCAGCCCACGAGAGCAGATAGCTCTCTACCGAGGGGTCCAGCAACAGGTCTGCTGGGTGACAGCCTAGGCAGCCTCTCAGTCAGGACACTGGTTGTGGGTTAGTTTCAGGGGGCAACTCTAAGCTGCGCTCTGTCGTGCACTTTACATTAAGGCCTAGCAGCAAAGGGGTTGCCCTGTGTGTCTGTGTAAAAGTCTTAGCAAAAAGTCTTCGTCTGAAGGGGGTGAGAGTGCAATTCTACCCCAAGGTATTTGGCTGCTCTGTCTAGGAGTTGCGCAAAGCCTATGGTTTTGTCTGGAGGGGATGGCTTAGATGGGTATGAGTGTTTATGAGGTATATCTGGGGCCTCATCATAATACACCCATGGGTCAGGTGGTGGAATACTGTGCATGTCATCTTAGTCATCCCCTTGTGGGTCTCTCCCCCCCCATCCCCCAAGGCACCTTCATCATTCTGTGGTGGAAGTGAAGAAGGAAGTAGTGGAGAGCGTGCTGGAGAAAGTGGCACAGTTGGAAGTGCTGGAGGGGGTGAGGAGGGTTTCAAAAGGTGAAGTTGCACGTCATTTCTCTTTAAGGGTAGCTCAGGTGATTCTGAAGGTGTCCAATTTCCTCTTCCTAGGTGGGAATGCTATTACCTGACCTGTAACAGGTCAATGTAGAGAGTCTTTTTTTTCGGACCCGGTGGATCTGGGTGAAACAGTTCTTCAGAGTCTTTGTCTTTCGTCGGAACAGAGGGTTTTGGTACTGAATGGTGCTTTGACTTAGTCTGTGTAGCTTTAGGAGGCTCTGGGTTTCCTTATGCTTCGGTGGAGTTTTCGACTCCAAAATTTTCTTCGGTTCCGAAGTCTTATGGGATTTCTTTGTGTTTGAGGGCCTGTTCTGGGCATGGTTTGTGCCAAAGGGTTCAGCGCCAAAACGGTCTTTGGTGCTGATGTATCAGGGCGTGGCCCGGTGTCTGTTTTGGACCTGTGTTTCGGTGCCAGAGATTGATTACTGTTACCGGTAAGTGGCTGGCTCGGCTCAGAGCTGCCGGAAGGCTTTATTTTAGGCTTCGGAGCAGGGCTCAAGGGCGGGCATCGGAAGCTTTATCCCGGTGTGAACCTGAGCCCAAAGGTGAAGGAGTAACCGGAGTTTTATCTTCAGTTTTTGTTGGGGCAGGGGCTTCGAGGTCAGTACTCACGGTCTGTTGGCCGGGAGTGAAAGCTTGGTCCTCGGCATCGGAGTAGTCTTCGGAAACGCTGATGTACTCATCTTGTGTTTGCTGTTGTTGTGGAGCCTCGGGGCTTGCATCGAAGATGTCGTCCGGTGCCAAAGCCGTGGGTCGAGACAGTATGCGACGTCGAGCCAGTCTATCACTCATGGTCTTTTTCGATCGGAAGGAAGCATACGCCTTGCAGTCTTTATCCTCGTGTTCTGGAGACAGTCAAAGGTCACAGACCTCGTGGAGATCAGTGTGTGGGAATTTCACACCAGACAGGGGGCATTTTTTAAATGGAGTTCTTTCCATTGACAGAAATGCCTGATGGCGCTGGTGGGCCCAACAACCCACGCAAACGATCGGAATCGAAGTTGTAATGAACACTTTGGATGCTCGTCGAAGGGGAACGTGATCGAAAATACCGTCGAGCGGTGAAGGGATGCTTAAAGGGGTATAGAGTACGTCACCGACCCGGAGCGCAGCAGTTTACATCCGAACCTAATGGCGGAAAAAAACAATCTGAGCGACGAGTCGATGCCCATGCGCACTATGCGCCCAAGGAGGAGTCGCCCATCTAGTGACTACAAAGAACTTCTTACAAGCAAAAAACTCCTAATGCAAACATCCAAGCCCAACACCAGATGGCGATCTATGCACAAGTATACGATCTACAGCTCATATGTCTCGAACCAGTTGTTTCCCCCAAAGAATTGCAGCCCCCTGAGCCTAGAGGGGTAAACGTATAGCGTAGGAAAGTGCCCCTATTTTAGCATGTTCACCCCCACCTTTTGCCACTGGTACAGATGTTTTTTGATTGAAGGGAAATTAGTTATGCAAATAGGCATGTTGCATCACCAAGTTACTCCGAAACCGGTCCCAGGTAGCTGGTTTCCGGTCCAGGAAAGACATGGCTTAGAAGTGCGGCTGGACTGTTCCAATGAGGCACAGGCTCAAGACTGATTTGCATATAGCTATGTCTTAACTGGGGTGGCGAAGTGAGCTAAAGAATGATGATGGATTCAACCTAGATCTGTGACTGGGGTGAGTGTCTGAAAAGTTTTAGCGCTTTGTCCATCATTTCCTTGTGTTTGCACTACCAGGTTAGCCACACCCCTGAGGTGGACTGCCTCAAGTGTGCCACAAAAGAAGGGTTCCACCATTTTGAATTTGATGAAATTAGGAACTCTGGGTCAGGATTATGCCCACCCACCCCAGGTTTAAGTAGCAAATTAGCTAAAACCCTACACTCCATTAATGCCCCTAAATTAGGTATTTAGGGGTCCCCCTGACACCAGGAACTCAGATTCATCTACTGGGAAATGAAGGAAGGACAATGAAGAGCCGAAGTTGTGAGAACAGGGGACTTCCACCGAGATTGCTGCCAAACCTTGCTTCTCTGCTTGCACCGCAACAATCACAAAGACAGACTTGCCAAGAAGCACCCCAAACACTTGTCAAGTCAAGTCAAGTCAGAAATTTATATAGCGCGCTACATACCCATAGGGTCTCAAGGCGCTTGAGGAAGGGGGGAAATTACTTGTCGAATATCCAAGTTTTAAGTTGCTTTCTGAATGCTAGGTGGTTCTGAGTAAGCCGAAGGTGAGTGGGAAGAGAGTTCCAGGTTTTGGCTGCCAGGTAGGAGAAGGATCTACCTCTCATGGTGGCTTTGTTGATGCGGGGAACAGTGGCCAGGGCCTGGTTGGAGGATCTTAGATGACGGGAGGGGGTGTAGAAGGACAATCGTGTGTTGAGGCATTCGGGTCCAAGTTCGTAAAGTGCTTTGTGTGCGTGGGTTAATAGGCGGAAGGTAATTCTCTTATCTACGGGGAGCCAGTGGAGGTTTTTCAGGGGACCAGAGATGTGTTCTTTACGCGGGATATCAAGTATGAGCCTGGCTGAGGCGTTCTGGATGCGTTGGAGTTTTTTCTGGAGTTTTGCGGTGGTACCGGCGTATAGGGTGTTTCCGTAGTCCAGGCGACTCGTGACAAGTGCGTGAGTGACCGTTTTTCTAGTTTCGGTGGGGATCCAGCGAAAAGTTTTTTTGAGCATGCGAAGAATGTTGAAGCAGGACGATGAGACAGCGTTGACTTGTTTGGTCATTGAGAGTGAGGAGTCCAGGATGACGCCCAGGTTCCGTGCGTGGTCCGTCGGAATGGGTGCTTTTCCAAGGGCCTCTGGCCACCAAGAGTCGTCCCAGGCGGAGGGGGATGTACCCAAGATTAGGACTTCTGTTTTGTCTGAATTCAGTTTCAGACGGCTGTGCTTCATCCAATCGGCTACTTCTTTCATTCCTTCGTGTAAGTTGTTTTTGGCGGTGTTGGGGTTCTTGGTGAGCGAGAGGATCAGTTGGGTGTCGTCAGCGTAGGAGATGATGGTGAGATTGTGTTGGCGAACGATGGCTGCGAGGGGGCTCATGTATACGTTGAAGAGGGTGGGGCTGAGTGATGATCCTTGCGGCACGCCGCACATGACTTCAGAGGCCTCTGATTTGAATGGAGGGAGTCGGACTCTCTGAGTTCTTCCGGTGAGGAAAGAGGTGATCCATTCCAGAGCTTTTCCTTGGATTCCGATGTTGCTGAGGCGCTGTAATAGGGTGCTGTGGCAGACTGTCGCGTTAAGGATGTTCGAGGGGGGAGAAGGTCCTGCAGAAGGTTGGGTGGGTAGGTTTTAGGGTCGGTTGTCGAAGCTGTTGTGGATGTCTGCAATTTTGTTGTGGAAGAAGGAGGCTAGGGAGTCGCAGAGGGCTTGAGAGGGGGTGATGTCGTTGGAGTTGGCTGATGGGTTGGTGAATTCTTTGACGATGTTGAATAGCTCCTTGCTATTGTGGGCGTTGTTATCCAGTCGGTCTTTGAAGGCGGCTTTTTTGGCAGATCGGATTTGTTGGTGGTGTATGCGGGTGGCGTTTTTGAAGGCGTCTCTGGTGTTGGAGTTTGGGTCTTTTTTCCATGCTTTCTCGAGGGAGCGGCAAAGTTTCTTGGATTTCTTAAGATCATCGTTGAACCAGGAGGCCTTCTTGCTGCTTAGTTTGTTTTGATGTTTTTTCAACGGTGCTAGGATGTCGGCGCTTTTGGATAGCCATTGGGTGAAGTTAATGGCTGCTTGGTCGGGGTTTGAGGAGTGGACAGGAGGGATTTGGAGGAGCGATGAAGAGATCTGGTCGATGGTGAGTTTGTTCCAATTTCTACGCAGGGTTGGCTGAGGGTGGTAGTGGATTGTGGGCTTATTGTAGAGAAAGTGAACGCAGCTGTGGTCCGTCCAATGAAGAGCTGTGGTGTGGCTGAAAGAGACGTTTTTGCTGGAGGTAAAGATAGGGTCGAGTGTGTGACCTGCAATGTGGGTGGGGGAAGTGACAAGTTGTTTAAGTCTGAGGTTTGCGAGGTTGTCCAGAAGGGTGGTGGCGCTGTTGTCATTGCTCTTTTCCAGGTGAAAATTGAGGTCTCCCAATAGGATGTAGTTCTCGGAGGGGAGAGCGTGTGGGGTGATGAAGTCAGCGATATCGTCATTGAATTGCGCCCGGGGGCCAGTAGAGAAGGGTGCCTCTAAGTGTGGTTTTGGGGTCGGTGTGGATCTGGAAGTGAAGGTGCTCGGCGCTGGCAAGGTTGTCATCTAAGCTGGTTGAGATGTGAATGGAATTCTTGTGGACGATGGCGATGCCTCCTCCTGTATTCTTGACGCGGTCCTTACGGATGATCTTGTATCCTTCTGGGATGGCAATGGTGATGTCTGGGGCTGATGATGCGTTCATCCATGTTTCTGTTAGGAAGGCGACGTCTGGTGAGATGGTGTCTAGTAGATTCCAGAGGTCGATGGCATGTCTGTGGATTGAATGGGTGTTGAGCAGGATGCATTTTAGGTGGTTGTTGTCGGGTCTCTGTGCCGCGTTGGTGGATGAGGAGTAGGTTATGGTGCCGTCGAACTTGCAGGAGTTGCACGAGAAGGGTCCATGGGTGTATCCAGGAGCGGCTTGGGCGCAGTTGGGGGAGCGGCCGGTGTTAAAGGCTAGGAGGGAGGTGGCATCGTAAGTAATGCGGGGTGGGTGGGTGGTACGAAGGGCAGGGGGTCTGGCGCTGGGCGCGGTCCAGGCGCGGACGGGCGTAGACGGGCTTACCTTTGGCACACCTTCGGCGCGACTGGGGCGCGAACGCTGCGCGTGGACGCTGCACGTGAAAGCTTCTGTCATATATAGATAGTGGAGGGGGGCGGAGCGTGGGAGGGGCTGCTGGGAGGCGGGGAGGAGACACGGTCCACGAGTGACCAAACCCAAAATGGACGGGCGGAAACGAAACTGGGACTCCAATCAGAGCGTCAATAAAGTAAATAAATAAACATTCAATGCAGCGCAATATACAATGAGATGCTTCACATAAAAAAACGATACCAGGCGCTATGTTCCCCTCTAGGCACTCAGGGAATGCAGGCTACGTCGGATCGCGCTCACCCAGGCAGGCAAAGGGTGTTAGGAGCAGCAGCTGGGGCAGGCAGTCGTCAGAACCAGCAAACGGAGCAGGAGGAGTGGAGCTGTTTTCACCAACAACCAAGAAGCATCTCCCTTGGGGTGGAGGAGCAATCCCCCTGCATCTGCAGGTACCGACTGCATCTACCAGGTACTTTGTCTTGCTGGACATCTGGCACACTGAGGGAGCAACATGCCAGGAGAGGTTGTCCTGAGTCCAGGAGGTCAGCCACATTGCTCTCACCAAGTCTTGAGCCGCTGACCCACCAGAGAGTCTCTCAGCACCAATACCTGTCCTGCATTCTCTCCCTCTCCAGGTTACCCAAGCGAGTCCAACTATTGAGATGCACCGGACAGAACACTTCTGCATCCGAGCCTCCCAGTCCGGGCTCGTAGGAACTGACTGTGTCCATGTGCTCCAGAGACCCTCAAGAGCCAAGTCCCCTTTACGTTATGCCGTACTGGTCTTCAAGTCCCCGCTTGCTGCCTTTCTTTTGCAGATATTTCTTTCATAGACTTTAACCTGTAGCGCTTGAGGCTACCAACAAGAACAGCGCCTCAGCACCTGGGAACACCAGGGCAGGTAAAATCAAACCGCTGAGGATTTCTTAGACCTTGAAGGCACCCTCCAAAAACGTTTGCAAGTATAGCTATGCAGTGCATGTTTCTCCCATATAACTCAGAAAGTGCTTACCTGATTCAGATGATCTTGGTGTCTAAAATTTTGAACAAATCTGTTATTTTTCTAAATTGGCCTCAAATTTCTTCGAGTTTGTGTCTCATTTATTGAGTCCTTGAGTACAACAAATCATTAACACTACCCTATGATAAGCTGAAGCTGCTCGATCACACTGCCACAAATCGAGGACTTGGGATTATTAATTTAAGTCCTGTAAACCAATAAGTGTAGGAAAGTGGATTTCTGTTGCAGAAATCCCCCACTTTTTGTCTGATACCGGATGCACTTTTCCTTGGTATGCCCTGGGTCCCTGTCCATCGCGGTTCCCAGGGCCTGTGTTCTTTCCCCAAAATCGAACCCAATTGGCATCTCTGGCCACAGGTCAGCCCCTGGTAAATGGTAACCTGGGTACCCAGGGCACTGTAACCAGAGAAGACCACTAAGGGCTACAGCACTTATTGTGCCACCCTTAGAGGCCCTGTGCCCTTGCTGCAGAACAAACCACAGTGTCGACATGGCACACATCCCTGTGTGCCATGCCCACAAAACACTGCCCTGGCATACATTAGTCACCCCTCTAGCTGGGTGCCCTATGCCAGTGGTGAGGGTACAGGTGCATGAGCTCTGTACCCCTACAGTACCCAGGTCCATTCCTGGACACTGTCAGTGCAGTGCTGCTGTTAAGAGTATATGGTGCTGGGAGGTCGTCTTCACGAACTCCACAGCACCATGATGGCTACACTGAAGACCGGGAAGTTTGGTATCAAACTTCTCAGCACATTAAATCCATACTGATGCCAGTGTGGGATTTAATGTAAAATCCACGACAGAGGGCAACTTAAGAGTTGCCCCCTGAAACTAACCCACAACCAGTGTCATGACTGAGAGGCTGCCTAGGCTGCTACCCAACCAACATGTTGCTGGACCCCTGGGTAGAGAGCCATCCGCTCTTGTGGGCCTGCAACAATGCACATCCTGGGGTGAGGTGCTAGACCTTCTCCCCTAGGATGGGCAGGGGAAGCTTCAAATGTATGCCGCCTTGGTGAGCTTCTCCAGGCCACTTGCTGTACTCCGCAACTGGCCCCCACCGGTTCTGACCCCCACTCTGGTGGGAAGACAGGCGGGAAAAACAAAGTGAGGAAAGGGGGTGTGCCAGCCTCTGCCAACCGCACCCCTAAGGTGGGGGGAGGCGAGGTAAAGCACAACTCCGGGCTTTCGCCATTTTGAGAATGGGGAGCCCTACCCAATCAGAGCTAGGCTCCTGCCCCCCACCCACGGAAGAGTGGCAGGATAGGGGGTGTACTCACCCCAGGAAAGGGACCCATTGGTCCCTGTCCTTGCGTTACCTGTAACGCCCCTAAATTTAGTATTTAGGCCACCCTGAACCTTCCTTCCTCAGATCCAGATTTTGAAACACGAAGAAGAACAAGAAGAAAGAAGACCTGCTGTGGAGCTGCTAACAAGAGCACGACACCAACTGCCCTGGCCCTAGCCCTACAGGCCTGTCGACCCTCGAACCTGCTCCTGCTAAATCCCGGCGTCTCCTGTGGTCAGCAACCTTGAAAACCCCGGAGGACCGGACTGCCTTGCTCATCTAAAGACTGGGACTCCCACGAGCAGTGGTTTTGCTCAAACAGCAACAACCCCTGGTGCCAGCCAGGAAATGCGAATCCAGCACACACTGCACCAGACGAGCCTGGCACAGGACTAAGTGGACAAAGACCACGAGGACGTCCCCCCCGGCGACTGTGACCCAGAATCCAGCCCCCAAGGACCCTCCTAGACACTCCTGACGATGCCTGCAGCCTCACAACAAGGGACCCCTCCAACAGCAAACAAGCGGAGGGTAAGATTTCCCGACACCAGAAGACACCCCTGCACCTGGCGCCCCACGGCCCCCTTTGCCCAACTCCGGGGTGCCTACCTATCCTACAACATCCCAACTTACCTCTCGAAGTAGTGGTCGCACCTGAAGAATCTCTGTTCCCGAGCCTGCTGCCTTTGTTCAACTTCCAGCTTTCCCATTGAAATACATTGGGCGCCCGAAGGCCCAAAAGAACCCTGCACCCAGCCGCCCAAGTGCCACTGGAAGTGCAGCAACTATCCTAACCTACTTCCCCATTAGCCCTGTGTAAGTGAACAGGAGCTCAGCTCCCACAGCCGCGTGGGTCTGCCTGCTAGCAGCCATCAACCAAAGGCCCCCTTATCCTCCATAGAATAACTTTGGGCCTACTCACTCTGCACCAGGCTGCCCCTGTGCCGCTGAGGGTGTAACAACTGTACCTAGACCTTGGGAGACCAGAGTCTACCCCCAGAACCTTAACTCTGCCTGACAAGTACTTACCCTAAGACCGACAACTTGATTTTCTCCATAGGGTAACATTGGCTGGGTTTCTTCTGTGTCGAGTTTTGCAACTTTAAAATATTCACTACAAATCATCCGATCAGCGAAAACGAAATTACTCGCCTGCTACCAAGACAGATCTCCGTGCTGTATCTTTGAACCCAGCACTGCACCTAAAAAGTAATTACAACCGTGATTTTCCGACAACCTGATTTCCTACCATAGGATAGCATTGCCTGGTTTTTACCAGAAATTCTTTTAAGTGTCGATTTTCAAAACATACAAATATTCCTTAAAAATCACCTGTTTAACAAAAACAATTTCTTTCAACTGTTTGCAGGAAATGCACCAGGGCTGAATCCAGGATCCAGCCTGGAGTAAGAAAAATATTCGTAAAGTGATTTCCTTGCATTTACTTAAAATTTCCAATTGAGCTCAATGTTATTTTGTGTTTAACTTGTGATGCATATTGCAACAACTGTAGCTATAGCATTTAAAAGTCTATTACTATTTGAAAGTATTCAATTGCAACATCTCATGCTGAGAAAGTATTTAGGCTACCTACTTGTGGTCCTAAAGTAATCTGTACATTTTTATATACCAAACAATTGGCCTAGAGTTCAGTTCTTGAGTGTGTGAGACCATTTGCTGACAGTGTGTACAGCAGATGCTTTACACTGTCCTCTGATACTGCCTTACTGCTCGACCAAGCTACCACGTTGGAGAGTAAGGTTCAATCTAACTTTAGCCTCTGCCATACCTCTGGGGACTGTGGACAGTGCACACTGAACCTTACTTTGGTGCAGTATATACAGAGACACTTTCTTACAATAAGGGTCGTCTGCACTTTTGGCACGGTGTGCCCTTACATTGGCACTACCACATAAAAAGCCAGCTTCCTACAGCAGGTCTAGGCTAGGATGATGGCTTCCATTCTTCTTGGACACAAGGAAGTAGCGGTAATAGCAACCACACTTTGCTTCTGCCATGGTCACCCTCTCTATGGCTCCCTTGGCCAAGAGAGTAGTCACTTCCTGGCATAGCAAGGAAAGATGGTCCTCCATCAGCCTGTCACAAGCAGGTGGCATGGGTGAAGAGGTAGTCTCGAAGGGGAGGAAGTAGCCCTTCCGGACAATCTATAAAACTCATCTGCTTGAATGTCATGAACATCCAGTGGGGCAGGTGACTATGCACCCCCAGAAACTCTGGTTTTGTTGGAAGACATTGCAGGATTGGCTCGGAGGTCAAACGACTCAGATGTATAGTGCAGCCCTGTGTCGTCACAAGAGTGTGAGTGGCGCGAAGAAGCTGAATCCCGCTAAGCCAAATATTTAGATTGAGAGGAAGACGGACCCCTGGAAAGACTTGTCACTTCTGGATCTCGAACGGGACCAACATTTTGACTTGGACTGGTCTCGTCACAGAGTCTTCCTGTGCTTGTCGATGTAAGTTTTGCCTCGCAGTCTTTTTTTTTTTTTTTTTTTTGAAATATATTTTTATTGCAGGAATCAGCAAAATGTTACATATATGACCAGCATCATAAATCCAATAAAATCAATTAACTGCATCCCACCCACCCCCCGTAGCATGTTTTCATACACGATCATTCAGCCCACAGTCCAAAGGTCGGGCGACAAAATCCAGTGGGGGCTCAGCAGGAAAGCAAAGCTGGTCCGGATGATCCACTGTCCGTCATCTGCTTTTCTAAACAAGCCCACAAAACCCAAAAGAAAGTCCCTCCCACAAAACACTAAATTACAAAGAAATCCCTCCCCAACCCAACCCCGCCATCAGTGTATGGTAGCAGCCGCAGTAGGATTCATGAGAGGACCCAAGAGGAGTGTATCAGAAACAGAAAACGCAATCGCCTATCGGGACTCGGGGCGCGCTGCAATCTCACTGTCAGAGTCGCTGGGGGCGCAATAGTCCCTGAGGGCCTGCACTAGTGTCTCCCATTCTAGCTCTGCCTCCTGTGCTTTTTCATTACGCTGCCTCCCAGCCAATTGGTATCTCAGCGTGCTTTCTCCCGCCGCCCACCTCAAGAGTTCACTGTGCCACCTGCTCCCAGTCGGACCAGCTCGTGCCTTCCAGTTCCTGGTCACCTCTCGTTTGGCCAAGAGAAGCCCCAAATCAATAAATTTACTGGAAATTTTGTTTTTGGGGGTATGTGGAAACCAATGCAAAAGTCCCACCGCCGCATCGACTGCTAGGGGTCTCCCCGTCACCTCCGTCAGGGTCTTCCCCACTTCCACCCAGTAGGAGGACAAACCTGGGCAGGCCCACAACATATGGAGGAGGTCTGCCTCCGGCGCCGGGCATCTGGGGCAGGTCGCCGAGCCCGTGGCGAAGTACTGTTGGATTTTCGCCGGGGTCAGGTATGCCCGATGGAGTATATAATAGTGGACCAACTGAAAACGGGCGTGGCGCGTCCCCTTCCAAGCTCGCCGCACGAGTTGAGACCAGGTCGCTTCCGGGATCTCCTTGCCTATGTCTGCCTCCCAACGGGCCCTCAGGGTCGTTAGGGGGGTCAGCCCTTCATTGATCAATCTACCGTAGAGGCAAGTGACCGCCTTCACCGTGCCCGCAGACATCATGACGTATTGGCACACCGGAGACGTAGGAGGTTCCTCCTGTCCGCCTTTCCAGTGCGCCTGGATCGCTCGGACCAGGGCCGAGTGCAATAGGAAGTCTCCGCGGGGAATCTCGAAGCGGTCAATGAGCTCCTGAAAGGGCAAGAGTACCCCAGCCTCATAAAGATCCCCCACCAACTGCAACCCCGCGTCCTCCCAGTCCGCCAATCGTGACCAATCACCGCCATGGGGCAAGGCCGTCAACATCCCTAATGGTATTTCAGGCGCATACGGTATTCGCAGTTGGCCCCGGGCGTGGGCCCGGTTCCAACACAGGCGAATGGTCTTCTCCTCCAGCGTCAGGTCTTGCAAGGTCAAACGTTGGCGTAAAGCTATGAAGGATAGGACATGCCTGGCCATCCCTATACCTCTCCTGTCCTCCGGGCCTCGGAATTCCCTGGCAATCTCCTGGGTGAAGGTCTGGAGCTGCGCCGCCAGATAGTATTTCTCAAAATCCGGCACCGCGAGCCCACCCTCGGCTTTCGGCCTCATCAGGGTTTTAAGGGCCACTCTTCGGCGGCCCGAGCCCCAGAGGAATCCGACTACCATCGACCGTAGGAGCCTAAATGTGGCTGGCGGGACCCAAACCGGTAGCGCCCGGAAATAATACAGCAGCCGGGGGAGAGCCACCATTTTGAGGAGAGCGACCCGTCCTGCCAACGAGAGCGGTAGCGTAGCCCAGAAGTCCATATTACCCCGTAGCGCTCGACTGCATCTGGTAATGTTTCCGTCCAGGAGGTCAGATGGGTCATGATAAATATACACTCCCAGGTACCTGAAGCAGTCAGGTTCCCATCTAATCTCTCTATTGAGGACTGGACTAGGGGTGCCTATTCGAACTGGGAAAAGGCATGTCTTAGCCCAATTCACCCGTAGGCCCGAGACCTCCCCAAACGCCGTAAGCGCCGTCTCAGCCCCATGTAGGGCTACGACTGGGTCCTCAAGGAAGAGCAACAGGTCGTCGGCATATAACGAAATGTGGTGCGGGCCCGAAGGTGTCCAGAAGCCATTGTAATGAGCCCCCGATCGGAGTAGCAGTGCGAGAGGCTCCACCGCCAGCGCGAAGAGAAGTGGGGATAACGAGCAGCCCTGTCTCGTGCCTCTTTCTACCGGGTACTGTGAGGAAATTAACGGACCCTCCCGAACCCTGGCCGATACGGAGGTATATAAGACCGCGGTCCACCTGATGAAACCCTCGCCGAGGCCGAACCGCCGCAAGACAGTGTGCAGGTAGTCCCATTCCAGGCTATCAAACGCCTTCTCTAAGTCCACCGATAGGACCACCGGGCACAAGGCATCCACAAGCGGTTCACCCAGCAAGCGGAACAACCTACGGATGTTCATTGTCGTGTTGCGCTTGGGGATGAACCCAGCCTGGTCGTCATGTACCAGGGAGCTCATGTGGCCCAGCAGTCTCGAGGCCAAGATGCTGCTCAGAATCTTATAATCGACCGTCAGCATCGATAAGGGACGGTAGGACGCCGGATCGGTCGAGTCCCGACCCGGCTTGAGGAGGGGAACCACCAGGGCCTCGCGCATCGAGCCGGGTAGTCGGCCAAGCCTCTTTGCCTCTCTATATACGATCACCAGTCTCGGAGCTAGGAGGTCGGCATAGGCCGCGTAAAATTCCACAGGAAGTCCGTCTAGGCCTGGGGTCTTATTCCGCGCCATCTTTTTAATGGCGCTGCGGATCTCCCCCAGTTCAATATCGGACCCCAGGGCTTTCGCCACGTCAGGCTCCACCGCTGGGAGCTCCAGGGGCCTCAGATAGTCCTCGAGAAGGTCAGGGTCTTTGGCAGCACGACTGCGATATAATTGATCATAGTAGTGCCGGTAGCAGCCTAAAATCTCCGGTTGAGTGTGCACCATGGTCCCGTCCGCCATGCGCATGGACGTCGTCAGTGAGGTCTGGCGCGTAGGGTTAGCCAGCCATGCCAGCAATGCGCTCGATCTATCCCCTTCTGCGAGGGACCGAACCGTATAGGCCTTGTAGTCGAAGCAGCGCAGCCGCTCGACCTCTGCCGCCACCGCCTCCTTCGCCTCTGCCGTGCGTCCCTGGAGTTCAGGGTGCCCGGGGCGGCGGAGTTCCAACTCACGAAGCCTCCGATCAGCCACGTCCAAGTCATCGAGGATAACCCGCCTCATACCTACCTTCTTGGTGATGCAATAACCCCTCACCACCACCTTAAAAGCGTCCCATTCCAGCGCTCTCGAGCTCGCAGAGCCCCTGTTGGACGCGAAATACTCCTCGATCTTATCACCCAAGTCTGCTCTGAATACAGTGTCCTCGAGGATCTCAGGGCATAACTTCCAGGTGGGCACCGCCGGCGCCCCCGGAAACCAACGAAGGGCCAGCAGGAGGGGGTTATGGTCCGAGATGGTCCTAGTCAAGTATTCGGAACGGATCGCCGCTGAAACCAGTTCAGTCGAGCCAAGAAACCCGTCCAACCTAACGTGCAACTCGTGTAGGCCCGAAAAGTAGGAGTAGTCTCTAGCGTCGGGGTGTTGCGCTCTCCAAATATCCGTCAGACCCCAACGTGTCTGCCAGTCCCTACGACCTTTAGCCACACGGCGGACCGGAGAATCAGGGAGGGGCGGATGCGAGCGATCGGTCTCCACATCCACTATCGAATTGAAGTCCCCACCGAGCAGGAGGGGCCCCGTGAAAAAGTGGGCCAACGAGCCCGATAACCTAGAAAGGAAGGCAATCTGGTCCATGTTAGGTGCGTACACACAGCAAACGTTCAGGTCCCTCCCCCCCAGAGTGCCCGAGATGGCCACGTAGCGCCCCTCTGGATCTACCACTGAGTTTGTGACCTGGAAGGGAACCCCAGCCCTAATCCAGATTAGCGCCCCCCTGGCATACGCGGAGTACGACGTGTAGAATACCTGCCCCCTCCACCTACGCTGTAGCGCCGCCCCTGCCGCCTTATTCAGATGGGTCTCCTGCAGCAGCGCCATTTGTATTCCCCTACGCACTAAATAAGCGAGGACTTTGTGCCGCCTAGACATGGTATGAAGCCCCCGCACGTTCCAAGTAATACACTTCACATTAGCAACGTCAGCCATTGTCCCATACTGTCCGTGCAAAGTCTCCCCATCTGGGTCCCAACAAAGAGCGAACAACAATCACCCCAGCACTGATGGCGGCCATTTCCTCCAACCAAAACTCAACAACTCTTATGTTAACCAAACCCCTGCCCACCCTCCCCAGAACAGGACCCAAATAACTCCATCTAGTTCCCATCCAAACCATGCCCTCAGAAAACCCTTCGTCCCCAACTAATCCTACGGTCGCCACCGTAGGAAGGCCTTAAGGGCCAGGTGCGGGCTGGGTGGTGGCAGTGGGCCCTCGATGCCCTGGCTACCAGGACTAAAGCAAGCCCAAAACAGTAACGGAAACCCTCGGGGCAAAGGCAAGGCACCCCACCCCCCGCTTCTCCGGGGATCATGCTGAACCATCGGCTCCCGCCACCCCTGCTACGGGCCCCCACCCAAAAGGATGCAGCTCACCCCGTCAACCCTGTCCATCAAGAAGGTCCTCAACCGATTTCGGCGTGATCACCGGTGTGCTGATGCTATCTGTCACCGAGTTCTCCGAGTCCGTCGATGCCCCCTCGTCACCAGGGTTCTCTTCTTCCGCAATGGTATCATCTCGTGAACCAGATAGTGCAGACAACACCTCCAGTACTCCTTTCCGCTCCGTCGATGTCTCCGCAGTAGAAGGGCCGCCCGACCGGCCCCGGCGACTCCGCATCCTCGTAGATCGCCGTCGCTGTCCCGGCTCCGCCGTTGGCTGAGATGCGGAGGCGAAACCATCTTTCCCAGCTCTATAGAGTTCAAGCCAGTTACAGGCATCCTCCGGGGTGTCAAAAAATTGAGTCTTGTCATCGACAATGACGCGGAGCTTTGCAGGAAATAGGAGCGAGTATTGGATGCCCTCGCTCCGGAGCTCGCGTTTGACCGCCAAGGATGAAAACCGCCTGCGTTGGGTTTCATAGGTGTAGTCCGGGAAGATGTTCACCTGGCTGTTCTCCACCTTGAAGGGGCCATTATGTCTAGCGGCATTGAGGATGAGGTCCCTGTCGCGAAAATGCAGGAGGCGCGCCACCACTGGACGCGGTGCACGGCCCTGTTGCGGTGGCCTTGCTGGGACTCTATGAGCTCGTTCAAGGGAGTAGAAAGAGGATAGGCCCTCCGGGGCCACCGTGTCTCGGAGCCAGGCTTCCAAGTAGGCCACCATGTCGCCATCTTCGATCTTCTCCGGCAGGCCTACCACTCGGATGTTGTTGCGCCTGTTACGGCCTTCCGCATCCTCCGCTCGCTGCTCCAGGGCAGAAATCCGGGTTAGGGCATCTTTCATTGTCGCGGCCAAGGTTCGCTGCGCCGGCTCCAAGGTTTTCACCGAGCCTTCCACTTCTTTGACCCTGTCCGACAGCTTGCCGTGATCCGCCCTAAGGAGGCCCAGGCTCGTCGCCACCTGGGCAATGTCCTGCTGAAGGGCCGAGCGTGTGGTCGCAATCGCCTCCAGGACGCGGTCAAACTGTTGCTGCAGCGGCGCGCCACCAGCACTTCCCGGGTTTCCATGGCCCTCCTTGTCCGGGGTCTCCGAGTCAGAGGCGGCCGGTGTGGTCCCCTTAGCCCCTCTCGGCTTCCCCATGTCGCGGGAAGCGCACAGTGTGGACTCAGATGAAGGTGCCACCGAGTGCGGGCATCGGCTATAACTCTCCCGAATGCTGGCCCTCGGGGTGAGGGCCGGTGATCCTCTTCTCCAGGGCCAGGTGGATCTCCACAGTTTCGGCTCGCGCCACCACCGTGTCGTCTGAGAGCGCTGAGGAGGAGGCGGAGACACTCGGCGCCAGGCCGGGCAGGCCCGTCTGGTTGACGAGGATCCGGAGCGAGGGCCACCCACACCACCAGAGACTTTGTGGCGCCAGGGGGTTGTGCTTCCCATGGGATCGGGTCGATCGGGGGATGCAGCCAAGTGCCGCGTCGGGGGTCGGCACCACCGTCAGGACCTCCAGGCGTCCGTGTGCCGGGGTTCACTATGGTAGGGGCATCTGACCGTCCAGGCGCAATCACCAATATCAGAGTCTCAGCAGGGCAAAGTCCAGCTCCTCACTTTCCAGGAAGACAAAAGAGCGGAGGGCACGTTGTGACCAGCGGCGTTCCTCCAGGCTAATGGTCCCGTCCAAGGGGACAAAGGGGTCCGGGCGCCATGTTGGGTCGCTCTCCTCGGGACCACAAACTTCGAGTTTCGGGCGGAACACCACCCGTCCAGGCTGTGCCAGGCACCTCAGTAGGGTCCAGTCGGGCCGAACAACGATTTGCGGGGGCTAGGGTGCCCCGCGGCCTCCGATTAACAGGATAATCCCGGGCTCAGTCCCGGAGCCGAGCTCTCAGGCGACCATCGCCATCGGCGCCCAAGCCACGCCCCTTGCCTCGCAGTCTTGTATGGCCTTTGGGTTCTTCGATGTGGACTCACTGCAGGACTTAGAGGTGTGGCTCTATCCCAGGGACCAGAGGCAAATTTGGAGAGTATCGGTCACAGACATTTGTTTGCGAAAGTCCTTATAGGGCTTAAAAGAGACTTAAATAGAGGTCTGATCTACGTTTGGTGGAATGGAAATAGATGAACTGATGTCAGCGCACGCCGGTGGCGCCTATATAGGCTTCGCACATTTCTGAAACTACGCAAGAATGGTGCTGCATGCAGACACCTGACAGTGCACTGATGTACTACTGGAAATCGTCTTGATCCAGCCGTACGCTTTGGGAATTTTCAAAAGGCGATAAATCAAAAATGAACTGTGCCTTGTGAGGCACAGATAGTGGTCACTCAGCTTTGGTATAGCAAATATGCCTGCACTTAATGATCCATCTTACAATGCCTGACTTGGCAATGGAGAGTTCCATGTGAGGTCTGGCAAAGGCTATGAAGTTGCTTTGTTTTATGGAAGTACTTGTATATGCAGCAATTGTTTTTGAAGAAGCTGGATAACTTGAAGAATGGCCCGAATAAATAAATGAATGTGTTGGTCTCATTACTGGGATTCAAACGTATAAATCTGATGAGGCAAGAAAACAATCAGAGGTGAGTATTTGTCCTTGTGTATGTGGAAAAAAGGAGTCACATCAGATATTGTGCCTCAAAACAAACAAAAATGAGTTGCAAAAGTCATGGCCCAACATGAGATGGCAGAAGTATGCAGTGTGTGGGTGTATCTACAGCCAAACTTGCTACTTACAAACCTATTCAGGTAGGGAAACTGCATATCATTTAGGTTTAGAATGAAGCTGCATTTTGAGACATAAAATGAGATTATGTTCTGGTGGCATTCGTTCTTTTTTCCAGACCACATACTATTCACTCGAAAGCACACTATTCCAGTACCTTCTCAGGAGGACATCAAATTTAACTGCAATTGGGGAGTCAATAGGCAGTATTATCTGTGCAAGCAACTGTTTGCCAAACACTTGCCAGCTAATAGCTTTCAATTCCTACCTTCGCAGCAAAACTCCACATCTCTAGTCGGTCATTCAGGCGTTTTTTGCATTCTGGCTGCAATCTCACTCGTTTGTCCTCCAATGCTTCCATAAGACAAGACATCTCTAAAACATGCAAGATTGGTAAAATCAGCAATCACTTTTTATAGGCAGGTTATAATTCAAGTGTGTTTTCCCATATGGATCAGGCTATGACAAAGCACAGTCAGAAATGCAGATGTAACGTTTTAAGATTCAAAAGTTTGCACACTCATACGTAATAATTTACACTTATTAGGTTGAAGCTTTCAACCCTGATGAATATCATGTGTGATCACTAACTCACCCCTGGTTACCAAGGGTCGCCAATACTAAAACTCCAAATGGAATATCAATGTATTGCCTATAGAAAGTGGACTCTCCAGGAGTAGAGAAATCGAGCAGTCAAGGTTAGCAACTCAAGTACAGCACAACACAGAAAATAACATCCAAACTCATTGTCCAGCTTGTGCCAAGAGTTTAACACAAATAGTTAAAAGGTCATTTAAAAAAGGCAGGACAAATTATGCTAGCACATAAAGGGGCAAAGCAACGATCCCTTTCCCCCAAAGCATAATTAATCTACAGCGTTTAAACGTGGAGCACTAAATTTTCAAATAGGACTATTGGCAAGGTTATGACCTAGGCCCCCTTCTCAGACATTCCACAATCCTTGGTTTCACTCATTGGGAGAAAGGTGCCAGACAAAACACAACGTAGGAGGATAGTTGAGATACATTTCACTTCCTTTTCAATGGTGTTTAGATGCAAACTGGCTAACTCCACTTGGTGTTCTAACACATACCTGTATATGGAAACTCCTTCCATTGAAGTGACCTTGTTGATTGCCGCAGGAAAGCAAAGTGGTCTCAGACGTGCAGGACAGAGCAAGTGGTAGAATAGGATTATACTGCTCGTAACGACTTTGTAAACTGATACACCTCTTTAAAGACATTAGGGCATAACCAAATCTATACTGTTTTTCATTGTACCTTGACTTAATAAATGAAGACAGAGATCCAATGAAAATGTTTCTTCCTTTTTACTCTTTCTGGTGGATACGCTGATTGCAGATTCTTCACCTTGTGAATACCCCACAGGAGTCAAACTGGATCTAGAGATTTTTCTCATCGTAACTCCTGCATGACAGCACAGGGTGCTGTATGCTCCATGTTTGCTTTGACTCATCCCAGACGTTATACCAGAACCACATATAAGTGCCATCCCAGCATGTGGACATCAGTTTCTTTCTTGACTCAATCCAAGCAATCAGACGCGAGCCCAATAATTGCACAGACGTGACAGTGTTGAGATCTTTAAATTGGGACCTTTTTATAGAAAGAAAAAGGCCAATCCACAGAACAGGGAGGATGGTTAGAAATCTGCAGGTTGATCGAGTATGCACAAGAGAGTGGGTTACCAAAGGTAAGCAAGGTGTTCTTCTGATAGACACTTCTATCCTCAAATTCCTCAGCTTGTGAATAGATACCAAAGCAGTACATCCTGAGGTAGTGGGACTGTGGAAAGACTAAATCCAACCAGTCCTGCAGGCTTGATAGGCAAAAGTGCCACTCTTACCAGTGAAGGCAGCAGTGCTTTGTGAATGTGTGGACTGGCACCCACATTGCAGCGGACATGTTCACAACAAGCAATCTACATGCCAATGCACTGGAAGCAGCCTTGGCTCAGTTTGAATGAGCCCTCAGACCCTCTAGGTAAAGCTGTATGACCAACGTGTAGCAGATTTTGAAAGATGACTATCCACCTAAATACGGTCCTTTTCGGCCACTGCCTTCACCCTTCTTTTTTTTGTTTAAATCTTTTTATTGATTAACGCACATTTTAAGCATACAGTCAGAGCAGTGCTCATGCATCGAGAAAGAAAGACAAGAAAAGTGATTGCCAACAGCATAATGTGCAGTATCCAACAGCAAAAGGAGAGACAGAGGAGTAGCTCACAATGACAACAAGAAGTCAAGGGATAGCATCCATAGGCAGGGCGGATCAGTGCTGATGAGTCTCGCCACCGGGTGTCATGCAAACAGTTCAGATATAGGGTAGTTTGAACCAAACTCGGGACATAGGGTACAACAAAATGAGGACAACATAAGTCAAGGAAGGGAAAGGGGAGTCGCTTGAGACCTGCTGCCGCATCTAGTGTAGCCCGGGGAGCCAGAGCTGTCAGGACCGAGTGGCAACAAAGTTCTGGAACAGGAGAGTCAAGTCAGTCTGGAGGTCAGTACTATTCAACACCCCTGCCGGTGGGGGATGAACCTACCAGCACCAGATAACGTAATCGAGTTCCCTGTGTTAGTGACCAATTCTTGGAGCTTGGAAACCATTGTGTCCCACTGAGGTGCTAGAGGGAATTTACAAATGCTGAGTAGGTCCTCCCTACGTAGCGCCACACCCTGGCCACTGCCTTACCCTTCTTTGCCCACAAAGAACAGCGAAAAGATCCGATAGCCTGCCAGATGGTCCCTGGTATGATCACTACTCTTTGGAGGGGTGAGGTGGAGCAAAGAATGCCAGAAGAGTGATGGGTTGTCAGATGACAAAAACACGATCACAACTTTTGACAGAGCGTTGTCCTGGTACCCATCAGTTTGCCCGGCAAGAAGATGGAGTATGGAGATTGAATGGACAGAGCTAGAAGTTCAGTCATGGAAAGTCCTTGCTGGGCTAAAGACAATGATAAGCAGAACATCCCACAACTTATCTTGTGATGGTTCTCCATGGAGGGAAATATAGCAAGCTGCAAACTTAACCCAATGCTCAGCGTAAACCGAGTTTTTCAGATGGATGCCTGGTGTGAGGGAGTAAGTTGTATTATATGGGGGTGTTGTGCAATCTCAGTGTGTAATGCACTTATCAACCCCTTTAGGACCAATAGGTCTCGTATGGTAAAACCTTAGCTCAACCCTGGGTATCTGTGGCTTTGAGCAGTCAGGCTTACAAAAAGAAACAGGTGTGAAGTATTTAAACAGCAACAAAAAAATTGAGGAAGTAATACACAAGACACTCAAGAAATCTGGCATCAATTAATGAAAATAGATGGCATTTAAATGTAATTTTAGACACCAAAACCAATGCCAACCATAGGAGGGTCCTGAAGATAAAGATTTTATAAGGAACAGAAAGGAAAATGCTACTTACCAGTATGCATCTGTTCTTGGCATGTAGAGCTGCAGAGTCTCACACTGAGCATTAGATCGCCACCTGGTGTTGGGCTCGGATGATTGCATGTTGTTGGAGTCTTGGAAGAAGTCTTTGTAGTCAAGAGATAGGTGACTCCTCCCTTGGACGATAGTGCGCATGGGCATTGACTCCATCTTTATATTGTTCTTCGCCATGATGGGAAATGATGGAGTTAGTAGAAAGAAAAAAGGGATGTCCATGCGTGTATATCCAAGTAAGATAGAACTGGAACAGATACCGGTGGGTGGGCGTGGGAGACTCGGCAGCTCTACATGCCAAGAACAGATGCATACTGGAAAGTAGCATTTTCCGTTCGAGGCATACGAGCTGCAGAGCTCACACTGAGCATCGATTATACAGCAGTGTCTCTCCTAGCGGTGGTCGCCTGTATCTGTTGCAGTAGTTTGAAAGAGTTTTGAGGACAGCTTGCAGCTTGGCTTGCACACCAACACAATAGCGTTTAGTGAAGGTATGTGTTGTAGACCACGTTGCTGCCTTGCAGATGTCTTCTAGGGGAATGTTCCCTAAGAAATCCATAGAGGCTCTTAGTTTGCGTGTGGAGTGTGCTCCAGGAGGAATTGTTAATGTACGTTTTGCTTTTTGATAGCATATTTTTATGCACTTTACAATCCACCTTGCAATTCCAGCTTTAGAGATGGGGTGCCCTTATGTGGTGGAGAGAAAGCTACAAACAATTGTTTTGTTTTGCGAAAGGATTTGGTCCTGTCAATGTAATAGAGAAGGGTTCTTCATGTCTAGTGTGTGGAGAGCTCTTTCTGCTATGGAGTGTGAGTTCTGAAAAAACACTGGCAGCACTACTGATTGGTTTAGATGAAAAGGAGTAATGACTTTAGGAAGGAATTTGGGATTTGTTCTTAGGACCACTATGTTACGGTGTCATTGTAAAAATGGTTCTTGTATAGTGAAAGCTTGAATCTCACTCACTCTCGTAAGAGGTAATAGCAATAAGGAAAGCGGTTTTCCATGTGAGGAATTGCAGTTCACATTTGTGTTGTGGTTCAAAAGGGGTTCCCATGAAGCCTGGTAAGAAGAAGGTTTAGGTTCCACACTGGAGTGGGTGGTAACCTAGGAGGATTGATGCTTTTTAATACTTCCATAAGTGCTTTAATTGCAGGCACTCTAAATAATGACAGTTGTCGTTTATTTTGTAGGTACGCAGCAATGGCTGCAAGATGTAGACATATAGATGAATAGGCTAGATTACATCTTTGTAAGTGTAGAAGGTAGCAGATGATATTCTAGATGGAAGCATCCAGGGAAACAATTTGATTATTGGTGCACAAAATGGCAAATCTTTTTCATTTTGCAGCATAGCAAGTTCTAATAGTAGGTCTTCTGGCTTCCTTAATGATATTCATACAGTCTGGTGGCAGGTTAAGGTAACCAAACTCTAAGACGTCAGGAGCCAGATTGACCGATTCAGTTGATTCGGATCTGGATGTCGGATGTCTCCATGGTTGTGCGTTAGCATGGATGGTGTCAGACACAGTCTTTGGTGTGGAACTAGAGAGTTCTAGCAGTGTTGTGAACCACGGTTGGCGTGCCCATGTGGGAGCTACTAAGATCATTTTGAGAGACTGTTGTCGTAGCTTGCGCACTACTAGTGATATTAGTGGGAGTGGCGGAAAAGCGTACGCAAATGTACCTGACCAGTTCATCCATATCGCATTGCCTTTGGACAGCGGGTGTGGAAACCTGGCAGCGAAGGTTGGGCATTTTGTGTTTTCGTGTGTGGTGAACAGATCTAGGTCTGGATGACCCCACTTGTGAAAGAAAGGTAGACGAACTTACGGATGTAGTTCCCATTCGTGAATCTGTTGTGTCGGTCGACTTAACAGATCTGCAATCTGATTTTGAACTACTAGAAGGTGTTCTGCTAGTAGATATATTTTTTGTGGAATGACCCATCTCCAAATGCTCTGTGCAAGCTGGGACAGTTGCAGAGAATGTGTGCCTCTGTTTTTGAATGTAGTACATGGCTGTCATGTTGTCCGTCAGGATCATGACAGCTTTGTTCTGTACATGTACTTGGAAGGACTTCAGTGCTAGGATTAATGCTAGCAACTCTAGGTGATTGATGTGCAGCACTTTTTGTTGAGTGGTCCATCTTCCCTGAGTTGTATGGTGTAGGAGATGGGCTCCCCATCCTGTCAGGGATGCGTCTGTTGTAAGTACTATCTGTGGAACAGGTTAGAAGGACTGCCGCCATCTGGACAAGTTTTTGGTGTTCCACCACTGCAGAGAGTGATGTGTGCGGCTGTCCACCAACACCAGGTCTGTAAGTGGTCCTTGAGCCTGGTTCCACTTATGTGCTAGACTTTCTTGCAATGGGCGCATTTGCAGTCTTGCATATGGTACAATAAAAATGCAAGATGCCATCATGCCTATTAGTTGCATGAACACTCTGGCTGGGAGAGAGTGTTGGTTTTGAAACCTTGTGACTAAGGCTTGAATGCTTTGTATCCTGGCTGAACTGGGATGAGCCAGAGCAGTAGAAGTGTTTATTGTAGCCCCTAGATGTTGATGTACATGAGAGGGCTGGAGATGCGACTTGGTGTAGTTGATTGTAAACCCCAAGTTGTGCAATATTGTAATTGTCTAAGATGTGTGTTGGACACACTGGTTGAATGGCTTGGCTTTTATGAGCCAATCGTCTAGACATGGGAAGACATGGATGTGTTGTCTTCTGAGATGTGCTGCTACTACTGCTAGGAACTTTGTAAACACTCTTGGTGAAGTTGTGTCCCCGAATGGAAGGACTTCACTGATAGTGTTGTCCTTCTAGTACAAACTAGTACAAACCTTAGATACTTCCTGTGAGAAGGATGTATGGGAATGAGGAAGTAGGCGTCCTTGAGATCTAGTGTAGTAATGAAATCGCCATGTTGCAACAATGGGAGCGCTTGTTGTGAAGTGATCATATGAAAATGATCTGAGTGTATATACAGATTGAGTGGCCTGAGGTCGAGAATTGGTCTTAGTGTCCCGTCCTTCTTGGGTATTAGGAAATACAGCGAGTAAACCCCTGTCCCTTGATGTTGTAATGGAACTCTCTATTGAGTCCTTTTGAAGCAATGAGAGAACCTCTTGTTTGAGCAGCATAAGATGTTCTGTGGACATTGGACGCTGTTTGGGTGGTATATGTGGAGGGGTAGCTGTAAGTTCTAGGCAGTAACCATACTGGATAATCCGTCTTACCCACTTGTCTGTTTTGATGGAATTCCATACAGGTAGGAACTGTTAGTATCCCCCCCGACAGGAGTAGAATGCTATTGGGGGAGCGGAAGGAAGTCACTGTTTTGTGGTGGGAGAGGTTCGATTGATGTTATTACCTCAACCTCTTCCCTTGTTGTTGCCGCAGTAGCCTCCTCTAAAATATCCTTTTATGAAGGATGTTTGCGTATTGGTTTTAAAGGAAGCTGAATTGTCTGCTCCAGCTTGTTTGGTGCCTTCTCTATAGAAGGAGCGACGAAAGGAGCCTTGTGTTTGTGGGGATTGCAAAGCTCCCATAGATTTGGAAGTGTCAGTGTCCTTTTTCATTTTTTCAAGTGCTGTGTCTACAGCTGGCCCAAAAAGCTGCTGTTGGTTAAATGGCTGATTTAAGATGGTAGTTTGCACCTCTTGCTTAAAGCCCGAGATGCGTAGCCATGCATGGCGTCTAAGGAGGACACTAGTTTTTATTGCTCTAGATGCAGTGTTTGCTGCATAAAGTGCGCACTTGATGGAAGCTTTAGAAATTAGTTTACCCTCTTAGATAAGGTCATTTGCTTGTGATTTATATTGGTTAGGTAGATGCTGTAAGAGTGTTTCTAACTGATCATAATGGGCCCTGTCGTATCTGGCGAGGAGGGCTTGTATGTTAGCTATGCGCCATGTGTTGCTTGCCTGGGCAGCTATTCTCTTCCCTGAAGCGTCTATAATTTTCACTCTTTATCAGGAGGTGGCGCTTCCCCTAGGGTTTGGGAGTTTGCTCGTTTTCTAGCGTTGGAAAGGTCTAGGGAATCTAAAGGTAGCTATCCCTTAATGTAGGCAGGATCCACAGGAGCAGGTCTATATTTCTTTTCTATTCTGGGGATTATGATCCTAGCACATACAGGATCTGTAAACACTTCTGGTGCATGCTTGATGACCCCTTTGATCATAGGTAATATCTGAACTGACTTTTGGGATTGTTCAAAAGTGTCTAGTAAAAAATCTTCTTCTGCCTCATCCGAGTGCATTGTGACCCCATGATGAATGGCAGCTCTATTAAGTGTCCAAACCCAATATTCTCTTCTGGAGGAGATGTTTGAATGGGTATGGATGTGGGTCAGGGATAACTGGTACATCCTGTGCGATTGGGTACTCCTAGTCAGGTGGATCTGTTGGGTAGTTAAAAGGGTCATTTGGGTCGTCCCCTCCCCCCATAATATCATCATGAGGTTATGTTGTGGTGAAAAATGAGGAGAATTTTGAGGAGGTGAAGGAAGAGGAGGTGGAATAGAGGGGGGTATAGGAGAAGGGTGCATGGGTGATGTGGCAGAGTCCTTCTTTACAGGCACTGGAGGTGGAGGTGCTGTATCTAACTTCCTCTTTCTGTCTGGCATAGTAGAAACATGTCCTGTCCTTGGGTCAATATAGATCTTTTTCTGTCTAGGATCAAGGTGAAAAAGCTCCTCTTCTTGAGGAACCGCTATCAGTGCAGATTTTTTTCGGTTCAGAGCGTGGTTGTTGCTTTTCTTTGTCTTTAGCCTTAGGAGTTGTGGCAGAGTCCTTTGGCGTAGGTCTTGGCTCCAAATATCTTGGCTTTGGAGCCAAAGCTGGTTTTGTCGGCTTGGAAGCGTCAGAAGCAGGTTTTATTATTTTCGGAGCAGTTTTGTCTTTCGGAGTCGACTGTTTCGGAGTGGATTTCGGAACCGTCACTTCTCTCGGTTTCGGTGCCGAGGGAGCTGGTGGTATCGGCACATGCGGTTTGCTCGGTCCCGAGCTACCGGAAGGCTTTTGAATTTTCTTCGGAGCCATGCTCAAAGGCGAGGCTTCTGAAGTCTTTCCGTCGCAACTGGGTCCCGGAGGCGGAGTGTTGACCCTTGCTTTCAATTTAGGGGTTGGGGTAGTGGCAGTAGTACTCCCGCGTTGACCCGAAAGTATGGAGTCATCGGAGTCGTCTACCCCAGATACGATTTCTAGATCTTCGGAATCTTACTCTGGAACATCTGGACCCTCGAAGATGTCCACCGGGTCCGGAGCTGATCTCTGCATGATGTGTCGGCGGGCCCTCCGATCCCGAATGGTCTTCTCGAATCGAAAGGATGCGCAGGCTGGACAGCTGGACTTGTGTTCAGGTGATAAGCACAGGTTACAGACCTTGTGACGGTCACTGTGCGGGAATTTTGCTCCACACTGGGAGCATTTCTTGAACTGCGTCCTTTCCATGAGCTGTAGGCATCACTGCATGGATAGGCCCAACGGCCCGCGTCGACGACCGGAATCGAGCTGATGAGATCGAGTCGATGGTTATTGATGTCGAAAGTTGTTTAGAAGAGTTTAACTTTTTAAGCGTCGAACTACTTAGAAAGTAGGTTTCTGAACAGGAACGGAAAAGTTACATACGAACCCAGTGGCAGAAAAAAACAATCTAAGGATGGAATCGATGCTCATGCGCACTATCGTCCAAGGGAGGAGTCCCCTATCTCGTAACTACAAAGACTTCTTCCAAGACGACAACATGCAATCATCCGAGCCCAACACCAGGTGGCGATTTAATGCTCAGTGTGAGATCTGCAGCTCATATGCCTCGAACATATGCATTTTTGTTTAACAATCACAAACCAGCATTGGCTAATTCAATGAATTCAACACTTTGGTAAATATCAATGTGATTACTATGAGTCACTTTAGGTGACAAACTCCAGCAGGGACCTAGTTAGGGGGATCAGCAAGGTCCACAGAAACAGTTATCCAACACAAAGAGCAGCCTTCAGTCAGTTCTAATCGTTGCAACTCCTAGTCATAGACTCCTACGAAATAGTCCTGATGCAAAGGGATACAGGATGCTGAAGGTCAACATGGGTCTCCTACAACTACTTTTTGGACCACAAGCTTAGTGAAGCAGTCCTGGCCTCAGGGGTCAATGTCCCTCGCAGTCTTCTCAGGTCTGGCAGGAGTACAGTCACCACTGGACTACCTGTCACCCTGTATTGGGAGCACAGTGAAATTCATCCTTGGGCAATAACTTGTTTTTTGGTGACAAAGCTCCACTCTGATGACTCCCGAATACAGCAGACTCAGGGGTAACTTTTGAGTGTCAGGTCCGGGTCTCTAGTGCTATATGATGGCGAGCAGCGGCATTACCAACTCTAGTATTTAGGGGCACTCTGAACCTTCCTTCCTCAGATCCAGAGACGACAAGAAAAGAGGAAAGACGAGAAGCTGTGCAGAGCTAACAAGGAGGATGACGCTCACTGACTTGGCTCCAGCCCTACAGGCCTATCTCCCCTCGAACCTGCTCCTGCGAAATCCAGGCGTGTCCAGCGGCCAGCAACCTCACAAACCCCGGAGCACCTGCCTACTTTTCACTTCCCAAGCGGTTTCTCCCGTGAACATCGGACGTGTTTGAACTGCAG
The DNA here is from genome assembly GCF_964263255.1 of Lissotriton vulgaris. Taxonomy (NCBI): domain Eukaryota; kingdom Metazoa; phylum Chordata; class Amphibia; order Caudata; family Salamandridae; genus Lissotriton; species Lissotriton vulgaris. The sequence continues at coordinate 508,051,930 of NC_141700.1, read as the reverse complement.
CTTCTGGTGCAAACCAGGAACCGCAAATCCAGCGCACTCTGCACCTGCCGAGCCCGGCCGGTGTTTGAGTGAACAAACACGAGGAGGTCCCCCCGGCAATCCTGACCCAAGATCCGGCGAACCCTGACCTGCCTCAAGCCTCCAGACGACGCCTGCAGCCTCAATCCAGAGGGCCCCCCCTACCGCGACCAGAGCGGGTAAGACATCCAAAGGCACCCCTGCATCAGACGCCCCATGACCGTGTGTGCCCAACCCAGCGGTGCCTAACCATCCCTCTACATCTCAACCTACCCCTCGAAGTGGTGGTCACTTCTGGAAGATCCTTATACCCGAGCCTGCAGTATTTTTGTCCCAGAGAATTCCCATTGAAATCAACAGAGCACCCGACCTCAAAACCGCACCCTGCACCTGGCTGCCCTAGAACTGCTGAGGGTGCTAACTTGGTCTCCAACGTGCCCTGAGCTTAACCGTAGGAGCTTTGCTCCCGCAACCCTGTGGCCTGCTTGCCAGCTGCCACCAACCGGAGTTCCCCTATCCCCCATTGCATAACATTGGGCCTCAGCACCCGGCCGCCCGAGTGCCGCTGAGGGTGCAACAACAGTGCATCACAGAACCTGGGAGACCCCCGAGTCTAACCCCAGAACCCTAACTCAAAAGACCAATCACTTACCTTGAAACCGATAACTCATTTTTCCTCATAGTATAACATTGACACTTTTTCTCCCAAAAAGATTGAAAGTGTCCACTTTTGAAAACGGCAAATATTCCTTAAAAATCAGTCTAATAACCAAAACGCATTTTCTCAACTGATTTCAGGAAATGTCCCAGTGCAGGATCCAGCACTGAGTAAGAAAAAAAGTAACGATAACCTAACTTACCTGCTAAGTGAATTTCCTCCAATAGGATAACATTGGTGATTCTATGTGAAAAAGTTTCCAAGTGTCAACTTTTAAAATACAATAATATTCCTTAAAAATCACAACTGTAACCAAAACGCTTTTACTCAACTGTTTACAGGAGATGTCCCAGGACTGAATCGAGGATCCAGTCCTGTGGTTAGAAAAGTAATCCATAAAGTAATTAATTGCCATTTAACTAGAAATTCCCACTGAGCAAAATGTCACATTGTGTTTGAAATTGTGTTGCCTGTTGCAACAACTGTAACTATTGCATTCAAAGGTCTATTGCCTATTTGAAAAGTATTCAACTAAAGTAACTCATTCTGAGAAAGTATATTTTGATACCTATTGTTGGTTCTAAAATAAAACAACTATGTATTTTTATACAAACAATTGGCCTAGAGTTCAGTTTGAGTGTGTGAGACCATTTGCTGACTGAGTGTGTACAACAAATGCTTTACACTGTCCTCTGATACTGCCTTCGTGCTCGACCAAGCTACCACTCTAGAGAGTATGGTTATATCCAACTTTTGCCTCTGCCATACCTCTGGGGACTGTTGACTGTGCACACTGTACCTTACTTTGGTCCAGTATATACAGAGTCACTCTTACACATTGGTACAAGAACTTTCAGAAATATATAATGAAAGATTTAAATAAGGGGGTTTGGTCAGGCAGCCACAAAATAGCAGACGAGGCAGAAAGATACGCTTTTAGAGTGACCGGAGCAGAGCCCTACTGGACAAGAGTAAAAATAAAAAGTAAGATACGGAAAATGAGACAGAAAGAGTCAATAGACTTTTCTGTTCTATATGATACACACATTTTCCATCTGCAGGCATAAACCGTCTTGGTGGAGGGACACCTGGCTGGCAGAACAACATTACAGACTTCGGGAGGAAGGTCGAAAGCTACCAACTGCTGCCGCTCAATTTCCAAGCAAGAAAGGGAAGGGCTGGCAAGTTCGGGTCGATGACCCTCCCTTGCTGCTGCAACTGAAGATGCTCCCGAAGCGGCAGCTGATCGGATGATCAATGCTCAGGATACCATACTCTCCGTGCCCACAAGAATGACTTGGACCTGGTCATTCCGGATCTTCTTGAGCACTTCAGGGAACCACCTGGATATGCCATGCTGTACCAGCTATGTCCAGAGATGCAGGAGCTCTTGATAAAGGATCACGATCCCATCCGGCCTGTTTATTTCAGTAGCACATGGCGTTGGTGGTGTCCATGAATACTTTTACCAGCCTTTCCTTGACGGAGAGTGTAAAGTACTTCAATGCCAATTTGACCGCTTGGAGCTCCAGCATGTTTATGTCGAGTCCTCCAGATTCCCCCGGAAACCAGAGACCTTTTTTTTTTTTTTTAATTTTTGAAAACCTTTATTTGAGGAAATGGATGCGTACAAATACGGGCCTACAACCCGGGGGCCGGCCACGGAACAAAACTGGAAAGCACCATCATCAATTAAAGGCACGGAGTGGTTAGATGATATTACCTAACGCTGTAAGTCAATGTTATTAACTAACTAACCTATTCCTCCCCTCACAGTAACTCATCCCGCGGGGTTACGCACAGTCGTGGAGACCCAAGAAAAGGACACAAAAGAGCCATAGAAACAAAGAACAACCTAATAGACCCTACTCCACCCGTCCCACCCTGCACCCCTGCAGAAGGATACGGCCTACCCCCCCCCCCAGCAGCGTGCCTGTCGCCCCAATTATGAACCCGAAATATAGAAAAAGAATATAGAGAAACGGAAAAAGAAAGAGAGAAAAAAGAAAAGCCTGGGGAGAGGAACCATTTAGCAAATGGTACGGCCCCGCCCACACACGCCATGAGCGTGGCCCAAAACGTAACTGGCAAGTGTTCAGTAACACGTAAATACGAAGGAATCAACAAAGTATCACAATGTAGGGCAGTCCATAACTCCATTCACCGATTAGTAGTCCTCCGAAGTAAGAACCGGGTTCATCCTAGTCCTTTCTTAGCCAACGTCGCAATGTGCGTAGATCCAGTGGGCATAGGACATGGCGATGAGAAAAGGCTGTGGAAAAGTTGCTGGACTATTAATGGAAGCAGCCAATAGAACCCCCTCTCCCGAGGGCAATGCAGAAACTGTTCACAGCAGCCGTGTATACCAGTGTCAATGAACACCAGCGGTTCCACCCGCTCATGTATCGGATCATCGCTACCCCAACCAGAAAGCGGAGAACAATCAACTACCTCACCGGGCCCATCCGCGTCCTCAAAAGCTGACCCGGGAGCAATGGCGGCCATTACATCCCCCTGCACACAGGAGTCCCGGACCATGGTCGACCTCCAGGTCTTCAAAGCTTGCAGGACGTCGCCAATCGTGGGTTCGAGCTCACCAGTACAGGCCCAAGCGGAGTACAAGGGCAAGAAATCGGCATCCCGGGACCCTGCACAGGACATGGCAGCAGCCGCCATTTTGCGACAATTACGCCGTCTCTCCGGAATCATCTCCAGGGGTGAGCTCAACAGCAGAACCCATGCGGGACCCCCCTCAAGCGCACAAGCAGCACCCACAGCGCTGAAATGGTGACCACAAAAGAGGGGGACCCGCCGGCGACACCGCTCCGCCAAAATCCCTCTTCGCCACCAAGCGAAGGAGCCCGGTACGGCCGGACGGAAACAAAGGGGGGAGCCACCAAACACGGCGTCCCCAACCCACAACTTGCCGCACACCACCTCTGGAGCACCGGACGGGTGTCCCAGGCACGTTCATTTGCCTCCGGGCTCTTCGCACATCGGCATCTTCCGGCCAGCCCCAGACCTCCACCCGAGGCCGCCGCCGAAACCGTCTCGCCGGCAACTCGCTAAGGGCGAGGCCCCGGTCTCAACCCCGGGGAGGCCGCACTTTCCGGGAGGACGCCGCTGTGGATCTACCGAGCACCGGACCCACCAGGATGGATGGTAAGTGACTGCAAAGCTCTGCATATAAGTTGTTGTCCGTTTTGGGCAGGATGAGCGACAGGATATTAGAATGTAGGCAGGTAGGACGGCGGAGCCGAGCTAACGTGCGGCCATCTCGTTGTCGAGCTTGGCTCCACCCCCGAGACCAGAGACCTTTGATATCCACCTCTCCCAGATTGCCGCTCCCATCCCAGGAGTGAACCATCTGTCATCACTGCTAGATCTGGTTAGGGAAGAGAGGGGGATCGGTCTCTGACCCATGCTTGGTTTGTTAGCCACCACTGCAGTTCCCTCTGAGATATGAACCTAGTTGGAAAGATTCCCCTGATGCTGCACCCACTGTAACTTCAGGTCCCACTGCAGAGCCTGCATATACCATCTGGCATGATCCACCAGCAGGATGCAGGAGGCCATGAGGCCCAGCAGCCTCAGTCATTCTCACCAAAATACGGGATAGAGGCTGAAACATCAGTATCATAGCCTGAATTTCCCAGACTCACTGCTCGGGAGGATAGGCCAGAAACGGCACTGTGTCCAGAATAGCTTAGATGAAAGGAAGCGTCTGAGAGTGAGTTAGGTGTGACTTAGGCACGTTTATAGTGAACCCCAGAGAATGCAGGAGGTCAGCCGTAGTCTGGAGATGGGAGACGACAGCCTGGGAGGAACCTACCTTCAACAGCCAGTCGTCAAGATAGGGGAAGACTGGAACCCCTGATCTGCGCAGATGAGCCATCACTTTTGTTAACACCCAAGGAGCACTGGTAAGGCTAAAGGGGAGCCCGGTGAACTGAAAGTGCTTGTGGCCCTCCATAAACCGTTGATGGCATCTGTGGGCTGGCAAGACGGAATATGGAAATAGGTGTCCTGCAAGTCTAACGCCACCATCCAGTCTACGGGATCGAGGGCAGACAGGACCTGAGCCAACGTGAGCATTTTGAACTTCTCCTTTAGGAGGAAGCGATTGAGGGCCCAGAGGTCTAGAATAGGACGCAGGCCTTTGTCTTCCTTTGCACCAGAACGTAGCAGGCGTAGCAACCACAACCTACTTCTGGCACAGGGGCCCTCTCTATAGCTCCCTTGGCCAAGAGAGCTGAGAATTCATGGCGGGGAAGTGCCAAATGATCCCCCGACAGGCAATCGAAAGACAGTGGCATGGAGGGAGGGGTAGTCGCGAAGGGGAGGTAGTAGCCCCTTCGGACGATTTGCAAAACCCACCTGTCCGAGGTGATGGATTGTCCATGGAGGAGATGATGGTAAATTCTGCATCCAACTGGCCGTTGATGGGCCTGAAAAGTTGGACTAAAAAGGCTTGGAGACTGCGGCAGGGAGGAAAGGGTGGACTGGCCCGCCGGTGCCTAGACCCGCAAAGTCCCACATCCGCGGTCACGCAGAGGCTGGGCAGCTTGCATGAACCTGTGACTAGACTGGGCCGGACGTAGTTGGGCGCCCCTTCCGTAGCCACAAAAGAGATGAAAAGCAGACTGGAGGGGCAGAAGGGAATGCAGCTTTTGAAGAAAAGGATTGAACCACCAAAGTCTCGGGAGAAAGATGTTGGGTCAGGAACACTGGGCCGCCCGAGGCCGGGCAGTGGCGGCGGGCAATCGTCCGCTCCACAGAAGCCGCTGGGATTGGACCAAGTGCCCCGGTGGATGTCGGTGAAAGCCTCATTGAACTGCAATAGGGGTTCAGACAAGAAAGTCGCAGGCTAAAGCACCTGTCAAGAGGTTAGTTCTGACTGCTACCGAAGGGAGATAAGGCCCAGGACCTCGGCTGCCCTTCTCACCACCACAGCATAGGATGCTCCCTCCTCCGTAGCCACAGTAGGGGGAGAAAGCAAGCGAGTGTCTGGAGGAGTGATCCGAATCCAGGTCTGGATCAGCGGGGGTCCTCCAGGGCCACTGGCATCGTAGGACCAGGACCACCCGTCCCACTCCATGGGGCCCGAACCGGCAAAGGCGGACTGCTCAAAAATGAGGTGCAAGACCTCGTAAAACTGTTGAAATTGAGCAGGGGGCGCTCTGGCTCATGCAAAAGCTGAGAGGAGCGGAGTCGTTACTTAAGCAGGCACTGCAGACAGAGCCTTTGAGCGACAATGCTTTTATTCCCGCATCGCATCAGCCAAATAACAGGGAGAAGGTGAAGAGGGCTTGCACTTCTTTGCCTTTATCTTGTGTTTGGACTTAACCAATGACCTCACCGACTTGGGAGTGCGACAAGGAGTGAGAGCTCCACAAATGGTCTTGAGACCTTCCTATCGAACGAGACCGGGAACGACGCGGATCGAACCGCAGGGCCTCCAACAACTTTTGGGACGGCTTCTGTAAAGTCTTTGGGTGCATGGCCCGGCAGTAGGAGCACAACTTCCGGTCGTGCTCGTGCTGCAGATACCTTAAGCACACAAGGTGAGGGTCTGTCACCAACATCATCTTTTGACAGGAACCACATGGCTTGAAACCGGTCAGACGTTGGGACATCCCTCTTGCACCAAGAGTCCTAGACTCGAATAAAGAAGTCGAAAAAAGTTGCCAAAAAGACAAGCCAAAAAGTGGCTAAGAGGAAACGCTCTCTGGGTCTCCACTAAGCTAGCGTGGAAAAATAAAGTACTGATGTCAGCGCGCAGGGACGGCGTCTAAGTAGGAACCGTGACTGCATCCAAGCGACCAAGACGCCGGACGTGGAGTCGTCTGACGCCACATACCGATGCGCAGGGGTACTGCTAAAGAAAAATCTTCAGATCCAGTCTTACACCGGGGGGAATTGCTAAGGTAAGGAATCTACAACTAACTGTCTCTTTCAGATAGACTGTTTTGCCTCTAGCTGGCAGGGTACCCTGTCGTTAAAGTGCAACATTGTTTCCCCATTTTTAAGGACAGGTTCAAACTCAAAACAGTAACTGGCATATCAAAACAATTATACTTACGGCGCCCCCTTCCTGGGGGAATAGCAGCACAATGATGCTTTATATCGAGAGCACAAGCAGTGTGAAGCACAGGGTCCACAAAGATATCCGCCTTGCTCTCCTTCAGCATGTTTAGCACTTCCTGTAAGGAAGGAGCAAAGTAACAGCACTGTCAAAAATAAAGACAACAGGAAGTCAAGCGAACCACAGGAAAGCATGGATCTTACACTGTCAAAACAATTTGGGATAATAGAGTTGAGGAATATCCATATTTAAACAAAAATGATCTGCAGACATTTAAATAATTCAAAGTTACTGAAGGATGAGGGATTGAATTTCCAAATTGGTCTAAACAAATTTGAGAATGCAGACCCACCTGGCATGACCACTCATAATCTATGGTACACCACAGAGCATACTTTAGACAGGCCAGACATGCAACCATTATGACTGACAGAATTTCTTTTGCCACAGTAAGGGATACATGCCATGGCTTTCTACAATCTGGAGGCAGTGGGCACTGAAACTAGGACAAACATTACAAAGTGTTTTTTTTTCTCAAGGAATGCTTCTGAATAAAATACTCTGTACAAGCGTAGGGAGAGTAGTCTGCTAATCCAAATGTATTACTACGGATGACATTATGTACTATAAATGTTAAGTGAAACTGTCAAATTCAACATGAAATAACAAATGGTACCTTTCTACAAAGCTCCGTTTTAACTTTGAGTAGGTTCATTTTAAGACACTCCTCCACCTGACCAGTCTGCTCTTGTGCTGCTGCCTCTTCATAGCAAAGTTTAGTAATCTATAAAAACAAAATCATAAATTGTGATCATGTTCCTGTAAGAAGGAAGATGAACAGAATTAAATGACAAAACACTGCACCCTACATGATGCGAGGTTTAGCCTTGATGTGGTTGACAATTTTTTGCAGACCCAAACAAAATTCTGTTGACTGCGGATGTGGAATAATCACTACAACACAGATTTGTTTCAAAGTAGAGGGTGACACTGCCTCTAAAATAAATACGAGTTTATAAATAACTTTGTAATGAAGTTATATCCTGTGCAATCCATCCACGGTGTAAGATAAGTTGGCATCCTCCCCACTTGTGTGTGCCAAAAGAGAAACTTAAGCATATGACTGACTGACTGAATTATTTTAGAGCGCTCTTATGCAGAGGCGTCTTGGCGCTGTAGGACGAAGGAAAGAAGAGACAGGTTAGTGTAGGAAGGTGGATATCTGACTATGGTTACCCCCAAACTTTTTGCCTGGTGTTTAGCTGGTTTTTGACATAGTTGGCCTGGGATCCTGCTACTCAGGGCCCCAGGCTAATTGCTCTCTTTAAAATGGACTCCATGTACCTTAGGTGCATACACAATTTGAACTGGTTCCCCTTATAGGCCCCTGTAACAGTGTACCATAGGTACCCAGGGCATAGGTGTAGCCAAGGCCTACCAGGGGCTGCAGCATGTATTGTGCCACCCCTGGCCTGGCCTCCATATTTGACACAACTGGCTGATCACTCAGCTGGGGTAAGTTAGTGTAATCACCTCTTACTTAGATATAGTATACCTATATCTAACCCTAACTGGACACATGTTAACCTATGAGTCAGGCCTTAACAATCCTGGCGGCAGAGTGCGTGGTTTCATGTGAGATGGTGCTCTAGCACGAGCTGAGCCTGTCTGCAGCTTGTGGGTAACAACTCCCTTAGCTGTTCCGGGATATTTCCATACCTTATACTCTTAAGTGCATTATAATCCTCGCGGTTATATGTCAACTTTGGTTTGGCTTCATCAAAACATGTAGAGTAAGGTGTCATACGATTTGGAACACTATCCCCTCAACAGTTCTGGTGACGGGGATAGCATTCCACCCTTCTAGAGGGACACGACATGTACATAACCTGAACCCCGGTTAAAGTTAAACTCGAGCCTCAGCATCACAAAATGGATGCTGCCACCACAGACACAAGTCTGACCTCCTGCTGCTGGGAGTCCTTCCAGCGAGGGAGGCTTGGACAAAGGGTTTCCTGCCTGGGGAGGTGCAAGCACCACCCCAGACAGGATTTTGTGTATTGGGTAGGACAGGGCTGAATAGAATCAGACATGCCCGGGGCACACAAGGTGCCCTCGTGCATAAGCCAGTCCAAACCGGTGCTGGGGCCTTCCAGCCCCAGTCCTGGCGAGGAGCTGGACAAAGGAAAGGGGGAGTCCCCGCCCCCCTTCCTGGCCCCACCCAGAGGAGGGACCTAGCAGGTGATCCACCCCTCAGATTGGGAATATGAGTGGGAGCAGTGCCATAGCACCTCAGATCATCCTGAATCAACTTGAAACTAAGAAGACGACTGGACTTTGACATTCTGCTGCACAGAAGACTGAAGAGCATCTCCCTTGTGGCCTAGGAGTGGCCACCCTGTGAACACAGGCACCATCCAGCAACTCGACGTCTGCTTTGCCGCCGCCTCCTGCCGGAGCCCAGAGCCCGACGAGACCCAGACTCCCAGAATTCTCACAGCCCGATCCACAGTCCCTGCAAAGAAGGGACCCGTGGAGGCACCGAGAGACGTGGGACCGGACATCTCGAAAGACCCCCGAGAAGCTGACTGCGCAGCACCCGAGGCACCCTCGATGCTGTGCTTTGGGGTTTGAGAAGCCCCACAACCGAGCAGCCCTTGCACCGAAGATCAGCCCCCCAGCATCTCCACGATCTGCGTGGGGCCCTTTTGTATCGTGCCACTTGACGCGCCATCCCGGCCACTTGCCACGTGGTCAGCGGCCATCTTGGCGACGAAACCTACAACTTACACTGCGGGTCTGGTTGCTCCAGACTTGCCCTCGCTCCTGTAAAAAGGAGCACCCGCTCTGACCTTGCTGGTCCGAGTGAGAAGCTTGCATCGTTTCCTGCGTGGCTTGCATTAGCCAAGGCCTGTTTGCTCCGATCAAGAAGCCGACACTGCCAACAGCCAGAGCCTTCGTGGGACAGCTCGTGACCAACGCCTGGACGTCCTTGACCTCTTCGCATCCACGTGGCTGCAGTGACAATCTTCACCACATCGCCTGTTTGCACCCGACATCGCCTGGTTCCATCCTGGTTCCACGGTAGTCACTGGCTAGTGACTTTACACATTGTCCCCTCTGCTTTCGGGTCTTCACCACTTCAGATCCACCCTTGGGTCCACCGGAACTCTTCACATCGAGCCGCCTGCAGCATCTTCAGCTCCAAGCACCATCGACCTGCGTGACGAAAACCGACACTACTTCGCACCTGTGCACCCGCTTCCTGTGGGTGAGGTAACTCAGCAACGCCGGTGTTCCTACACTGGTACACACCTCTAGTGTCTGTGTCTAAAGTTTCATTCTTCTAGGTCACTCGGAAGGTTCCTTAATCACTAACGTTGTAACTTTTACGCACTATTGACTTAACATTGGTATATGCGTGCACTTTCCGCACTGCACCCGAGTCCCGCGGGCCTTTCCCGACTTCTTCACTGTTAGTCCCGAACAGCTCCAGCGATTCCCCAGGCCCTAGGCCTACTTCCTTTCAGCTAGGTGGTTCTTATACCACTATTTTAGTATATGGTTTGGGTGGCCCCTAGGGCTCATCCATATTGTGCAACTCTTGTATATTTAAACTGTGTTTTGTTTTAACGCATTTGCTTCTGTGCTCATAAAGAGTATAGGGGATTTTGTAGTTAATAAATATATATATTTTCAATATATATCTGTGTGGTGTCCTTTCATTTGGTATTCAAGGGGATTGTGTATGGTAAAACAGCTTGCTTCACATGCCTTTACAGAGTTTAGCCTAAGACTGCTTTGTCCACGCTACTAGGATAGCTGGTCTATAAGGTTGACTTACAACCAATCATCATAAGGGTTGCTTTGCATGGTACAAGGTGATCACTTGAACTAGTGAGCATCATATACCAGGCCAACTTCTCACAGTTAGGGCATCACAAAAAGCCAGGTCTTCAAGACCTTTCTGAAATTAGCTATGCTCTTTTCTGAGTGGAGTGGGTTTGGCAAACTGTTCCATAGCTTGGGGGCTTGATGGGAAAAGGATCTGCCGCCCCATCGAGCTCTCTTTATTATAGAGATTTGGATTAGATCATGAGAGCTAGATCTGAGTGTACGCTCCGGCACATATCGGGGAGAAGGTTGGAGAGGTGCTTGGAAGTGTTTCCGTAAAGAGATTTATGCACCAAGCACATGGCCTTGAATTGGATTCTGCGCCTAACCGGGAGCCAATGGAGTTCCCGAATAGCTTTAGAGGTGGGATGTCGTTTGGGGAGGTCGAGCAGGACCATGGCCGCTGCATTCTGGATCGATTGGAGCATGGCGAGCTGTCTTTCACCGGCTCCTATGTACAGGGCGTTACAATAGTCCACCCTGGACATAATCAGCGCTCCCACCACAGTTTTCCTCAGGGGGAATGGTATGTAGGGCAGAATTTTCCTGAGGATCTTCAGTGTGAAAAAGCAAGCCGAAGTGACCTGGCTGATTGTGCTGTGCAGGTGAGGTCCTTGTCCATTATAAAGCCTAGATTTCTGACCTTATTAGCTGGGGCTGGGCAGCTGCCAGCCTCTGGAGGCCACCATAGGTGACTCCAGATGGACGATTTTTGGCCAAACTCAATCACCTCAGTCTTTTCGGTGTTGAGCTTAAGGAAATGAATGTTCATCCACTTCTTTACGTCAGACAGACAGTTCCTAAAACTGGTGGCGGTGGCTTCCACCGTCTGCGCAACTGAGACAACCAGTTGGGTGTCATCAGCATATGACACTAGGTGCAGGCCGTGGGATTTTATCAGTGCAGCAAGGGGGGTGACAAAGGTTAAAAAGAGTGGGTGAAAGGGCCGAACCCTGGGGGACTCCACATGGGAGATGGAACTCATCGGATTGAAGGCCGCCCCAGTGGATTTGGTGGATGCCAGCCTCTAGGAAGGATTTAAGCAGGGCTAGGGCGGTATCCGTGATGCCCAGCATCCTCAATCTATTTATTAGGACCCCATGGTTAACGATGTCAAACGCTGCTGTTAGATCCAAAAGGATCAAAGCGGCTCTTCCCCCTTCATCCATGGTCCTTCGGATGTCTTCGGTAGTTATGATCAGAGCGGATTTGGTGGAATGATTTGCCCTACAGGTCCCTCAAGCCCCTCCGAGATCCACCATCACTAGGTTTCCAGGTATAAATTCTATAATTCTTGGGCAGCTTATGAATACAACCAAGTCAGGCTCTCCTGCAGACCCCTGCCCCCCCCCCGAAATTTTTCGTTTGGCACTCCCTGTTCTAGAGGACCATATCATCTGCCCTGATACTTTTAGACCTTTCAGCGGCGTTTGATACTGTCAGCCATGCCCTGCTCCTGGAAAGACTGGCCGCGTTTGGGATAAAGGACCTGGCATTTCAATGGCTAAAATCCTTTCTGTCAGGGAGGACCCAGAGGATTCAATTAGCGGATTGTATATCTGAGGTGAATGTTCTTGAGTGTGGAGTCCCGCAGGGCTCTGCATTGTCACCACTCTTATTTAACCTTTATCTACAACCACTGATAGACTCCCTGGCAAGTATGGGCTGCAGAATTTTTAACTATGCCGATGATACTCAGCTGCTGCTGAGTATTGACAACAAGACATCTGCCCAGACCCAGGCCCAGAATATACTCAGGTTTACGGTGAGCTGGATGACGGCAAATTTGTTGAAAATAAATCCCGAAAAAACGGAGGTCCTAGTGGTCTCAACTGCTGCCTCGCCCTGGGGTGATTTGTTCTGGCTCCAAGAGCTTGGCCCCACCCCGAAACCATGTCCCAACGTAAAAAGCCTTGGTATTAAGATCGACCATGAGTTGACAATGGCCAGCCAAGCATCTTCTGTTGTCGGAACCTGCACCAACTTAATTAGGCAGCTGCGCAAGGTAGTTCCCTTACTCTCCCTAAATAGGCTCTGAACCATTGTTTCGGCAACAATAATCTCAAGGATTGATTATGGGAACGCACTCTACCTAGGTTTGCCAAAAAATTTGATCAACCGCCTGCAGGTTATTTTGAACGATGCAGCGCAACTAATTTTTATATCACCCAGACAGACCCATGCCTCCCCATTATTGCACAGGCTACACTGGCATCCCATAAAGCAAAGGGTGGAATTTAAAAGCTTATGCATCGCCCACAAGACAATCTATGGGCATCCGCCTGCCTATATAAAAGAACGGCTTGAGGTTTATAAGCCCAATCGAGCGTGGAGTTCTTCCAACTCCCAACTGTTGTCTTGTCTGCGTTTCAAAATGACAACCAAGGATGGGAGATCCATTTCTGTCCAAGTCCCACAGATGTGGAGCAAATTACCTGAGTCCCTTCGCAAAGAAACTAATCTTCTCCACTTCAGGAAGTCATTGAAAACGCTTTTGTTTAGGGAAGCTTTCTGTTCCATTTGACCAAGGTTGTTACATCCGTACCTTCTGTTCACTTATTCAACTGTTGTTACTGCATCTGTCAGAAGCGCCTAGAGACCTGACGGTGATTTGGCACTATACAAACCTCAGATAACAATAACAGCCGTGTTGTGTGGGGTCTAGGAGATGATTATTCTCTAGATGTCTAGATGTTTAGTGAGCTCCTGATTCATAGCACTCTCCAGTATTTTGGCTGGGAGGGGCAGGCAGGATATTGGGCGGTAGTGTTTAGTTTCCATGGGATCTAGTCTCCTTTTTGAGAATGGGCCTAATACATGCTTTCCTACAGCTGCTGGGGAATAGTCCAGAACTTATGACAATGTTAAGGAGCGGGGTAAGGACCAAACTGATTGTTTCCGGGACCAGGTGTAATATGTAGGGGGGGCAGGGATCCATTGGAGATCCCGATTTAGTCTGTAAAAGCAGGGTGGCAACCTGGGTGTCACTCATTGGCGAGAATTTTGAAAGTTCAGGGACATAGGAAGGCTGGTCTTTTGTGTGAGGGATGTGAGGTGTCTCCCCGCTGACGGGTGAAGAACGGAGGTCGTCATAAACTGCCTGGACTTTATGCTGAAAGAATTGCTCTATATTTTCCACAAAGTCCTGATCAGGCGTAAAGATTGTATCCCTGGGGCTTTTGGCTAAGTGGGTAATCGTCTTGAACAGTTCTTTAGAAGAGTTTGTGGATTCTTGGATTTTCTTTGTGTTGAAGGTCACCTTAGCTTGTTCTATCCTAAGCTTCTATTCATGTAAAACTGCTGTATACTCCTTTCTGGTCTGAGGACTATAGTCGGCACGCCATAGTCTTTCATATCGCCGGCATTTCAGTTTAATCAGTTTGACCTTCGGGTTATACCACTGTGCAGTGGCTGAGCGTATCCTAGGTTCTTTAATTTCTTCTGGAGCTAGCTCATCCATCGCCTGGGTAAGCCAGGTGTGATATTTATGAGCTCCGCTATTGCTATCGCAGCTTTCGAAGGATGGCAGTTCTCTTTTGAGTGCGCTCGTCAGCGGAGCGGCTTCAAGTTTCTTCCACGGCGGGTTTTATTAGGGAGTGAGAGATCTTTCCTCCTGATGTTCGTCAGAGTTATCTTGAGGTTGAAGTAGATACCAGCATGGTCTGACCAAGGGACCGGGGCGATAAAGGTTATCTTTATGTGATTATGGTTAGTGAAAATTGCGTCCAGGGTATGACCTGCTGTATGTGTAGGTCGTGCCACTAGTTGGTTCAGCCCATAACTGCGGACGTTCTCTTTTAGAATGGAGGTTTCAGCAGAGTTATTTTCCTCTAAATGGAAATTAAAATCTCCTAATGCCGTGAATGTTGGTTGGTCTAACGTGGATTCCAAAAAAGTCAGTAGGGCATTAGTGAAAGGACCTCTAGACCCCGGGGGTCTGTAGAGCAGGAGACCCGTGAATATTCTTTGATTATTTCGTTTGACCGTAAAGGATATGGCCTCCGCTTCCTGTCCTGGTTGAGGGAGAATATTTATTTAAAAAAGTGAGCGGTGGATAACTGCTATCCCTCCGTCTATAGTTCCCTGCCTGTCAGCATGTACTACAGAGTAGTCTGTAGGTACTGCTGTATCACAGTCCGGCCCTGATGTGTCTGTGGCCCATGTTTCCGTTAAGAAAGCTAGGTCTACCTCATTGACTGTAATGAGAGCTTCTATTTCATGTTTGTGTTTTGGCATCGACCTAACGTTTAGGGGAATGTTTTTTAAGGTCGTAATGTTGTTGCGTGGGTTGTTAGCAGCCGAACATTGGGTAAGGGGCCAACTTGCCGTAGTCCCTGGATTCAACTTGTTGAGTAAAGTGCTTGATAGCCTTCCATGCAGCAGGACATCACATCCCGAGCATTTGCGGGATTCCAGCCTGCCGTTGTCGCGGAATAGTACCGTGTGTGGGCAAGCGCTAGGTCTTAGGTTCATTAGTGCATCTCTTGAGTAAGTTTGTTTGGATGTCCAAGACATTCATTTACTCTGTTGAAAACTAAATTAGAAAACAAAACTTGGACAACCCTATGCTTTAGAATACTAAACGATTCTGCATTTTTGCCTTTGTAAAGGGTCATGATTCTAGCACATACTCACACTTCGCCAAACAGGAAATACTGCATCAAGAGCTATTGTGATACTCCTGGAGCTTACCACACTGCCTTCACATCTGTCAGGAAACTACAGGTAGCCATTGGCAGGATCATAAACAGGGAGGGATCTGTAAGATGCTTAGTATATGGTGCACACTTATTTAAGTGAAACACCTTGCACTAATTAGACAACATTTATGGTGATTTTAGTGGTCTTAGTCAACCATAGAAAGCTCTCTAAGTGGTAGCTTTGGAGAGCAGCCCTACCATAACTAATCATATAGTTGAGGTTAATAGAAAAATAAATACTCAGTGTAGTTATAAAAAAAAGTAATATTTTTTTAAACACATTCACTAACACATTGGTGCATCTCCTACCCGGAGATATCAACACAAAACACACAATATTTCAAATGTAAAACAGGTAACTAAGCACAAATACACAGTGTTCTCCAGTGAGAGACCAAACCATCTTCTAAAGAAGTGGAATGCGTACTGCGACCTTCGTTGGGACTTAGACCAGAAGACTCAGAAGAGCTGGGGACACAAGGAACCACCCAAGGTAAGTACCCATGGAACCCCACAGAGGCTGTGTGCAGAGTGGAAACACAGTTGCATAGTCAATTGGAAAGTTGCGGTTGCAGTTTTGATGAAGGAACCTTACCAGTGGACCCTAAAGAAACCCTGTGGAAGATGGTAGGTTAGAGAGTCACCCCACCCATGGATACCCCAGGAACCAGGATACCTACAACAGGGAAGTCGGGTGCATAGATGCGAAGTGAAATCGGAAACCGCCGTAGACCACCATGTGGGACTTCAGAAAAGACACCGCTGGAGAAGAAGGTGAAAGAGTACAGTGGAATCCAAGGATTGAGCCTTGAAGAGGAGTAGCTGCAGGCAGAGGGGACAGAGTCAATGCCACACTGAAGTGACCAGGAGGCACAGAAGACCAATGACCACAGATGACGGAAGATGGAGTAAGGACGGTGATCTTGTTGCTGCAGCTGTGATGACCAGGCGAAGCTGTGGAAGACCAGGAGCCTTTCACAAGCTGTACCATGTCAGGAGTCAAGAACCAGGGGGGTTGGTGTCCAGCAGGAGCACCAACAAGCCTTAGAAGCAACAGACGTGGTAAACGAAAAAGGTGCAGAGTTTGGATCAGCAAGGTCCAGGGGACTCACCAAGTGCAGGAGAGTCTGAGCAGGCCCAAGCAAGCAGGGGAGCCCACTGATGCCAAAGAAGACCCTCAAGAGGACCCACTGGCCGCACAGGAGTCGCAAGCAGCTCTCCATGCCACTGGAGTTAAGCTATCCTGGCTGAACGCCCGAAACTGGTCCTGGGATGTTTGTTTCCAGTCCAGGGTGGATCTGGCCTGGCAGTTCGGGGTGGACTGTTCCCATTGGGAGCAGGGTCAAGACTGATTTGCATATGGCTGGGTCCGTAATGGAATGGCATGGTGAGCAAAAAAACGATGGATTTAGGCCCAGATCTCTGTACTGGGGAGAATGTATGACACTGTTCTACATTCTGTCCATCAATTGTTCTTTTTGCATTTGTCACCAAAGATGCAGCCTATGGTGCAGAGGATGTGGTAAGGATGAAGATCTTAGCAGGAAGAGATGATGGAACTTCTTGTAGCCCAAAGATCTCTGGAGGACAGAATCAACAAGCGTTGGCACCTGGATTGCTAAGCCTTTAGTAGTCAGTGGGAGGTCAGGAGCAGCAGACCGGTTAGCTTAGTTGTGGTGCCTACAGATGTAGGGGATTGACTTCTTCAATCCAAGGGAGATTACTTTGGTTGTCCATAATGCTCACAGGCCTGGAGAGGACCCTGGATTGAGCACAGGCACAGAAAATACAGAAGACTGGCAGGACAATGAAACCAGGAGAAGCAGGAGCATTCCCTGATGCATTTTCGTTTCCAGGCAAAGTCCAAGGTGCCTAAACGGGTGAAGTGGTTTTGCATTTGAAACTTTTCCCACAACGAATATGAAGAGCCACCAACAGTTAAGCCCATAAGTACTCAAGGGAAATGGTTGGGACGATTCAAGGATCCCTTACAGAGGAGAGACTGGACAGAGGGGAGAATACTCCCATATCTTTTGGCCAGTTCTACGTCTGAGCGAAAGCAAACTGCTCCCTGAATTGGCTCGAACGGGTGTATGCAAGGAGGGCACCAAATGCGCCCTTCAAAGCAGCCTGATTGTGCTGGCAAGTGCCCCCCCCCCCCCCCCCTCACCCAGGCCCAATACACTCCGTCCTGTCTGAGAGGTGGTCACAACTCCCTGTGGCATTGTTCTGCCTTCCCATGCTCAAGCTCAGCAGCAGGAGGGTAGAAACAGGTCTGTGGTCGGCAGCAGCTTGCTGTTAGACTCTAGAAGGCTAGTACCAGGAATACAGGGCGCACCCTAGGGGAGCCCCAAGTACATGGGATCCTACATCCAACACTGGAATCTGTGTTGGGGTAGGATTACAACATGTTTGATACTAAACGTGACTTGTTTCGATGCAGCCAATATATAGCTAGACATCTCATATTTGACTTGATGTCCACCAGATGTATTAAATGGCCGAAAACACAAAGCCTAGAGGAACGACTGCAGGGGTTATAGAGGGGCTCTGCTCATGCAGGGACACACTCACACTGGTAAACCAAGCAGACTGCCCCTCAGGACTTAAGAGCCTGCCCCAGGAGTGATAAAGGTTTTAAGTGGAGTGATCTCAGATATAAGGAAACCTATATCTGTTGCAAATGGTGTTAGCACCAAGTTACAGAGGCTGCAATGGCAGCTTTAGTCACAGTTTGAGTGGGCTCTCATGGGTGGCATAATACATGCTGCAGCCCATGGGAGACCCTGGGGTACCTGTGCCCTTGGTATATTAGACAATATACTAGGGACTTATCTGGGTAGACCAATATCTAATTGGGAAGGTACTTACCACAGTCAGATTTAGGGAGGAAACAGAGTGACTGAGGTCATGATTAGCAGGATTCCCAGTTAGACTAGTCAGAAAACAGAACACCAGAAAGAAGCATTGGCATAGCCAATGGGTCTCGTTTTAGGGACCATATAAGGGGTTATTAAGGAGATGTTGCCGGTACTTAAAGGTGTTGTTTAAGCACTAACACATTTAATATAGAGTTCGCAATTTTAGTTTTAGACCAGACTAAATAATGAAGTAATACTATTACAAAATGTGCTGCATTATGCTGCGTAATTTGCCTTTTCCTGCCGTATAATTTACTCAATCCTGCTGCATAATTCGGCCCTTTCCTGCCGCTAATACTAGTTTCCCCAAAGGCCCCTGCAGTGAGCCGCTTTCACTGAGCCGCGTAGTGTTGTTGTAATTGCATTTATATAGCACTTACTACCCTTGGCGAGGAAAACCTTTTCGGCAAGTTACGCGTTACTCTGGAACCCAAAAAGTATTAGTTGTACATTAGTATAGGGAAATATTAAATAAATCTGAGGGGTGGACATGTGAGTTTGTTGTTTAGATTGAAAAAGGATATTGGAGGAATATAAGAGGGAATGGTGTGCATTTATATGGCGTTTGCTACTCCCGGTGAGGTGCTGAAGCGCTTTTTAGCGGGTAGCACGCTACTCCGGAACCCAAACAGGATTATGGGAGAATTAGTATAACGAAATATGACATTTATTTGAGCAGTGGACATGTGTGTCTTATTTGGATTGAAAAGGATAGTGGAGGGATAGAAGAGATAAGGGTCACAGCAGTAGGAGGAGGTGTGGGGTGAGTAAAGGGTGTAGGAAGCTGGGTTTCTGTTGCAGTTACCCCCAACTTTTTGCCAGTCTACTGTGAGAAAGTGCCAACTTTGTTGCATTGGTATGCCCCCACTTTTTTCTGAATTACTGATGTGCTTTGACTCAGTGTGCCCTGGGATCCTGCCAACTAGGTGCCCATGGCCTGTGCTCCTTCCCTAAAAGCTGTATTGAAACAAAAACCAATTGACATCTCTGGCCACCTGTCAGCCCCTAGTATATGGTACCCTAGGTACCCAGGGCATGGTGACCAGAGGAGACCCTTAAGGGCTGCAGCATGTGTTGTGCCACCCTTAGGGGCCCTGTACCCGGGCACCCACACACTGCCTTTGCAGGCTGAGTGTCTAAGTGCAGAACTAAACAGAGAGTCGACATAGCACACATCCCTGTGTGCCATGCCCACAAACCCACTGCCCTGGCATACATCAGTCACCCCTCTAGCTGGGTGCTCTATGCCAGTGGTATGGGCACAGGTGCATGAGCCCTGTTCCCATACAGTACCTAGGGCCATTCCTGGGCACTGTAAGTGCAGGGATGCCATTAAGAGTATATGGGGCTGGGAGGTTGTCATTACGAACTCCACAGCACCATAATGGCTACACTGAAGACTGACAAGTTTGATATCAAACTTCTCAGTGCATTAAACCCACACTGATGCCAGTGTGGGATTTAATGTAAAATGCACCACAGAGGGCATCTTAGAGATGCCCCCTAAAACCTAACCTACAATCCAAGTCTGGTCTGAGTGGCTGCCGAGGCTGCCACACAGCAGCCATGTTGCTGGACCCCTGGGTGGAGAGCCCCCCACTCTCCTGGGCCTGCAACAATGCACATCCTCAGCGAGGTGCTAGGTGTCCTCCCCCAGGACGGGCAGGGGGAAGCTTCAAAGGTCTGCCGCCTTTGTGAGGTTCTCCAGGCCACTTGCTGTACTCAGCAACTGGCCCCCACCAGTTCTAACCCCCACTCTGGCGGGAAGACTGGCGGGAAACCTTACGTCAGGAAGGGGGGTGAGCCAGCCTGTGCCAACCCCACCCCTAAGGTGGAAGAGGCGAGGTGAAGCACGACCCCGGGCTCCGGCCATCTTGAAGATGGGGAGCCCTGCCCAATCACCAGCTAGGCTCCTGCCCCCCTCACACAGGAGAGGAACAGGCTAGGGGGTGTACCCACCACAGGACAGGGGCCTATTGGTCCCTGCCCTTGTCCTACCTGTAAAGCCCCTAAATTCATTTTTTAGGGTCACCCTGAACCTTCCTTCCAAAATCCCGATAAGAAAACAAGGAAGAAGATCAAGAAGAAGAAGACCCGCTGGGCAGCTGCTAACAGGACTACACCAACTGACTTGGCCCCAGCCCTACCTTCCTGTTGATCCTGGAACCTGCTCCTGCTAAATCCCAAAAATTGCAAAAAACACAGTTGATGGACAGAATGTAGAACAATGTCATACATTCACCCCAGTACAAGGATCTGGGCCTAAATCCATCGTTTTTTTGCACTCCACACCACCCTGGGTTAGACACTGGCTATATGCAAATCAGCTCTGACCCTGTGCCCCATGGGAACAGTCCAGTCCGAACTACCAAGCCATGTCTTTCCCAGACCGGAATCAAGCATCCAAGGACCGGTTTCTGGCTATCAGCCTTCATTCAGCCTTCCCACAGCCGCGTGGCCAGCTTGCTTGCAGCCATCAATTGGAGGCCCCCTACTCACCATTGGATTGCATTGGGCCTACTCTCTCTGCACCCGGCTGCCACTGTGCCGCTGAGGGTGTAACTACTGTACCCTTCCAACCCTGAGAGACCCCGGAGTCTATGCCCAGAACCTTAACTTTACCAGTCGAGTACTCACCTGGAAATCGATAACTCACTTTCCTTCCATAGGATAACATTGACTGGTTTGACTCGAAAAATCTTCTAAAATCAGCCGAGTAACGAATTTCGAATTACTCACCTGGAATCAGGAGAGGAGCCAGTACTGTACTTTTCAGCCCAGTACTGAACCTCAAAATAATAATAACTATACTTACCCATAACCTTAATTTTCTTCCATAGGAAACCATTGACTGTTTTTCTGTGAAATTTCTTCACATCCAAGACTCAGGTAATATACTGAATAAATTCGATGGCCTACAGTGGTCTCCGGATCTGATGTTCGTAACATTAGATGTGACAGGTTTATACACCTGTATACCCCAACATTTTGGAATAAGAGCACTCTCCGCATTTTTGTCACAAAGTACAGATGATCATGTTGAACATAACGAAATGCTAATCGAAATGACCGAGCTAATACTCTCGAGAATCTTTTTCCTACATGGCGACACCTGGTACCATCAAATTAGGGGCACCGCGATGGGGAGCAAATTTGCTCCTTCATACGCGGGACTCTTTATGGGGTGGTGGGAAAGAGAACACGCTTGGGGCAAATATGCCTCCCCCTCGATGGACATGATCGTCTTCTGGGGGAGGTATATTGACAATATCATAATGCTCTGGAAGGGAAATGAGGTTCCGTTGGCGGATTATTTTGCCTATTTGAATGATAACCCTTATAATGTTCAACTAACCATAAAATCGAGCAACACCCAGATTGAGTTTTTAGATGTACTTTTCTATGTGGAGAACAACACGATACAGAGCAATCTATATCGCAACAGTACATCCTGCAATAGCATACTGCATGCGTCGAGTGCGCACCCTAGCTCCACCATCAATAACATACCGTTTGGGGAAATGGTGCGCATTAGACGAAATTGTAGTACTGAAAAAAACTTTAAAGAACAATTAAAGGAGACTAAAAACAGATTTACAAACAGGGGATACAACGAAAAAATCCTGGAGAAAGCAGAAAAAAGAATACAAACGGTTACCCGAAAAAATACGTTGATCAAGAAAGAAATGGACAATATAAAGATCGAAAAACCAAATATGGCCTTCATTACACAGTACACACAAAACAGTACTGGTGTTTTTAAGGTCCTGAGAAGACATTGGAGTCTACTCACTGAGGTACCCAATTTGAAAAACGACATTAGCGATACCCCTAAAATCACCTTCAGAAGAGGCAAAACTTTACGTAATGTACTATGCCCAAGTTACCCTGTAACTACGAAAACCACTACATGGATACCTACAAAGCCAAAAAGTTTTTTTTACCTGTGGGGGTTGTAACATCTGCCCTCTGGGTAAGAACAAATCCAAGAAATTCAAGTAAAACACCGACTGCGAGTATGAGATAAGGCATTACATCAATTGCAATACAAGCTACGTAATTTATGTGATTGGTTGTGAATGTGAAAAAATGTATGTTGGCAGCACGGTACGACCGTTAAAATTGAGAATTCAGGAACACGTACGTGCTATGAAGAATTATGATTTGAGATATCCCATGACATACCACATGCATGAACACCATAAAGATAATACCACAATATGGGGTCAGGGTATTGACCATGTACCTCCACACCCCAGGGGAAGAGACCGTGAACTCACCCTACGCAAGAGGGAGGCAGCTTGGATATGTCGTTTGAGGTGCTTGGAAAGGGGACACAACACAGAGGATGACATGCACTATTATCTACAATAGACTACTGAATCACGTCTTTGTAAAGTACTGTTAATTCTATACATAGTGGCATTCCTCTTGTAATCATATGTCCAGGTCCTTTTGTGCTTGTCCCCTTTTCTTTGCACATCTCATACTTGCTTTTTGATCATGGGGGGATTATTGTTCACCATTACATTTGAGCCTATGTCCCTATATTTCTTTAGTGACATTTGTACTGTGCTGTTGATTACAACTTACTAGGGGTGTCTGCTCTGCATCATGAAATGAGAACAGCATCAACATGTGTGATTACACAACATGTGATCTCCCCATTTCACATTCTACCTCCATGTATTGCCTAGGATACTCTCTTTTTTGACCATATAACCAGTATGGTTGCCCTAAGTCGTCGTTGTTAGTATATCGGACTAAAATAGTATTATCATAAAACTATGTCACCTTTTGTATCCTTGTTGTCACGTTAACCACAATTTTATAGAAAATATCCGCCCGGAACACTTCCCATATTTTATAACTCGCCCTATATAATACACAGAAGCACTTCTTTAATCGAAGACCTACCTAGTGAACCTTCCAGTTTATCTAAAGAGCTTGACCTCGCCCACCTTCCCTAAGCAAAACCCCATAAAATAGTTTGTAATTCTTTTGTCAAATAGACGCAAAAGTGACCTACCAGATAACGGTGTCGGTTTAAAATTTGATAGCATCAATAAGAATATAATACAATAAATACTAAACATCAAACAATTGCACTAAAAACTAGTCAGTCTCCTTACGACTTGAAGCCCACCTAAATCAAGCCGCTTCGCTATATAAGAAGTGGCATCAAATAAAATATCAAAATAAAAATAAATATTAATAGAATAGGATAAAAGATTTTACAATACTATTTCAAATAAATATATATCTAATGTCGTAATATTTGATAACACATTGCAGGACTATGTCTCACCATCACGTTATGGTAAGAATTTATGTACATAATTATCTGTTTTGAAATACAAAAGGACCATGATAAGATGGCGGCGCCATTTGCCTTGTAGGTAGTGGTAACTAACAGACGGCATATTGTCCGATACACGTGACTTACGTGGCCACCCTCTTAAACCTCATTGCGGGTGGGCCACGCTTTTAGCAATAGAGACGATAGTGCGTCAGGATACCGAGACGCCGACTTGGGGATACCCGGATCGACCCAACAGGTAGTTGCTGCGAGGGTTTATTACTTTGTTGCCATGCGGAATTGCCATGCGAGGGTTTATTACTTTGTTGCCCTGCGGATCTGATAAAATTCAGTCGTTTCAGCATTAGACTTGTTAGTGTGCCATGTGACCGGACAAAACACGGGCCGTTTGTGCACACCTTGTTTCCCTGCACGCTTTACAGAAGAGTTCCCCGACGCAAATTCATTCACATATCTTTTGAGTTCCTTTCTCTGTGTCATAATATAATGGGGGCGGTAACACATGGCTCGCCATATATATCATAAAATATATCTGGAATGTTTGGTAGGACTTTAGTATAGTTAAATGGCTATAGTGTAGATGCTGAGACTATGA
The DNA here is from genome assembly GCF_964263255.1 of Lissotriton vulgaris. Classification (NCBI taxonomy): domain Eukaryota; kingdom Metazoa; phylum Chordata; class Amphibia; order Caudata; family Salamandridae; genus Lissotriton; species Lissotriton vulgaris. The sequence continues at coordinate 508,027,739 of NC_141700.1, read as the reverse complement.
CATATTCCCCTCTGTGCAAGAGGAGGGATAACTATCGGGTCACTGATGATTGTAACATATACCCTTATAGGCAACTGCCGAAAGGAGATACCAACATGGTTTTCCCAAAGGAATAGGAGGTGGGATTTTTCGACTACGCTGAACGAACTGCGAATACACAAGGTAGGCGCTTTAGAAAAAGTTGTCTGTTGAAAACAGAAGTATGCCCTTAGCTGGGAACACATTTTCGACCTATATGGATAATTAGTATTTTTTATTAATATTTACATACAAGACTTGGGACTAAATTCTCCCCATATTCTCAATGTTTTTGTGACTATAGGTTAAAGCCTTGTTTATCAAATACCAACAGGAAATATAGATCCAAATTCGGGAATCATCTGAAGCACCCAGACCATTGGGCCTTTCGTAGTAGGATAAACAAATATAGACAATCTACTCGTATGAAAAATTACATACATTACCTGGAGGATTAAGTGATTTGCCCATAATCACAAGATGTTAGATCTATGTCAGGACACTTGTCCCACTCCTAAAGTTGCCAGCTCTGGCAGGCCACCCCCCCTTCCTCCCCACTGTATCATGCGGTTATTGCTGTATGTACTCTGGAATAAGGTAGAAAACTAGAGGGAGGTGCTTCATATATTAACCCAAGTTTGCGTAGATACCAAAACTGAGACAAAGTGGAGGGATTTTTAGGCGCTGCCAGTGTGCAACAAACTGCTTGCTAAGAAGCACACAGTGGACAACTGGAGAGCTAGGATTAAGAATCGCATGCCAGGGGACCCCCACTCATAGGACCACCAAGCAGACATTTTAGTTGGAAACGGGGACAGGGTTGAAGCTTGTTTAACAGTTTATGTAACAAACTTGCATTATATTTCCAGTTTAAAAGCAAATTTTGTGGCTGAAAAAGCTTGTCTCAGATTTTACACCCTCAGAGTCGTGTGCTAGTTAAGTCGTTCTAAATACTACCTGGTGGAAACTCGAGTTGACAAGTGGAGATAAGCCATGAATATCAGGTTCAATTACATTTTCATTTAAGTGAAAGCGTATGCAAGGGCTTGAAACAATGTTCAGCTGATGGTGAATGCTTAATACCTGGGCCATGACACATTTGCAGGCTTCCAACACTTTTTGGGTGGGAAAAAAATGTTAAACATTTGGTTCCTGCACTGTATTTAAATGTAATACTGTAACACCAACTGGTTTTTACCTGCCCCTACTCCGTACACAAGAAGTGTCTTTAAAATAGATTTTGCAGATGTGTCAACTTTTTCCTCGAACCTTAACTCTAAGAACACCTACTTCACAACAGGGCTTCGAGATAAGAAAAACAACCCTCGGAGGTAATGTTCACAACAGGAGGGGGTAACTTCACAAATGATGACCAACTCATAGCTTCCTATAATCAGGTAAAATATTGAGGTCTAAATAGAACTCATGAGGCAAGGGTAAATAGTAAAGTGTAGAAATGCTTAAAAATGAATATTTAGCAGTAATTTCCTTGTTCTAGACTTCGAACATCGCTGTACAGATGACCCCCAGGGATTCGCTTTCTGCCAGCAAAGTAAACGGTGCAGGTAAAGGGCGTAAAACAAATCTGGGCCTGTGGCGGGAGCAGGGCGCAGCTTCCCATTCCCAGCCAATTAACCACTTTGGGAGCAGCTGGCACACTCCCGCATGTCTTGCCCTTCGGGTATAATGTGCCCCCAGGGAAGCCCTCTACCTCAGCGAGGGAGACTTGATAACTAAATCGGGCCCATTTTGAGAACCCAAAGGCTTTTTAAAAAGCAAAAGTCATGCGCCTCGAAGGAGCCATGTCCTCGGTGCATGTAGTGGTTTCTAAGAACCCTTAATTTGTGCCTAAACTTGGTAACAGAGAGAACTACCTTTCAAAAGTGTTAAGTTTTAAAGTACATGAGATTGACAGCCCTTTATTTAAACTTCAAGAAGTAAAAACTGCAATGCTGGTTTCCCCAGCGTGACTCGAAACATGCGGAAAAGTACAGACAGCTCATCCGCAGGACTTACTGCAAATGCCACTGTAATAACGAGGAGCCTCTCTGCTGCCACCCCTGGCCTGTACTCGTCATGGCAAGGGGGGCTGCTGCCAGTAAACACAGCAGAGCAGAGCAGAGGGAGCGCGGCGTGTGAGGGGAGACGGGCCAAGCTTTCACTAAGACAGGAGCACGCCCGAGGTTGGCCGGAGTGCGCAGGTAAAGCTGTGCTGTTCTCAAAACACGCCTCCAATGCCAGCTGTGTGATGCCCAAGCAGCCGTAACTAATAAGGCGTAAAAAATATAGCACAGCCATGTTGAAGCTGCGTTCAAATGCACAGGGAAAATTATATGCAAAAAAGAGTGCACCAACCAAACCAAAAATATTTTGGAATGTAAGGGGACACGTACCAGGGGCAGTCACCACAAAGTGAAAAACACGTTTGACAGAGCAGAGGGCCAAAGAGTACCCATTTACCAATAAGATGAAAGGAATTTAGAAAAGCAGACTGAGGGCACATAGACCGCCCAATCTCTACGCGTCCTACATTACTGGAGTCATCTTAGAGGCCTGGGATCGCACCAACCTTACACATAACCTAACCACCTTCCCCTCCTCGCTCACCCAGCTATTCGATAACTCTGACTTTCAGCCGGGCATGGGTGAAGCAGCCTTTGTACGGTGGCGATCCTCGGAATGTCGATCCCTGGGCCATCTTTTTGGTGTTGACGGTATCATATCGTTCAAACAGGTCAAATCGGAGTATGGGATCCCTGAAACTGAACGACTACGATACCTCCAGATTCAACATTGGGCACTACACCCTCAAATTAGGCCGCATGCTTACAGACACCTCTCCACATATGAGAAATGGCTTCTAACTCGCACATCAGATAAAAAAACTCATCTTTGATCTGTATAAAATGCTACTAGCCAGAAACACATGTGCAGTGCCAGCCGTACGTGATGGGAGCGGGACCTGGGTAGGTCACTTAGCAACAAGGAAGTGGTGTACTACAGGGTCCGTCACTCTGCCTAACATACGGGACTGACCGAAACACTAACCAAACTGGCTACCTGTTGGTACTACACCCCTGAGTGCCTCCACCACTCGGACCCCAGACAGAGCGCTGACTGCTGGCAGGGTTGTGGGAATGTAGGCACATTGGTACATCTCCTTTGGGACTGCAAACACATACAAGTGTACTGGACTCGGGTTCTTGACCAGGTAGACAAACACCTAGACACACAGTTGCCACGGTTTCCCGCATACATCCTGCTAGGTCTTCTGAACCCCTTGACGTACCCTCTTAGATCCCGCAGAGGCCGCTTGATTGCAATTGCCTTAGGCTCAGCGATTCAAAACATACTAACCTATTGGCGCACCTCTCAGACTCCTACGTTCCTGGCGTGGTTATATCGATTGTGGCACATTCTAGGGATGGAGAAGTTGACCCTCACGCTAGCCGGGAAAGGCTCCGCAATCGGAGAGCTCGGGCACCCATTCTAGTCTCTTTTAGCCTCTGAATTTTGAGAAGTTACCTGTCCCAGATACTTGCGCCTCCTACGACTGCCCGATCAGCAACCGAAGGTGACCTAAGGCCCCTACTCACATACTGAGACCCAGACAGCTCCCATATTTTGTTTTATCCCGGTGGACGAGGGAAGGGAAGTTAGAATACGTTTTATTTCATGTTCAGGCACTTGATTCATTTGCTCAAGACTTCTTGGCTCTAGTATTTCAGCCACTTGGATCTAGGCTGCCCTTGCTATGCTATATATATATATATCTTGAGATACCAGACATGTTTGTTGATAAATTTTAGTAAAAAGATTTAAACCACAAAAACAGAATGAATCCAATGAAAAGACGCTTTCCGATTAATGAGTTGAGATTTCAAAGTAACAATTGTGTTAGTTTTATCAATTCCTTTTGCCTCAATTTAATTTTGCTATGCCCATACTTCTGTGCGGAGTTGGTGTAGAAGAGTAGAAGCTGGTGACCACTCAGTATTCCACCTGCGGGGACTGGAAGGGAAAACCAATAGAAACTGGTATTATTAACTAATATTTGTATAGTGAATCGCAGTGTTACAAATGCCAGGAATCTATGTGGTGACATTAACATGATGCTAAAACTACCTTGAACAAATCCCAGAATCTTAAGTCCAAGAGTTGCCAAACACTAATATGGTACCAATAACAGGAAGCCAGAGGTAAGGGACAGGCTAGTGCTGCATCAAGAGGATGACAGAAAGAAAAGGCTCCAGCATTAAAAATGAAAAAAGCAGAAGAACTCATTCTTTTAATCCACAACCAAAGCCAAGATCACTTGAGACCCTCATTTGAGGGGCATGGATCACTTCTTGCAAGGTGTTCAACATTTCAGGCACAAACACACTGCATGACTGTCTAGGCCTACTTCCATGGAAAAAGTGGTTGTTTGGAATAAGGAGGCTGCACAAATTATGCCCCAGTGACAGACAATAAATCAGTAACACGATTACTGAAGACATATTACTAGCCAAGACAGACCAACATTTCCGGTTTCTAAAAGACAGACATTCCATACCTCTTCAGAACAGTGCATCTGCAGCTGGGGATCAAGTCTGTAATCAAGGGCAGACTCCTGAATGATGACTCTGATCTGATCTTCACAGTCTGGAGACAGGCGCTATTGTGGAAAGAAAGAGCTCTGAAAGATTGGCAACACATGAGAACCAAACAGCACAGACTAACAAGCAAAAGTGTAGCTAAGAAACAAACAGTCACAATTTAAAGATAGGAATAAGTTAGTTAACTTAAAAAGTAGCGACTCAAGAACCCTTAATAAACAAGTTATTAACCTTTGGTAAATCCTTATCTGGTAGAGACGTTATCGAACTGTAGATTTCTCATCTTAGAATATTCTGCAGGCATAAGACCGGTTTTGCAAATATGAAAGCAGTAATTCTGCGTGCTGGTAGGAGTCGTCGCTCGCCTGGCACCAGAATAGACATGTGAGGTAAGCATAACCATAGCACGCTGAAATCAGTTTTTTGGGGCATTTCAACGTCAGAAGTACAGGGCCACGCTAGGATGCCTGGCTTCACCTTGGGGGTGCCCAGGAGTGGGCACTTCACAGGGAAAAGCCAGGAAGGGTTCCACAGCGGTATGCGTACAAGCGCCTGAGATACCCCTTCGGGGGTCGATTCGGTGCGCTATACAAATACTACTACATTCACATTTACAATGCTGATGGACCAGTGTGCAGATATTAAAAACCTACAAGGGTCATCCGATCCAGAGAAATTAGTTCACAGAACTGGGAAAGTTGGTAAGGAATCTGTGGCTAAATGGGAGTCTAACAGATTTGTCATTACCAAATGTAAGTCACTTGTTCATCTGATCGAGACTTATAGATGCAGATTCCTTACCTTACAGATATCCTAGCAAAACTTCCCCTAAGGTGTGTCTGCAAATAGACTAAGAGCAAGAAGTCTTGGCGGAGTCAACAGGCAAAGTGCATGTCACAATGGACTTCACTATCCAGGAAGTTGTACTTGGTAAACGTGTGCAGAAATGTCCATGTAGCAGCCTTACAGACGCCCAGGACAGGGACTCCGTGAGATATGGCAGTGGTCGCAACCATGGCTCTGACGGAATGAGGACGCAAGCCCCCAGGGGGTTGCTTCTTGGGCAGTGCTTTGCAGATGTTAATCGAGAGCACAACTCATCTTGAAACAGTCTATTTTTGTATACCCCTTCCTTCCTTTGCCCCGATGAGCCCCATGATGAATTGATCATCCACATGGAAATTTTTGGTATGATTGAAGTAGAACGAGAATGCTCTTTTTGGTCCAGGTAGTGGAGTTTCTCCTCTTTGGAAGAGTGAGGCACAGTAAAAATGAAGTCAGCAGCGTGAGGCACATATTCTCAGAGCCAGTTTGTCTGTGAAAAAAGCTGTGAGGAGGGTGCAAAGAGATTGTTTGCAGTTTGCCAGCTCTACTGCTGGATGTTATGGCCACTAGCAAAACAGTTTTAAAGGGCAGAAAGCATAGAGCGCAACTGTGCAGAGGATTGAAGGACAAGCCCATCTAGGTCAAGACTAGGTTCAAGTTCCATTGGGGCATTATTAAGAGATTTGGAGAAAACCTATGTTGTAGTCCTTTCAGAAACAGAGTAACAGGGGACCTATATAGGGAGGGCTGATCCAGCAACCGCAACAACGCTGATATGGCTGAAAGATACCCTTTAACTGTGCCCAAAGCAAAGCCTGGACAGCCAACCTAGAGAACAAATCAAATCTCAGATACAGGTGCAGAAAGGGGATCAACATTTGTGGTGGGACTCCAAGCCACAAATTGGTCTGCACAATTGTCATATACTGTCCTGATTGATTGAGGGACTTTGTGCAAGAAGGCAGCTCATGTGCAGATGTAGGACCCAGCCCTGTTGCTGTGACAGGAGATCCTCCCGAAGGGGCAGCCTGATTGGAGGAACGATGCTTATGAGTTCAGGATACCATACTCTCTGTGCCCAATTTGAACTCACAAGAAGGACATGGGCCCTGTTGTTCCTGTTTATTATTTAGACCTCTGGGCAGAAGGGATATCAGTGGAAAGGTGTACAGGAGGTATGAGCTCCAGTTGAGACTAAAAGTGCCTCCAAGTGAGAGTCGCTTTGGAAACTCCAGCACGTGGAAGTTATGACATTGCGTGTTCCCTGCAGTCATGAATAGATCTAACCAAGGTTCTCCCAATCTCTGAAGACACCGTGCGTCACTTCTGGATGGAGATGCTATTTGTGATCAGTTAGGCATCCTGTGCTGAGTTTGTATGCTCTGGTGTTCAGAGGACTCATGAGATGTTGAACCACCAGGAATATGTCCTGACATTATAGCCATGTTCAGAGACGCAGGCCCTCAGGATTCAGAGTTCAGGGTTCACAGCCTCACCCGCACTCTTTGCTGCAATGCCCACATGGCAGGGGTGTTGGCCGTGAACATCTGTATCAGCCTTTCATTGATGGAAGAAAGGCTTTCAATAGACAGGCGAATCACTCAACTCCAACAAGTTGATGTGAAGCAGAGACTGCTGGATACCACTCTTCTGATCACCACCTCTCCCACATGGCCGTTCCAACACGGGATAACACATCTGTCACTACAGTCCGCTCTGGGTGGCGAAGTAGAGGTGTCTGTAGCTGACCCAATCACGGTTTGTCAGCCACAACCAAAGATCCTTAGCAGTTCCCTCCGATACAAGGACAAGGCTAGAGACATTCACTTGATGCGGTGTCCACTGGGACTTCAAATCCCACTTGTAGGAATCTGGCTCTGTACATACTATACCAAAGTATACTATACCAAAGTAAGGTATAGTGAGCGCAGAGTCCAGTGCAGAGTCCAGTGGATCCCCAGAGGTTTTACAGAGGCTCAAGTAGATAATACTAATGCTCTCTTTTGAGGCAGCTGGGTGCAGAGTGCCAACACAGTGTAGGGTGTCCAATACAAATCAATGCCAAATTAAGATTTTGAACAAAGGCTGCAGGCTCGGACCAGGAATCTCGAAGTAAACTGGTGGCTTTGGAGGTAAGGTGGAATGCTGAAGAACGCGGGGACACCAGTGGTGGAGCTCCCCAAGGGACTGTGGGTGCAGAGGTGTCTTTGGAGGTCTGAAAAGCCTTACCAGAGACAGTCAAGGTTGGGGGACCCTTCGTGTTGAGGCTGCAGGAGTCTAGGTGGAGTCCAGGAGAGGTCACACTGGAGTAAACTCGAGCTCAGGACCGCAGGGGAACCTTCTTGGGAAAGGTATGGGTCTTTGACTAGGGCCGGAGGAGTCTAGTGCAGAGGTAGGTCTGGAGGTTTGGTTGTGAGGTTTAGTAGGGCACCGGAGCTCTTGTTTTTTGTTTCTTTCTGGACAGGGCCTTGTCCTCAGACGTTTTGGTCTTTGGGAAAGGCAGGTTGTCTTACCAAAGGGTTTTGTACGTCACTGGGTTCGTAGAAGAATTTGCTTTTTGGAGCAGGTTTCTTTAAGGGGTGTAGACCGGCCGTTAGGGCTCGGGATAAGTCAATGGCACTCTGGAGTCTTCACTGCTGGTACAGCTCTTTGGTCGTTCTTTAGGTGGCCAAGAATCTAAGGCTCAAGGTTCAGGGGTATCCTTATATGCTCAATTTAGGGGTGTTATAGATTCTGGCAGGTAGTAGCCAAGGGCTACTTACCTTTAGGGTGACTACAACCTTTATATGTCCCCTCCCTTAAGAGAGGGGGCATACCCCTAATACTGCTCACAACCACTATGGAGTATTTTCAAAGAAAGGGGTAATTTCAGCTTAGGACACCTTAGGGGTGGTCTTGGCTGAAAGGGGACACACCTGCTTACTGATTTTCCGGCCGACTTCGCAGCCAAAAGTGGGGCTTGGTCAGGGGGGTTTGCATCTCCACTAGCTGGAGAGGACCTGGCTAGCATAACAAAGGGCTGGAAGCCTTTGAGGCTCACTGCCCTTGAATGTGGTACCTGCTTGGGGGTAGGTGTAAAGCACCTCCACCCAGAGCAGGCTTTGTTTCTGACCCATGAGAGCACAAGGCTCCCATCACTGGGAGTCAAAAACATGTCTGGAAGTGGCAGGCTGATGCCGACCAGTCCTCGGAGAGGCTTAGTTAATGAATCAAACAATGGCATCAGTGTGGGCTCAATCTGAAAAGTTTGGTACCAAACATCTTGGGATTCGAAGAAGTCATCACAGAGCAGTGCAACTCGTATTTGCAAGTTCCCGGTCCATGTACTCAGTGTGGCTTCCCTATGCACTGATGTCTCAGAATGGACTTGGACACTATAGAGGCATATCTGCTCATGCATTTATGCCCTCACAAGTGGTATAGTGCACCCTGCCTCAGGGTTGTAAGGCCGGCTCTAGTGGGGGCTTACTGATGCCTCTTGCAGTGCTGGCAAGCCAGGCACACAGGGATGTGTGCTAGATTGACTCCACTTTTAGCTGCGCCAAAATTCGCAGGTTGGAGTGGCAGTGTGCATGCATTTGGTGAGGGGTCTCTTTATGTGGCATAATACATGCTGCAGCCCTTAGAGACCCTTTCTGGTCACCATGCCCTCTGGTAACACTGATACTTGTTGCAAGGGACTTATATGTGGGCCAGATGTGTGCCAATTGTGGAAACAAAGTGTGGGAAAGTGGCTCTATATATACTGGATAATAAGGCAGTACAGTGTGTATAGAGTCCACAAACCCCAAAGGTATAACAGAGGTTAAAATCAGGACTGACCTTACTCTCAAAAGTGGTAGCTTGGTCGAGCAGTAAGGCAGTACCAGAGGGCAGTGCAAAGCATTTGTTGTACACACTCAATCAGCAAAAGGTTTCACACCTTCAAAGACTGAACTCCAGGTCAATGGTTTTTATATCCAAAGATATAGTTGCTTTATTTTTAGAACCAACAGGCATAAAAATATACTTTACTAGATATGAGAACTCTCATGTAATTACTTTGCAAGGAAGCAATAACGTTGGTGAGCACAATAGGTACAGGAGTTGCTGAAGGCAACTCAAGTCTAGACACACTTTAGCATTGAGCTCAATGGATTGTTACCTTAAAAGTACAGTTGATTACAGTACAGATTACTTTAGTAGTTCCAGGACTAGATCCTAGATTCAGTCCTGGGGTCTATGCTGAAACCAGATTAGCAAAAACGTTTTAGTTACTGTGGTGAATTTTCATGAATATAAAGCCATTTTAAAAGTTAGAAACTTTTCAATGACATTCTGGCAATGTTATTTAATGGGAGAAAATTCAGGTTGCAGGTAAAGCATAATCGCGTTACTTTTGTAATCCAGTACTGGGCTTCTAGGGCCAGCACTGGGGTCTGAACTTAAAACAAGTAGGTAATTGCGTTTCAGTATTTCGTATGATTTTTAAAGAATATTTTAAGTTTTCAAAAGTAGGCACTTGGAAGAAATCTCATAGAAAAGCAGACAATAGGTTCCTATGGAGAAAATACAGATCACTAGTAAACCCGGTAAGAATTACTTTTGCAGTTCAGTACTGGGCAGCAAGGTACAGTACTGGCTTCTCGCCTGCTTGCAGGTGGGTACTTCAGAATTCGGCTGATTTTATATGAATATTTGCAGTTTTCAAAACTTCACACTTAAAACATTTTCAAAATGGGTCAATGTTATCCAATGGCAGGTAAGTGAGTTACCGGTTTCCAGGTGAGTACTTGGCTGGTGAAGTTAAGGTTCTGGGTATAGACTCAGGGGTCCACCAGGGTCAAGTAAGTACAGTCAGTTTCGCCCCAACAGTGCAGGGCCGGCCAGGTGCAGAGGTAGGTAGGCCCAATGATGGAAAGGGGGCCTTCGGTTGGTGGCTGCTGCCTAGCTGGCCACGCGGCTGTGACAGCTAGGCTTGTGGTCACTTGCTCAGGGCAAGGGGGGGAAGTAGGGTAGGACAAAGGTGGTACAGCCAGCGGCACTCAAGCGTCTGGGTGCAGGGTGCTCTTGAGCTGTCGGGCGCTCAATGTTATCCAATGGGAAAGGTAAAAAAGGAACAAAGGATGCAGGCTCGGGGACGGAGACTCTCCAGGGGCGACCAGCACTTCGAGAGGTAAGTTGGGATCTTGGAGCACAGGTAGGTACCCCAAAGGGAGGCACAGGGGGCTGTAGGGCGCCGGCTGCAGGGGTGTCTTTGGGTGTCGGAAAAGCTTACCCTCGGCTGGTCGCGGTTGGGGTGGCCCCTGGTTCGGAGTCTGCAGGCGTCGGCTGGTTCGTCGAGGAGAGTCTTGGGCACTGGACTTCGGGTCCCAGTCGCCGGGGGGACGTCCTCGTGGTCTTGGTTCGGTTGGGCCCAGCCCGGGCTCGGCGGGTGCAGAGTGGGCTGGCCCAGAGCTTCCTGGTTGGCACCAGGTGGGTTGTTGCATCAGAGCCTCTTCTGATGGGAGTCCCAGTCTTTAAGAGGGTCAAGGCAGGCAGGTCTTCCGGGTCTCCCAAGGTTGCTGTCCGCAGGAGTCGCCGGAATTAGGCAGAAGCAGGTTTCAGGATCAACAGGCCGGTAGAGCTGGGGCCAAGTCAGTTGTTGTCATCCTGTTAGCAGCTGCACGGCGGGTCTTCTTGATCTTTTTGTATCGGGGTTGAGGAAGGAATGTTCAGGGAGCCCCTAAATACTGAATTTGGGGCGTTACAGGTAGGGCAAGGACAGGCACCAATGGGTCCCTGTCCCGGGGTGAGTACACGTCCTAGCCTGCTCCTCTCCTGTGGAAGGTGGGCAGGAGCCTAGCTGGGATTGGGCAGGGCTCCCCATCTACAAGATGGCCGTAGCCCGGGGTCGTGCTTCACCTCGTCTACCTATCTAAGGGGTGGGGTTGGCACAGGCTGGCACACCCCCCTTCCTGACATAGTTTTTTCCACCAGTCTTCCCGCCAGAGTGGGGGTTAGAACTGGTGGGGGCCAGTTGCTGGGTACAGCAAACGGTCAGGAGAAGCTCACAGAGGCGGCATGGCTGTGAAGCTTCCCCTGCCCATCCTGGGAGAGGAGACCTAGCACCTCTCCCAGGATGTGCATTGTTGCAGGCCCAGGAGAGCGTGGGGCTCTCCACCCAGGGGTCCAGCAACATGTCTGCTGTGTGGCAGCCTCTGCAGCCACTCAGCCCAGACGTGGATTGTAGGTTAGGATTTCAGAGGGCATCTCTAAGATGCCCTCTGGTGCATTTTTCATTAAATCCCACACTGGCATCAGTGCGGTTTAATGTGCTGAGAAGTTTGGTACAAAACTTGTCAGTCTTCAGTGTAGCCATTATGGTGCTGTGGAGTTCGTAATAACAACCTCCCAGCACCATATACTCTTAATGGCATCACTGCACTTACAGTGCCCAGGAATGGCCCTGGGTACAGTAGGGGAACAGGGCTCATGCACCTGTGCCCAAACCTCTGGCATAGGGCACCCAGCTAGAGGGGTGATTGAAGTATGCTAGGGCAGTGGGTTCTGTGGGCTTGGCACACAGGGATGTGTGCCATGTCTACTCTTGGTTTAGTTCTGTACTTAGGCACTCAACCTGCAAAGGCAGTGTGCGGGTGCCAGGGTACAGGGCCCCCGAGGGTGGCACAACAAGTGCTGCAGCCCTCAGGGGTCTTCTCTGGTCATCATGCCCTGGGTACCTAGGGTACCATTTACTAGGGGCTGACAGCTGGCTAGAGATGCCAACTGGTTTAGTTTCAGCACAGTTTTAGGGAAGGTACACAGGCTCTGGGGTACCTGGTTGGCAGGAACCCAGGGCACTTTCTCACACAAAGGTACAGTTTTCGGAAAGAACACAGGCCCTGGAAACCTGATTAGCAGGGACCCAGTGCACATTCAGTCAAAGTTGCATTCAGAGTCAGGAAAAAAGTTGGGTGGCTTAACAAATTACTTTAGGTAAAGGCTGTGTTAGCTCATAAAGTATTGAAAGGAATGATAATCAATTACATTCAATTACACCTCTCTGAGAACAGATTTAGTTCAAGGTTTTTATGTATGAAAAAGTCACAATTGTAATACACTGGAATTTTTTCATTCCATTTCAGATTCAATAACTGTTAAAAACATGTGAAGAGTGACTGTTGGTGAACAAAGTGAATAGTGAAACAAATTCAGTGACACTTATTTACAAATTTATACAGTATTGTACATGGGTAAAGGTGGGGGTTGGTGAAAAGTTTTTGGTTTTGGGGGCCAGAGTTCTGAATGCCGCTTCTTTAGAGGAACCAAATGTCCGGAGCATCGAGTAAACACCCTTCTAGAGTGTTAATCGGCATGTGAAAAGGTAAATAACAGAAGAAATCTGTTCTGTGACTCAGTTTAAAATGGTATTCAAGACATTTTAAGAAATAAAAGAAAGTTGGATCAAACATGAAATGCCCTCCTTGCACGATATAGCAGCATAATAACTTTTGGGGGGGACCTCTGAAGTTAAAGAATAACAAGAAAGGTCTTTTTTATAAGAGCAAAAAAAGAAAATAGACTAGGACAATTCTGACCCATCCAGTCACCCTAATAATAAGTGTATACCAATAATGTAACAAATCCTTCTTAGGCTCCTTAGAATATAAACATGACTCAGATTATCACAATTTAATAGTATATCATTTGTTCCCAGGTATTTGACAGTGGCAACCATCCAGTGCCCAGAATATAGGAGAGACTAATCACGAAGTCTTGAAAAAGATGGCAGTATAGCACTAAATAGCCATCGAAACGCGTCGACGCAGGAAAAATACACAATCGAGAGAACCTATCTGACCTTGAAATCTAGAAGATATTGGGCCTAGGTTTAGATTCTAAACAAGCAGGTTCTCAGAGGTGTAACTTTGATGACTAAAAGTTGATGTATTTAGTTTGTCTCTCCCCCAATGTGATTTTTTACTCTGTCTATAATTGAATGGAATTTTGTGCAAAAAGTTTACAATAGTTTTTTTAATTTCTTTTTATTGTATTAAATTGTGCTAATGAATTGTTTTTAAAACTGTATTGTAACCATGTTATTCATGTGAATGTGTTTCATGACCATGATTTACTAGTTTCATATGTTTTAATCAAATGTGTATCTGTGCATAAATACTTGCTCCCCCTTTTTTTACAAAAAATAACATTTTGTAATTTTCCAATAGAAGTGTGGATTTTATTTTTTTATTTTTTATTAATTGATTTTGTTAAGCGCGACAGCTACCCATAAGGGTTTCCCGGCGCTAAGGGACAGAACGACAGCATAAGGCAGAAGATATTAGAGATCGAAGAGCCAGGTATTCACCGCTCTGCGAAATCGCATGTGACAGTTTTCCATCCGTAGGGCCAACGGAAGTTAATTCCACAGTATGGGTCCTAAGTTCGGAAAGGAGCGACCGCCCACTCTGGTAAGTTTGAACCTAGGTACATTGAAGAGATGGTGAGATGAGGAACGGAGAGAGCGAGCTGGAAGGTAGGGGCTGACAAGGGCCTGAAGGTAGAGGGGTGCTGATCCGGTTTTGATCTTGTGCATGAAGCTCAAAGCTTTAAACTTGATCCGGTTTTCAACACGAAGTTTTGGAACCCATACAGTTCAGTGTGGATATAAGAACGTATGTGCATGAGTATGTGAATACTAGTACGATAGCCAAAGGCTGTTAAACTTGTAACCACCACACATTTTAAACCCACGGCTAGGCATGGCTTGTTAAAATTCGAAAGCTTTCACCCAAGACAACTGACGGAAAATCTGCCATTTGGGCAGTTCTTGCTCCTACGGCGGAATTGCACAGAGAAATGTGAATATGAGAAACAAGCTAAGGATCTGAGCAAGAGACTGCAGCAAAGAAACTACCCCTCACACATAGTCTCAAAAGCAAAGAAGAGAGCGTCCAATAACAACCAGGACGCTCTCCTGGAACCAAAGACTATCCCTGTACCAAGTAGCGACAGCGATATGAGACCGATCTGTATCACCACTTATAATGTGGCTTCTGATAAGGTATCAAAGATTGTGAGAAAACATTGGAGGACCCTAAACAGCGGGGGCCTAGATCTGGTGTTACCTATGTTCAGCCACCGAAAAGGGCGAAACCTGAAAGACCTCTTGGTACATACCAGGCCAAGAGAAAAGGTGGGACAAGTACGTCTTTTACATCCGTTGCCACTTGGTCACTAGCCATGCACTGACTGCAGCGTTTGCCACTTAACAAAGGCAACTAAGAAAGTGACATTCAACAATGGGGTCACTTGGGACATGAGGTCATACTCCAATTGTAATACAAAAGGCGTGGTTTACATGATCACGTGTGCCTGCAATCTGCGCTATATTGGTATGACGACAAGAAAGGTCTGCACACGCATGATAGAACACCGCAGGAGCTTTAGATGCAAACATTCTAACACCAAAATGACCTCACATTTCTTAGAAAAGGGACACACCACCAACGACTTCAACTGGGTGGTCCTTGAGACTCTACAGCCACAATATGACCTAGAAAAGAAACTACTGGAAAAAGAGCAACGCTGGGTCTTCAAGCTTAGGTCTCACGTCTTGGGTCTAAATGATGACATACCATGGGGGCAACTGACAGACAACCACTCAGGCAGCAGGTTCCCACAAATATGAAGTGAGAAAAGAATGCACAGACCCATGTCTAGGTGTACTGGGAGACTGGCCCAATAAGAGGTGTTGTAACACTACTAAATATTCACCCATCCCTTCAGATATGCATGAAGGGAAAAACAAATACTACCACCACTAGTGGCACCTAACTCAAGTATTTAAAAACACCATAGGGTCAGAATAACACTGAATTACTACCCTAGTAATATACGACAGGAATTTAAAAAAAAACGGGTCAAAAATCGTTTTTTAACCAAACAAAGGGGAGATACTCATAATATACTAACTGTTAACATGAGAATGAGTAATTTATCATTTTCAAAAACGAGACCCTTTTCATGTGAAAAAATAGTTTTTAATAGTGGAAGATCCTAAGGTACACACAAGATGGCGCCCGCTCCTATGGATAGTAACTAGCACATATCAGGAATTAGGTTTGATTTTATACAATTGCCCAGAGACTTACTTTTTTGAGCCCATAGTGTGCGAATACGAAAATACTTATTTTTTCAAAAACGAGGCCCCTATGAGTTAAATATTGTAAAAAACTGTACCAGAATCCCGGAATACACCCAAGATGGCGCCCGTTAAGCACGCGACCACCGCATGTACACGCGCTAGTCTTTCTATCCTCACACCAGGAAGCAGGATACATGAGCAGGCACCACCCTCGGTCCACTAACATTCGGACCGGAGGGGTTTGCCTAGGTGAGACCGATTGTGGTATCCCAGCAGCAAGTAAGTGTTTTTTTGTAGCGTTTTTGGAGGCACAGACACTGGGATAATCTCCTAGTTCTTTTACCAGCCTTTGGGAAACATTTATCTAGGGAGACAGCTAAGGCTAACAGACACCATTCTTCTATTTTTCCCAGATCTACCAGGATATTGTACCCCTACCGACTCCATGGGGCACAGTTAAGCCTCTTTTCATGTATGTAAAAATGTCTTTGTGTGAGCGTAGTCACAACAGTGTGGTTGTGTTATGTGTGTGTTCACTGTGTGCTCACCAAGAGGTGCTTAACCACGTTTTCAAAAACGTCTTCACATCAATGGGCCACATGAAATACAGTCAATATTCTTAAAGGTCCATGCAATATGTGTGTCATGTGAAATTACAAGGGGAACTTGATACCCCATAACTATCACTATTGTTTTCCTTTTATTTTACAGAACCACGTGATTAAGTTTGGTTGCGTAGGTACCAGATGCATGCCTCATTTATTTGCAGCATTAAATTAATTATTATTATTATTTCGTATTTAATAGCTTATTAGGCTTTGGATAAGGAGTGGCGAACACAGGGCTGGTCCCTGTGTAGCCCTGAGGAAGTGCTAGGGGGACGCACGAAACATGTTGGCAGACAGGAGTTGTTAGGTACACCAAACCCATTACAATTTAGGTATCCTACCATTTCTACCCCATTTTTTAGCTTTACCACCTAGGAGCCAGAATAAAGTATTTGCAACTCACTAGGCAGGTAATTTTAACTAATCACATATACTCCACTCCTTCACATCACATTCCTTGCACCACACATAGTCTTTTGTAAGTGCTCCTACGTAATTCCGCAAGTCGCAGCACGCCCCAGTCCGTAGAGGGCTGGGATGGCCCCTATGATGAAGCATGTCACCATGGGGCAACCCTGGTGAGTGAGGGGACACCTAAAAAAAAGGAATATTTTCCCTTTTTTCTTTCTTGTAACTATTGACACTATTCCAACACCATTGTGTGCTTTGAGAATAGAGTCATAGACTACGGCTGGGTTCTTGATCACTGTCCCTAGAGATCTTGTGTGACTTACTCCAGCTCTGCTCCCTGGAGAGTAATCTGCTCAACAAGAGCTCCAGCTAAGAAAAGCAACAGGCTCGTCTTGGACATAGTTGGTCTGGGATAGAACTGCTCCCTTTCCCTAGATCAGAGGCATCTGTCAGCACAATTAACTACTTAGAGTAGTCAGGAGCTTTTAGAATTGGTGCTGAGAAGATTGCCTCTTTCAAGGTGTCAAAATCTCTTGACAACTAACTGTCCAGTTAGTTCTCATCTTCGTGGATTCTTGGAGGCAAGTTCTGTGAGGGGTATCGCAAAATAACCCTTCACAGAATTCATGAAATACCCAGTTGAGCCAAGAAATGCTGACTTGGGTCTGGGTTGTTGGAGCCTCCCAGCCCAGAACGGTCTGAATCTAATGCTGTAACGGTTGAACATGGCTGTCACTTACAAGGAGGCCAAAGTATACAACAGTTCCCTACCCTATCTGCCATTTGGATGCTTTGATTGTTACGCCTGCAGATTGCAGGGCCTGCAAAACCTTTCCCAGGTGGACCACGTGATCCTGCCAGGAGGAGCTAAAGACCGCAATATCATCTAAATATGCTGCACTAAAGGTATCCATCCATGCAAGGACTTGTTTTATCGACTTTTGGCTAAAAGAATGCCCCTGCCACCTTCCAAAGGGCATAACAGTGATCGAATAATGCACATCTGGTTGTGCTCCTGGGGCTATGCCAGTTTGTCAGTACCCTGCAGTTAAGTCAAAAGTACTGAGAAAAGTGGCTGCACCCATTTTGTCTATCAGCTCATCAGCACTGAGTACAGGGTGAGCATCCGTCTTGGTGACAGTATTTCAGGCCTCTGTAGTCCACACAAAACCTAATTTTTGTCTTTCCACCCTGTGGGTGAGATTTGGCGACAGACCACTGGGCTGGCCCAGGGACTCAGAGGATGCAATAACCCCTAAGTCCAGCAACTTCATTACTTTAGCTTTGATGCTCTCCTTAACTTGGTCAGACTGCCTATAGATCTTTGTTTTGACAGGCAAGCCATCTCCAGTGTCCGCATCAAGGGTACACCATTGTGTCTGTCCAGGGGTTAAGGAGAAGAGCTCAGCATACTGTTGTAGGACTTGCCTGCAGTCAGCCTGCCGTTGGGCAGAGAGGGTGTCCGAATAGACAACTCCATCAACTGACCCATCTTATGGACTGTATGAGAGGAGGTCAGGGAGAGGTTCACTCCGTCTCCTGATCCTCATCAGTAACCATCAGCATTCTTACATAGGGCCTGTAGGAGGCTGGCTTAGTATATGGGGCACACGTATTTAAGTGAAGCACCAGGCACTTAGCCAGGTAACCCTAAGGTTATTTTAGTGGTTTTAGACAACCATAGAAAGCTCTCTTAATGGTGGCCGTGGAGAGCAGCCTTCTGGCGTAGCCCAGAAGGAATGTTTTTTCAACATTCTTTTAATTGAGTTTTGGGTACAAACATATAGCATCAACAGCAGTGTTACATATGTTCACTGGTACACTGTGATTACAGTTGCACTTATGAATCTTTTAGACAATACAGTTACATTTATATTGTGTCAGAGGTAACAGTTGGTATTCCCTCATTGTAGAGACAGGGTGTTATTTCTCTGCATTCAGCAGAATCCCCATGTTATTGCACTTAAACAGTGTATCCAGATCAAAGCGTCCACGTCTACATCTTATGTATATATCTTATGATCAAACATTTTGTATGTTCTACACCCTATCCTCACTCCCCCCTCCTTGTTGTGTGTGCTTCTCCTACCGTCCATGCTATGTTAGCATGGGGGTGGGGAGAGGGGGGGGGGGGGTTGGTCGTACCAGACCGCCTGGGGCCCGTGGATGCGTCATTAACTAACACGTCAGTGGGGCCCATATGTCTCTGGGACGAGAGGTACTTGGCAGCAGTTCAGCATAGGTCGCAAGGCGTTCCTGGCAAGTCACCAAGTCGGTCAGCCAGTCCTTAAATTTGGGTGCCTGTCCCCTCCCCCAGCCATCAGCAGCGCCAAAGCCATATACTTGCGGTGGATCAATCTCAGTGTCTTAACATAGCCCAGTAGAGCCATCAGTGGGGTGGGCGGCAGTGGTTCATTGATCATTAATGTCAAATCATCAAAAACTTGTACCCAATATTCATTCACTCCTGGGCATTCCCATGCTAGGTGCAAAAACCCAGCACCAGGAGCATGGCATCTGTCGCACCAGTCGGAGTCCCTCAGCCTGTACCTGAACAGCCTAGCAGGAGTGTAATATACCCTATGCAGGAATTTATAGAATAGGATGCGGAGTCTGCTGCTGGCTGACACCCTTTCAGTCTGCCAACAGCAAAATTCCCAGTGGTCATCTGTCACTTCGATTCCCAGATCCGCACTCCAGCAGACTCGGGAAGCCGTGGCCGACAGGTCTCTCTGGGAGTGTACCGTCCTATAAAGCAGCGAGACTAGGCGCTTAGCCACCAAACTTTGCAGCGGCGCCAAAGTCTGCGGTTCAGCTGGGAAGTCTGGGGTGAGAGATCTTATCCCCGGTCTTAAATGAGTATAGAGAAACAAGTCAGGTGAGGCGTGTTGTGTGCCCTGCAGCATGTCCAGAAGGAATGTTAAGCAGATTGTTTTACCAGCTCTAATCCTATAGTGTAGATTAAATGATAAAGAACCACACTGTGTATTTAAAAAAAATGTATTTATTATACAACACCCATTAACACATTGGTAAATCTCCTACCCGGAGATATCAACACAAATACACACACAACTTAAATTGGAAATAAATAAGTAATCACAACACACAGTGGTCTCCAGGGGGAGCCTAAACCATATACTAAGAAAGTGGAATGTGAACTGCGACCGAAGACACGACTTGCACCAGGATACTAAGAGGTGCTGGGGACACCGGGAATCACCCAAAGTAAGTACCCAGGAACCCCACGGAGGCTGTGTGCAGAATGCAAATGCTACTTACCAGTATGCATCTGTTCTTGGCATGTAGGGCTGCTGACATTCATATCTGTGCATAGATCGCCGCCTAGTGTTGGGTCCGGATGATTGCACATTGTTGTCCTGGAAGAGTCTTCGAAGTATCACGAGATAGGTGGCTCCTCCCCTGGACTACAGTGCGCATGGGCATCGCCTCCATCCCCAGATTGTTTTTAGCCATTGGCAGAGATGGAGTGAAGTATGTGAGTGATGCCCATGCTATGAGCATATGTATATATATATATATATGAATACTGCAGCTGCTACAGGCGCCGGGGAGGAGGGTGGGCGATATGAATGTCAGCAGCCCTACATGCCAAGAACAGATGCATACTGGTAAGAAGCATTTGCAGTTCGAGGCATGTTGGCTGCTAAATTCATATCTGTGCATAGAATACACAGCAGTCCTCCCATTATTGGCGGCCGCCCGTGCCAGCTGCAGCAGTCTGAAAAAGTGTTTTGAGAACAGCCTGACCAACAGCTGCCTGCTGTTTGGAGTGCACGTCTACACAGTAATGTTTAGTGAAAGTATGTGTGGTAGACCATGTGGCTGCTCTTCAAATATCTTCTAAGGGAATGTTACCTAGGAAAGCCATAGAGGCCCCCAACTTTCTGGTGGAGTGGGCTCTTGGTGGAATTGAGAGTTCGTTTAGCCTTAGCGTAACAGATCTGAATGCATTTCACGATCCACCTAGCGATCCCAGCTTTGGAGATAGCGTTTCCCTTGTGGTGTGAGGCAAATGCAACGAAAAGTTGCTTGGTCTTACGAAAATCTTTTGTCCTGTCAATGTAGTACATTAAGGCTCTTTTAACGTCAAGGGTGTGGAGCATCCGCTCCGCCAGCGACTCTGGGTTTTGAAAAAAACACTGGCAACTCAATTGTCTGGTTCATAAGGAATTGAGATACAACCTTGGGTAAGAATTTAGGGTTAGTGCGGAGAACCACCCTGTTAGCGTGTACTTGGAAGAAAGGTTCTTGGATGGTGAGCGCCTGCAACTCACTAACCCTCCGTAGCAATGTAATTGCTACTAAGAAAGCAACCTTCCAAGTCAGAACCTGAAGCTCACAAGAGTGCAGTGGCTCAAAGGGAGGACCCATCAGCCTTGTAAGAACCACATTGAGGTTCCATTCCGGAGCTGGTGGTGTCCGTGGTGGAATGACCCTTTTGAGTCCTTCCAGAAAAGCCTTGATAGCAGGGACCTTAAAAAGTGATAGGTGTTGCCTATTCTGGAGGTATGCTGCCATTGCAGACAAGTGAATGCGGATGGAAGAATACGCCAAATTGCATTGGTACAGGTGGAACAGGTAACAAATGATGTTCTGAATGGAAGCATCTAGCGGGTCAATATCGTGGTTTACACAGTAAATGACAAACCGCTTCCATTTAGCGGCATAACAGGCTCTAGTAGTGGGCTTCCTTGCCTTCCGAATGATGTCCATGCAATCGGGGGGAAGATTGAGGTAGCCAAACTCTAGGACTTCAGGAGCCAGATCGCCAGGTTGAGCTGTTACGGATCTGGGTGCTGAATGTCGCCATGGCTCTGCGTCAGAAGGCTGGGAGTGAGATGAAGCCTTTGATGCGGTACCATGGAGAGTTCCAGAAACGTGGTGTACCATGGTTGGCGAGCCCACGTTGGAGCAACCAGGATGAGAGTCATCGAGTGCTGCCTGAGTTTGCGTGCCACCAGCGGTATCAGAGGTGCTGGGGGAAAAGCGTACGCAAATCTGGCTGACCAGTTCATCCACATCGCATTGCCCTGCGATTGCGGGTGTGGGAACCTGGCGGCGAAGCTTTGGCATTTTGCGTTCTCCTTTGTGGCGAACAGGTCTATCTCTGGATGACCTCACCTTTGGAAGTACGGTTGGAGTACTGATGGATGTATCTCCCACTCGTGCATTTGGTGGCTGTGCCTGCTGAGCAGGTCCGCCATCTGGTTGTCCTTGCCCGGGAGATGCTCCGCCATGAGGAAGATGTTCCTCTGAATGGCCCACTTCCACATGCTCTGAGCCAGATGAGACAGCTGCGGAGAGTGTGTGCCCCCCTGCTTCTGAATGTAGTACATGGCCGTCATGTTGTCCGTCCGGATCAACACGACCTTGTTGCACAGATGTACTTTGAATGCCTTCAAGGCCATGAAGATTGCCATCAGTTCCAAAACGTTGATGTGCATCTTCCTTTGCTGTAGTGTTTATAGTCCCTGCACTGTGTAGTGGAGTACATGCGCTCCCCATCCCTGGAGAGAAGCGTCCGTTGTCAGGATAATCTGTGGCACAGGCTCCTGGAACGGTCGGCCCTTGCAAAGGTTTTGTGGATTCCACCAATGCAGAGAGTTGTATGCCCGACCGCTCACCAACACTAGGTCTGTCAGTTGCCCATGAGCCTGAGTCCACTGACGTGCTAGGCACTCCTGAAGCGGACACATATGTAGTCTCGCGTGCGGGACGATGGAGATGCAGGAGGCCATCATGCCTATCAACTGCATGAACACCTTCGCTGGAAGCGAGTGCTGAGGTCTGAATCGTTGGATCAGCGTTTGGATACTGGCGATTCTCACTGAATTTGGCTGCGCAGTGGCTGCCAGAGTGTCTATTGTCGCGCCCAGATACTGCCGTATATGGGCGGGTTGGAGATGGGATTTTGGGTAGTTCAGCGAGAATCCCAGATCGTGCAGGAGATGAATGGTGCGGGACACGTGGTCGGCGCACTGCTGTTCTGACTTTGCCTGAATGAGCCAGTCGTCCAGATAGGGATAGACGTGGACGTTCTGGCGTCGTAGATGCGCCGCCACTGTCGCCAGGCACTTTGTAAAGACTCTTGGCGCTGTGGTGACCCCGAAAGGCAGAACCCTGAACTGGTAGTGCTGGTCTTGAATCGTGAATCTGAGGTACTTCCTGTGGGAAGGATGCAGGGGGATATGAAAGTATGCATCCTTCAGATCCAGCGTAGCCAGGAAGTCCCCCTGTCGAAGCAGGGGGAGGACCTGCTGCAACGTGAGCATATGGAAGTGCTCCGATAGAATGTACCAGTTGAGGGGCCTGAAGGTCCAGGATGGGCCTGAGGGATCCGTCCTTTTTGGGGATTAGAAAGTACAGAGAGTAAACTCCGGTTCCCCTTTCTTGCAGTGGGACGAGCTCTATTGCCCCTTTTTGCAGCATGACTTGAACTTCCAGCTGCAACAAGTGCAAGTGCTCGCCGGACATAGGACGGTTTCTTGGAGGTATGTTTGGTGGAGTGGAAGTAAGTTCCAGACAGTAACCGTACTGGATAAGAGACTTGACCCACCTGTCCGTGGTGATGGATTTCCACGCGGGCAGGAACTGCTGGAGTCTCCCCCCGACCGGTGTTGTGTGGTCGGGGGGCAGTGACAAGGCGTCACTGTTTGTTGGCGGTGGTGGACCTGGAGCTGTTGTTTCCACGTCCCCTGCCTTTGACGTTGTTGCCCCTGTAACCACCTCTACCTTTGTTGGTGTATGAGGTTTGGGCGTTGCTCTTGTAGTACTGTGTGGATTGTGATGCCTGACCCCTTGAGGTGCCTCTGTTATTGGAGCGGCGAAAGGAACCACCCCGAAACTGCTGAGACTGGAGGGCCCCCTTAGACTTAGCAGTGTCCGTGTCTTTCTTCATTTTTTCAAGTGTCGCATCCACCTCGGGGCCAAACAGATGGTCAGGATTAACTGTTTGGTTCAAGATGGTTGTCTGTATATCTGGTTTGAAGCCTGATATTCTAAGCCATGCATGTCTCCTCAGCAACACGCTAGTGTTGATCGCCCTGGAGGCGGTATCAGCCACGTCCAGCGCACATTTGATGGAAGCGTTGGTGATCAGCTTCCCCTCCTGAATCAACATTTCACCTGCCTCCTTGTACTGATCAGGTAAGTGCTGCAGAAGTGTTTCTAGGGTGTCGTAATGCGCCCTATCGTAGCGTGCAAGTAGGGCCTGCGTGTTTGAAATGCGCCAAATATTAGCTGCCTGCGCAGCAATTCGTTTCCCTGAATCTTCAAATATTTTTGACTCTTTGTCTGGGGGAGGAGCGTCACCCGTGGTCTGCGAGTTCGCCCGCTTACGTGCGTTGGATACAACCAAAGAATCCAGTGGCAAGTGTCCCTTGATGTACGTTGGATCCGAGGGCGCTGCCTTGTATTTTTTATCAATACGAGGATTGATGGCTCGCGCCCGAGTGGGCTCCCTGAAAACCTCTGGCACGTGCTTCAGCACTCCCTTGAGCATAGGCAATGTCTTGACTGACTTTTCAGCCACTGAGAAAGTGTCAAACAGAAAATCGACATCCACAGGATCTGAATGTAGGTCGACATCATGATTAGCTGCAGCTCTCTCAATCAGAGCGTTGAAGGCTGCAGAGTCCTCTGTTGGAGAAGTCTTTGCTGCAAAAAGCTGCGGTTCATGACCCGACTGAGGGTCCTCAGGGTCGCCTCCGGCAGACCAAGGTTCATGTACCTCCTCTGGATCCGAGTATGCTGGATAATTGTACTCGTCCTCTTCATCTCCGTCACCTTCCCCAGCGTTTGAATGGGTCGGTGAAAGTTCCAAATTATGTGGAGATGCAGGCTCTATAGGGGCAGAAGTACCCGCAGAGTCCTTTTTGTTTTTGAGTGGAATACGATAATGCTCCAACACCGGCTCCTTGGTGATCTTCCGTTTGAGGAGAGAGAGCTTCCCGGTGTTGGCGTCGATGATAACCTCTCGACGCTCCTCATCTGCGAGTGGCTGGAGCCGAGGCTTCGGCACCACCAAGGACGCCTTGGGCATTGACACCACCTTCAAAGGCACCCCGGCCCCATACCTCGGAGCGAAAGCCTTTGGCGTCGTCTTCGGCGGCAGCGTGTAGCGGATAGGCGTCTGCACCTTTGCCGGCTTTGGTGTAGGCTTCGGCACCACATCCTTCGGTTCGGGAGCCACAGCGTCCTTCCGAATCCGCTGCAGGGACTCCATGACCTTTTTTGATAAGGCCGGGGAGGGCTGGACCGGCTCGAGCGATTTCCCCGAGTCCGGAGTCGGGTCGGCGAAAGGCACGGTCTTCGGAGCCGACACATCACCATCCTTGGCCTTGACGGCCGGAGTCGGCGCAGCCAGAGCTTCGGCGTCGTCCTGACGCTTCTTCGGAGCCCGTTTCGGGTCATCGACCTCGACCACCTTTGGCGCCGACGCGGCCGCGTCGGTCGTCTTCGCCTTCGGCTTCGACACCGGGGTCTTCGGGTCGGCCATCTTGGCGTGGCTCTTGCTGTCGGCCATTTTGAATTTCTTAGACTTCGAGGCCTCTGGAGCCTCTGTCCCACCAGTGCGACTTTCACTTTCGGTTTCGAAACAGTTGGTGTGGACCCCGATGGCTTCACTTTCGTTTTCTTCAACGGGAGTGGTACATCAGAAATGTCCGTGGCCGGGCCCGGAGGCGAGGCCGTTGGACGATTAACGAGGTCTTGGGTAAGGCCCGAAGTCGATCCCTCGACTTGGGCCGAATAATGGGGGTTGACCCCTGAGTCAGTTTGAGGATGCTCCTCCGCTGAGCTATCCTCCACGGTGGCAATGGCCCCATCGTCGTCCCCTACCTCACCGACGACTTCATCAAACTCCTCGTCTCCCGCGTCGTAGTTTTCTTCCTCCGACGCCGGGCTAGAGTCCGAAACTTGAAAGACATTGTCGTCTCCAACGTCTTCTTCGAAGATGTTGTCTGGCGGGGGCGCTGATAACTGGGCCTGGAGTCTAGCGGCCCGACGAAGCTTGAGAGTCTTCTTACACCGGAACTTTGAGCAGGCCATACACCTGGCCTCATCATGGTCCGGCGACAGACATTTGTTGCACACTGGGTGCACGTCGAGGTGTGAATACTTTGAGGTGCACACCGGGCACCTTTTAAACGGAGTTCGTTCCATGTCTGGAGCGTCGTGTAGGCCCGTCCGCGCCGTCAGCACGCGGAAGGGCAGGAAGAGTTCGGAGCTGAAGAACAGTCAAACCCGAACGAAAAACGATACCGACGCCAAGCCTAAAGACCTTTTGGTCTCAAGAGGAAAGTTAAACAACTATCGATTCCGACAGAGGGAACCGAAACACATCCGAACCCAATGGCGGAAAAAAACAATCTGGGGATGGAGGCGATGCCCATGCGCACTGTAGTCCAGGGGAGGAGCCACCTATCTCGTGATACTTCGAAGACTCTTCCAGGACAACAATGTGCAATCATCCGGACCCAACACTAGGCGGCGATCTATGCACAGATATGAATTCAGCAGCCCACATGCCTCGAACTGGTACACAGCCACGTACTCAATACAAGTCAACGCGAAAGTTGCAGTTGCAGTTTTGAAGAAGGATCCTTTCCGGTGGGCTGTGTGGAAAAACCGTGGAAGACCAAAGGTTGGGGAGTCATCCAGAATACAAACACCAGAAAAGCCAGGTGCATAGGTGCAAAATGACATTGGAAACCGCCGTAGACCACAATGGAGTACTTCATTCACACAAACGTATCGGTTTGATATTTGTACAAACCAAGTAACACAGTAAGCACCTTGGCTAGAACTCGGTCACACCCAACAAAATTAATCATTCCAGAGATCATTTGATAAAGAAGAAAACATTTTAAACCAAAGATATTTCATACATTAAGTATTAGTATTTCTGAAATCATTCAGACAAAGCTACGGGGTTCTGATAGCTTCTCATCTATATATAATGAAAGTGCAACAAATCCCTACTGGCTCAGCTAATCATTCTAAGTTAATGCCAAAAGCACAAGTTACTACTTGTGTAACAATATATCTTTAAGAGACATTTGTTAGTGATAGATTCCTTACCTTAGAATATCCCCAGGCGTCAGACTAGATCCGGAAAGGTTTTCGTCAGCAGTACCACTGCGCGTCGGTAGGTGGCGTTGTGCGGCTCCGCGTCCGTCGCTGGCGCCATAAGCACGGAGATGACATCACAGAGACTACTTAGGCGCCATCCATGAGCGCGGACGTCAGTTCTGTACACGACTTTCCGCGCCAGGAACGCAGAAGCATGCAAGGAACTGACCACTGGTGCCATGAAACTAGGGTCCTGAAAGGGTTGACCTTAACCCTAGAAATCAGTTCACAGAACAGGGAGGATGGGTGGGGCGGTAAGGAATCTATCACTAACTAATGTCTCTTACAGATATATCTTTACACAAGTAGTAACTTGTGCATCTGAAAGAGACCCGTTAGTGATAGATTCCTTACCTTAGAATAGATACCCAAGCAATACCAACCCTGGTGGTGGGTCTGCAAACAAGATTACACCAGAAAGCCACGGAGAACAGAAAGGCCAAAGAAGCCGTCTCTCCGGACTGGACTGTCAAGGCAGTAATGCTTGGTGAACGTGTTCAGCAAAGCCCACGTAGCAGCCTGACAAATGTCCTCCAAGGGAACGCCACATCCCAAGGCAGCAGCGGCTGCAGTCGCCCTGGTGGAATGGGAACGCAGCCTCAGAGGAGGCTCCTTCTTAGCCAATGAGTAACATGCTTTGATGCAAAGAACGACCAACCAAGAGATGGTACGTTTGTGCACGGCCTGACCTTTTTTGGCATCCACGTAGCCAACAAAGAGCTGGTGATCCACCCGGAACTGTTGTGTGCGCTTCAGATAGAATGAGAGCACATGTTTTGGGACCAGACGGTGGAGCCTCGCTTCCTCTTGACGGATGCAGAAAGAAGGTGGGCAAAGTGATGGTCTGCCCAATGTGGAAGGGCGTGACAAGCTTGTACGGATGAGCAGCAAGGAAAGGAGGTTTCGAAGAAAGAGCCTGGAGCTTACTCACTCTTCTGGCAGAGGTGATAGCTACCAGGACAACCATCTTTAAGGTGAGAAGACATAAGGGACAGTTATGAAGGGGCTCGACTGAGACATCAGATATGTCAAGACAAGGTTTAAGTCCCATTGAGACATGATGAACGGCACACGAGGAAATGTGTGCGTAATTCCTTTCAGAAAACTGTTAACAAGTGGGGACTTAAAAAGAGACGGCTGACCTGGAAGCCGTAGAAAGGCGGAGATGGCCGAAAGATTACCTTTGATAGTGCCTAGAGCAGAGCCCAGCTGGGCCAAAGAAAGAAGTAACAGAAGGACTTCGGAAAGAGGGGCAGAAAGAGGATTCAAAGCCTTTGCTGTGCAGCATGCCACAAACTTGTTCCATCTGCAGGCATATACAGTCTTAGTGGAGGGACGCCTGGCTGCCAGAATGACATCACAGACTTCGGAAGGAAGGTCAAAAGCTGTCAACTGTCGCCGCTCAATCTCCACATGGAAGTGGAGGCTGGACAGGTTCGGGTTGAGGACCGCCCCCTGCTGCAGCGACAGAAGATCCTCCCGAAGAGCCAGTCGGATCGGGGGATCGATCGCCATGTTGAGTAGCAACCATTATCTTCGTGCCCAATCCGGAGCCACAAGGATGACTTGGACCCGGTCGCGGTAATGCTGAAAGGTGTACAACAGACCGCAGCTCCACTTGCGATGAAAAGTGTCGCCGAGCGAGTGCCGCCTTGGAAATAGCAAAGCGCAGAACTGATGACATTGCGCCTTCTCTTCGGTGGCAAATAGATCTAACCAAGGCTCTCCCCACTGCAAAAAGAGACCTTGTGCCACGTCCGAGTTCAGATGCCATTCATGACCCATCAAGCACCGGCGCCTGAGTCCGTCCGCCCTGGCGTTTAGAGAACCTGCCAGGTGTTGAACCACCAAGTTAATGCCTTGATGTTCCAGCCATGTCCAGAGGCGCAGAGCCTCCCGACATAGGGTCCACGACCCCACCCGCCCTGTTTGTTGCAGTACCACATGGCGGTGGTGTTCGTGAACACCTGCACAACACTTCCCTGGACAGAGGGACAGAATGCCTTCAGTGCATGTCGGATCACCCGAAGCTCCAAAAGGTTGATATGGAGCCCATAGGCCTCTGATCTCCGTCCCTCCCAAGTGGCCGCCCCATCCCAGGAGGGACGCATCCGTCACCACTGTGTGCTCCGGTTGGGGAAGGGAGAGGGATCTGCCATTGACCCAATCGCGATTCGTGAGCCACCACTGAGATTGTCGTGCAGTGCCCTCCGAGATCTGGACCTGATTGGACATGTTGCCCTGATGCTGTGCACACTGGAACTTCAGGTCCCACTGCTGAGCCCGCATATGCCACCTGGCATGTTTCACTAGCAGGATGCAGGAGGCCATCAGGCACAGGAGCCGGAGGGTCATCCTGACAAACCCGGGATAGAGGCTGAAAGATCAGAATCATAGCCTGAATATCTCGGACTCGCTGCTGGGGATGATAAACCCGAAACAACATCTAATCCAGAACTGCTCTGATGAAAGGGAGCTTCTGAGAGGGACTCAGGTGCGACTTCGGCACGTTGATGGAGAACCCCAGCAAATGCAGGAGGTCGGCCGTAGTCTGAAGGTGGGTGACAACTGCCTGGGGCGAGCCCGCCTTCAACAACCAGTCGTCGAGGTAGGGGAAGACTGACACCCCTGACCTGCGCAGGTGTGCTGCGACCACCGCCATTACTTTTGTGAACACCTGAGGGGTAATGGTAAGGCGAAAGGGGAGCATGGCAAACTGAAAATGCTCCTGGCCTACCTTGAAACGCAGGTAAAGCCAGTGAGCCGGCAGGACAGGGAAGTGAAAATATGCACCCTGCAAGTCCAACGCTATCATCCAGTCTCCAGGGTCGAGAGCAGCCAAGACCTGAGCCAGAGTCAACATTCTGAACTTCTCCTTCGGGAGGAAGCGATTGACGTTCCTGAGGTCCAAGATGGGGCGCAAGCCCCCTTTGTCCTTCTTGGGGACCAGAAAGTAGTGGGAATAACAACCACGTCCTACTTCTGGCCCAGGAACGTGCTCGATGGCCCCCATGGCCAAGAGGGCCATGACTTCCTGTTGGAGATGCGCAAAGTAATCCCCCGACATGCGGTGGAACTGAGGTGGCATGGCTGGGGGCGGGGTAGACTCAAGGGGGGGGGGGGGGTGGGTAGACTCAAAGGGGAGGGAGTAACCCCTCCGGACGTTTAGCAGCACCCACCTGTCGGAAGTAACGGAATGCCAGTGGGGCAGTTGATGTCAAATCCTGCCACCCACTGACGTGGGGTGCACCCCAAAGTTCAGACTAGAAAGGCTTTGAGGCGAATGCTGCGGGGGTGGAGGTGGATTGACCCGCACGCCGGCCCTCTGTGCTGCCACGGCGGCCTCCACGGCCGCACCGAGTTTGGTTCTGGGCAGGTTTCTGACTGATCGAGCGGGCAGGGGCGCCCCTTCCGTGGCCACGAGAGGAACAAAAGGTAGATGTGGCCGGGCGTGAGGTGGAGAGACCCAAGGACTTGGCAGTAGCCCGAGAGTCCTTGAAACGCTCCAGTGCACTGTCTGCCTTATCGCCAAACAGGCGAGTACCATCAAAAGGCATGCCCAGAGGACCGGCGCCAGGCATGGCGGCGCAGGGCCATTGTAGTGGAGATCAATCTCTCTTAAGAATCCGAATTGTCCAGCCTACACCGAATGGCGAACTTCGCGGCATCCTTCCCCTCCACAACAGCTTGGGAAAGTATAGCCCAAACCTCTTGCGCGCACTGGGGCAGTGTTTGCGCCACTGTGTCCCACACAGCATGAGAGTAGCAGTCCAAGAGGCATGCAGTGTTGACTGACCGCAGCCCCAAGCTGGCAAAGGAAAGGAAAATACTACTTACCAGTATGCATCTGTTCTTGGCATGTAGAGCTGCAGAGTTGCACACTGTGCATAGATTGCCATCTAGTTTTGGGCCCGGATGTTTGCATTTTGTTTTTGTCCTGAAAAGTTCTTTGGAAGTCACGAGATGGGTGACTCCTCCTCTGGACCATAATGCGCATGGTCATCGGCTCCATCCTCAGATTGTTTTTCTCGCCATTAGGGAAATGATGGAGCTTTGCAAGAAAAGGAAGGATGTCCATGTAAACTGTATCCAATTAAGATAGTACTGGAACAGACAAGGGTGGCCGGGGAGGCGGGTGGGCGTGTGCAACTCTGCAGCTCTACATGCCAAGAACAGATGCATACTGGTAAGTAGCATTTTCCGTTCAAGGCATGTGAAAAAGTGCCATCTTTCTTGCCTTGGTATACCCCCACTTTTTTCTGAACTGCTGGTGTGCTTTGAGTGTGCCCTGGGTTCCTGCCAACCAGGTACCCAGGGCCTGTGTTCCATCCCTAAAACTGTTAAAACTAAAACCAAATTGGCATCTCTGGCCACCTATCAGTCCCTAGTAAATGGTACCCTAGGTACCCAGGGCACAGTGACCAGAGATGACCCCTGAGGACTGCAGCACTTATTGTGCCACCCTCGAGGGCCCTGTACCCGACACCCACACACTGCCTTTGCAGGCTGAGTGTCCAAGTACAGAACTAAACCAAGAGTGGGCCTGGCACACATCCCTGTGTGCCATGCCCACAGAATCCACTGCCCTGGCATACTTCAGTCACCCCTCTAGCTGGGTGCCCTATGCCAGAGGTGTGGGCACAGGTGCATGAGCCCTGTGCCCCTACAGTACCCAGGGCCATTCCTGGGCACTGTAAGTGCAGTGATGCCATTAAGAGTATATGGTGCTGGGAGGTTGTCATAACGAACTCCACAGCACCATAATGGCTACACTGAAGACTGACAAGTTTGGTACCAAACGTCTCAGCACATTAAACCCGCACTGATGCCAGTGTGGGATTTAATGTAAAATGCACCAGAGGGCATCTTAGAGATGCCCCCTGAAAACCTAACCTACAATCCACGTCTGGGCTGAGTGGCTGCAGAGGCTGCCACACCGCAGACATTTTGCTGGACCCCTGGGTGGAGAGCCCCCCCCGCTCCGCTGGGCCTGCAACAATGCACATCCTGGGCGAGGTGCTAGGTCTCCTCCCCCAGGATGGGCAGGGGGAAGCTTCAAAGGCATGCCGCCTCAGTGAGTTTCTCCAGACCATTTGCTGTACCCAGCAACTAGCCCCCGCCGGTTTTCCCGCTCTCTGGCGGGAAGACTGGCTGGAAAAACTACGTCAGGATGGGGGGGGGGGGGTGAATAGCCAGCCTATGCCAACCCACCCCTCAGGTGGGGGAGACAAGGTGAAGCATGACCCCGGGCTCCGGCCATCTTGAAGATGGGGAGCCCTGCCCAATCACAGCTAGGCTCCTGCCCCCTCACACAGGAGAGGAGCAGGCTAGGGGTGTACCCACCCCAGGACAGGGACCTATTGGTCCCGGTCCTTGCCCTACCTGTAACGCCCCTAAATTCAGTATTTAGAGGCTCCCTGGACCTTCTTTCCTCAGATCCAGATACCAAAAGAAGAAAGAAGATCAAGAAGAAGACCCGCCGCGCAGCTGCTAACTACATGACGACAACTGACTTGGCCCCAGCCCTACCGGGCTGTCGATCCTGGAACCTGCTCCTGCCTAAAGCCTGGCGACTCCTGTGGACAGCAACCTTGGGACACCCAGAGGACCTGCCTTCCTTGACCCTCTTAAAGACCAGGACTCCCATCAGCAGAGGCTCTGCTGCAACAACCCACCTGGTGCCAGCCAGGAAGCTCCGGAGCAGCCTACTCTGCACCCACCGAGCCCGGCCCGGGCCCGCAAGATCCAAAACCACAAGGTTGTCCCCCCGGCGACTGGATCCCGAAGTCCAGTGCCCAAAGACCCTCCTCGATGAACCAGACTACGCCTGCAGACTCAGAACCAGCTCCCCCTGAACGAGACCGGCTGAGGGTAAGCTTTTCCGACACCCAAAGACACCCGAGCACCCGGCGCCCTACAGCCCCCTGTGACTCCTTTTGAGGTACCTACCTGTGCTCCAAGATCCCAACTTACCTCTTGATGTGCTGGTCGCCCCTGCAGAGTCTCCGCCCCCGAGCCTGCAGCATTTGCTCCCTTTTTACTTTTTCCATTGGATAACATTGAGCGCCAGATGGCTCAAAAGCACCCTGCACCCAGCCGCCCGAGTACCTCTGGCTGTGCCACCTTTGTCCTATCCAGCTTCCCCCTTTGTCCTAAGCAAGTGACCAGGAGCCCAGCTCCCACAGCCGCGAGGCCTGCTAGCCAGCAGCCACCAACCGGAGGCCCCCTATCCCCTATTGGATAACATTGGGGCTAACTACCTCTGCACCCGGCCGCCCCTGCGCCGCTGAGGGTGAACCAACTTACCTACCTGACACTGGGGGACCCCCGAGTGTATGCTCTGAACCACAACTTCATCAGTCGAGTACTCACCAGGAAACCGGTAACTCACTTACCTGCCATTGAATAACATTGACTGGTTTGACTTATAGAATCTTCTAAGTGTCTACTTTTAGAAACGTAAAATATTCATATAAAATCATCCGAATTCCGAAATACTCACCTGTGATCAGGAGAGGAGCCAGTACTGTACCCAGTAGCCCAGTACTGAACTGCAAAAGTAATCCCTAGCGGGTTTACTAGTAACTTGTATTTTCTCCATAGGAATCCATGGTCTGCTTTTCTATGAAATTTCTGGTCTACTTTTGAAAACTAGAAATATTCTTTAAAAATCATACGAAATACTGAAACATAATTACTTACCTCTTTTGAGTTGAGACCCCAGTGCTGGCCCCAGGAGACCAGTACTGGATTACAAAAGTAACGAGATCGTACTTTACCTGGAACCTGAATTTTCTCCCATTGGATAACATTGCCAGATTTCTGTTGAAAAGTTTCTAAGTGTGAACTTTTAAAATAGCTTTCTATTCTTGAAAAATCAGTACAATACCTAAATCGTTTTTGCTAAACTGTTTTCAGCTTAGACCCCAGGACTGAACCTAGGAGCCCGTCCTGGAATTACCCAAGTAATCTACAAAGTAATCAACTGGGTTTATATAAGGAAATCCATTGAGCTCAATGCTAAATTGTGTGTAGAATTGTGTTGCCTGCTGCAACCCCTGTCCTTTTGTCTTTACAAAGTTTATTGCCTTTCTGCAAAGTACTCATCTGAGACCTCACATATTGAGAACAGTATATTTTTGATACCGGTTGGTTCTAGAAATAAAACAACTATATCTTTTGATATAAAAACAATTGGCCTGGAGTTCAGTCTTTGAGCGTGTGAAACCTTTTGCTGACTGAGTGTGTACAACAAATGCTTTACACTGTCCTCTGGTACTGCCTTACTGCTCGACCAAGCTACCACTTTAGAGAGTAAGGTCACACCTGGCTTTAACCTCTGTTATACCTCTGGGGTTTGTGGACCCTGTACACACTGTACCTGATTCTGGTCCAGTATATATAGAGCCACTTTCGCACAAAGCATTGAGCTGCAGATTGCACCGTGCATAGATTGTCTAGCAGTACCCACGGTTAGTGGCAACCACCCCTATCTGTTGCAGTAGTTTGAAATGTTTTGAGAACAGCCTGTCCCACATTAGCTTGTTGCTTGGTTTGCACAACTACACAGTAGTGTTTTGTGAACGTGTGCGGTGTAGACCATGTAGCTGCCCTGCAGATGTCATCTAGGAGAATGTTACCTAAAAATGCCATTGAAGCCTCTATTTTTCTTGTAGAATGTGCTTTAGGAGGAACAGATAACGTTCGTTTAGCTTTGTGGTAATCAATTTTTATGCATTTGACAATCCATCTAGCTATCCCAGATTTTGATATGGGATTACCCTTGTGTGGTGGTGAGAAAGACACAAAAAGTTGTTTGGTTTTAGAAAACGTTGTGTTCTCTCAATGTAGTATAGCAATGCTCTTTTGACATCTAGGGTTTGAAGAGCTCTTTCTACTACTGTTTATGGCTGCGAGAAGAAGACTGGCAGTTCCACAGATTGATTGAGGTGGAAGGGAGAAATGACCTTGGGTAGGAATTTTGGATTAGTACGGAGAACGACCTTATTCTGATGCATTTGCAAGAAGGATAAATTACTTACCTGTAATCCTAGTTCTCTTCCAGGGGTATACTCATCAAAGTCATAAGCACTAATTTATCTCAGCCCATAAGCGGGAACTCGGAACATATAGCCTAATACATATATATGTGCAAAATATGTAAATAGAGTACATAATATGCAGCCCCAAACATAACCAATAGGCTAAGCAAGCCAAATTACATGTCTTTCTGTAGTATGAAAATAACTCATAAAATATACAGTAAGAAAAAGACATGAACATTAGTTGCATTCTGCAGAAAAAACATTTTATTTTCATCAAAGAAAGTAGGTAATGAAAGGCTAATAGCCTATCAGGCTTCATAAGCAAATAATAACCCTGGACAGAAAAGGGAACTGGCACCTCGCCTTTAAGGCCTCAGATAATCTGAACACCTCGCCTTTAAGGCCTCCAGGAGAGCCCTGCTCCCATCATGCCCCACAGGGGACAGTTAGGTCAGTTCTTTTGTACGGTATAGAAACCTGTAGGAACCTGTCTATCAAACGCAACAGTAACTTATCCAACAACTGCTACTGCTCGACCGGGGAGGCGGGAGGGTGCTTATGACTTTGATGAGTATACCCCTGGAAGAGAACTAGGATTACAGGTAAGTAACTTATCCTTCTCTTCCAGGGGGGATACTCATCAATAGTCATGAGCACTGAATAGAGTAGCAAGCTCATACCCACTTCCAAGCGGCCGAGCAGAAAACAGAAACACACTTTGATACATACATATCACTTAGTATTAGCAAACAAGTTCCTCAATGAGGCTTGCCCAACATGAGCATCAGCCTGTGTGTCTGAATCAAGACAGTAATGGCGAGTAACAGTATGCACTGAACACCATGTAGCTGCTTTACAAATTTCCGCCATGGGAACATTTCTTAGGAGATCTGTGGTAGAAGGTTTACCCCTAGTAGAATGAGCCTTTGGCCTCCACGACAAAGATCTGTTGGCTAACTGGTAGGCCAGTAGAATACAAGAAACACTCCATCTAGAAATGGATCTTTGGAAGCTGCAGACCCTGTATTAATAGGACCATAGTTAAACAAACGGTCTGACTTCCTCAATGTCTTTGTTCTGTCCACATAAAATTTGAGATCTAAAGAATGGAGAGATCTTTCTGGAGGATTTGCAGGATTGGGAAAGAAAGGCGGTAAAGAAATAGTGTGAATAATGTGAAAGTCCGATATTACTTTAGGCAGAAAACCAGGATGCGTTCTGAGAACCACCCTGTTAGCATGGAAAACAGTGAAAGGTTCCTTACAACGAAGAGCCTGGATTTCGCTCACCATGCGAGCGGAGGTAATGGCCACCAGGAACGCAACTTTCCAAGTTCAATGTTGTAAGGAAGCTTTATGAATAGGCTCGAAAGGAGCACCCATTAACTTAGTCAACACAATGTTAAGCTCCCATGGAGGAGAATGAGTTCTGATTGGAGGGTACACCTTCCTTAAGCCTGCCAGAAAGTCTTTCACTACCGGAATTCTAAAAAAAGAAGTCTGGTTAGGTGACTTTCTGTAGGCGACGATAGCTGCTAGATTAACTTTAATAGAATTAAACTGAAGGCCAGACTTCGCCAAATGCAGCAAATAAGGTAAAATCACCTGCTCTTGATCTTGGAAGGGATCATGTCCATTGTCCACACACCATAATAAGAAATCGCTTCCACTTTAAAGCATATGACTTCCTTGTGGAAGGACGTTTAGCTTCTGTAAGAATATTCATACAGTCTGCATTCAATTGTAAGTGACCATATTGGATGTCTTCAGGAGCCATGCTGTCAACCGAAGGGAGGGAAAGTTGGGATGGAATACTTCCCCCCCCTGCTTGGACAGAAGATCCGGGCGACATGGCAATCTCCTGTGTGGCACTTCCGATAACTGAAGGAGGTCCGGAAACCACCACTGGCAAGGCCACTCTGGGGATATTAGAATCATCCTGGAGTTGACCCTGTACATCTTGTTGATCACTGCTGGTATTAATGGGATCGGTGGAAAAGCGCCGCCGAGCTCTTTGCCGGGGCAGTTTTTTTCCGGCCGATTTTGGTACAGGGCCGATTTTGCAGCTATGCTGCAAAAACGACCCTGTAACAAAAACGGCCCCCAGGGGCCCAAAACCGGCACCACCCGTGCGGCACACCGGGGGAATGCCCGGTGCCTGCTATGGCCAGTCCGGCCCTGCTTGGGCCTCCATGGAGAGTGTCCTTGACCGGGTACCGCCC
The DNA here is from genome assembly GCF_964263255.1 of Lissotriton vulgaris. Classification (NCBI taxonomy): domain Eukaryota; kingdom Metazoa; phylum Chordata; class Amphibia; order Caudata; family Salamandridae; genus Lissotriton; species Lissotriton vulgaris. The sequence goes on along the minus strand of NC_141700.1, from coordinate 507,990,750 downwards.
TGTTTGTTTAAATAATACATGGTCGTCATATTGTCTGTCTGAATCAGGAGGGATCGAGACTTGAACGACGGAAACAGGGACTTGAGAGCCAGATATACAGCTCTTAACTCTAGCAGATTGATGTGGTAACCCCTCTCTGAGTCGGACCAAAGACCTTGTACTTGCAAAGGGCCCATATGAGCACCCCAACCCTGGAGAGAGGCGTCTCTGACCAGAGTCTGTTTTGGAGGATCCTGATGAAACGGCACTCCTTTCATTAGGTGCGATCTCTACATCCACCATTGGATGGAATCCTTGGCTGCCTGATGAACTCATCTGATCCTCCCAGCACCTGGATATCTGCATCCAATGATCTTCTAGACATTGTTGCAGTGGGCGCATGTCCAATCTTGCGTTTAGTACTATAAAGATGCACGAAGCCATGGACCCCAGCAGAGATGACACTTGAACTGTCGGGAATTCTGTATGAAGGAGAATCTGGCATTTTGCTCGGATTGATAACCACCTCTCCTCCGAAGGACACACGTTTACATTTTCTGTGTCGAGGAAGGAACCCAGATAATGAATCCGTTGCGTAGGGTTTAGTATGGACTTTTTGAAATTGACCTGAAGTTTGTGTAGCAGTTGAAGGCATCTTGAGAAATGATCCTGCAGCAGAGATGGGGACGAGCTCTTCAGGAGCCAGTCTAAGTAAGGATAAATGAAAATCCTCTGCTTCCGAAGGAAGGCGGCTACCACCGCCATACACTTGGAGAATGTTCGGGGAGCTGACTTTAGCTCGAACAGAAGAACTGCATATTGGTAATGCTGAACAAACACTCGAAATCTCAGAAACTTGCGATGTCTCTTTGAAATCGGCACATGAAAGTATGCGTCTTTCATATTGACGGAACACATCCAATCCCCTTGGTGAAGTTGAAGGAAAATTTGATGAAGTGCCAACATCTGAAAATTTTCTCTTCGAATGAATCTGTTAAACAGTCTCAAATCCAGTATAGGTCTGTACTCTGCAGTGGGTCCTTTCTTTTGTAGAAGGAAAAAACGAGAATAAAGCCCCCGATTTCTTTGTGGCTTTGGAACTTTCTTTATGGCTTTTTTGCCCAATAAGGTATTCACTTCTTTCTGCAGTAAACTTTGGTTCTGGGGAAAAACACTTTCTGGAACAATGGAAGGAGGAGATTTCTTGAATTTGAGAAGATATCCGTTCTGAACGATGTCGATGACCCGCCTATCCTTTGTTAAATGCCTCCACTCGTCCAGATAAAATGCAATGCTTTCTCCTACCGAAGTAGACAACGGCTTTTGAGGAAGGTATATCTCATGGCTTTTGTGGCTGTTTTGAAGCTGTCGACTGCTGTCAACTACCACCTCTGCCACATCCAGGTGTGCGTTGCTGAAACTGCGACCTCTGTTGATATTGGCCCTGGTTTTGTGAGAACCAGTTCGATGTTTGCCCTCGCTATTGGAAAAAAAACGCTTGCCGTTGAAACGAAAGCGACAACGAAAATCTCTTTTTCTCCAGGCCAACAGCCTTAAGAGTATCTAGTTTGGTTTTCATCTTCACCATCTCATCGTCTGCATGTGATCCAAACAATGTTGATCCATTAAAGGGCAAATGAACAATTTTCCTCTCAGCATCAGGCTTGAGGCCCGTGAGGCGGAGCCAGGCTGATCTGAAACAGATACCATGGGCATAACTATGCGCTGCTAAATAAGAATAGTTGGCCGCCGAACCAATAATCTGATTGGCCACCAAACCTTCTTGTACAATTTCCAAGAAATCTTTTGATCCTCCTTGGGTAATTTGTCAACGAATCTTGTTAAGGAATCCCATAATAGTCGGTCTTAACGCCCCAGTAAAGCAGCTGCACTCGCCACTCATTACGGAGCCTGCCGTATTACACATTCTCCGCCCCAAGGAGTCCATGTTCTTGCTATCCTTTTCTGGTGGGGCAGAGGAGATGGCCGCCGCAGAATGTATCTTCCTAGCAGCGGCAACTATAAGAGAATCCGGTGCTGGATCTGTACGTAGAAATAAAGGATCCTGATCTGGGGCCTTATATTTCTTTGCAATCCTCGAAGGCCCCAAGCCCACTGTGGCAAGTGTTAAGAAAGTCTTCATTGCCGGTTCCAGTAATCCTGGCACTAAAGGCAAAAGAGGTCTCGCCAAAGACTTTCGATGTAATGTCTCAAAAATGACCTATGATTTAACTTGAGGTACAGTCATAGTTATGTTAAACTTGCTGGCACCCCGACATAACACCTCACTGAAAGTACCCAGATCATCCACAGGAGATACCCTGGAAGGTGGTGTTGAATAAATCATAGGAGAATAGTCCCTATAGAAGGACCTCGTAGACGTGGTCGTTGTAGGAGACCTCTGCCTTCTCCTTGGAGTAGGAGACCGATGTGATGTGGTCCATTCTTTGGAACGTGAATGTTGCTTCAGTGGAGATCTGGAACGTCTTGGTGACCACTAGCAGGAGGTCTTAAAAACTCCAAAGGCAAGAGGCCTTTCGCCCGCTCTGGGCTGCATCTTCCAATGGCGAAGGCTTTCCAGCCATCTAGGGGACACATTGACAGGAGGTGACTTGTGCACCGGAGAGCCCTCTGGTGTAACCTGAATAATCTGGATCCCCATTGAAGCTGAAGACCTTGAGCGTGGAGATCTAGATACAGGTCTATTCACATCTTCCACAGGTACCAATTGCCAGTCCCTCGACATCGAACGCCTCGACGTCGAACCAGAATGAGCCACCATCAACGACGACTGAAGAGGAGAGGCTCTGGTAGATGGAGATCTATGTGAAGACGCCCTCGACGTCGGACCCTTTGATGTCGACTGCGGATGGCCAGTCTGTGTCCTCAACTTCGGCTCTGACCTCGACAAAGACCTATGACTGGTCCGAGAGCTCTTTAATACTACATAGATAGAACAAAATCCTTTAGGAACACGAAACAACTGTTTGTAGCTTTTTCTCCTCCTCATAAAGGCAACCCCATCTCTAAAGGTGGGATTGCAAAGTGGATTGTAAAATGTATACAAATATGCTATGCTAAAGCTAAACATACAGTAACAGTTCCTCCTAGAGCGCATTCTACTCGCAAACTAGGAGCCTCTATGGCTTTTAGGAAACATACCATTAAAGAACATATGCAAGGCAGCTACATGGTCTACACCACATACCTTCACTAAACACTATTGTGCTGATGTGCAAGCCAAGCAGCAAACTGCAGTAGGCCAAGCTGTCCTTAAAACTTTATTTCTAACAACTTCAACGGATACGGGTGAACACTGCTAAGGGGAGACACTGCTGCACAATCGATGCTAAGGTGTACAATCTGCAGCTCATATGCCTCGAACGGAAAATGCTACTTATCAATATGCATCTGTTCTTCGCATGTAGAGCTGCAGAGTTGTACACGCCCTCCTGCCTCCCCGGGACTCTTATCCGTTCCAGTTTTTCATCTTATTTAGATGCACACGCATGGACATCTTTTTTCTTACTATATCTCTACTAACGCCATCATTTCCCATCATGGCGAAAAACAACCTAAGGATGGAGTCGATGGCCATGCGCACTGTTGTCCAAGGGAGGAGTCACCTATCTCATGACTAAAAAAGACTTCTTCCAAGACAACAACCTGGAATCATCCGAGCCCAACACCAGGTGGCGGTCTAATGCTAAGGTGTACAATCTGCAGCTCATATGCCTCGAACCTAATGTTCATATCTTTTTCTTGCTGTATATTTTAGGAGCTATTTTCATACTACAGAAAGACATGTAATTTGGCTTGCTTAGCCTATTGGTTGTGTTTAGGGCTGCATATTATTTGGTATACATGTATAGGTGTATCATATTTTAGTACTATTTACATATTTTACACATATATATGTATTAGGCTATATGTTTCGGGTTCCGGCTTATGGGTGGGGATAATTCAGTGCTTATGACTATTGATGAGTATCCCCTGGAAGAGAAAGGTTCTTGAATTGTTAGTGCTTGTAGTTCACTAACTCTCTGTGGAGAAGTAATAGCTACTAGGAACGTAACCTTCCATGTTAAAAATTGTAGTTCACATTTATGTAAAGGTTCGAAGGGAGGTCCCATTAGCCGTGTGAGAACAATGTTCAAATTCCACACTGGTGAAGGTGGTACTCTGGGAGGAATTATTCTCGTAAGGCCTTCCATAAAGGCTTTAATAGCAGGCACTATGAAGAGAGATAGATGCTGTCTGTTTTGAAGATATGCTGCTATGGCTGCAAGATGTAGTCTAATAGATGTGTAGGCTAAGTTACATCTTTGGAGGTGCAGTAAGTATCCTATGATGTGTTGAATAGACACGTCTAAAGGATTAATATTGTTGTTGTGACAATATATTACAAAACGTTTCCACTTAGCTGCATAGCATGCTCTAGTGGTTGGGCGTCTAGCTTTTATAACATTCATGCAGTCTGGGTGAAGGTTAAGATCCAAATTCTAGGATTTCAGGAGCCAGTTCTCTCCACGGTTCTGTGTTAAAAGGCGTGGAGACAGGTATAGTTTTTGGTGTGGCACTACAGACAGTTGTAGCAGTGTGGTGTACCACGGCTGTCTGGCCCACGTTGGAGCAACTAGGATGAGGGTTAGAGAATGCTGCTGTAGTTTGCGTACTACTAGTGGCATGAGTTGTAGAGGTGGAAAAGCGTATGCAAATTTGTTTGACCAGTTGATCCATATCGCATTGCCTTTGGTCAGTGGGTGTGGATATCTGGCGGCAAAGCTTGGGCATTTGGCGTTTTCGTGGTTGGCAAAGAGGTCTATCTGAGGTTGTCCCCACATCTGAAAGAATGGTTGAAGAACTTTAGGATGAAGTTCCCACTCGTGTATCTTTTGTGTCGGACGACTTAACAGGTCTGCTATGGTATTTTGAATTCCTGGTACATGCTGGGTTAAAATGGATATGTTTTGAGGTATAGCCCACTGCCATATGTTCTGTGCTAGCTGAGAGAGTTGCAGGGAGTGTGTTCCGCCCCGTTTCTGTATGTAATACATGGCTGTCATGTTGTCCATGCGGACAAACACAGCTTTGTTTGATACTTGCTGTTGAAAAGCTTTCAGTGCTAAGAATATAGCTAGTAACTCCAGATGATTGATGTGGAGTAACTTTTGTTGCAGTGTCCACCTGCCTAGCATGGTGTGTTGCAGTAGGTGGGCCCCCTAGCCGGTGACCGATGCGCCCGCTGTCAAGATTATTTGGGGAACTGGCTCTAGGAACAGTCGTCCCTTGGAAAGGCTTTTGGTGTTCCACCACTGCAGAGAGCGATGAGTCCGACCGTCTACCAACACTAGGTCTGTTAATTGACCTTTAGCCTGGTTCCATTGACGTGATAAGCACTTTTGGAGAGGACGCATTTGAAGTCTTACATGGGGCACTATGAAAATGCAAGAGGCCATCATCCCTATAAGCTGCATAAACACTTGTGCTGGAAGGGAGTGTTGTAATATGCAAAACAACAGTTGGACAGAATGCAGAGCTAGGTCATACATTCACCACAGTACAGAGATCTGGGCCTAAATCCAATGATTTTTTGCACTCCAGACCACCCCAGTTCAGACATGACCATATGCAAATCAGCATTGACCCTGTGCCCCATGGGAAGTCCAGCCCGAACTGCCAAGCCATGTCTTTCCTGGACCGGAATCAAGCATCCTAGGACCGGTTTCTGGCTATCAGCAGTCTTCAGCCAGGATAGCTTGACTCCAGTGGTGTGGAGAGCATGGGACTCACGTCTGAGCATACCCATCCCACTCGGGGTGACAAAATGCAAAACAACAGTTGATGGACAGATGGCAGAACAATGTCATACATTCACCCCAGTACAGAGATCTGGGCCTAAATCTATCGTTTTTTTGCACAAGGGAGTGTTGTGGCTGACACTTTGTGAGAAGAGTTTGAATGCTGGCTATCCTTATTGAAGTGGGATAAGCTAGCGCTGTTGAGGTGTTTATTGTAGCACCGAGGTACTGTTGTACTTTGGATGATTGCAGATGAGACTTGGTGTGGTTTATTGTGAACCCCAAGTTGTGTAGCAGTAGGATTGTGGCTTGGGTTTGTTCTACACACTGGTTGTATGAGCTGGCTTTTATGAGCAAGTCGTTGAGATACGGGAAGACGTGGATGTGCCGTCGTCGTAAATGTGCTGCCACTACTGCTAGGCACTTGGTGAATACTCTTTGTGCTGTAGTGACTCCAAATGGGAGTACTTTGAATTGATAGTGCTGCCCGTCTAATACAAATCCGAGATACTTCCTGTGAGCTTCGTGAATGGGAATGTGGAAGTATGCGTCCTTGAGATCTAGAGTAGCAAGGAAGTTGTTTTGTAACAGGAGAGGAAGGACTTGTTGTAGTGTGGCCATGTGAAAATGGTCTGACTGGATGTATATGTTTAGCGGTCTGAGGTCCAGAATAGGCCTTAGAGAGCCGTCGTCCTTTGGGATAAGAAAGTATAGGGAGTAACCCCCCCCCCCCTCTGTTCTCTGTTTTCTTGGTGCAGAGGAACTGGTTCTATTGCACATTTTTCTATCAAAGATATTACTTCTTGCTTTAACAGTGATAGATGTTCTTGTGAAATTGGGCGCTGTTTGGGTGGTATTGTTTGGGGGGGGGGTGTAGATGTTAGTTCTAGACCGTAACCTGAATGAATAATTTGTCGCGCCCACCTTTCTGATGTGATGTGATGTGATGTTGATCCAGGCAGGAAGTAATGGTTGCAGTCTTCCTCCCACAAGAGTGGAATGTTGGGGGGGGGGGGGGGGGGGGGGGGGGGGGGGGGAGGGGAGGAAAGTCATTGGGTAGGGGTGGAGGCAGAGCGGGAGTTGTTGGTTTTGCCTCTGCCTTTGTTGTTGTTACCCCTGTAACCTCATCTCTGGTAGCCCTTAGTGAATGTGGATTGGCTAGGGGTCTTGTAGGAAGTGGAGGGGCTTTCGGAGGAGTAGCCTCTTGTGTTGCCGCTGTATGATGAGCGACGAAAAGAACGTCTGGGAGCTTGCAGCTGCAAGGCTCCCATAGATTTTGCTGTGTCGGTGTCTTTTTTTTCATTTTCTCTAAAGACACTTCGACATTAGGGCCAAATAAATGTGATTCATCAAATGGCTGATTGTGGATTGATGGAATTTTGTACCTCAGGTTTAAAACCTGAAATACGTAGCCTGGCATATCTACGCAAAAGTGTGCTGGTATTGATTGCTCTTGAGGCAGTGTATTCAGCATCTAGGGCACAACGAATAAAAGTATTAGTAATATTTTTACCTTCTTGTACGAGTTCATTGGCCCGGTTTTTATACTTGTCTGGTAGATGCTGCATTATGGACTCTAGTTCATCATAATGTGCCCTGTCATATCTTGCCAACAACGCTGGAGTATTGGCAATGCGCCATATGTTAGCTGCCTGTGACGCCGTGCGCTTCCCAGAGGCGTCAAGGAGTTTAGATTCCTTATCTGGTGGTGAGGACTCACCTGATGTCTGAATTAGCACGTTTACGTGCATTGGATACTACTAAAGAATCTAATGGTGCTGGACCTCTAATGTAAACTGGATCTGAAGGGGCAGCTTTGTATTTTTTTTCAATGCGAGGGTTGAGGACCCAAGCCCTGACAGGATCTTTAAATACCTCTGACCCCTTTAAGCATTGGCAAAATGGCAGTGGACCGTTGTGTATTATCAAAAGTCTCCAATAGGAAATCTATATCCACAGTATCGGTGTGTAAGTCAACTCCATGGTACTGGGCAGCTCTTTGGACTAGTAGGTTAAAACCTATAGTGTCCTCTGGTGGGGAAGGCCTGGAAGGATATATATTGTCTTGTGGAACGTAAGGCACATCAGGGGTGTTATAATCATCCCATGGGTTAGGTGACTGAGGGGGACTATTGGTCCCTGCTGGGTCATGTGCTCCCCTACCTGTGTCATCAGAGTCTGTATCTAGATCATCATGTGGATTAGTGGATGGTGTAGGCGAATGATGTGGTGGAGGAGGTGTAGGAGGAACAGTATGGGTAGGTGGTGGAGAAGGGACCCTTAATGGAGAGGTTGCAATGTCTCTTCTTTGGGGAGGAGGAGGTGCAGGAGCCTTTAGTGGTCTCTTCTTGGAGCTAGTTGGACAGTCTTAGAATCCTTTACAAGAGTCTTTTGATTAGGATCTGGTGTAACAGGCTCTTCTGTGTCTAGCAGATCCTTCGGTGTTGAAGTTTCCGGTTCCGAAGGTTTCTTCGGGACCGACTCAGTAGCTGGTCTAGAGTTTTTTTTGGCTTAGAAGTATGACCTTTTGAAATGTCTTTTACCGGAACGTGTTTTTTCGGTTCCGAAGCGTGTGAGCCGGGACCTTTAGGTGGTTTTTTACTCGGCTCAGAGTGCGGTTTTGGCACTGATGAGCAGGTGCCAGTCTTCGGCGTCGAGTGCTTAGGTGTCGGAGCAGCGGTCGGCGTGGATGAGGAAGATGGCTTCTTTTTCGGTGTCGGTATGGGATCGGCACCGGGAATAGGCTGACTAGAGCCAGAGCCGCCTGAAGGCTTAATAGGCTTCTTTGCCGAGCCCGAAGGCAGGGCGTGGGAAGCAGTCTCTCGGTGTGCACGCGGGCCCGAAGGTGAGGGTGTGACCAAAGCTTTTTTTGAGGGTGTTGAGGTAGGGTTGGGGTCGACGGTCTTACTTACGACCCGTTGAGCTGGAGTGATGTCCTCGACGTCTGAGACTTCGGCATCAGAGGAGCTGGCACTTTCTTCGGCCTGCTGGTGTTCTGGCACCTCAATGCCCTCTTCGAAGAGGTCGTCGGGAATCTACGCTGACGAGCGAGCCATTGTTATTTGAGCTAGTCGGTCCCAAATCGTCTTCTTGGAGCGGAAAGAGGCACAAGCGGAACAGTCTTTGGCCTCGTGCTCCAGTGAGAGGCAAAGGTTGCACACCTCATATAGATCGGTGTGGGGAAATTTCGATCTACATCAAGGGCACCTCTTGAATGGTGTCCTTTCCATGAGCCAGAAAGTAAGGTCTCGGTAGGCCTGAAGGCCTTCGTCAACGACCGGAATCGAAGACTTCGAAGTCGTGAAGAGTCGTGCCGATGGGGATCGCGATCGGAACAATACAGTCGAACTGGGTGAGGATTGCGCGCTGAAGGAAAATCGGTCCCAAACTGGAGCACTGGAAACACATCGGAGCCCGATGGCGGAAAAAAACAATCTGAGGATGGAGCCGATGTCCATGTGCAGTATGGTCTCGTGACTTCCAAAGAACTTTTCAGGACAAAAACAAACTGCAAACATCCTGGCCCAACACTGGGTGGCGATCTATGCACAGTGCGCATTCTGCAGCTCATATGCCTCGAACATAACTTTTTGCCAAACTGCTTCAGCTTTTTCGATTTCTTATCCGGTGGGGCAGTAGAGAACGCATTTTTGGAAATGGAGGCCTAAATGTCCAGGCTCTCCTGAGTCGGATGATTTGTCTGAAAGGCCGGGTCACCCGGTGCCGGGCGATGATGCTTGGCCACGCTCTTATCCACAGGAACCCGTGTGGCTGGCCTAGACCAGGTGCCCATCAAAACATTTGTCAAGAACTCATTAAACAGGAGCAGAGGTTCCATAGAACTTGCCGCCGGCTGAAGCACCTCAGTAAGGAGGTTGGTCTTGTGAGTCACAGTAGGCAGATCAAGGTCAAGGGCCTCAGCTGCTCTACTGAGCACCACAGTATATGTGGCGCCCTCCACCATTACAGCGGGAGGAGACATAAATCCAGGCTCGGAGAGGTCAAGGCCACCTCCGAGTCCTCCGCCCACTCATGTTCAGACTCGCACTGCCTTGCAAGAAGGTCCTCCGACGCCTCCCAGTCATCCCCCTCCTCCACAGCCAGTGGCACAGGCGGCTATGGCGGGGGAGGCACAGGGGAAAACAAATGCTCCAACGGCACCGGTCAAAGCCGATCCGGCTCCACGTCCCTAGCCGGAGCAAAATTGCCCGGAAATTCGGGCAGAGGTGGGACGAACGGAACCCATGGCGGCGCCGGTGCCAGAGACGCCGGCGATGACCCTGTGGCGCCGGAGCCACCGGCGGAGGACCTTGCGGCGCCGGGGCCTGCAAGGGCCCTCAATAGGTACCGTGGGCCCGAAGGCAGGCCAGCAGGAGCCCTGGGCCTGAAAAGGCAGTCTATGGCGGCAAGACACTTTTGCACCTGGGCCGGAGTCGCCGACGGACCCGCATAGGGCAGGTAGGCTGCGGGACTCTCAAGCTCCAATGGAGCCTCAGGGGAAGGACCTCTGGCCCCCTCGTCTGGAGACCGACGGGGGAACGTCGGAAAGTAAACACGCTTCTACGACTTTTTCTTGTGACCTCTTAGCCGACTCCGAGGGTGAAGACTTTGACCGAAGAGGAGCGATGATAACTCCACGGTCGGTCCCTCGAGCAACCCCTGGACCTCGAACGGCACAGAGACGGCTACCTGGCCTCCAGCAGCTTTCAGGACCGTTCCCGCAAAGCCTTCGGAACCATGGCCAGACAGTCGGAATATGACCGAGAGTCCTGGTTGCGTTCCAGACAGTAGAGACAGACGCCATGGAGGTCGGCCATCAACATCATACGACAGGCCCTGCAGGATTTAAACTTAGGCATCTCTACGTGGCACCAGGAGTCAAAGACTCAAAAGTAGAGGCAAAAGTCTCAAAAAAGTTAGTAAAAAAGTGACTAGGGTACATGCTCTAACCGGATCTGCGCTTGCTGGATCTGCACGCGGAAAAAGAAAGAATTGTCGTCAGCGCGCATGGGTGGCGCCTAAGTAGTCGGTGTGACGTCATCTGGGCGCTTACGACGCCAGCAACTGACGCGGAGCCACACAACGCCACCTACCGACGTGCAGGGGTACCGCTGACGAAAAACTTTCTGGATCCAGTCTGATGCCTGGGGATATTCTAAGGTAAGAAATCTATCACCAACGTGTCTCTTTCAGTTCTTGGGAAACATAAAACAACATGCACTGTACAGGCAAATAACTGCAATTAACAGATGCAAAAACATTTTAAAGACCGCAGTCTTGACGTCATTGTATGCAAGTGACAGATACCACGCAGTAGATCGTTCTGAGATGATGGCAACTTCAGAATTATGATCTAGACATTTGAAATCTCAAACGCTTACTCTGCACATAAGTTATTCCACTTAACCTCTGTGGATCATGGAGTAAGAGGTCCCTAGGTGAGAAGGGGGTGATGTATGTTTAGAGGAAGGATTTGTACCTTTGAAATTAGACCATCACTGCATGTGTATTCAAGACACAAATACATCAATCTAGTTAGTGTAGCCGTCACATCTTGTACCTTCTAAACCACTGCAAAAGTGTTTGCCCCTTAGACAATACAGCAGCAATGCTTTCAACAAAATGTCTCTTCACTTAGCTATGTTTTGCAAAACTGAAATTCCCTTTCAGGCTCTTTGCAGAATTTTAAAATGATGACCAGGATTTCAACAGACCACAATGGCCATTATCAGACTTTAAATGATTCCACAGATGTCTTGTAGTTGATCATTTACGGAAATAACCCCTTTATATTCGATAAGGCAATACATTAGATGACAAGTATTGAGAATAAATACAGTTGATTTAGAGAAGAATTTCCATTCAAGTTTCATGCAGTTGAAAGCACTGGCTAACTTCCTAGAAGCGAGCAAGGAGGATGTTGTGAATTTTTAAAATCATCAGGAGATCTGACTACATGTAGGTCCGTCAACACATCCCACACAATCAGCTTAGATGTTTTGATCAACAGTGTCATTACCTGATCTGCATATTTCAGTTTCAGACACGAGATAACTTGACCTTCTAACTCTGAATCATCCTTTGCATTGTTCAGTATGTTTTGGCAAAATTTGGGAATATCTTGCTTGCAGGCCTTCCTCAGCACTGGGTTCAAGCGGTAATCTGTAGGAAGGGAGAGGGTAACCAAATATGCAAGAGAATGGAATACATTCAAGTGTCAATGAACAAGTTAGCTATTTTGTTAGGGATATGTTACTTACCCTGTAAGAATCTGTTGTTCGCATGTAGTGTGGTAGATTCACATGCTCACCTATCTTGCTCACTTGTTTTCCCCACCGGTTCTCCTGCCCAAAGTGGGGGTCAGAACCAGTGGGGACCAGTTACCGAAAGCAGCAAGTGACCTGGGGAAACTCACAAAGGCAGCAAGCCTTTGAAGCTTCCCCTTTGTAGACTCTGTCCATCCTGGGGGAGGAGTCTTGGCACCTCGTCCCAGGATGTGCATTGTTTCAGGCCCCAGAGAGCTGCAGGCTCTCGACCCAGGGGTCCAGAAACATTTCTGGTGGTGGCAGCTGAAAGCAGCCACTCAGTCTGGACAATACTGGTAGGTAGTTTTACAGGAGGCATCTCTAGATGCATTCTGTGAGCATTTTTCATTAAATCCCACACTGGCATCAGTGTGGGTTTAATGTGCGGAGATGTTTGATAGCAAACTTCCCAGTTTTCAGTGTAGCCATTATGGTGCTGTGGAGTTTGTAAGGACAAACTCCCAGCACCATATGCTCTTAATGGCAGCACTGCACTTACAATGTCTACGAATGGACATAGACACTGTAGGGGTACAGGGCTCATGCACCTGTACCCTCACCACTTCTATAGTGCACCCAGCTAGAGGGGTGATTGATCTACCACAGGGCAGCGGGTGCCATGTCGACTCTTCACTGTGTTCTGCACCAAAAAACGCAGCCTGTAAGGGTACAGGGCCTCTAAGCGTGGCACAGTAAGTGCTGCAGCCCTTAGATGTCTTCCCTGGTCACAGTGCCCAAGGTACCTGTAGTACCATTTACCAGGGGCCAACCAGTTTTAGGGAAAGAACATAGATCCTGGGTACCTGATTAGCAGGTGCCCAGGGCACACTCAGTCAAAGCACATCAGCAATTCAGCAAAAAGTGGGGGCAACCATGCAGAAAAGAGAGCACGTTCTTACAGGTGAGGGGTTCCCTCAGGGTGGCACAACACAAGCTCCAGCCCTTAGAGACCCTCTTTAGTACTCATACCCTCAGTACCAGTGGTACCATCTACTAGGGGCTTGCAGGCATGCTGAAGGTACTGCCAATTAGGAAACTATTGAACATGTTTAGGGAAAGAGATTTGGCACTGGGGACCTGGTTAGCAGGGACCCAGTCCACTTCTGTCAAAATTGCATCAATTACCAGGCAAAAGGTGGGGGTGACCATGTCAAAAGGGGCAAGTTCCTACAGATGCTGCCATTCAACCTTGATGAATGAAGGGGTAGGTAATAGAGACTCTGAAGCAAGACACTGCCTTGTCACAGAGACAGAAAGAGGTCCTGAAGCAGTAGCCTGATCGGAGGACAAATGCTCACTTGGTCGGAGTACCACATTCCTTGCCCAATCAAGGGCAATTAGATTGACTTCAGCACATTCAGCCCTGATTTTCAGAGCCCAGGGTAGAGAATGTACCAATGAGAATGCGTACAGGAGCCAAACTGCAGATCCTGTGCCATCTCCTTTGGAATGTGAAAGCAGTTAAAGGCAGCCATGATGCCGAGCCCAATGGAATCTCAAGAATCACTACAGTGCTCTTGTGTGTCACCTGGTATCAAGGATGAGGTGGATAACCAAGGCTAGGATACCAAGAAGCCTCAGATCCGTCTTCACCATCCAGGACTGTTCCCGAAACATCAGGATCATATTGTTGATGTCCTGGACTTGCGGGAAAGACCTTTAACACTGCCGTTTCTATAACTGCCCCTAAAAATAGAAGCTTTTTTGGGGCTGTGTTCAGGTGGAATTTGACTAGTTTATCATGAAACCCAACGAAGTCAGGGGTTTGACATTCATTAGGCGGCAGACAACAACTGCCTGTGGAATGTACGCATTTAGCAGTAAGCAAATAGAAAATTCTGGTCACGCCAAGATAACTTGCAGAATCAGCTTGAATAATATGGACCTCAAAGAAGTGATTTTTATCGAGACTGCCTCACTCCTTAATAGGGTTTTGAGTGGCAGGATGGGGTAGAGTTCTGTTTTGTCTCTTAGGTTTGGACTTTGATTTTGACTTACAAGAACATTTCAAGTGGAAAGTAGACCTCTCGCGAGAATGACCTTGTGACAGGTTGAGATTGGAGCTGCGTCCTGGAGGGGACCTGTTCTTCAACAACCTCTTGTTCGGTGACAGAGTTTCACCTCCTGGTGTCAGATCACTGTTGAGTGCAAGAAGGCACACTTGTTGCAGGGAGTTGTGACCAGAGCCTAGGTAGGTCTGCGCAAACATCTCCTCCTTGCAGTTTCAGCACTACTTGAAGTCTCTCCTTTTCAGTGGGAATATTGCTTCCTAGCACACCGTTTGAGAATTTCAAAATCTTTGAAAGACCAACAAAACTGGGAGTGAAGCTCCAGCTGTGTATCAGAAGTCATTGAAAAAACAAGGAACCAAGTCAACGCTTAGGGATGGCACTTAAATTAGTCTCTGCTCTGTCACTTCTGGTGCGGTATGGACACACTGCCTATCTGCATAACACCACCTACCAGTGAGACGAACACTCCTAAGAAAAATCTTCAGATCTAGTCTGGTGCCTAAGAATACGCTAAAGGTGAGGAATCTGTGTGGTTAGAAGTAGCCATCAGATACCAATACACACAATTTGTAGTGTTCAAAAACAACTGTCAATTTTGCTTTCAATGTTAGTAATGCAAGTCAAATGTGGTTGGCTACATTATCATCATCAAGGTCAAAATTCAACAATGTCAGACTGAAGCGATTTGCCACCTTTGCCTCTTCTGATAGCAATACATGAATGTACAAAGGAAGCACATACCTGCATTCTGGGTGATCTGGCGTTTTGTAATCATTTGCTTACACTTGGGGTCCATTGTTTCACTGTTCTTATTCTGCTTTAGACAAAGCAATATGTTCTTAGGATCTGAATCAGGGCAGAAACGCTGAAGGAATGAGGAAGACATCAGAAAATCATTAAAGCATAGCAGGTCAGAATTTAGCCCCCACATCCAAATATCAAACAAATTGTTAGGTGGCCCAGGAATATCCCTCCTTCCGACCCCCGTGTAACCTAGCTATACAGATGTCAAAATAAATACTACTTCCCTTTGGAAAATCTCTTTCTGGTGGATACTCTAACCACATATTCTTAACATACATACTCCCACCCCATCCACCCCATCTAGGCTGATGGGCAAACTGGAATGACTCATGTGTAATGTTTATTTATTTTGAAAGTTTTATATAGCGCGAACAAGATCTTTGCAGATATCAGAGCGCTTTACATAGAATTAGCATAGTCAGACAGATAAATCAATAGATCAAACAGTACAAATAAGTGGCTGCAAAGCCAGTCATGTGAGTAATAAAAACAATAATACAAATAATCAGAGGGGTCAAGCATGTAGTATAGGTCGATGCAGAGTATTAACAGAGTTCGAGATAATAGTTCAAGTGTATTTAGCCATGAGGATAGCTTTTACTTCATTTTTAAAGAGAGTAGTGGAAGAGATAAGCCTGGTTTCGGGAGGGAGTGAATTCCAGATCCTAGGCGCCATTCCTGAGAAGGCGCGCTTATATGTTTTTTCCTTCCGGAATCTTCGAGGGTTCAGCAGAAGATTGTTTGTGCCTCTGGTGTTTCTAGCTCCGCCAGAGATTGTCAGCTTCTGAGCGAGGTAGCCGGGTGAGTTTAGGTGAACCGCCTTATGTGTCATGCAGGCGATTTTCAGATGTATTCTGGCTTCAAAGGGCAGCCAGTTCAGGGATTTCAAGTCAGGGGTAATATGGGAGTGCTTTTTTGATCCAGTGATGAGTCTCGCTGCAGCGTTTAGAGAAGCTCTTAGGGGTGCAGTTGTAGTTAGGGGAAG
The DNA here is from genome assembly GCF_964263255.1 of Lissotriton vulgaris. Classification (NCBI taxonomy): domain Eukaryota; kingdom Metazoa; phylum Chordata; class Amphibia; order Caudata; family Salamandridae; genus Lissotriton; species Lissotriton vulgaris. The sequence goes on along the minus strand of NC_141700.1, from coordinate 507,974,864 downwards.
TCCGCAGAGGGCGGTGCTGCCGTATTCTATTCGAGGGATGACTAGTGCTTGTACTGCGGTTTGGAAGTCTTTGGCTGGGAGGAAGGGTTTAAGTTTCCTCAGAGTATTGATTTGGAAGTTTGCTCCCTTTGTTGCCTTGCTGATATGTTGCTGCATGTTGGGATTGGTGTAGAGTGTTATGCCTAAAGATTTTGCTGAGTCCACGATGGTTGGTTGGACATTGAGTGCGGTTAGGTGTTTAAGCCAAATTTGAGTGGTGGAGATCTTCGCTGGAGGCGAGATCAGAAGGAACTCTGTTTTCAGGGCATTGAGTTTGAGATGATTATCGGCAAGCCAGGATTGGGTGCCTCTGATCGTTGAGTTCAGGAGCAGGATGTCTTTGGGGGATTGTAATTTGAGATAAAGTTGGGTGTCATCGGCGTACATGTGAAAGTGTACATTGGATGCTTGTAGCAAGGTGGTCAGAGGCTCCATAACTAGGTTGAACAGTGTTGGGGATAGAGAGGATCCTTGAGGGACGCCTAGCGTTACAGGTATTGGCGAGGACATCAGGTTGTTGCTCTTGAATTTCTGCGACCTGTAGTGAAGAAAGGAAGTAAACCACTTGAGAACAGTTCCAGATAAACCCATTCTTGTGTTTAGTAGTTCTAGTAAATTCTCATGTTTAACGGTGTCGAATGCTGAAGAGAGATCAAGAAGGATGAGGAGGCATGTGTCGTTTTGGTCTAGCATTTGAAGTGCGTCGTCAATTATGTGAGTCATAGCAGTTTCTGTACTGTGTCCTGCTCGGAAGCCTGACTGGTGAGGGTTGAGGAGATCAAATTGTTCAATGTGTTTAGTCAATTGTAGTTGTGCGCATTTTTCCAGCAGTTTGGCGAGAGTGGGAATATTGGTAATGGGACGGTAATTGTTCAGATCAGAGGGGTCGGCTGTAGGTTTCTTTAGTAGGGGTGTGACTTGTCCAACTTTGAGGGAGTCAGGTATGCTTCCTTGTTGGAGAGAGCTGTTGATAATGTTAGTCCAGAGAGGGAGAAGCAAAGGGGTAAAGTCTTTTACTGCAGTAGCAGGAAGGGGGTCCGTGAGGTGATTGGATGGTTTCAGGGTGCTGAGCAGTTTGCCAATTTCTTCTTCCGAGTATGTGCCAAAGGTTGACCATGTAGCATTGTTTTTTGGTTCAGTGGGTGCTAAGCATTGGGGTTTGGAGTAGAGGCTCGCGTCAATGAGGAGATCGCTCTTTATGTTGTCAGTTTTTTGGATAAAGAAAGTAGCGAAGTCTTCACAGGAGGGTGCTTCACGCATAGTGTTTAGTGGTTGGGGTTGGTCCTTGGATTGTGATCTGATTAGCTCAAACAGTTTTCTCGGGCGTTTTTTTGCTTGGTCGAGCTGGAGGCTGAAGAAATCGGATTTGGAGCGTTTTATTTTCCTGAAGTAGGCGTTTCTCTTTTCCTTCAGAGCTTTTAGGTGCAATGCAGAGGGAGCTGATCTCCAGGTGCGCTCTGCCATTCGCATGTCTCGTCTATCTTCATTGAGACTCCCGTCGTACCATGGATTGGAGATTTTAGTAGAGGCTCTTTTTAGCTGCAAATGCGCAGCCTCGTTAATTATTGAAGTCATAGCGTTGAGATAGTGGTCAGTCAGGGTTTGAACGTCCGTAGCGCCTGTCGGTGGGAGTAGGAGATGGCGACTGTTAGGGGGCAAAGAGCCTGGGTTGAGTTTTTTCATGTCTCTTTTCCAGACTTTGGGCTTGGAGAATTGAGCCGGGTTATCTTTGACTTTTTCATTGATGAAGAATGTGACGATATGATGATCTGACCAGTCACAGGGTTGGATGGACTCGAGTTGGATAGAGTCCTCTTTGGAGATGATCAGGTCGAGGATAGAGCCTTTCTCGTGGGTCGGGCTATTGCATATTTGGGTGAGGTTAAGGGCATCGAGGACATTTTTAAGACTATTTACCACCGCGTCATTGTGATCGTTCCAGTGGAGGTTGAAGTCACCAAGGTATATTTGGGTGAGCTGCCGTCCGGAATTGGTTGAGATCATATCCATGATTTGTTGGGAAAAGGTGAAGTTGTCCCTGGGTGGGTGGTAAATGCTGTGAAGAGAGCATATCGGTTTGCCCTCACTAATAATGTCGAGGCAGATGTATTCCCAGGATGTTGGGGATGGGAGGGAGGTGGTATTGACTTTCAGAACGGAGAGGTTGTTCCTGTAGATGCATGCGATTCCACCACCTATTTTGCCTGATCTGTCGAGCCTGATGATGTGGTAGTTGGGAGGAACCAGAATGTCCATTATAGGTGATGAAGATTCAGATAGCCAGGTTTCGGTCAGGATGATTAGGTCAAGGTCCAGCGATAAGAGGAGATCAGCAATGGCGGCGGAATGTTTCGAGGCCGATCTGCAGTTGAGGAGCGTGCATTTGAGACAGGGTGTGTTGAGGGTGGTAGAGGGTTCTAGAGAGAGAGAGGGACTTTTCTAAGGTTATTGGGGATGGCGAATCTGCTGTTTAGTGTGGGGGGTCTAAGGGGATTTGAGTGTATCGTGGGAATGGTGAGGTGTGCGGTGGATGTGTGGTTTTGGGGGGCTGGGTCATAGGAGCGGAGAAGGGTGAGTGTGTCGAGGTCAGAAGTGGGGCTGTGGGTGCGACAAGGGCGGTTGTTGCGATTGCGAGCTGGGATTGAGGTCCGGTGTGGGGAGAGTTGAGTGAGAGAGTTAATCGGAAGGGTGGGGGACAAGTTGGGCGGGGAGGTGTAGTTGTGAGAGGGGTTGCAGGGGCGACGAGGGGGACGAGGGCGGTTGCTGCGAATATGAGCAGGGATTGACGCCCGGTGTGGGGCGTGTTGAATGAGGGAGTCAGCTGGAGGGGTAGGGGACAAGTTGGGAGGGGATGTGGGGGTGGGTGAGGGGTGTATGGGGTGTGTGGGGAGTAGTTCTTTGATGGTGTGTATGTCTTCTTTGATCTGATTGAGGGTGACCATGATGTTGTCCATCGTGGGGTAGGTGGTGGAGGTGGGGGTGACAGTCAGAGGTGAATGACTGACCAGGGAATTTGCGTGCAGGTGGGAGAGTGGGCTGGTGTTTGAGCAGGGCTGCGTTGTGTTAGTGTACGCGATGGTGTTAGGGAGGAGAGAGGTTTTGGGCGGGAGGGGTGTGGATGAGGTAGGGAGGAGGTTGGTGGTATGAGTGAGGGCATTGATGGTAGGCGGGGGGGATCAAGGTGTAGGCTGGGAGACTTATAATAGTGGTGGGGGTGCAGGAAGGGTAATGGGGGCTGAGAGTAGGAGGAGAAGGATTAGTTACTTACCTGTAATCCTAGTTCTCTTCCAGGGGTATCCTCATCAAAGTCATAAGCATTAGAATATTCCCGCCTACGTGCGGGACCCCGGAAACACTATATTATATGTGCCCCACATATAAATACACATATATATATAAACCATATATATATATAAAAAACAAGCAATAGCAGCCAGATCACATTAGAGCTGAAATATGCTGTGAAGAATTTCCACCATACATGAATAATAAGCATTAGAAACAGGAGAAAACAACACCAAAGCTTGTTTAGGAATTGTTTTAATGCTCAAAAAGCAGTAGAAATTCTCATAACTCACTGGAAGCATAGAAAGCTCCCAGGCTGCATTGCAAACACACAGTCTAACCAGACTGAAAAGCTAACCTGTAGCTAAATAACAAAAAACTGACACTGTGCCTTTAAGGCACTCATGACCCCCTGAATCCCATCATGCCTCAGGAGTGGCAGTTAGGCAGTTGTTCTTTTCGGAGACTGAAAACCAAAACCAATAACACTTAGGTCAACAATATCTCCTTATGAACAGTTATTCCTTGCCCGGGGAGGCGGGAGGGTTGCTTATGACTTTGATGAGGATACCCCTGGAAGAGAACTAGGATTACAGGTAAGTAACTAATCCTTCTCTTCCAGGGGATCCTCATCAATAGTCATAAGCATTAGAATAGAATAGCGAGCCTCTCCTCATCTCTGCGGGCAAAGGAAAGATAAGACAGAAATCTCATCAACAAGCTTGAGCAGACAGAACCGACTACCCAAACAGATTCCTCAAGGAGGCTTGCCCTACTTGAGTGTCAGTCCTGGAATCAGAGTCGAGGCAGTAATGCCACGTAAAGGTATGCACTGATTTCCAGGTCGCGGCCTTGCATATTTCTGACATGGGAACGTCATGCAAGAAAGCCACTGTAGCCGCCTTCCCTCTAGTGGAATGCGCTTTTGGAGACATCAACAAAGGTTTTCCCGCCAGTTGATAGGCCAGCTTAATGCAAGAAACAATCCACCTAGAAATGGACCTCTTTGCCGCTGGAAAACCAGTTCTCATCGCACCATAGTTTACAAACAGTTGGTCTGTTTTCCTAATCCCCTTAGTCATTTCCAAATAAAACTTCAGCACTCTTTTAAGATCTAATGAGTGAAGTGACCGCTCAGCCGGGGTCGCCGGATTTGGAAAAAAAGAAGGGAGAGATATAGACTGATTGATATGAAAATCAGATATGACTTTAGGCAAGAAGGAAGGGTGAGCCCTCAGAACCACTCTGTTATGGTGGAATACCGTATAAGGCTCCTTTGCACAGAGCGCCTGTATCTCACTGACCCTGCGTGCAGAGGTAATCGCCACCAAAAAAGCTGCCTTCCAAGAGAGATGTTGTAAGGAAGCTTTGTGGATTGGCTCGAAAGGTGGAGACATCAACCTTGATAGAACTAGGTTTAATTCCCACGGAGGAGAAGGATTTCGCACAGGGGGATACACCTTCTTCAACCCCTGGAGGAAATCCTTGACCACTGGAACCTGAAAGAAAGACACCTGGGCAGGCGACTTCCTGTAAGCCACAATGGCTGACAAATGCACTCTAATGGAAGCGTACTTTAAGCCAGCTGTTGCGAGTGAAAGGAGGTATGGTAATATGACGTCCTCCTGCCCCTTAATCGGATCCAAATGCTGATCCCTACACCACAAGTAAAACCGCTTCCACTTGAAGGCATAGGATGCTCTCGTGGAAGGTCTCTTAGCCTCCTTTAAAATGCTCATACAGTCAGGAGGTAGGTTCAAATGTCCGTATTGCAGGACCTCAGGAGCCATGCTGTTAGGCTCAATGATGGGAGGTTGGGATGCATTATCCTCCCGTTCATTTTGCTCAACAGGTCCGGTCTGCAAGGGAGTCGTTTGTGTGGACACACAGACAGATGTAGAAGGTCCGGATACCACCACTGCCGAGGCCAGTCCGGGACAATTAGGATCATCACCATGTTCGTCCTGAGGAGCTTGGACACCACTCTCGGGATCAGAGCCAGGGGAGGAAACGCGTACGCAAACATCTCTGCCCAATCCAACAGGAGAGCGTTCCCCAGCGTCCCCGGTCTGTGGAACCTGGACGCGAAGGCGTGGCACTTGGAGTTTTCGTCGTCTGCGACAAGTCTATGGACGGACGCCCCCAGCAACGAAAAAGTTCTTCTACTACTTCGTCGTGTAGCACCCAGTCTGGCTGATCTTCGAAGTGCCTGCTGAGTGCGTCTGCTTTGACGTTCAACTCGCCCGGAAGATGCACCGCCACCACTGTGAGACCTCGAGCGAGGAGCCAATGCCATATTGTTTGAGCCTCTCGAGACAGTGGGCGAGATCTTGTGCCTCCTTGCTTGTTCAGATAGAACATGGTTGTCGTATTGTCCGTCTGAACCAGGACTGAGTCGGCTGTGATCGCTGGCAAGAAAGCTTTGAGAGCCAGGAATACCGCTCTGAGTTCCAGCATGTTGATGTGGTATGTCTGCTCCTGCGCAGACCACCGGCCCTGAATCTGAAGCGGACCCATGTGTGCTCCCCAGCCGTGCAGGGAGGCATCTGTCACGATAGATAGGGATGGGATGGGTTGATGAAACGGCACTCCCACCATCACATTGTGTCTCCGAGTCCACCATCTGACAGACTCTTTTGTCGCTTGGGAAAGATGGATATGGTCCTCCCAGCGACCTGTCGCCTGGTCCCACTGATCCTCCAGGGCCTGTTGCAGAGGACGCATTCTCAGCCTGGCGTGTGGGATGAGAAAAATGCAGGACGCCATGGAACCCAGTAGAGACGCCACCTGTCGTGCTGTTGGGGGGCGAGACTCCAGCAGAATCCCGCACTTCAGGGTCATGGAAGAAAGTCTCTCCTCCGAAGGAAACGCTCTTCCCACGCTTGTGTCCAGAACGGAGCCTAGGTAGTGGATGGATTGCGTAGGCCGCAGGACTGACTTCTCCAGGTTCACATGGAGGCCGAGCCTGTGAAGCTGTTGCAGGCACCGATGCAGATCTTGTGTTACCCGTACCGGGGATGAACCCTTCAGGAGCCAGTCGTCCAGATATGGGTAAATGAAGAGACCCTTCTTGTGAAGAAAAGCCGCCACCACCGCCATGCATTTGGTGAAGACTCGTGGTGCGGACTTGAGACCGAAGGGTAACACCTTGTACTGGTAGTGTTTGTGCCCCACGACAAACCTCAGGTACTTTCGATGTTGCTGCGCAATCGGGATGTGAAAGTACGCATCTTGAAGATCCACCGAACACATCCAATCTCCGGCTTGTAGATGTGGACATATTTGGTGAAGCGCCAACATGAGGAACTTTTCCTTGACGATGACCTTGTTCAGGAGTCGCAGGTCGAGTATGGGCCTGAACTTGTCCTCCTGATCCTTTTTGGGGACAAGGAAATATCTGGAGTAAACTCCTTGGCCTCTTCGAGCGCGAGGAACTTCTTCTATCGCTCTTTTTTGCAGCAGGATCGCCACCTCCCGACGGAGCAAGCTCAGTTGGTGAGGGCAAGAGCTCTTGGGAGGAATGCTCTTTGGAAGAGCACGGAAACGTATCCTGTAACCACTTCGCAGTATATTCAGCACCCACTGATCTTTTGTGATGCTGACCCACTCCTCCAGGTGTTGAGATGCACTTCCTCCCACCGGAGTGGGCAACGGTGTCAGAGGAAGCCACTGTTCAGGCCTTTCCTCCTCTCGGGGCGTTGGAGGACTGCTGGCGGCCCCCCCCTGCCCCTGCTGGGTTTACCGTGAAACTGGGGTTTACCCTGAGCTTTGTTCTGCGACCACTGAGGGGTTTGAACCCTCTGCTGGGCCCCTCTCCCCCTGTTGGACTTGAAGCGGCGCTTGAACTCCTTCTTCTTCTCCAAGCCCACCGCCTTCACCGTGTCCAGTTCAGTTTTCATTCGGGTCATTTCCTCGTCTGCGTGTTCTCCAAAGAGGGCAGAACCCGAGAAAGGGAGATTCAGAATCCGATGTTGGGCATCCGGCTTCAGCCCTGTAAGTCGCAACCAGGCCGATCTTCTGGCGCAAACTCCATGGGCATAGGAATGACCCGACAGCACCGCCCCATCCGCGGCCGTGCTGATCATCTGGTTAGCCACCAGACACCCCTCCGTAACAGTTTCTTCAAAGTCCTGCTGATCCTCTTTCGGCAGCTTCGCTTTGAACCTCTCCATCGAGTCCCATAAGGCCCTGTCATACCGGCCCAGGAGCGCAGCTGCACTGGAGACCTTAAGAGTGGAAGCCGCAGAGTTGCAGACCTTCCTACCCCAGGAGTCTTGGGTCTTGCTGTCCTTATCTGGTGGGACTGAAGACGAACCAGCAACCGCATGTGTCTTTCTCGCCGCTGCCACGATGACCGAGTCAGCCGGAGGGTCAGACCTCACGAACACCGGGTCAGAAGCCGCAGGTTTGTACTTCTTCGTGATGCGTGCTGGCACTGCTCTGATTGAAGCCGGGGTCAGGAAAACGTCCTTGACCGGATCCAAAATCCCCGGGACCAACGGCAGTAGAGGTCTGGAGATGGCCTTTTTGTGCAATGTTTCGAAAATGACCGTCCTCGTGACTTGAGGAACAGACATTTCAATGTTTAGTTTAAGTGCACCTCTCTGCAGAACGTCCAGGTATGTGCCAATATCATCCACAGGGGAGGACCTGGACGTTGGACTGTCTGTCAAAGTCGGAGAGTAGTCCCTCTTCGACGACCTGGCAGATGAAGTGGAAGAGGTAGACGGGTACGTCTATGCCGATGGTGAGAACTGCGTCCCCGCTCCCTCGACTTCCTGGGACGCTCCTCCCGTCTAGGAGAGCGCGACCTGACCCGATCCCTTGGGCGATGGTCTCTTCTAGGAGATCGGGATGCCCTGGGCGATCTGGCTGGAGACCGCTCAGGAGACCTGCCCCGAGGGACATAAGCCTTTCGGCCATCCAGTCTAGGGTCTTTTGCAGGCGATCTAGATCTTCCCCGACCGTCCCGCCTGGCTTCCCTTGTGGGCGAGCGGGACCCCCTTGGCGCCCTGGTGGGTAGATCCACAGGCGTGGAGCGCCTGGGTGGGCTACGTCTGTCTATCTCCTCCACCATGTCCTGGAGAGCTGACCTGTGGCGCGGGCTGGCATATTCCTGCATACGCCTGGTAGCCCCATCGTCTCTCCAATGGTCCAGGGACCGGTACCATCTTGGCGACAGCTGGATGCGTCCCGCAGAAGGGTCTGGCCGACGTTCAGGGGTCCTGTGCACCGGGCTTCTAGATCTGGAGTGTGCAGTAGAGGAGCCCGAGGACCGATGAGAAGAATGGTGAGAAGCAGATTCTGTCACCATGATCGTGTCCGAGCGCCTCGACGTCGAGCGCTCCCTTCTCGCCGTCGACCGCTTCCGAGGGGTCGGGGGATCAAACAACCTCGATCCCGAGCGGCTATGCGAACGTTCATAGTCTCTCGACGTCGAGCGATGGTGTCTGGTCGTCGACGGGGACCTCAGCCTCGACGTCGAACGTCGATGACCTGCCGATGGAGGCTTCTCTCTTAACGCTGAATGGCCTGTCGTCGACGGAGCTCTCTGCCTCGACGCCGAATGGCGATGGTCAGTCGCCGACGTAGAGCCATGCCTCGACGTCGGATGCTTGTGCGACGACGGCGGAGGGGTATTGGGCACCCTCGACGCCGAACGCCGCTGCTGCTGCACCGACGGGGACCGCGTCCTCGACGCCGATCGACGAGCACCCATCGACGGCGGAGTCACCTTCCTGGACGCCGATCGTCGCCTGGTTGACGACGGCGAGGTGACGTCCCTCGACGCCGATCGTCGCCTGGTTGACGACGGCGGAGGGGTAATGGATCTCGACGCCGACCGTCGCCCGGTTGACGGCGGCGGAGTAGCCTTCCTCGACGCCGATCGCCGCCCGGTTGACGACGGCGGAGGCGATTTCGAAGACGCCGCCTTCGATGACGCACCTGGCCTTCCTCTCGATGGCGAGCCCGCCGTCGACGGCAGCTTCCCAGAGGAAAATCCTTCCTGTGGATCTTTTCTCAGCGCCATGCCCGACGCTGAGGTAGAAGGACGTGAAGACTTCTTCTTTGAAGACGAATGGGCCTTCTTGGAGCCCTTCTTCACTGGGGACCTTCCTCTCGAAGCTCTGTGGGCCAGGCCATAAATCCGAATTCTCTCCCTGTCCTTGAGAGTCCTGCTTGATAGGTTCTCACAGTGTGGACAGGTTTCAGGATCATGGTCATCAGGCAGGCAAACAATACAGACCTCGTGGCTGTCTGTCTTGGCCTTCTTGCTGTTGCAAGAAGGACATCTATCAAAAAGAGATGGCATTTTCGAAGTAAAATGCCCTCCAAACTGCTCAAAAAAGGCAGTATCTTACTTGACAAGGTGGTAGACGTCGAAGTAAGAGCAAAAAGCTTGAAAAAGAAGCAATCTTCTGCAGAAATTCAGAAAATTAGTGGAGCTGTGTTAGCCAGGGTCCTTCACTGAAGGAGCCGGAAAGAACAACTGCCTAACTGCCACTCCTGAGGCATGATGGGATTCAGGGGGTCATGAGTGCCTTAAAGGCACAGTGTCAGTTTTTTGTTATTTAGCTACAGGTTAGCTTTTCAGTCTGGTTAGACTGTGTGTTTGCAATGCAGCCTGGGAGCTTTCTATGCTTCCAGTGAGTTATGAGAATTTCTACTGCTTTTTGAGCATTAAAACAATTCCTAAACAAGCTTTGGTGTTGTTTTCTCCTGTTTCTAATGCTTATTATTCATGTATGGTGGAAATTCTTCACAGCATATTTCAGCTCTAATGTGATCTGGCTGCTATTGCTTGTTTTTTATATATATATATGGTTTATATATATATGTGTATTTATATGTGGGGCACATATAATATAGTGTTTCCGGGGTCCCGCACGTAGGCGGGAATATTCTAATGCTTATGACTATTGATGAGGATCCCCTGGAAGAGAAATGGGGTTGGAGATGGTCCTATTGTGAGGAGGGGGAGTTAAATTGAGAGAGGAGGTGTGTTCTGCGTAGTTAGAGGGTAATGGGGACTGAGAATGGGGGGGGATAGAGAGGGATTTGTCGATGTGCGTGTCGTTCTGGTGCTGAGCTAGGTTAGGTGTGTTGTGGGTGGGAGCTGTGCTGTCAGGGGTGAGAGGAGTGTTAATGACAGCTGTAGGTGTGAGAGGAGTGATGATGGTATGTGTGGAGGTCCGAGGGTTGGTAGGAGTGGGGGTGTGAGTGGTGTAGGAGGGGGAGCGATCTGTGACTGTTTGAGGCGTGTGTGGCAGCTGCCTGGTGCTGAACTGGGATAGAGGGGTTGTGGGTGGGAGATGAAAGGTCAGGGGTGGTGGGTGTGTCCCTGATTGAGGAGTGTGTAGTAGCTAACTGGCGCTGAAATAGGTTAGAAGGGTTGTGGATGGTGGGAGCTGTGAGGTCATGGTTGGTGGGACTGGAGGAGATATGATTGTTGGTCCGCGAATTGGAGAGGTGCTCTTTGAAAGTGGGGAACAAGTTGTCTAGTAGTTCCAGGTTCCTGTCTGTGGATTGAGATAGGACAATCCCGTTATTGTAAATAGTGATGGTGGCTCTGCCTGGAAAGAGTTGGGATGGTGTGATGGAGAGAGTTAGGCTGTGCGCGGATTTCCTGGTGGAGGAGATGGTGAGTAAGGAGAGGAACGCTTTTCTCCATTGAGCTCTGCGTGTGGTGTGGAAGATGATATCGGTGTTCATGGATCCGTTGACCGTGAGAAGTAGGTGTCAGCGAAGGGGGTTTCAGGGTGTGACCTAAGGAAGTTGTGTTTAAAGCGTTAAGCGGCTTTTTTGGTGAGTGTCGGTGGGTAGTTGATTTTATATGTGTGATTGCCGATAGGATTCATGTTGGGATGGTGGTTTAGGTGGGTATGGGAGAATGCACTATAGTGGTACACATGTGCAGAAAAATACATACATACAGTAAGATACAAAGTACAAAAGTGGCACTAGTGGTCAACCAGCATAACCCAAATAAAAGAGTGTGCAGAGAAACACATACATACAGTAAGTTACACTATACACTAGTATTAGTGTACTAGTGGTCAACCAGCATAACCCAAGTATAAGAGTGTGCGGAAAAACAAATACATACAGTAAGTTACAAAGTACAAAAGTGGCAATAGTGATCAACCAGCATAACCAAAATATAAGTGTGCAGTAGAGCAAATAAATAGAGTAAGTTACAAAGCGTAAAAGTGAGGTATAATACTCCAAATATAAGTATAGTACTGGGGCAAGCTACAGATGCAAGCAACGGGATACATGGATCAAAAGTGACCCTAGGGGGCAGAAGTGACACTAGTGAGTAACCAGAAATATATGAGGTAGCAGTCGGTGCATTACAGGAGAGAGGAGTGAGAATGGATGCAGGTTGCAGAACTGTGCAGAGTAGTGCAGAATACAGTAGAAGTATATGATATATGAGGTAGCAGTCGGTGCATAGCAGGAGAGAAAAGTGGGAATGCGTGCAGGTTGCGGAAATGTGCAGAATAGTGCAGAATGCAAGTGATAGTATACTACTGATAGAATATAAGAACAGAATACAAATGCAAACAACAATTTACATGAATCAAAATGTTAAAGGGCTTAACAACCATTGCAAAACTACACGGTTTGGGCATACTTGAGACAGAACAATGTGGTGGTGGTGCTACTTCAAGAAACCAATCTCATACCCCAATCTGTAACAACTCAAAGCAAAATTGGTGTATCACTTATTTTTCCTCACACACTGACTTAATACTGGGGAGTGGCAGCTCTGGTAAGATGGGGACAATTTCACCAAATATGCAGTGTTAAATTCATATGGCTGATTTATCATTGTTCAGGGAGTCTTGGAAGAGCACCAGAATACTATAGTCAATGTATAAGGCCAAAACATTCATGATTCCCAATTTCTCCAAACTGTTTGGGCTGCAGTGCTTGGCACCTTTCCCAGATTGCCAACTTGGGTAAGATGCTTCAACTTTATCTTAGATATAAACAAAGACATTACAATACTAGGAAATCTATGATGGTTGCGCCCTCAATCTACAAACCAATTATACAATATCACACATTAATCGATGTATGGCGCACAAGACATTGAGAAACCTATGAAGGCACATTTATTTCCTGAATGCATATGATGTGGCCCAGACTTGATTTATGGCTTATCTGCTGATGTAAGCATATGGACCACCATGGTGCATCACTTGGCACACACCCTCTCTAATCACACGTTGGTGCTGCTACTGCTTGACATCCCGGAAGGCCTTGACAGGTGCCCACACTGGCGCATGTTCCTAGACACCCTGAAAG